>NC_071334.1:35138824-35793547 GCF_027744825.2 Synchiropus splendidus
ACCTCTGTGGGACGCTTCTACATTAACCTCCCCAACCGTATGATCGACCTGGCCCGTTTCAGCCTGCCCTACTCTGACCCCATGGGAGACGGTGAGTCGATTTAGAAATGCTCAACAGTCAAATGACCAGTGACAACCCACACATCTTTACTTAAATCTGAAATTAAATGTTGTGTCCAGCTAATGATTCTGAATGAAACTAACTTGAACAGTCTTGTCCCTTTCCTCGCAGGTTTCATCATGACTGTGAGTCGGCCATGTTACTTCGGGAACCTGCTGCTGGGGGTGGTTGGCGTGGATGTGAATCTCGCCTACATCTTGGAGGATGTCACCTACTATCAGGACTCGCTAGCCTCCTACACATTTCTCATCGACAATAAAGGTTTGACCAGATTTCAATCTACAGTGCAAGCTTTGTGTCACACTTTGTGTCCATTTGGGATGGATGTCTATATTGTAACCACTAACCACTTGTCTCCAATACTGATTAGAAGTGGAATATTAAACTTTTGAAATGAGGTTGAATCAAATTAGATTATTATTAAATTATACTTTGAATTTCAGTTGTGCACTATATTAGCAAATAATAATGAAATATGCTTATAGAGCCTGTGAAATTCATTCAAAAACGTAATGGAATATATCTGTAAACATGAGACACAGATGGATGAAATCTTCGTTTTTCCAAGCATTCACTACTTGAAATGCCATATTCAGAATGGAAACACTGTTGTGGTTATGTTGCGACAGGAAATGGTTGTTTGCTCAGTAATCATCATTTTTGGCAATTATAGCTAATCATTATTACACCAGTAATATTTGCTGCTGCTCAGCTTCTCTTGTGAAAGAGCTTTTTATTACCTAAATTGTTATTGCAATAAGTATGCCATCAAATTATAGTTTATCACAAGCTGCCACACGGCAAATATCGACAAACCACTGCAATTAAAGTCATTCGCGTCTCTTTGAATGGCTGGAGTGGAGCCATGCAGCTGTATGAAGATTCTGGGTCCTAGTTTAAGCAGCTGTGCCTTCAGAATACTCATTCTTTTTTTAAAAGATGAACTCTTGATAAAATTATTGCCTTTTAAAGATCGACTGTTGCATGATCAAACAAAGCGAAATGAAAACATCGACACAACGCATCATCAGGGTCTCTGCCAGGAGTCTTTGAAACCATGTTTTTTTATTGTTAAACAGCTCTAAAATGTGTTAAGCATTGTGATATCTTTAGCTCCAGCTTTATTTCATGATCCACACCATTGTCGTAAAATTGTAACAGGCAGGATCGCGGCCAGCTGTAAATATGGAGTCTGATGTAGTTACTACTTTATACAAGCACATGGTGGAAACCTGTAACTTCATTCTGAGCAACATTGGTGGGTCTGTTTATGTCATAGTTTGGAGTAAATGGGGTTCAAAAACGGACACGAGGACGAGCACACAAAGGAGACTGTACATACTAGCATAACAGAGCAAGCCATTGAATTTGACTTACTCAGATTCTGAAGTGATGAAGCTCATGCAATGAGGCAGAAAGCGAGGTGGTTCTGTGACAGTGAGTGGAAGCATGGTCAACATGGTGATGGAGGTAGTGGGACTGAAAAAACATAAACCATGGCAGAAACCGTATATGCAGTTGAAGCCCAGGGAGAAAATGTTCACTGTCATCGTCATTGTTCCCTGAGAGATGAGAACGAATGTATGAATGGATCAGATAAACTGTACATGACATATAACATATAATTAACATGTGACATCAATCTGAAATCGGTACAAAGTGGGACTGGTTAATTCAAGCTTTCAATGACTATGATTTAAGATGATTTTCTGTTGTTTTGTTTAGTATCATGAGCTAGTCTGACAAATTATATGCTTTTTTTGAATGATTTATGATGGGGCTTCTTCAGCAGCTCTTCCTAGTTATTGCTCCTGTCTTTGTCATGCTACTCTCAGGCTACACTCTGATGCACCCATCTCTGACTCGTCCCTACCTGATGACGGAGCCTCCACTGCACACCGACATTATTCACTACGAGAACATTCCTGGTTTTCCGGCGGTGAGACAGAACATCCTCAGGTGGGAAGCAGTTTTTTTAAGTCTCTTCAAACTAACTTAAGGGGAGTTTTCTGAAGATAATTGTGTTTGTGTCTTTAGCCTCCCGCTGGGCAGCCAGGTCATCGCTGTGCCACGCAACTCCTCCCTGTCCTGGCACACCAACAGACTACGGGACAACAGCAAAAACGCGTACAATGTCAGCTATGCTTGGAAGCTGGTAGGTGCCTTGGATGATGGCTGTCGTGTGACCTCAAATAAATCCTAGATGAGGTATATAAAGTGCTGCTTCTCTTCTTTTAGGTTCAAGACACATCATTCATCCTCTGCATTGTTTACGTGCAGCCAGAAATCCCTGTCAAACAGCTAAAAAACTTCAACACAGCGCCCAGTTCCAAACTTCTGTACCACCGTTTAGACCTCCTGGGTCAGCCCAACTCTTGCCTTCATTTCAAGCAGCTGGCCACTGTTGGTAAGATCCAGTCTGTTCTCAGAGGAAGCGTTAATACTTGACTTTTCTTGGACATATCATTTTATTTTCCCAGAATCCCCTACTGTGATGTTGGCACCCGGGAGTTTCCCCTCACCGTATGAGCACCTGAGTCAGCCAGAGACAAAGCGCATGGTGGAGCACTACACTGGCTACCTGAGCGACAACACTGGGTTCCTCGCCAACCCTGGACTCAAGGTTAGACTCTCCAAGAAAACCATCCCATGTCCAGCTCCTTCCTTTACTGGGTATTCAGGCATCTGTGGCTTTAAGATGTGGAGGAACCCCCATGTGGTTTTGGCAGTCTGGGTGCATTCTTGTCTCTGTAGCAGTGCTGTGGGGGCTAGTGGGGTCGAGCTTGAACTCTGATTCCCAGGAAATTCTTAAAGGCCTTGTGGAGTGACCTCATCACCCTTTTCAAACACTGACTTACTTTAGGGGAGCTGATTCTTGTGGTTCATAATAGACAATCAATCATTTAATGAATAGTTGTATCCAAAACACATATTAACAAGCAATATTTTTTAGCTTTTGATTGAACTTGTACAACATTCAGATCCATTTGCACAAAAGCAAAAGGCCAAAAAATAGGTTGACCACCTGGTTCTATGATAAACTTGAGAGGATCAGATCAATGCCCCTGTAGGTCAAACTAAGACTGAATTTGTATGAAAGTTGTGGCCTAGTTTGAAGGGATGGATTCATTATTGGACAAAAAAATAAACGAAATAGATCTAAATGGCAAAGATTTTGGATGTAATGACCAGAAATATTTAAGAAAATAATAATAATGGAAGTCAGGGTTTCTGCCATGGTTTAAAACATTCTGGCAGTACTTGTGAAGTAGTAGTGATGCTTGCAACAAAGGAAGTAGCATTGCATATTAATTGTGTTTTGAAGGGAGTTTGTGAAAAACCAGTATGACAGTTAAAGATGGATTCTTGTAGTACTGCTTAAAGTTTTCTCATCGACTTTCCTTTCACTTCTTTCTCTTCTTCTGGTCAGCCATCAATCAGGAATGATGTGATGGCCACCAGCCATGTGACGGACACGTGGATGACCCTGATGGAAATGAGCAGCCTCAATTGCTACATTGTCCGTCGCTACATAGCAACGCCCGGCGGGGTCCTCCGGATCTACCCAGGATCACTGATGGACAAAGCTTTCGATCCCACCCGCAGACAATGGTGAGGCTCTAATCCAGACCCGGAGAGCTGAGGGGTGTGAGTGCGTGTGTGTTTGAAAAAACGTTTTTTTTATATGCGGAACAGTCTGTTTTACTATTGTTGTGCGTTCTGATGAGTGTGTGGTTGTCAAAGAGTGTGTGTAAGGAGGTGTATGTGCGCATTGAAGTTGCAATGGTATGTATGAAATGGGTGCGTTTGTGTGAATATGTTTGTGTGAAAGCAAATAAAGATTTAGATTGTGAACCTCTACTGACATCCTGCAGGTACCAGCATGCTGTGGCAAACCCGGGCCTCATCACCTTTACCGGTCCATACTTGGATGTTGGTGGGGCTGGATACGTGGTCACCATTAGCCACACAATCCACGCCTCCAGGTGAGACCACATGGCCTCTTACACATGGCCACCAGTTTTAGTTCAGACATGTTATCTATTAATATGGAAATGATGAATAATTGGCTGTGGAGTATTTCCCCCCATTTTAAAAACGTATAAAGGAATATAAATAAGTTCTATTATTTGTTATTAATATATCAGCTGCTGTCTGAGTGTGTTTTATCAGGTTATGGTCGTTGTTTAGTTGTCATTCATCTGTATATAGAGGTAAACTGTGATTATTGCAGGTGTTGAACAATATTAATTTCTCAAAATATAGAACCCAATACAATTTATTGGATGAAAATATTAGAATAAGTCAGTGTTGGAAGTTTTAAAAATGGTACAAAATAAATCACATTTCAAGTGTTTTTTTTCCCCGTCTTCCTCTCCTCCAGTTCTCAGATGGCCCCAGGTTACGCAGTGGCAGTGATGGGTATTGACTTCACTCTACGCTACTTCTACAAGGTTCTCCTAGACCTGCTGCCCATCTGTAACCAGGACAAGGGCAACAAGATCAGGTACCATGACACACTGGTTCTGTGGGCAGGTTCCCTAACTGTCGCTGAAATGTTGTGCAATTATTTTTATCCCTGCTAATCTTGATCTTATGGTTATCACAAATTGGTTGATTCCTATGTCCAAAAATGTCAGTCCACTTGCCCTTCTTTGTAAAATATCACTACTTGGATGGAATGAAGTCACAATGTAGTACTCTTAAAATTCCTGAACGCACTGCCAACTCTGCCGTGTCTAGCACGACAGATGCTCAAGAGTTCCTGCAGAATTGTTTCTGTGCTCGATGAAGATTTGCTGAACCAGGAGAGACAGTTTTGCCGGACCTGAGGCATCACTACTATTGGCCTATTTTTGTTGGGTTCAACCCCGTTTTTTGTCTTTTCTCCCAGTCGTCACCTCTTTCACTGAGCATTCTGAACAGGATTATCCTGAAAGGCTGCAGGGTGAAGGAGGACACAGCAGAGTTTGGCAGGAGCATCCCGAGCGCCTCACTTCTTTGCCAACTGTTCTGATTAGCAACATGCATGTTTGTGCATCCATTTGTTCAATCGAAATCCCATGTTTTTGTCCTGTATCTATTTTAGTCTATGTGTTTTTTTTTTTTTGTGTCCATGTGTTTAAGCATATCTATCCCAGTGAATACCAGTTAAGGGGAAAACACCTCCTTGTGGGGCCCTATTGCCGGACCCCACAAGGTTAAGCCTGAATTTGAGGATGGAGACTTCAAAATAACTTGTTCTCTGTCGTCCGTGCCCTCTGACACCTCACTGTTGGGAATAAATCCTGGGGAGAACCCTGGATGTGTTAGAACTCATTTGAGCAGAAGTCAGTTTGAAATCAAATTTGTGTATTAATATTCTCATTAAAACAAAGTCGAATAATGGGTGGTATGAATTAAAAATGCTGAAGAACCTGATGTTAATCTAATGTTTTATTTTTGTGTTTGTGTGTGTGCTTGAACTGCAGGTGCTTCATCATGGAGGACCGCGGGTACCTGGTGGCACACCCCACAATCATTGACCCCAAAGGTCATGCGCCAGCAGAGCAACAGCACATTACTCACAAGGTGGTGACTCGTGTATTAAAGGATTATTCTGTCAGCATTTGTTTGTTAGAGGTGATCCTGATGAACATTTATTTCTGTGCCGCTGTTATTCAGGAACCACTTGTTGCTAACGACATCCTCAATCACCCAAACTTTGTAAAGAAGAATCTGTGCAACAGCTTCAGCGACCGCACTGTGCAGAGGTTCTACAAGTTCAACACCAGCATTCTGGTGAGTCGCAGCAGCTGCGTTAGACACTTATTGCGTAACAGTGACATCTGGTGGTTAGTCCTACTACAACAGCTCATTTGAAAATTCATGATGCATCGTGTTTGGTTGTGTCAATTCGGAACAGATGAATATATATTACTATACTTATATATACTAAAAAATAATGAAATATTGTAAAATTGAAATGCTCATACAAATATTTTCAAGACATTAAAAGAGCTTTAGTTTAAATAAGGTGATATACAAACTTGAATATAGCCACCATCATGATTTATTGTGCCACTGTCAAACTGATGCAAAATAAACAATATTTTGTTGTTTAAATGTATGTATGGGTCCATCATTTGATTCAGTAATATACCAAATTCATTCAAATTGAAAAATGTGTATTCTTGTATTCTTGTATATCATATTTATACCATTAAACTGCGATTAACTGAGATGAACAAACACAGATTCTCCAATTAACTAGATAATTTTTTAAATCAAATCCCACCCCTAGTATACATGCACAGGGTTGGATACACCTTAAAGCTAAAAAAGCTTTAATAATCTATAATATATATTTGGTTAACTAAATAATGTAAAGTTCTTGTACACCTCTTTTCTGCTGTCGTGCATCCTGACATTCAGACCACTGTAATTATAAACAGATGCAGTAAGTATGTATTTTGTCTGATTTACAAGGGGGACCTGACCAACCTGGTCCATGGCAGTCATTGCTCCAAGTACCGTCTAACCCGCATCCCAGGCACCAATGCCTTTGCAGGCATCGTGAACGAGACCTGTGACTCCTTGGCGTTCTGCGCCTGCAGCACTGTGGACAGACTGTGTCTCAACTGCCACAGGTATCGCACATTCAGATCAAACTGCAGATTGAGATAAACTACTCATATTTTACTGTCGATTAATTATCAGAATATCCTAAACATAGTAGTTCAGTCAATATAAAATATCTAGCTTCAAGGTCTTAGTATACTGGTGCCGTTTCATTTAAATCTGTACAGGGTGTCTTTGACTAGAAGTCAGCATCATTTCTTGCCTTGGATGTTTTCCAGGATGGAGCAGAATGAATGTGAGTGTCCATGTGAGTGTCCCCTGGAGGTCAATGAGTGTACAGGCAACCTCACTAATGCTGAAAACAGGTTTGTATTGTACCTTCTAAATAATTACTGAAATTAGACAGACTCTTTTGTATTGTCATTTCTTCTGTACATTTCCACTTTTTGAGCTATTCAGCAGTCCCATGAGTTTAAGCGTGTTTCTGTCTTCTGCTGTCTTGTCTGGTGTCAGTCAGTGAGCTTGCGTCCACTCCTCTGCCTGCTGCCAAGTCCTGTGACAGCTCTTCACTCCTACCCATGTCACTCTCTCCCTCATTTCACCAAGACCTGCAATTATCATCTCACTCGTCACATTCCGCTCCTGTCATGCCGCCATGATGTTTGACTTTTCTCTGCATAAACTGACACCTAAAAAGTTGCATTTGTTTTCTTTTCTCTTTCGCAATCATGTTTCGTGTGAGGGTGTTGACGAACGCAGACAGCAGATCTTTGTGTTGTCAGTATTTCCTGACAAAAGTGATAACGCCTGTGGTGTGTTGCGCAGAAACCCAAGTTGCGAGGTGCACCAGGAGCCTGTCAGCTTGAACGTGATCGATCCCAGTTTACACGACACTCTGCCTCAGTGTATTAACACTCGCTGCAGCCAGAGGTACAGCAGCAGGTAAATATGTGTAAACAACTCCCCCAGGAAGGGCATCTGTTTGAGGAGTCGTGTAGGTTTGAAACTAGAAAAACATTAACATTTGGGTTTCATTGTTCCATGGCAGTGACTGTTTTGGTGTTCTGGACTGTGAGTGGTGCATGGTGGACAGCGACGGGAAGACACACCTGGACAAACCTTACTGTGCCCTGCAGAAGGAGTGTTTCGGGGGAATCGTTGGGGCAAAGAGTCCTTACGTGGACAGTTTAGGACTTTTAGGTAAGAGGGACTGAGCGAGGGTCTGCAGCCCAGTAAACCAAGCACAGCCATTGATTGCTATGGTACGAATTTCTACGGGCAAACAAGCGTCATGTTGGCAAGATTAAGCCTCCTCACATCAGACCAATGAAAGTGCAGGTAGAATTTTATTGACATACATTCTTTTCGTCCACATGCATTCCCACTCTTCTTCTGTTCCGGAGCGCCATGCTGCTCAGCCGACTGGCTGTGGAGGTGGAACCACATTACAGCGACCATCCATGTGATGGGTTGCGAAATATTTAAATGGTCTTTCCTGAGTTTGTTGTTGAAGGTGATGGGAACATGGCTATTTGATTTAACATTATCATTTTTTGGCCAAGCTGAGGGAGTTTGTTCCACTCCTGTCCAGAATCACATGGGAACTTTTTTATCTTCCTCCACGATCCCCTGTGAAAACAATGACAGCAGCACGTTTCTGCATTATTATTTTTTTTTATACACATCAACGTGGACAAATCTTATTTTTCTACTATTTAACAGGACGTTGAACAATGTTCGACTATGTTTGCTATAAAATCAATTATTAAAAACTAAATTCTGACTCTTACTATACTCGAAAACTGTTAACAGTTTAACATCACTCAAGCCATTACATTTTCGTTTTACAGACAAAAAGGTTCCTGACTCATGTCCTATGTTAAAATAAACAGTAGTTGGCAAAGCTCCTGTGTTCTGATGGCGTCTGTAGTTCTACTTTTCACATAGTTGTATAGGTAATGTATTGCAAGAATGGCTAGCATACGTCAATAGCTCAGGAGCTTTATCTAACATTGCCCTACACATTACAACTCATCACTGTCTAGGTTCACTCAGTGCTGGTGAAGATCAGTGAAAATGGATTTTCTTTAAGCTCTTCTGCATAATTTTCTTTAAGCTACATAGCATAATTTCAAAGTTGCCAACAAATTATTAGCATGAACGCCATTCTTAGTAACACTTTGTAACGTTTGCAATGTTGTAGCCAAGCTTAAAAGATTTACCGCGAGTGCTATCACAATGATCGATGATCGAGGTTTGTGTTTCACAGACTTCTGACATTGACCTTAAAATCAGCAATTATTCCGCAGTCAGTTTGGAAACCTTCTCAGGGGCCCTGTATGGCGCCAGGCTAGCTTCAACGCTGCTAACTGTGACTGAAACTCACCATGACATTAAGATTATGGCATCTGGTGGCTAATTTTATATTCCCCCAGCAGACGAGGAGGTGGCATCTCTCAACATGATCAAGAGTGTCCCCGTGGGTCCAGTGGCCGGAGGCATTATGGGATGCATCATGGTCCTCGTGCTGGCTGTGTACGCCTACAGACACCAGATCCACAGACGCTCACACCAGCACATGTCTCCTTTGGCGGCCCAAGGTTGGATTTAATATTGAGTTGGTGAAAGTTCACGTGTGTAGTATGAAACTTCTTTTTTTTTCCTAAAGTCCCAATATAAACAGTAAGATTCCTAGTTCGAATCGTCAGTGGCCAATCGTAGCTGCAATGCGTTTCTGTACCACACGAGGGAACTGTTTATTAATTTTATTTTCAATTCCTGACGGTACATCGCGAAGTTGATCTGTTAAACCGTTTTATGTTCAGTTTATTGCTTTTACTTGTAGTTTTTAGCTTGGAGCTGTGTTTTGATTGGTAACATGAATTGAACTGCCATTTAAAGATGATAATAATTCTCACTTCCAAATGAAATATGTAATAAAGTGTCTAACTGTTTCTATCTTTTTTCCAGAAATGTCAGTAAGAATGTCCAACTTGGACAATGAAAGAGACGAGAGAGATGACGACAGTCATGAGGACAGAGGCATAAGTATGTTTGTCGTCCAGATTTAAATGTAAAATGCTTCAGTGATTTGAATTTCAAACCTGTCATTTCCACCCCAGTCAGCAACACACGCTTTATTGCCGCCGTGATCGAGAGACACACTCACACTCCGGAGAGGCGACGGCGGTACTGGGGGCGCTCTGGGACGGAGAGTGACCACGGTATGCATTTCTGTGGTTGATACATTATGGTGACTAATCGGATATCTGTGAGGTCTCAACACGTTCAGCCCCCTCATGAGCGCTCAGCTATTCTGTGTTGCGAATCTTGTACACAGTGACTGTTTGCCACTGACTGTGCAACCAGGGACTCAGCACCTTTAGGTTTGCACTCCCATCCTAAATACTGTTGAAACACTTCATGTGACAGATTGAATTTTCACTGACATTCATCTGGGAGCGGTGAAGCAAGAAAATCTGAGTCTCTCGGGGTCTGAAAGAAATTAGGGCCACAACTACATCCTTGTTTTTCTGTTTGTTTTGCCACGAGAAATGTCATCATGTCTTGTTGATTGATCTGTTTCGGGATCAGAGCTGTTCATCACTAGGAATTTCTCGTTTTTGAAAATCCTGTCTCCTTTTGCATTTGAGGAGCCTGAGGAACTCATGAGCCACACACGGGATACACATTTTAGTCGTGCGGGTAGTTTACTGACAGTTCAT
The DNA here is from genome assembly GCF_027744825.2 of Synchiropus splendidus. Taxonomy (NCBI): domain Eukaryota; kingdom Metazoa; phylum Chordata; class Actinopteri; order Syngnathiformes; family Callionymidae; genus Synchiropus; species Synchiropus splendidus. The sequence continues at coordinate 35,149,232 of NC_071334.1, forward strand.
TTGTTAGCAGTGCACATGTGAAATCGTGAGGCTGGCAACAAAATGATTTGAAGTTGAAGTTCAAAATCAGAAATTAGATGAGAACAGCTTTTATCATTGTGATTTAAAGGACATCTCATCAGATGCAACCCAAATGATGAGTCAGGAAGCCATGATCTTAAAGGTACCTCAGCTGGCCTGACTAAACTGTCTGAATCCAGTCCACAGATTTTATGACCTGTTTTTTGGGCAGCAAATGAAAGTAACAGCTGACAGTTGGACTTGCCCGAGACTTTGGCTCTTAGTACAAGAGGGATAAAATGTAGAATTCTTTGAAGTCTTCCTGCATCCTTGTTAGTTTAATCTCTGCTTTCCACAGCTTCTTCTGACTTCTACAAAGTGCATCTCTCTTGCACACTTGCGTATTCTATACAAAGCTAGGATAGAATTCGTTCAGTGCTCCCACACTGGTTAAAGTATGTGAAAGTGATTCAGTTACATTACTGTAAAACAGTAGAGTCTACTCACCTGTCCTAACCTCTTTAAGGTCACTCCTAAGGCTGACCAGAGGCCTCATGTTGTCCTTGAAATTCAACATATAGTTTGGATTTCAACAACCATTTATGACACCGTTTTGAGATCAGTGATTGAAATTTAGAATAAGTGTTGTTGTCTGATATAGTTAGAGAAACACCAGACTGCAGTTCTTGGCTGCAACGTTTGTCTCTTGGCTGTGGTTGAAGGTGTGAGGACACCAGAGGGCAGGTATCCTGATCAGCACCCGTAAAAAGCCACTTGTTTGAGCCAAGGATTTTGGCTTCATTCTCCAAAATGGCAGCGTGTGATCATCAAAGTGCTGCAGCTCAGCGGCACATCAGCTCCAGAGTATTAGCGTACGGATGTTTCCATCAAGTAGCAGGCAGCTTGTGTCTCCCGCCACCTCCCGAACTCCAAAAACTCACCTGAGGATTTAAGGAATAGCTTCCTAGTGAGTCCTATGGATTCCCGATGATGCGATGAAAACACAGAGAGGGAAGACGGTGCCTTTGATGTTTAGTTTGACCTGATAATCTTGTTTTTAGTGCAGCCAGATTTGCAGCATTCATCACAGGATAATGCATGCTGAATGTGAAGGAAACTAAATTCGCCCTCCAGTCAGTGTCATCGTTGAACTAAGAGCTAAATGCAGAACCAGGACGTTCTGGTTGTTCAGTAAAGATCCAGCAGTCTTCTGCTGTTCCACCTCCGGGGGGGCATTAATCACCCTGTTTATATGTACACAACTCTGACAGGGAGGGTTTGGGAAATCATAATGAGTGGAGCGTCTCAGCAGAGATTGTTTATTGAGCAGAAGTGCTTGCTACAGGATCAAGTTTAATGACTTCTTAAGTCAGTAGAGAGCAGCGTTGTTGGGGTCTGCTGCTGCCACCGTCACATTACTCTCTGCTGACACCTATAGGAGCTCTGTGGTTCTGAATCAACCAGGTCATCCAAAGCAGGGCTTCTTAACCTTTTTGATCTCTGGGCCAACCTTGATTTCATTTGTCTTCAATAACCATATTTAATCTACTTACACGCAAACAAAGCAAAACCTTGTGAAATGACATGAAACCATGTGATTAGCGCAAGATATTTGTCATGGAAAAGTGCAACCAGCAGCAGAACCAGGTGCAAGTCATTGTTATCAAATTTACTAAAGAAAATACGCTTGATGAAAATGTTGAAAAAAAAAAAATCGAATACAATTCTGAATAAAATACATTTATAAATATAATTTAAAAATATATTTTATTTTCAAAATATAACAAAAATATAACAACCTCTGTGGGACTAATCTAATCTAAAGAAGATATAAGTAAAGTGTACATGAAAGTATTGGCATAAAATTGTCTAATCAAAAACTGCTTCAGCAGCTGTCATGAACAGTTTATACAGTTGGACGGGGGGCATCACTTTCTTTATCATTTTTTCTTTTCAAGCACTTCTCCATTGTTAATAATAACGATCATAACTATTATAATAACTATCACAAATGTGCAAGTCGATTCAATGACACACTACTGCCACCATATGCAGGTAATGTATTAAAACTGAGCGTCTTGCGACCCTCACGGCCCAGAGGTGTTACACATGTACCGGCCCTTTAGAAGGCACTCGTGGCCCAAGAGTGGTTAAGAATCTCTGATCTAAAGGGTATCCCACACCAGTAAATGACCTGATGGATTACCATCAGGCATTTTTCAAAAGCTCCAATATCTTCATAAATATATTTTAGGATACAGATAAATGACTATTATTCGGTACAACTTTATCTATATAGATCATCATGACCAGTAATGTTGAAGTATGTTCTATGTTTTTGTTTTTTTTCCCCCTTTTTCACCCACTCCTCCTAATTCACATATGAAATGATTATATACGTAAGTGCTGAAATTAACATCTGGGTGTTTATTAATTTTACACATGGATTTAGTGAGAAAATCATGAGTGTATCAGTGTTTAGTTGGTAGTTAAATTAACATTTTTTTCAATCCTGGATTTTTTTTATTTTTATTTCAATTGTCAACCTTACCCATTATGTATTCAGTCATTTATTCACTTAGGTGTGAGAGTTCTGCGTTCCTTGTTTTAATTTGTTGAGTCTTTTTTATTCGCCAATCCGCAGGTTACAGCACCATGAGCCCTCAGGAGGACAGTGAGAATCCACCCGGCAACAACGACCCTCTCTCGGCGGGTGTTGATGTCGGGAACCACGACGATGACATGGACCTGGACACGCCTCCGCAGACCGCCGCGCTGCTGAGCCACAAGTTCCACCCGTACCGCCACACGCATCACCACCCGCTGCACACGCACCACCTTCAGGCTGCCGTCACCGTGCACAGTGTGGACGCTGAGTGCTGATCCAGCTCACCTAAAGACACGACTGTCAGGGTCCGTCGTGGTGACGCCGCCTTTTAACTCCCCAAATGGAAGGTTTTAACGGATTATCGGACGCTTACCGGCGAAAACAAACATCCACGTTGAAGACTAAAGAGTCTGATTGGAGAACGAATAATCCAGAATCACACGGGAACCTTTTTATCTTCCTCCACGATCCCCTGTGAAAACGACGACAGCAGCACATTTCTGCATTTCTTTTTTTACATATCAACATGGACAAATCTTATTTTTCTACTATTTATTAAACAGATGGGGAAACTCACCCACATTCCTCACGATAAAGAGATTTAATTTTAGGTTTTATGTCTGCTTGAAATCTCTCATTCACATAAATAGTTTTGCTCACTAAGCTTTTTCACACACACACTTTGCCAGAAAAATGGTTTAATAGGTGTTTTACTCGAGATCAGAGTTTTAAATAAATCCGTTGGCAAATGTTTTTTCTTTTTTTTCCCTTTATTTCTCTCGAGTGCAGAAAAATATAATGATGTATGACTATAGGAATTAAAAATATATATATTTCCAGACAGAAGTAGCAGTGAAAAGGGGAAGGAATGAACAGAACATCCAAATTATCCAAATCATTGAAAGTTGAACAGGATAAAAATAAATATATTTTGGCAAAATATTATCTAAAAAAAGGTTTATGCGGAAGAAAGAGGTTTTTTTCATGTTAAAAAAGTTGTTTTTCTAACAGAAATCATATTTTATTATATAGTTCTTTCTGACAGATTAAAAATACAATTTAATGCAATGCAATTTAACTTTTTTCAGTTCAAACATACAGAAAAACATTTAGTACCATTTAGACATTCACAATGTATGTTTTTGCAGTATTTGTTTTTTCTACTCTATTTTTCATCCAGAAAATACAGAAATGTGTGTCAAGCTGATTTCTGCCATTTTAAACTGATGGTATTTTGCCAAATACTTTTATTTTTCTAGGCTATACATTAAAATTAAAAGCTTGTGAGTTGAAACTGAACGCCTTAACAACCTCTTAGCTGATGATGATTCCTGGCACATATGTTCTTTCTGAATCACTTGAGTCTCTGCAGCCGCCTTGTCATTTTAACATCCTTTCTTCTCTCCATCACGACTCAAACTGCGATTGTTATGTTGGATTCTGTTTAAATCTGTCGATTAGATTGGAGGAAAACTTGCTGCTGTTGCACAGATGTTCCACACGTCTGTCAACTCCTATGTGTAAACCACTTTTTCTAAATGTGTGTGTGTTTGTGTGTGTGAAAGAACGTGTGAGTGTGTTCCACCTGGCTATTTTGTTTTTGTGCGGACTGGTCCGGAGTACAAATGAAAAGTGTAAATAATAACCGTGCAACACTTCAACTTGTTTTAGGTCCATATTGGATGGAAGTTTCAAATGAATGATTTAGATTCTCAAGTTGGACTCTCATGGCAACTGTTGCTATGTCAAACTTTGTTAACTGAACACGTCGGGTCGCATGTTGAATGCTGTGTCATCCGCAAACAAACTTGACTGTATCTTAAACATGTGTGAGTGTGTGCCTGGGCATTCTTTTATTTCCTGGAGTGAGAGCGTCTCACAGGAAGGTGACGTATAAATGTGTGCATACCGGACACATGGACTCGTGAAGGAACTTGTGGCGTCCTCATGTATCATAAAAAGTTATCAAACGGAGATTTATTGCAACGTGAATGTGATAAAGTTCATTTTACACAAACCTGTGGACTCTTCTTCTGATAAACTCTTTGATGTAGAATGATGCTGAAGCTAACCTTCAGGTGACATGCCTAAGTCGTGAGCAAGCAGATTAAGAAGAGAGCAAAAACATTTAGCTGGATAGCATGATCAAACTAGTGGCTACACTAGAGAAACACAATATTTACATCACTTTTTTTTTGTTGTTGGAATGAAGGAAATATGATGGTCAGAAATTCTAAAATATGTCATGGGTCAAGTTTTGATTATTTCCTGTCGTAATTTTATACAACAATAATGCAATGTTCTCAAAGCCCCTGTCATCATGGGTTGCTCAGACCTTTTTTTTCGTCATTCAGCAGCTGCAGTCCACCCACAGTTTTGTCTGACCGCAGTCGATGCTGCTCAATCGAAAAACAAAAAAATGATTTTTTTGTTTTCCTCCCTAACCACCTAACCACTCTCAGCATATTCTTATTGATGGTGTCACACTATGTTTCTGGGGTTATGTAGCTCTTCGTGACTCCTTGAATGCCTCAGACAAGTTGGTGACGGGCCAGATCCAGCGGCTGTGACTGGTCAGCCATGGTTCTTGCAGGGGGAACAAACTTAACTCAAGAGAAGAGCCAAGAGCTCTGGAAGTACTTGGACTCCTAGTGCCAGGTGTCAGCTCTCTGATTGGACAGCACCTCCTACACCCGAGGTCAGGACCCTGAACGGCATGATGAAGTTGTAATGCCTGCTGGACTCTTCCTTTTGCTGGGGAAGTCGGAAAGTCCTGCTCCGACTGTCAGATTTATCAGACGTGTATTTATGAGTAGCTCCACTCAGCTCGAAGTCTTCCATGAGATCTGAGAGTTGTCGTTGGAGGTTGACGGTCACCTTCATCATCTGTGATTCCCAAACAGCCTGCTGCATCTCTCATTAGTGAGGAGCTTGTCTTCAAGTCTGACAGCCACTTGCGGTCTCCCTGCTCCATTACTTCACATTACCATCATCGGAGGAAGTTTCCCTGACGGAGCAAAAAAAGATTGCATCACATGCTGCGGTCCTTGGCACTGGAGGATTGTCACGAGGTGACAGTTGCTTCATTAGAGCGGAGACGCTGAGGGAGGTCAAAAGTTGAGGCAAGTTAGTCAGCAGCCGTCCTCTCCTCATCTTGTCGGGATGTATTGAAAAGTCCAAGGCTCAATCAGTCGCCTGCCGGCGGTCGTCCTCTTCCAGGGCGAGGATGAAACGCTCAAGAACACTTAAAGATAACAAGCTTGAAGAGAAATGGAAATTGAAAAGTGGGTTTTGTAGCCAGAGATGTGGAGCTGCTGTCATGGCATAACTCTTCCTGGGACTACGCAGTTTATCGCTTACAAAATGTTAATTTCCTGTCAGACCGAACCCCCAGCCCAGCACAGGCAAGTGTTTGTCCTCTTAGTTCAGAATCCAGGGAGGCAGGAGACACCCTGGGCAGGTCATCAGTCCATCAGACGAAAAGCTCCTCAACCTGCTTACAAAGGCCGCTCAGCTAGGACACCAACCAGTCGGAATTCACCAGGTGGGGACAGAAATTTCATGGCTGACCATTCACCTCATGACCATGACTTTTGTATGGTGCATTTCACTTAAGGCAAGGGGTCAGCGTTCATGGCCATTTTGAACATCCATGCATGGAATGCATCACGTCAGGAAGTCCAAGAAGGTCGGTGGGAGCTGGATTCCATTTTGTTTAACTGAGTAGTGTTGTAGTTGAGACGGTGTTGAGAAACAGAACATGCAGATACCATGGCCAAACTGGATGTCAGCATTTCAGCTTATTCACTTTTAAAAAATGACTTGCATATCTTCTACAGCAAGAAATACGTGTGTCTACATGTCGATTAGACTCGTCTTGGTCTCACCGCCTGATAGGTGTTCACCTCTGTATGTTCCACTGTGAACAGATGCTAGCGTTCTTCTGTCAACACAAAAGTCTGTGGTGTCAATGGTCAAAATATGAATAACCAGCCAAAGATGGATTCCCCCAACCACCTCATTGTAGCATGAGAGATTTGAATGCCAAATCAAAGTATAGAAGTGAAATGCACAGCAGATCAGTGTCGTCCAAACGTCCCGGGGTGGCACACCAGTTTGAGTGGACAATAAATCTGAACGCACACTCTGCTGACAAACTCCACCTCGACATCAGACCATCCAGCCGGCTGGTATCTCAGCAGCTTTCATGACGAACGACTGTAATCAGGCTTAAGTCTGGTCTCCAGGTGGCTGGGTCAGCTGTTTCCACTGGATCACCACATCTCTTGGCATTGCAACATCAGTTACGACAACAGTGGAGGACGGAGACTCTTACATCCAGCTTGGAATGTGCAGCCAGATAATGCAGAGGATGGAACAGCTCTCCATTAACTCCCACACACGAGGACCACTTTGCCACTTCGGGTTCACCCCATCTCCATCTCTCATCCCTCTTCTCCCTCAGCATCCACACGCCTACTAAGCTCCTCTCAGGTGCCGCCATTCCCTTGTTGAGCCACTCTGCCCGCCCACGGCCCTCACACTCTCGGTCCCGGCAACGAACGCTTTCCCTGCTTTCTTCTCCTCTCTACTCCCACACACTCCGAAATGCTCTGAATCACTGGCTGACGCGCTCAAGCACCCGCGCAGGAAAGAGACAAGCATTTATTTTTCCTGTGAAGAATGACAGGATATGATGAGGTTTGACTAGAACATAAGTACGAGGCTCTGAGGGAGAAAGTTTGTGTAACGGTGTACAAGTGTTGTACACCGACTACAGCGGTGGGTGCATGTATGTTTCTGATGTGCGCGGAGCACAAATTAATTCTCCGATGTGAAACTGTATTTATCGCTGAGCAGGGCGATTCGTGCGTATCCAAACTGAGCTAGTGAAAGTGACAGGACGGTCCACGCAGTTGTCACCCAGACTTGCTGCTCAATGATTCGTGTCCCTCGATCTGTCAGGTGACCAAAACAAAGAGGTGACTTGAAAGTGTGATGCAACTGGTCAACTGAGAGACATCATCTCACAAGGCTCTGCCCCAGGGCCACCTCACCTGGATCTCCTCAGAGGGTTAAAGATCCACTTCTCCTGGCTTCTATTTGGAGGATTAGTGGTTCAACCCTCTTCAGGATGGCTAAGCTGTGACACCACCTCTAGGTGTTACCACCTTGTGAAAGATCACACTACAAGGAGATGAGTTCCTTGCCAAGGTGGAGGTGTTCAAGCTGGGGTGCGTGTTTCTTATTGAGGGAAGGATAGCGAGTGTGAGATGAATGATCTTTAAACATGAGGTTCTGGTGGATTTGTCCTCTCACCTGTGGCCCAGACCTTTGTGTAGTGACCAAAAGAATAAGATCATGATCAAAAACAAGATCAATTTTTATTTTCTCTGAAGGGGCTCTGGCTTCTCTTACAGGTGTGTGTGAGTATGTGAGAAGCTCGGACACTCAGAGTTGACCTCTAACAGAAGAGGAGGAGGAGGTTACTGGAGATTGTGGAGTCTTTCTCATCTCTGAAGTTAAACAAATATGTAGCCATAAGCAGCTCTGTGAGCTCAATGTGACACTATCGATGCCATCCTCCTGTTCGCCACAGGAGATTGCATGGGGGAATGGTGCACATATGAAAGGACACAACTTTATGTGACTGCTTTTACAAATTGTTACACTCTTTATGTACTGTTCAGCAGTATTGTTGCGCATGTACAGTGTCTTCTCAAAGAGCCAAGTGTTGAGTCAGTGTTTCTTAAGAGGAGCAGGACATGTGGAGTAATGAGAGTGGCAATGTCAACAGCAATATTTCCATACATGAGCAAACTCCACCACAGTGGAATGTTCTCCATGTCCTGGCCTTACTGCCCGTCACTCCGTTTCCCCTGCTGCTGCTGCTGCCGCCCCAGGCTGCCTCTTGGGCGCCTCAACTGTCCCAGGGGTGCCCATTGTGGGGCTATTGCCAGTCCTGGATCATTATGTTCTTCATACCAATTGGGGATGATTATCTGTGTTGTCAATATAAGTTAAAGGACTCATGAGAGTGTTTCATTCTCTGCTGACTGTTTTGGATCCTCGCTGTTAACTAGGAGCTTCCCTGACACCACTTCCTGTTCCGGTGTTTCCAACCTCCGGCTCACTTAAGATCTTTCACTGTTTCATTACTAGCCTATAAAAGGAAAACAAATTTGCCAATAGAATATTTGAATGAGTGAATGCAGAGGTAAGTCATCCTAAAAAAGTGGTCTTGAAACCAAGACCAATCTACTACAAATACTACAACACTACAAGCAAGCAGACTAGCTAGAGAGACGAGTTCCAGAGCTGTTGCCTGCAGTTCAAACCAGCCGAATCATACGCTACATTACATAAATGAGAATGCAGTGCAAGTGCAAAATAATGGAGGGCATTAATGTCGAGGTCAGCACTCTGCGAGTGCTTTTCAAGTCTAGAATTTATTTGAGACGAAAGAGCCTGAATCAGGGTTGATTGTACAGATGCAGATAAATTCAAAGCATTCAAATCTGCGTCAAGCCCCAAGAGCGACAGACCAAACATGAGCATCCTGTTCTTGACTGATGGTCCTTCTTATGCGCTTCCCCAGAAGACGACACACAGTCATCAGTGAAGTGCGCCACCAGCACACAGACAAGTGCATCATTGGTTCAGCCACTTGGCAGTAAGAGATAATTTTCACCCACAGACAACTGTCATTGTCTGGACCACAATCTGCCAAGAAACACTTCACACAGATGGCGAGAGGAGAAGACCATGGAGGCTGCTTGATGAGGGTTGATTTCACGAGCCCCGACATAATCGCACTCTAAAATATTTCCAAAGTGGGTTGCTGTGTGCTTCCTGACATGTCGGTTGCTGTGCCTACTTGAGTGCATCCAGAGAGAGCCATTACACAGTACGTGAGTCTGTCAGCGACTCAGCCGCCGCACCATTGTGAGGACTCGGCAGGGAGCTGTGTTCCATGTGCTTGCCAGGAGCAGCTTTCCACCCACGGTGGGCGGGCGGGCGGGCAGGCGGGCGTTCTCGCTCTGCTGCCTGGTTGGCATTCAACGGGAGACGGGTAGAGAAAAGCGAGGGCACACAGCCATTCACAGTCACATTATTCACATGGGAACTGGTGATTTCACTGTTTCATCCAATGAACGTGAATCTGAAGATGAAATGGAGTTTACCACAATTGCTCGTCGCGTTCATAACTCCTCATCACATGATTCTGTGTGCATGACTATGTGTAAACTGTTATCTCATCAAGGACCTTTAATAGAATGGATCATGGACATCTCTTTATGATTGTATGGTACAAGAAATGGTGGTGTTTTTCTCTGGTTCTGTTCAGCAAACTGTGAAAAAAAAGAGGACTCTTTTGGCTGTTTGGACTCATGGAGAGGAGAGACAGTGTTGGACCATGAATGTTGGACATGGATGAGCGAGACCTCATGAGGAGCACAGGTGGGGGTAGGGAGGTTGATTCAGTTAGGTTGAGGTGGAGGAGGCTGATCTGCTCTTACAACCCTGGATGGGAAATGCCCACGGAAGAGAAAAGGGCTGCACCAGCACAGTTCTACTACTGATGTACAGTGGTACCTCAGTTTTCGAATGTCCTGGAATTCAAGCAAATCAGAACAAAAATTCCGAGACTTTTTTGCTTTGGATTTCGAACGAAAATCCAGAGCTCGAACGCCCCAGAAAAAAGCCGGAAAAAACATAACGTGTGCGGACCAATCAGCTGATTCACGACACGCTTTGTTGTTGTGTATTTAGCTACATTTACTGACTGTTTTTTCTTCACATTGAGGTGTAAAACCTTTCCTGTCTCCACACTGGACCGTGGTAGAGTGTCACAACACCTCAGAGACTGGAGCGAGTCTCGGGCAGAGCGTGACTTGGTTTATGACTTTGTCACAGCCAAACTGCACAGAAGAGCACATTCAGAGCTGGACACGCACCGGGCACCTCTTCACTTCTGGAGAGACGTCACTCACTCGGCAACCCCTCCCACATGCAGCGGCCACACACATAGAGGAACAGCGCACCTACTGCAGACACTCTACATTCACTCCTACAAAAGACTATTTTATGGCTTGGAACGCATTATTTCTTTTTCCATTCATTGCAATGGGAAAAATCGATTCAGATTTCGAACAAATCGCTTCTCGAACGGCCGTCTGGAACAGATTGAGGTCGAGAACCGAGGTACCACCGTATAATATATGATTATTATATTATTATGTATATATTATACTCAAACTTCCTGACCCCTGCATTGAACTTTCAAACAGATCTTCATCTGGTCAACATTTGGCCTCAAACACCTCCAAATGGTTAAGCAGTGATTGATGGAGAGACTGAAAGTAGAACCATTGTTCGTCTGCATCAAGAGAAACTGGTTGAGGTGTCTAGGTATAGCTTCTTGGTGAGGTGTTCCAACCATGGGGATGGAGGGGGCCGCGGAGTGTTGGAGGATGTTTCTGGTGTGTAGGAAGTACAGACCTCTTTATTTCTACTGATCTCAAAGAAGTGGAAGAGGAATAGGTTGGATATGAGATGAAATTGCTAGCATGAACTACACTTCTTTTCCTTTCAACCACACCACTGGAATGTCTGCACACCATCAGAGCTGACAGAAGCGTGGCCGCCCAAATCCTGACAGTAACGCCCAACTATCCTTGACACCCTTACGTTGCTGCAAATACCTCGTGTAGGAACATGCTGCACAATATCTGAAAGATCCATGCAATTTTCACCTGGGAGACACCACTGGTTCTTCAGCAAGCTCATGTTATTTCAAATGTGTAGCTAATAAACTGCACCTTTGTCGTCTTTGACCTCACTCCCCTGCCGGTCGTAATTGGCTTGCTGTAGTCGCTCAGATAAATCATGGCTATTTGCTGTCCTGGCTCCCAAATGTTGGAGCAAGTTCTCCGTTGACATCTGGACAGCAGATAGTCAACGCGTCTTCAACCTCCAGAGAAAAATTCACCAGCCTTTTTTTCACAGTGATGAGAAAACAAACTACTTTAACCTTTTGTTTCCCAGTCTATTACATTGGATTATTGTAATTGATAATCTTGCTGTTAAATGTTGACCGTGCAACCATTCCCGTGAAATAGTCTCGGTTGCCGGGTGGACAAAAGAACAGCAGACAAGTGACCTAGTTTTCTCCTCATCGTGTCTGGATTCTCTGTGTACTCTGCATCCAACAAATCCACTTCAGGTGGCTCGAGCATCTTGTCAGGATCAGCCTCACTGGCAAAAGTTTTGAATAGGTCCTCCACGAACCAACTCATTTTCAAGCCCATAGGAATTCGTTTGACTCTGTATTATTTGCACGGCACGGATTATATTTTAATAATTCTTGTTAAAAAACATTCAGCGTGCAGTGAGCTCAACCGGACAGCAGGTGGCAGTAACACTATGACACACACAGGAGTCGAGGAAGAGTCCACCGCAGCAGGGAATAAACGAGTTGTTCTGCAAATCCACATTCAGTTGCTATCGTAACATGAAAGTTGATTTATTTCCTACTGTACAGAGCACCACCAGATCGTCTGACTTGGTAATGTTGTGAGCACCCTGAAAGTTGCATTGCAGTAAGTCCATAACTTTTGGAGTTGTTCGGATTCCAGGCAAAAGAACAAACATTTTTAAAAAAGAGTACATCGAGCTCTGTGGAAGAAGGTAACTAACAGTTAACATCCACGGACGATCATCCAGTTTGATATCGTCACGGACGATAACAAACTGAACTTGAATTGGACTCTGTTACTTATAGAAAGAGTAACAGAATTAAAGCAATAAAATTTCAATTTGGCAAACGTTTTACCTTCCGATGTTAAAGCGCTAATGCATCTTTTCAATTCAAAGGAGGTCAATCTGTGCCACAATGACTTCCTAAGTTATGTTCTTTTGGAGTGAATCTCTTCCTCCCTCTCTCTCTCTCTCCCTCCCTATCTCTCCCACCTGCTTCTCTCGCTTCCTCTCACACTTTCCGCGCAGCTTTCCAAGATGGCGGCAGCCTCATCTATCCAGCCGCCGAGCCTCCACTCGTCTCTGGTGCGCGAGAGGAGCGCGCTTTCCCCGGAGATGGACAGCCCGGAGAGCCAGCAACCGGAGGACGAGGAGGTGGCGGCGAGTGCTGCGGGAGCGCAAACCTCGGACTCGGGCATCTGCCTGCGCGACCTGCCGGACCTGGAGCCGGAGGAGATCGAGAAGCGACTCGCAAAAACTCGGCAGGAGCTGAGCAACAGGAGGAAGATCCTCATCAAGAACCTGCCGCCGGACACGACGAACCAGGTCTCACCTGCAACTCTTCTCAAACTTCTCAACATGTCAACGCTTCCAGACTCGTTGCTGCAGTTTGTCGCGCAGTCGATCAGGAAGTTAGAATATAAACTTGCTCCCAACTAAGAGGAGTCTTGTTTTTATAGTCCACCTAGTCATTTTTTCAAAATCAATAGCGTGAAAATGTTGAAATATATAAGTTATTTTTTTCTGCGCTGAACAAAAAAATAAATTCTAAGGAATGTGAACGTGTTAATATATTGAAGTGATTTTCTATGAATGGGTGACTGGCGTCTGTCCCAGCTACACAGGGTGAGAGGCACCGTGAACAAATCCCATACACAGCGCAGCACGTGAAAATGCATTGTTTTTACAAAAGAACTGCACAATAACAACCATGTAATTATATATTAAATAAGTCACTGTTTTGAGACTGTGCACGTACTCTACAAATAGTTCAGAATAGTACAGCATATGATTCATAAATATGAATGACAAGTTGCTTTTAAGAACAAGACATTTAGGAGTGAAAAATCTGACGAATGTAATCTATAAACTTTAAAGTGTGCAACGTTTCACATTAATGTATGTAGGGGTAATACAGCCGTCTGATTTAGAACTGTCAGTTCATGTCAGTGTGACTTAGGACTTGGAGTAAAACCCGGCAAGAATGGGGAGAGCAAACAAATGCCACAGAAAGTAGAAGCACCTTGCCTTGTTGCCAAAGGTGTTTGCTTTTAAACACACTGAAATGTGTCCATGTCACAAAAGAATTGACATATTTTGCGACTGTATTGTTTCAGTTGCATCATTGACAAGAAGCGATACATATATGGCTGTGATATACTTCATTATTCAAATGAAGTCGTGTTAATTTCGCTATTTATGTTTGATATCAAAGAGAAATAGTGCTTTGTTTTACTATGTTGTGGCTGTAGAAGATGTATTTTAAATACCAAATATCGTTGGATCTTCCAAAGTCAAACATTTGATTGACAAATTGTAATTTAACATTTTAGGATTAAAAATTAATTAATTAATTTTCATTTAAAAACTGAAAGAGGTTTTAATTTAGTATGCATGAGTGCATAGATAAATAAATAAAGATATAAACAACATTAACATTAAACAATGTATTGACATTAGGAGTAGTATTGAAATGTATAGTTACTGTGAACTGTTATTGGACGTTGCTGTCTAAATTTAAATACAACAATAGATAAATAAATTAAAAAAAAGAAGATCTGGTCTTAATTTACTTTATTTACTAAATTACTGCATACTATTTACTAATTTACATTCTACTAAAATGAATTGTGTTTTCCCCGGACCGTTTTGGCTGTTCCCCCTTCTGGGCGTCATTCGTCCGGGATGCTGATGTTGTGCTTCTTGTTTCTCCCAGCATTCTTGGAAAGAGGCTCTGTGCGCGGATGGGCCGAGTTGTGCAAAGTTGCTGAAAAGGAGTGTGAGCTGATGTGTGAGGGAAATGCTAAGTAGGACGGGGAGTGAGTGGAAAAGTCTCTTGGAGAAGATGAAGCAACAACAGAAAGTGGAAATTTCTGTCTCTGAAATGTTCCACATAGCCTGATGTGTTTAGAGAGCTGGCCTCTCTACTGGTGGAGTAGCCGCATTATTCCTTCCATTTAAACAATTGCTGGCGGATGATGTGATTTACAGAGTGATAGCGATGCTACTGAAGTGATATCATCCCAGACCAGCCGCATTAGAAGCTCAAGTTAAAGCTGTTCTCAGACATCCGATGTCAGCATTTTGACCTACACCTTCAACAAATTTACTTGTCTATCAGACCGTGCAGGCTGACGTTCAGTTGCTACCACACTGCTCCTTGTTCCAACCTTGACAGAGAACAGGCTTAGGTGGATCTTTGTGAGCTGAAAAAGCAAACTTCCATGACCTTAACACCTGGCCGGTTGAGCTTGTGGTATATCCTGTTGAGACAGAACCTGACCTTGTAAAGATACCATCACTTGGCCAAAGGCTACACTAAAACAAACTAAGCTACTCATGATTAGCAGGAATAAAAGTACTATTTCTGATGTATTTGTGGAGATCAGTGGGGTGGGGAGTGGCTACCCCGATGGATGCTGTCACAAGCCCCGCATAGGGGTGAAATCCCCACATTATCAGCTGTCAATGTAAACATGAAGTAGGCATAGAGTCGTATTTTCTTTTGTGAATTGTCACTAAATTCGCTGAAAAATGTCAAAACCTGACTGCTGAGACACTGCTTCTGCAGGGATCTTGGAGCCAGCAGCTAGGATTTTGAAAGAGGGCATCCAAAGCTCCACCCACAGCCCATAACCCGCCCCCAATCCATCCCCATCCCGACACGCAATGACTTAACACCTTCCTTTGTAAAGAAGAAGCTGTCAATCTATTTGTACAAAAATAACTTTTTAAACAACAAATAAACATCTAAGTCAAATAAGAGATGTTAGCAGTGGTCAACTCAGTCTTATACAGGCACTAAAAATCGGACATTTAGGGCATCCTGCTGACAAAATCTGGGCGTCCATTTTTTCATGTTGCAGTTGCAGTTCAGGGTGTCCGCAGGAGACCCAGACGCCACCCTACAGTAGCTAAGAGCCAGCCCGCAGCCATCGGAGGCGGGCAGCCTGGACAGGTCACCAGTCTTTGGACATTTGTGAGACTTCTGTTACAAATGTCACTCAGAAAAGGACCCAGGTTCTCACAAAACCTTGGAAGTGAACCTGGCTAAAGTAGTAACCACCAGTTCACCCCACTGCCCACCCCAAATTGTTGCTGGAAATTATTATGAATAGAAAGTGCCACTTAACCTTCCGAAGATGATATGAAAATCTTATTTATATGGCAATTGTTCCCTCTATGGTTCTGTGTAGTGTGAAAGGAAAGACTTCTCTGGCTTGCACGGCTCAACTTATTGACTCTGACTCTGGACCGACTCCATCTCGCATTCCCCTCATACCCGCTGTCCCATTAGTGGGCACTGTATTACGAATTGGATCTGTGTATGTATGTGTGTGTGTGTGTGTGTGTGTGCATGCACTGTGTCAGATATATGGCTCTGCTGACAGACTTCATCTTGGTGAGTTGGGGGGGTAGGGAGTGATGGAGAGGACGGTAAAAGCAAAAGCGAAGAGAACGGTTGGAAAGGGAAGTGTCTCAATAACAAGTCAAAGAGCTCTTCACAAAGCGTCAGAAAACGCCCGTATGTTATTAACTCTGCCAATGTTCACTTTACTCACTTTGATACGTAGCTCCACTTCTAGCTGTACACAGGCACCAAAAATGGCATCTCAGTCATTCTGATCCAAATCATAAAGTATATTGAATGCTAAAAAAAGTGACGCCCAAGGACACTTAATGAGAAATAAAAAATATTTTTTTGAAAACAGAGCACAGGAGGTTGTTTGCATCCATACTGACGGGTAGAAATGTACATGTGAAGGCTTCTGAAACCAAAAAACAAACAAACAAAACAACTGTATTTGGTATAGTGCTGATAATCAACAACCATGTTTTCTAATTTT
Source organism: Synchiropus splendidus (assembly GCF_027744825.2). Taxonomy (NCBI): domain Eukaryota; kingdom Metazoa; phylum Chordata; class Actinopteri; order Syngnathiformes; family Callionymidae; genus Synchiropus; species Synchiropus splendidus. The sequence continues at coordinate 35,165,666 of NC_071334.1, forward strand.
CCGTTTTATTTTGTCTCTGAAACACATTTTTTCCCCCTTATGTACTAATATTACCAAATTTGTAACCAAATTTATTACATTATTTACTTTTATATTCATTAAACTCGACCTCTCTGTGAGCGCCTTCAAAAATTCTTGTTTCTTTAACAAAAACAACAAATTCTGAACATGGCTCTCAAACATGGCTTTAAATATCCTCCATACAATCTTTATTTTGTCATATTGTGCATAATTTCTTCTTTCTTTAATGGCGTATCTTATGAAACTCAAACTCCTGTTCAACAAATTAATGTTCATCTCATTCCCCTTTTTTTCTTTTTGCCAAACAACCATTTCTTCTTCGTCTTCCATTCCTCTTTCTTCCATTCTACATGCGTATTTGACTGTTGCAGGTGAACATTACATACATGCAAATGTGAGGGTGTCTGTGTCTGTCGCCCATCCTCCATGCTTCCCATGCTGTGATGTGTGTCCACAGCAGATGTTCTGGAAATCCACCCCTTCTGACCAGCTTTCATCGCCACCTTCATGGCTTCATGCGTATGTGGCGTTTTAAAATCATTATTATTGTTTATTATTGTAGATCTGAGTGTATTGAGGGTGTTTCCCCACTCTCAGTGGCTCTCATTGAGTCCAGTCATGTACTTATACAGTGACATCACTAAGGTACTCTAAGCCTCCTTCATAGCTCCGATTAGACCTTGAGTAAAATCTGTTTTGTTTTTTCCCAAATTTTCGGGAATCGTCCACTTGCAAAAAGCAAGGAAATATAGGGCCCAAATACTGACTTTCACTGGCGGTTAGTGGTTGGCATGGGTAACCTCGACTGGGACATAACAAGTGAACAGAGATCATATAGCAAAGCATTTTATCTTGGCTCCTCTTTATCAGGAGGTCTTGGATGTGAACACATGCCATCGGAAAAGCAATCTCTCCAGCATGTCCTTGGTACGCTTTCCAGTTGGATAAGGCCCTGCAACACCTCACCAGGAAGGTGTGTGGCAGATATCCCGACACTTAGTACTAATATATCTTAATCTCCTTTTACGCTGCGGTGTCACTGATGGGTCCAATGTAGCGCTATAAGTTTGTTGTTCACACACATCAATCCAAGAAGGCATGAAGCCACAAACTTGGGAATGAACACCTAGCAACGATGACAGTGTTGACATTCATGAACGTGGCAGTGGTTGTTGTTGTGTTTCACCTCCATTCATCTGTTCCACCTAGTACTCCTGGTGTCTTCAGGCAATCCTTCGTACGCTGAGTGAGAGGCAATGTGTTCAAGCACCACACACCACAGCAATTTGCTCCTCAGTCCATTTACTATTCATGGGAAATGCAAAATTCCCTGCTCATCAGTCAGTGTGAATTTGATCGGCATTTCCCCTCCAGGGGATGTCTGCTCCAGCATGACCTGCTCTTTCATCCTCCCTAGTTGCACCTGTTGTCTTCACGTCCTCCTTTACTACTTCACGGAACTCTGACTTCCATTAGCTCGTGACGCCCAGTCAGTTTCAGAGGTGATCAATAGCACTCTCAGCAACTACGACCCACGTGTTGCCACAATTTCAGGACAGAATCCAAGCTCACAGCACATCATGTAAATGCACCGAGTGCTGACTTGAGACTTTTTTTGAAGTAAGTGATTTCAGTTTTCCCTCAACACACAGATGGCAGAGTTACCAGCAGGAATCCATCCATCCTCACGTCACGTCTTCATTTTCATGAAGTCTTTTATTCCACCCACATGATGAGAGGCAGCTGTCAGCCACGTTGGACGGAAACATTTTTCATAACCACATAGCCTTTATTGAAAAGTTTAAGCGCTGAAAAGAATCCTTTAATCACTTGTCAGATTGCCTCTGCTTACTGACTAGATTGGCTTGGAGGCTTTGTTTTTGGTTGACAAAAGGAGCTCTTTTATAACAAGTTGCAGATTCCCAAAGCTTATTTATAGTTCTACAATCCCAGGCTGCATTTGATTGATTTAGTACGGTAATGGAAACTGTAGACTGAAAGATTCTCCACATCCTGCCTGTTAATGGACCTGGTGCCTTTCAGTGGCGCCCTGGTTCAAGAGTGCTGCGAGGGGCAGGGGTTTGGCTTTTAGTCTAAGAGGGCCTTTGGAGTCCACTCATAAATTAATATAATGCAAGGGAACGGTGACACAACAAACAGGTGCTCATGGTGGACTGGCTTTCGGTTGTCTTGTGTGACAAAATAATGTGGATGTGTGGAGGGTTTCTGGTGGTGAAGCACAGCATTTAGCTGTAGTTTGATGGATCAATGCGGGATGGATGTATTGATCCATCCTGTGAATGTTTCCTTTGGGAAATTAAAATTCAAACCAAATAGCAACATGTGAAAGGAAATGTGTAAGAAGAGGTGCAGTAGTGGAACAGCAAACAGGGTCATAGTGAAGAAATCCGGACATTTTTGCCGGTGTCTGGGCTTGTTGTGTAAAATAGACCGTATTTTGTGGTCCTGGTTTACGTTGCCTCAAAGGGAACCACAAGCAGTGACCCACGGTTTAGGAGTTTCCTACAGTGTTGCAAAGGTGAAACTTCACCTTAACTGATGGTTTCAGTGTGAAAGAACCGTGTTCATCCATTTCTGAGTAATTCAGTTCTAAAACTAAGTTTTCATATAAAACGTGACCTGTTTGTGTCGTGACGTCCAGTGGCTTAACATCACGGAAAGAATGATGAAATTATGGGGCACCGTTTGTTGTAAACACGGACCTTTGCTAAATATTGTCCTGAGAGTCAAAAACGTGTGTTTTTATCTGGTCCCTGGGTGATATTGGTGGTGCGGCTGCTGCTTTTGCACACTGAGAACCACTTGGCAGCCACGCGCAGCTGCATTTACAGGTGTCGTAGAGAAACGCTCATGCTCAGTCAAGGAGTGTTTCCAAAGACCCGTCCTGGATCTCGACTTTGATGTCAGAATCTGAGCATCTCTTTACTGTAGCGGGGAATGTTCTGATTTTGCCATGTACTGAAATAACTAATAAACTCCTCTTGGGTGAGTAAAATGGAACATTTGGTGTCCACAACTATGCGGATAAAAATATGAAACAGGTGCATTCCACTTCATATTAAACTGCTACTTACTGAGCACTTTGGAAGTGCATGCATTATTCCGCAACATGAGTCCCTTCATGTGAACGACACAGTCATATTTGTGGGTCCTCCTGCTTATGATCCACAAACAGATGCTCTCGGTGCTGTGCCAGTCTGGGTCATCTTAAATGCATTCAGTGACATTGCCAGTGGCCCGCATTTCCGGTAATAAGTCAAGCTCATTGGTGGTGTCAGAATCTCAGTGCTGCTTTTTACAGATACTACAGTGGTCCCTGGTGCATCAGATGGAATCCTTCCAATATATCGCAATGTAAGGCAACCAGAATGGGGATCGACTGTGAATGTTAGAAGAGGGAGCGCGTATAGCTGTGGCCACATTGTTGATGTAACCCCCATCTACATTTGAAATGACAGTGTTGAATTAGTGAAGTCATTTCTCTGGCGAAGGGGTTGCCATTGAAATAGCTTCCATTTAGAGTCCCGTCTCTTCCGGGAGTTGTGATAAGTCGGGGTCGTGCCGACTGACAGCAGAATTGGTCCTCTCTCTGGGCTAGCCACCTGCTTCTGTCAACCCCCTGGCAATGTCCTCGATTAAATTGGATCAACAATCCAATATGCATAGGGAACCTATGGAGAGAAACAAATGGCCCAACTTAACAGAAGTGCGTACATAAATTCTGCCTGGTAATAGGAAGCTGTCGGAGCAGATTGACAACGGCATCATTAATGCAAGGCTTTCTTTCTGTTGCCACAAACCACAACCACTTCTCCTTATGTCCTCACTTGTTTCAAAGACGTGATGTGGGAGTGTACTCTGTAGGTTAGTTTTGATAGCAGCAATGACAAAACCTGTGTGTTTTTGCAGTAGACTTCTCCCCCAAAAATGTCCTGAGTACAAAGATAACAGTACAACCGTGGATTAAGTTTGACACTTCAACACACACTGTAGGCTTGTATATTGTAAAAATCAGGACTCCACGTCTGCGTTCTGCAGGCACAAGTTGACCATCATCTCATGGTTCTAATGTTGTGAGCTGTGACTTCACATATCAAGCATTTTTAGTCATTTTTTGCAAGATCCTTCAGAGAATAAGTCACTTCTTTCATTATAAAACTTCTATACTTGTGCGATGTGCATGTTAACACAAGGAGCACTTGGTTTATTTGGTCTCCTGTTTGGTTTCTTACCCACCTCCAAATAATCACCGTTTTTTGGAACATCTTCACCACGCAACTATCACTGCTGTTGCGACTTAGAACGTGAAGTGAGTGTCTGATCCTGTGCGGATCTGGCGCTGAAAATGATGGTGGACAAGACTAGCGTCCCCACAGGATATAGCTACAAGAAGCTGCTTCGCCAAACTCAGCAGAAGGAAACAGCATGGACCTCAAAGCATCAAGGACCCCAAACCAGCAATACTGAGAGCTCTGTCAATTGCTTCGTAACAGTAATTACTCTTTTCTGTGCATTTTGAAGCACATTTATTAGTATTGCATTTAGTTTTAAGCCATCTATTAAACAACATGGTAAACCTTGACGCGCTACAAATGTCAATAAAGGACTGAAGTGAGACGTCACCTTAGCCGTTAGCTCCGCTAGCTCTGCGGTGTAGACAGCCTTTGGCGTCGTGGGTCAGTAAGAAAAACAGTGTGTTGACAAGTAAGAGGTGCGTCTGGTTAAAAAACTGTGCCTGTTTGCACAAATGACGTGGCTGTGATGAGAGTGTTTGCTCTGAGAGTTGGCGGTGGTGTGACAGCATAGATCTATAGTGTGTAGAATGTGACATCCAGATGATCTCCTCACTCCGCAGATCGGCAACATGTTCAGATATCGTCATGTGGCCCACCGCCGCCATGTAGCACTTCACACTCAAAATGAACAGCATCTTTTCCCAGCATATACGGAATGTCTGCACCACAGAGCTAACGACTGACGTAATGTCCCACTTCAAAACTTTATTGAAATTTGTAAACTATCAAAAATTTGGTTGGAAACATTGACTAAACGCTAAATGCAGGACCAAACAAATATGTTCCAAACTGTGAAGACAGAAAGAATAATTGGAGTTATGAAGCAAGCTGAGGCAACGAATGTAAAACTTTTGTCTAATGTGACAATATAGTTTATTTAAAATAAATAAATTGCCATGTATTTTTCCCATATTGCCCAGACATTTTTAACCAGATACACTTCCTGCATTTTGTTCCTGCAAATAACATGCCAAAATAGAAGAGTGTCAGTAGCTAAATATTTGCACACATTAAATGGGACTTTCTGCAGGACACTCAAGGAAGTGCAATTGAGCTGAGTTTCCTTTGGTGGTGTGTCTCAGGATGTTTTCAGTGAACCAAGAGCGCCATGGCATAAAAAAAGTTGAAAAACACTGCACTAGTTGCAACCTTTTCCGCTTTGCAGGATGCTTATTTCAGTCTGCTCCGGTGGCGGTGCTGTGTAAACACTCCATCTGCAACGAAAAGTCAATGAATTCAATCAGAGTCAGAGTTCTTAATTTTGACTGAGCTGTTTGACTTATTTTGCATGAATGAATAGACGGACTAATTAACTCTATTCTTCCTTTGATTTTGGTATTGTTTCCTTCCTTGATGCATTTTTGGCTGGTAGTCCGGTAGGGCAACAAACAGGGTGTGAGATTGTGAGAATATCTGACAAATACAAGCAGGGAATATTCTGGGAGCATTCATGCTCACCTGTCTCCCAGCATGGGAATCAGAAGGTCCAGTGACACGTGCAGCGCTTGGTTTCAGCCACCTGTCAGGCGAGTGCTCAACTAGTTCACTTGAGATTGAGTTAACTGAGATTCTGCCTTCTGGACTCAAGGAGACACAGTGTTGGACAGAGAACGTTGGTGTTGCCAGGAAAAAGAAGAGGAAGATAGTAACCAGTGAGGGTCATGAATGCACCACAGGTTTGGGGCTGTGTTAAATGTTAGTTGACACAGAACTCTATTGAAGCAAAAAAGGCAGAGGTCGGGGTTGAATGATGACACATTAGCTGTAATGCAAATGACTTGAGTTGTGATTCTAATGTGTCACGTGTGTGAAAGTGTCTTGTGGCATCATGTTCTCTCTGGTCAGCGTCACTGGGTCAAGGAGAGTTACAGCCAGTAAGGAGGGCAGGCAAAACCAACCAGTGGCTTCTACGTCCTTTCCTCCTTGTCTGAAAGATGGAACTTTTCCTGCTCATCCTCAAGCTATTTTATAAGCACTTTCAATTACCTGCAGAAAATGAAACTTGTGGAACATGTTCTAGCCATGACAAAGAAAAAAAAAGTCAAATTCCACCCAGGATGGAAAAACAATGGACATCTATGGAAGAGTTGGAAATGGCAATAGAAAGAAAGAAATCATCCAAAAAGGAGGGGGAAGAAATGTAAGAGAAGAGAGGAAAATCCTTAAAAAAAACCAACAACAACATTTTAGGCGGCTATTGCACTTAAGTATTGACCTAACAGAAACCGCCTGAATCTTTCATGCTTCATGAAGTCACGGCGATAAACTCCTTCCTCTTGTTGCCCTCGGTCACATTCCTCATCCTCTCTGGGCTCTTCATCCTATATCTGGACTCATGCACCGTCTGTGCAGGCACAAACACTGCCCTAGGCTGGAGCTGGTATTGGGATCAGGCTTGTTGGAAATGTCAGCACTGCTTGAAGCGGGACAGTGCTCGGATAAATGGAACAGAGATGCTCTGCGAACAGTCCTACAGCAGTCGTTTGGTTGTGAAAGAAATGTCTGTGGAATAAAGTCCAGCAGAAAGGATGCTCTCAATGATATAAGGATTGTTTAGTGTCGTGTCTGTCCTCAAGTCCAGGCTTCTCGCCTGTCTCGAAGGAGAGTCCAGACACACTGGATCTTCTTTAACCTGTGGTTCCGCTATCGCCCCGCTCTTCCTCTGCTGTACCCTTGAAAAGAGTTTATCCCCGTTTCTTAAAAGCTGGAGTCTAGATGTCGCTATCATGAAATATTCAGGATGTTATGTGCCGCACATTATTCTATTAAAAAAAACTGATGATATGAATTTTATAATGGAGTTTGAAGCCAGAGGCCCACCGTCCTGATTGTCTTTTTAATGAACCCCAGTGGCTGTTTGGGGACCCGTGTGAACCTGGCTTGCCAATTACTGGAGTGTTAATTAGAATACAATAGAGATTGTGTTGTGGGAATTTTGGATAGAACAGAAGGGGCTATTGTTGAGGGAGGGGAAATGTTCATTAGAGCCTTGTGTTGAGTCATCATTTTGCCGAGTTATCGATTATTGAGAAAACCTCAGTGATCACGTACAAATAATCTTGACCTCATTGGACTGGATTCTCTTGACTAGAAACACAACTTTGAAAAACTGTGCTCAACTATTATCAGCGCACGTCTGCTGCGCTGACTATTTATCACGGTGGTCCTTGAAGAACACGTGTTCCTACACTGGTGAACAACGGTGCCAACTGTGGCGCCGTACCTGTGTGCACCGACACAAATGGAGACACGCACTTCAGCCAGAATAGTGCGCCACCATCTCATCTCACTACCCTTCTATGCCTCTTTTACTGGATGTGCTGTTTGCCCCGCTTAACCCTCACAAATCACACATTTTGTACTAAAAGTCAGGATTTTAAAAGCAAGGTAAAAGCATTAGCTGAGCAAAATATATTTTCTAGACATGATAAGATTGTGAGACACTGTAACAGTTCATCTGCCTGTTACAACTCCATCCACCTATGTACAGTCATTCATTCAAACAATATCTCACATACAAAAAATTTAAGTCCCGAAATGGTTCAGAAGGTTCTTTGCAACTCTCTGATTTTGAGTTCTTGCGACAGGCATGGAAGCAACAATGATTTTGTGGGTCTGAAGACAATGTCAAGACTTCTACGTGTTTCTTGATCAACGGAGAAACAGGAACCTTTTGTCAAAACAGATAGAGGTCTCATTGTGTAGGCCTCGGTAACAAGACAAGACCAAGACTAATAGAGAATGTGAACAACAGCTATGGAACTAGGGTGGGAAACCGACCAGACATAAGCTCTCCAGCATATCCTGGGTCTCCTTCTTGGCCTCCTCCCAGTTGGACATGCCAAATACCACCACAGATTTTTCATGCTGCCGAGGTCCTCGTACAAAATAAACACAAAAATACACAAAATTGTTCTTCAGTAGAATGTTCTGGTTGTAGATGAGGTCCTCTCCAAAGTGTAGGATTTCAAACAGCTTGGGTACTTGTTTCCCAGTGAGGGAAAGGCGAAGGTTGAAAGTGCATCTTTAATAAGGAGGTCCCTCTTTCTGTCTGTAGCTGAGCGAAAAGGCTCCCTCAGCTCTGACAACATTTAAAGTTCAAAAGGTTAGAACATGTGTTAGAATGCTTGAGATTTCTAGAAATGCTTTTACATACAGTGCTATAAAGAGATCTGGGTGAAGATAGTTTACAGTGCCAGAGCTAATGCACAACCAGAGTCAATGAGTGTAATGCTAAAGCAACTCAGATGCATACTGCGGATAATAGACACAGAGGGAGTGTTTCGTATTCTTTTCATTTGTGTGTCTGGATGTCATGGGACAACATTCTGCCATATTTACTGTCACCCACTGAGACCATCCCCTCTTACTGATTCAGCGCAATGATCACATACCAGTTATAGGTTGCGTAACTATATTGTTATACACACATTATAAGGCATTCCAGTAGCTCCGCCATCACAACATTTCATATTTTGCAGCAAGCATTGTCTGTGTGAATACTGACAGTAATCGGCCTTCAACAAACAAAAGTATTTTCTCTCCCCTTTGGGTTTTATGTGACCCTCGCTTGAACGCTTTCTCGCTGGTCTGTTGTATACCGTGGTGTAATTTGCTAGTCTGTGCCGATTTCAAATCGTCATTCGTCTGCGTCCGTCTCAACATTCAATGCTGGGTTTTCAGGGGGTCTGTCTGTGTGACCTGTGTGTGGGCAGCTTCTTGCGGCCCTCACTGCCGGAACATGGCTGCTCACAGGGCGCTCGAGTGGGCCGAAGGCAGGGTGAAGGTCCAGAGGAATAAAAAGCAGAAACATTTACATATTGGAAACGCCTCAATTCATGCAGCACCACTTGAAGGGCATTTTGTTTGTGTCGCCTTCAGAGAATGAGCTAGATAAATGGACATTGAAAATGTCAAGTGTGCGTCTGCACTCGCTCTTGCAAATGTCAAACCTTCTCTTATGTTGAGAAGGTGATCATGAGTGTTGCAGTTTATTTTGTGTTTCAATAGAATTATGGTGCAATGAGCAGCCGCATGAAGGTCCTTGAATTACAGCGGTCTGGTGCAGCCGCTTTGATTCCGCTCTCTTCACACATTTTTCAGGCACATCATGTAATTCGGTTAATCCGTCGAGTTGGCCTTCATATTTCAAAGCTATGTACCTGGTATACACTCCACAAGATTGGAACACCCAATGTATTTGTTTATTTCCTGGGTTGGTATTGAAGACAAAAAAGACAAAAAGCTTTAATGACTAGCACTTGTGTCACGACTGGCGAGACCAAGGAATTTCTGGGTTTATGATGATGATAAGAACTTCTAGTCTAGAAATATTTTCTTATTAGACCCAAATTTATATTTTACGTGGAGAAAAGATCACAGTTGCTGTCTAACAATTTTGCTGTCTCGGGACTTCACCTTGCCAGCTGTGCTCCTATTCACAGTCACAACTGTTGAATGGTTGAACTTTCGACTTGTTCTCATTCCTGCCTTTCTCCCAACAGGAGGTCCACGAGATCCTGAAGGAGTATGAACTGAAGTACTGCTTTGTGGATCGCAACAAGGGCACAGGTAGAACTCACGCTGATCTGACTGCACTTTATCTTTTGTAACTCTGAAGGGACTGGATCGCAAAAATAGGATTTTAATGTAAACACACAGCAAAAACAAGATAGTTCTAACTGCCTGTTAATAGTGCTTAGCATAGTGCTTTTCTTCCTACACACTCACAGCAAAGAAGCCGGTCAAATGTGCAACTTTGAGTTGTTGTTAAAGTGGATGTGCCTTACGTGACCCCACACCTTCACGATGGAACGGTCGTGCACCACAGTGCTAATGCTGCTCACTACCATCAAAATGTGCTCTGTGGTTAAAAAGCTAAATGCAGAACCAAATAAATAGGCTCCAAAATGTGAGGAAAGAAAGAATAATTGTTTTTATGTTCAAGATTTGTCTGAAAATTCCTGACAAACTAGAATAAAATCATGCAAAAGAGATGGTGATGAAACACTTATTTAAAATAAATAAATCCCGATATATTTTTGCCCACCTCTTTCTGGATACATTTTGAACAAATACTTTTTTTCCAATTGCGTTCTGCAAATAGCATGCCAAAACAGCCATGTGTCAGTAGCTACAATTGTTCACCTATTAAAAGGGATTTTCTGCAGGACTTACAGGTCTGCACAATTGATCTTTGGCTGAGCTTTCTTTGGTGGTGTGCCTCGGCAGTTTTTTCAGTGAACCAAGTGTGCCTCGGCTTTAAAAAGGTTGAAAAACACTGAATTAAAAGACGTGATTTGTTGGTTTTAGCACATGACATTACCATCACAGAACCAGTAGCGTGATTGCTGGGTAGGTTGGGGCTCACCCACATGCTGTTTATCTAATGCAGGACTCTGTTGTTTTTAGGTTTAACAGGGGTATTAAAATTTAAAATCAGCTTGGACTGTGGCTCAGATTTTATCCCAGAATATCCAGCGAGATGGTCGTAGTTGTTCTGTGTACCTCAAGCATACATCTCCATACTAACATTTATCAAAGAAAACAGGCTCACTTCTTCTTATTTAGTTTTATTCAGAAAGAATTTTGAACAAAAAAGATTTAACTGCAGCATGACTGTTCGGTGAAGAGTGGTCCCTTTATAAAGTAGACTCTCACAGATTCTTCACCAGGAAAACCATTCTGTCAGCCTCATGTTGACAGAATGTGGTGGTGGGCATGGTGCATCTGCTTTAAAAACAACTTGAAGTTGCGCTTTTGACCGGCATGTTTGTGCAGACTGTGAGACTGAACACTTGTGTTATGATGACTAAATGGTGAGTCTTGCAGAGTACATGTTGCTGGTGTCATGGAACTGAAGATGAACCGGTTGTAAGATTTCCACTCTGGCCTGAGAATCTTTGGCATTTTTGTCTCGTTGAGAGCTAAACTTGCCGAAAATTGGATAAAGCCTTCTGGCCAAACCCTCTTGAGTGAGATGGTCGATACGCCAGGCTGCAGACTCTTAATGGAACCCCTCCTCTGTCAGCCATTAGGCCATTTTTTCCTTGACAGCTGACTCCCTAAAAGCTGCACTTTAATTGGGCAACTTAAATGTCCATCTCTCTCTTGAGAATCACTCCTCGAATGTTTCACATGGATCTGTAAGTTGAAAATAAATCATTCCCGGCAGTCACACCTGACAGCGCTAGCTTTCAAAGTAACCGTATATGGCTATATCCAGCATGATTTAAGAACTGAAGTGAGTGGTGTTTGGTTGAATTACAGATAACGTGTTTAGTCAAGTATGTTTTGTTGGCGGGGACGGATTTAAATTCAACTCTTCATCATAATGTCTATCCATGTAATCCTCTTACTGTTTCATACACCGCCTGAGTCGACCCTCTGCCCCCCTGAGTGTGTCCCTTTCCAGGGAAAACTTGTGCGCTGCCTATTTTTAGTCATAGCAGTCAGCCAGGAACCATGAAACACAACACTTTCAGAAGAAGAAGACGTGGAGCCGTACGCAGCTGAGATATCAAAGCAGCAACCCGCTCAAAAGGTTAATGGTGTTTGGGAGTAAAGCAGACCCTGATGAAACGCTGCGCCCGACAACCCTTGTTCTCCTCTAATTGGGCTGGTCTTGGACTGATGTATTGGTGTCGCAAGGTCACTGAAATCACTTCCCAGTCTTCCTGTCAGGGGGCAACCGGAGGTTTAGATTGACTCGCGGTTGTCACGCACACAAATTTTATTGTTTCAGAGTTCACCCTCATGCAGATCTGATTGTGCCCATTTACTCTTTTTGGAAGGAATTCTGAGCAGTGGAACCAGAGCATTGGTTTGTGGCCAGTGATCCAGACTAAGGGACAGGCTGGGCTGGGCGATAAGGCCAAAAAAAAAAATCATTATCACACACTGTTTGATCTAGATTGTTCTCTGTTTTTTCTTCTCAAAATGACATTTTTCAATGTGAAGACAAATGTGAAGTGAGGGAGCCAGTATACATGGTGTGTAGAGTCAGTTAGAAATGGAGACACAGAGAAACAGGAGAGGAGGAAGACAACAAGTGCTGAGGAAGATGTCACTAGGGAGTCTGATCAAGAAGGTGAAGGTTGAGGAGACTCACCCTGATGGAAGATGCCCGGGGAAAATTTCTCCCTGTGACAGGAAGGAGACACTTTATGATCAACATCATAAGTGAAGCTCTGTCGTGACGACCAAACTAATAGTTGCCATAACAGCATGTAATGGACTTTTAAAAAGTCATTGATTCTCATTAAAGTGGCTGCAGGGTGCTGAGTGTGCGGTTTGTGACTGAGCACATACAGTGGAAGGTTGCTTGGGGTGCAGCCTCAGCAGACAGGAGTCCCTCTGGTGTGTTTGTGTGAGTGCATGCCTCTGTGTTTATCTAGTATCCCAGGGGATTTACGCCTGCCCTCCTAAACCAAACATACTTTCATCGGTCCAAACTTTGAATGAGTTACGCATTGCTGTTTCCAATGAGGCATGTTAGCCAGTGCGGCTACGTCCAGTGTAATAGCCACGACGATAGTGCCTGTTTCTGTTTGTATATGTTTGATAAGGGCAGGAGTGTTGGTGTAGGACAAGAGTGTTTATGTGTATGTGACACGGTAGTCAGCTTAAACTCGCCAGCCACTGGATAAGATTTCATGGCAGCTGGATCAACTCCCAACCAACTGTTCACACTACCCCCCCCCCTTCACTCCCTTCCCTGCCTCCCACCTCATCCCTCTATTAGTAGTATAAACTTCAAATGACCATTTGAAAGTTACACTCAGGAGAATTCCTGCAACGATTACAACAGAAGCTCAAAATGTGAATCAGGATCTCCATGTGTTTCTTGCCAAGGACTGCTAGACCCCTCCACACCTGCTGTCAAAATACTTTTTTCATGATTCAAACCAGAGGCAACCACATTCGTACTTTGCTGGCATTTACATGAGGAATCGAGATCATAATGCAGTCATGAGCCTCACACCTTAAAGAAGCACGCCACATCTTGGGTTCTTCCTCTAGTGCTGCTCAGAGAAGTTTATACCAGTTGCTACCTTCACCAGCAACTCAAAGTTGCTGCACCATACCCAACGTCACATTCAGTCAGCAAGAAGTTGACAAAATGGTTTTGATGGTGTACAATCTGTGATAGGAATCTATCATCAACTATACATATCTAAAATCGCTTCCTCGATCAATTCGAATTTCAGGTCCAGTTATGTGGTGCATGTCCAAGACAGATCTTTAAAATAAATGTCACAACCTGCTTTTATGTATTTATTTTAGGGAGTAACTTATTTTTAGGTCACTGATTTTCTTTGAAATTAAATGGGTGTTTTGAGCTGCAAAAACCACAAAACAATTACATTCACTTGTTTGTTCATCCTCTTGTCGTGTACCCATCCATCCATCCATTGACCATCCATTCATCCTTCATCCATCCTTCCATCAACCCATCCATTCATCTATCCATCCATCGAGCCATCATCCAACCATCAATTCATCGAGCCATCAATTCATCCCTCCATCCTTCCATCTATCCACTGACCCATCGATCCATCTACCCATCATCCATCCATCTACCCATCCATCCATCTACCGACCCATCCATCATCCATCCTTTCATCCACAACCATGCATCCATCCATCAACCCATCCATTAATCTATCCATCCATCCACCAACCATCCATCCACTGACCCATCCATCCGTCTACCCATCATCCATCCATCTACCCATCCATCCGTCTACTGACCCATCCATCCTTCCATCCGCCAACCATCCATCCATCAATCCATCCATCCATCCATCAACCCATCCATCCACCGACCATCCATCCATCTACTGACCCATCCATCCTTCCATCCGCCAACCATCCATCCATCCATCCATCCATCCACCGACCATCCATCCACTGACCCATCCCAGCTCTCCTGTGAGACAGATACTCTCTAGCATGTCCTGGGTCTGCCCTCGGCTCCCTATCAATTGAAGGCCTCACTAGAAAGGTGGGCAATGAGGCATCTTGCAAAAAGCACTTTCTGGCTTCACCTGAAGTGGAAGAGCAGCAATGAGTCTACTATGAGTCTCTCCTTGGCGGTTGAGCTTCTAGGTCAAATTTTGGCTGCATGTATCCTCAATCTTGTGCTCATGAAGGTCTTCAAGCTCAGACCATTTCACCCAGTTTAATTTTTAACTGTGACACTCCATTGTTACAGATCTCACTCCCTCATTACAGATTCATTGAATTCACACTTGAAGACTCCAAAGCAATCGCGTTCTGAGCTGATTTTCCATTAGCCATGACTGTTGTTAGCCAGGTTTTATTGTGGCTTTTATTTCTTTTATTTCATCATGTTGATGCATTTGAGTTGCTGTGACGCAAAGTCTTCTTCTGGCAAATGAATCTAATGGGTAACAATATTTTGTATTGGTTCAATACATCTTTTTGTTTTCAGCCTCCTGGCTCTAATATTCGCTCAATGAAATATTTATTGTGCTGCACGAATTAAACTTTCATCTGTGACACTGTTCACACAAATGGTCTTGGTATCATCTTATAATGGGAGGAATTAATAATTCACTGAAGTTTATTGCACATTCATTGTTTTAATGGATTGTTCAGTCAAGTTGCTGCCTGGAGCAAAGATTTTGGATGAATCCTAGCATCCACTGTCTCATGTCCATTTGTTTTCATACCAGTTTAGCTCCTTGCTTCTCACCCTCAGCCTCTGCTCTGATTTTCAAGCCTGGAGCCGTGTCCTCACGCTCCTGCCTTTCATGACCATATTGGTTGCCTGTGCTCAGTTCTCGGTCCGCGGTTGTACTTATTAGGTCATTGTGACAAGAGTGTTTATGTGTCTGTGCAGACATTACTGTTGATGTTCACGCACGTCCTGCTCTGTGCGTGTACTTCTCCGTCTTTGCTCCAGGCTGCTGCTTCAACTTCCCTGCTAGTAATGATTTTGCCTGTCACACTGTCTCTGTGGTGTTTAGCACGGCCACTGCTCTATCAACTCCATTCACTCACTTTTAAGTGTTGCATTTCCCAGAAATTTTTTGCAGCCCCGGCTGTGGTGTTATGGATCCTCCTTCATCATTGACCAGATACAAATTCTTTCCAGTCCGTTTGAACGATACCAGAAACTTGCAAGACGTGATAATGGATTAGCTCGTCGATATGACTTGCATATTTCTTCATGAGGCTTTATTCTGATGGCTGCAACTGTCAAAATGGCCTCTTGCGTTGTGTTTTTAGTCCTTTGGGTTTTATTACTTGACTCAGTTTTTGTCCTTTTTTGCCTACATTTCTCCATCCATTTTTGATTACTTCTATCTTAACACTCAGACAGTATCTCTCCCCTGTATGTTTTTCATACGTCCTTCCCCCATAGTCATGACATGTCTATTCGAGAACAATGTTAGTGCTCAGAAATTTCTTCTGGTTGTAAATGATTGTTTGTCAGTGTATGAGTGCAGTTTTTTTGTTTGCTGATTCTCCAGTACATTTTTTTTTTCAATATGTGGTTGTGACCGTTCTTGTTGTCTCCACTGATATTTGAACCTTTCCTTCATTTTTATATCAAGTTGAGTCAGCTAATGTGGCCGCAATGGGAGAATGGTTTGCCCACCAATCTGTATCCCCAGCTGGATATTAATGCTGTTTGCTGCTCTGAGAATGAGTCTACCCGTTGATCCCGCTTGCCCAGATAGCCAGTCCAGCAGAAGTCCGCTGCTATGTGGACTCTTTCACTGGCGCTGTGCTCGTGCAGCTCTCCGAGCACAATGATAAGGATAATCCTGGGAATCCCAAACTTTCAATAGAGCCTTTGTGTTTGATGCTGTGCTGATCAAAACAACACATAGAGGAAAGTAAGCTTGTTAGCCCATCAGGCAGTATGAATACATGTGCCAGGCACATCTTTGGACAACAACCATCAACAAAAGGTTCAAGGTAACTTTATTGTCAAATATGCTACAGTACGAGACATATAGCATGGATGAAATATCTGTTCTCACAGACCTGGACACGACATACAATCACAGACGAACATAAAGATCACAGACACCACATAAAGATTACAGACAGCAGGATACATGCAACAATCGTCACATCGGTCCATCAACCACTGGGAGGAGCACCTAGCTCATGGCAGCATGGCAACATCCTCTGCCCCTGTGGATGGAGCCAAAAGTGCCTGGTGCAGACCCGGGGGCAGAGCAGGGAGGGAGTTCAGCATCATGACAGCCTGGTGGATGAAGCTGTCTCTCAGTCTGCTAGTTCGTGCGCGGTGACTCTGGAACCTTCGCCCTGATGGTAGCAGCGTGAAGAGGCGGTGCGACGGGTGGGAGGGGTCTCCTGCGATCCTCAGGGCTCTCCGAGTGAGGCGAAAACTGCCCCATCTGAGCCTTCTCCACTCAGCATGCTTAAAGACGCAGGCTTCTAGAAATACTAAAGTGTATCTCTGTTTCATATGGACACTTCAACTGAGACTCTGGTCCCAGTTTCCTGTGAGGATTTGACTGCGCCATGGTTGAACCTTGGCAGACTGAGACCTACAGTTCTCGAAGACCATGGTCCTCAGTCAAAAAAGGGTGAATGTACTGTCCAGGTTGGAGATGAGTTTATCTGTCTTGCCGTTGTGCAGAGCTGTACCAAAAGACAACACTCTCCAACTAGAGATTACATTTGGGATCACATGAACAACATGCGGCGGAAATAAGATGTTGAGACTCTTGCTGAAGCAGGGTGCATACATAATGATCACAACATTGTTGTCCCGATTTTACTCCTTCTAGGATCTCAAACACCTAATGTCTTTTCCCTTAGAATATTATGGGTGGTGTTGAGCTGACCTCTCCCCACTTCAACTGTGACATAGATTGCAGTGTGGCCAGTCAAGAAGCTGTTTGACTGAGAATCAAGGATGCGTAGGGGGAAGATTTCATTGATCTATTCATTTGATGACAAAACTCTTATTATCCTGGGGAGTGATTCTTACTCCCGAATGCCACTGTCTGCATCGGGTCTGGTACCTTGTGTTCGGGTGGCATGCTCAACAAATTTTTCATTCCGCGTGCTGTGATAGTGTTCCAGTCATTTAGCTATGATTTACCTTTTGCATTTACATGTAGAAACCTCCAAGACCCCACAATACCGTCCACTTCCATGTTGTGTGTTCTTGCATTGTTCTGATTGTTTTTTCCTTGTTTTATCACGAACAATTTCTGGCTTGTTGCACGAGCTTCTACATTTATGTGTGTGGTGGAGAGAAGCCGTTTGACATCTGTTGACTTCACTTTGTCTTATATACTGTATGCCTACAGTTTGTTATACTGGCCATCAGTATATGGCCAAAGAAACTTCTTTTGTGCAGTGCAGTATTTTGAACTGACAGTCAACATCCTCCTGTGTTTCCGCTCTGACACTGTACAATTTTACAGCAGTTTTTGAATTGTATTCTGTGCCTCTGTGTGTTCTAGTTCAAGTATGTTTGTGGACCAGCCAACACCGGCTCCGTTATATGTCTCGACATTGCTCTTTTTAATATTTTTCTCTTTGTTCTCAGTCTTCCTGTCGTCGGCAACAGCAGCAGTCTGTCTCGCATTGTTCTAATTGCTTCCCTGGACGGCAACTTGTCACCGCTCTGTCGCTCTTCTCGTCTCTGCTCTCCTCTCCTCTCATTTTGTCTTCCTCATCATCATCTGTCCATCTGTCTCACTGTGGATCACTGGATGTAAATCAGGGCTACATAAATCAGTAGTGGCTGACACAGTCGACCAAGGCTTGAGCTACCTTGCTATCAAGAAAGGAGCCTTGTCAGGTCGGGTGTGCTTCTTGTTCTGCATCGTTTTTTCAAGACAGCCAGTTGTGTTAAATTATGAATGCGGGGAGTGTAGAGGAGCAGCTGACACACCTCTCCCAGTGAAGCAACACCTCATCCTGACACAGATAATGATGATGACCTTTTCCAATTTGTGGCAGTATGTTTCCCGCTTTGGCTCATTGGTAGATGACAGACAAGAAATAGAGATGGAGTTATGTCAACTTGGCAAATGGCAACATTTGAAGCCCTGCCACTGTTTCTCTCATGAGTATCAATAGAAGAGGGGTTTGGCTGAATAGCCCACTGTTCAAATGGTGATTGCTGAATTACAATTGACAAACGCTGTAGCTGTTGCCGGTATTATCATCATTTGTTTCCATCTAGTTATTCACTTAACAAGATTGCGTGGTCTATCTCCGAGGCTTTCACCCTTCAAACGGCACAATTGTGCTGTGACGACACAATGCTTAGATCTTTCATCCTTCTGTTGAGAGGAGGCAAAGCTTACACACTTAAGAGTTTTGTGCCTTCATCTGGATGATCAAATCTATTGCTGTTTTTTTCTTTCATTACAAGAGTTTATTCCAAAACTAGTTCTTGGATGTGCCACAGAGGAAACAGGCGAGAAGCAACAGAGAATCACAAATACAAATTTTATATTTGGAGCAAACATTTATTCCCCCCGAACAGAATTAAACAAGAGTTTTACCTTACCATACATATACCCTGCATATTGATGGACCTGTCTATGGCCCCTCCACAACCCAGTGGTTTCGAATTTGCTTCACTGGGGGCCCAACAAAGATCCCAGTGTAGACTCCATGATCATCTTGAGTGTATCATGAGTGTTATGTGTGTGTGTGTGTGTGTGTGTGTGTGTTAGCATCTATCACCAGTAACAATCTCTGGGTCCAGTGTCCATTGTCGTCTCCTCTTTCACTTCACTCCTTAATACATTTTCCCTCTCTACATAGTCTCTGAATGGTTAACATTGACCTACAACCACAACCACAACAAAGTTCAGATTTTTCAACTACAGTGTTTGGCAGACCCCTTGACCTGCTCCTGCACTGTAGCGTGGCACTGTAGTGCACAGTTGTGCCTCTACATTGTATTCATATGTAAATCACTACCTTTTAATTCATTTGCAGGAGATTGTTGGAGGGTTTCAATGTCCTCTCTGTCAGTGGAATAGATGGGAGCAACAAATCAAAACCTTGAATGTTGATTTTATTTTTATGACCACCACGTGACACCAGAAAATCCATGCACATGAGCATGATTCCTACACAGTTCGTATTAGTAAACATGCAGCAGATAGGGAAACAGTGGCCCTCCTGAGTGTTCAGACCTTCACCGTGTTGGCTTCAGTGAAACCATTGACAGAACAACAAGGTACTAGAAGGTGACCGAGTGGGCTGACACTTGGCAACACCATGAAACAGCCACCCACTCCACCACCCACAGCTTCAAGGTTTCTGGTGCCAGTGCTTCAGACACATGGCTCGTGAAAACCATCTATATTACTAGCAAGCCATTTCAACAAGTCACGTTATCTCTGACTTGGTGCATGTTGCCACAACACAGATCATCAACTAGCCTTGGTGTGGTGTAATAGCAGCGATAAGTCTCATGCAGACTTTCATCAATCACAGTGTTCATTATTTACAAGGCTGGCGCCATCTGTCATTCATCCCTGCTGTCACCACCTCCGTCTGTGTTACATATCATGTAAAATCAATTCTAACCTTTATTCTCCAGCCATCGATTTATTTCCTTCACACCGCCACAACGCCCATCGGCTCTCTCAAATCTTTCTTTCGTGTGATGCATTTTCTTCCATCTTTGAACAGGCGTTGGTTGAAAACACTTAAAACCTTTAGTATTGTAAATGAATTGATGTGTTTTAAATTACCTTGAGTCTCTTAACCAGTGGGGTCGTAGCCTTTTATATGAAGACCTGAGTAGATTGAAGAGTCGTATGTCACATCCTGCAAGACAGCAAGTGATTTGCTTTCCAGATTGTGCAAACAAACAAATTCATAATGATCATTGAAGCTAATGTTGCACTGAAACGTCATCAGTCAAGGTCAAGTGGTCCAACTTCAAAGCAATGCTAAGGCCTTGTCTCCAACAAACCGTATCCTACCAAATCAAATATTTCCCCCCGTCGTTTTCAAAAGTGTTCTGAGAAAGTTCAGGCTACCAAACTGCTGAAAATATCATAGTACGCATGCCAGGCCTACATGTGGCATTTATTGCTGCAGCGAAAAGCAGAGAATACACAGGAGAACAGCAAGAGAACCAGATGCAGAGTCAAGTGAAAACCAAGTAGGACTCACGACCAGGTTGAGGTGGGTCACACTTCAGCAAATCAGCAAAGACTGCAATACATACACAACTTTTCTATTGTAATTGTTATTTGAGCATCTTCACCTCCTGTAAACAACTACAGGCTTAATCCAGCGATTGACCCCATTATCCAGGTTGTGGAGTCTGACTAAGAGAAATTAGAAGTGTTCTGCAGTAGTTGGAAGTAGCTTACTTGCATGTTAATAGACCAATCTTAGCCTAACTTGGACTGTCATGTACAACAGACGTGGACAGTGGACAGAATAGTGGAGACGGCGGTGGAAAGAAAAAGAGGAAGACAACCAATTAAATAGATGTAGTTCCTTGAGTGGATGATGTGTCTCTGATGTCATTGTTAGCCATTATGTGACTCACATGTCTCAGTCACTTTTAAGGGCAGGGGTCTCCCCAGGGTTCAGTGTTAAAGGTGCACCGAAAAGGTTGACCATGAAAAGGATTGTGGCAGTGTGAGACAGAAAAGGACAGTGGATGGAGAGAGGAGAGAATTTCTCAAGTGTTTGTTCATGTACGTTGTGGCTGGGAGGTTTGAGAGGTTTGCAGAGATCACCAGTGATAATTCCGTTGACCGCATTGTGTTGAAAAATAGCAGTGCACTTTTTTTGTTTTTGTCCACTGTTTGGTCATTCCTGCTCTCCGGACCCGAGCGTTGTCACACCGCTGATTAAACATTGATCCAGCTTTAAGTGATGTTTTGCTGTGCGATGTAATCTGAAGATTTACACACTTAGTCGCAGCATCTCAAGTGTCCTCGGGGGCTTCATGTGCTTGCTGGAGTGTGCGTCTGTTGGTGTGCACGGCTGATGGATGAACAAAGGGAGAAGGCAGCGATCATCCCTCTCGACTTGTCATGTTCGCTTCCACGCACCGATTATCAATGTTGCTCAGGTCTACACTGCAACCGTGATGTAATTGCAAAACATCATCCGTAGCTCTCGGGTTTCCTCCCATCAGAGTTTGGTTTCCTAAACCACCGACGTCAATAGCAAGGCATCGTTCCACCTTTAGCTAGAGGAGGATTAAGAAATTGAATACACAGATTCGTTTTAGGAAGTCATGCGTAATCCAGTGGGATAATAAGAAAGTGGGAGGTTTTGTTTTTTTTTACATAACTGGTGTGACGCCAGGTGGTTTGATAAATAACCAACAACCCAATTGGTTGTTTGATCCCTTAAGCTTGGATTTCAGATTTTATTTGCTTGCGAACATTTGTTCTGTCCTCAGGGTATGGCAGAACTTTTGATCGAATGGTTTAGCAGCCGTAGCACACGGGCAGTTGTGGTATGAAACCGTTCTTGCGGATGCTGGGTGAAGGAGCCATTCAAATGGTGCTGTGTTTGTTGAATTGTTTTTACTTCTCTGCGACCCTGCCGCGTTGTTTATATCCATAAAACCTCTGCATCCACCACCTGAGACTTTCATCTTGTCCCGGAGGCTGAGATAAAACAGCGGGGCCACCTTCCACTCAGCGCAAGGACACGGCCCCTTGAGTTTCACAAACCCTGCTTCATCGTTCCTCTGGTTTTAATTAGCTCCTTCATCTGGGGAGTGTGACATCTGGAGAGAACCCTTCAGGGCAACCCAAGATTTATTGGGCCCCAACACCTCGCAACGTATCAATAATTGACATGCAGAAATCACAGGCTATCAAAGGATGCTGGCTTGTTTGCTCACTCTTATTTGTCCTTTGTTTTTTATAGGGAAGAGCTCACTTCCAGCTCAGGCAGTGACGCGTCATAGCCACTGTTGCCACATTATCAGTGTCACGCAGCCTTGAACGACTGCGTTTTCAGCCGGTCAAATGCCTGAAGAGGATAAGATAGAAAGTGTACAGTTGTTGGAGGACCCAATAAAAAAAAAAAATAATGCCTCAGTCGGGAGCTCTTGTTCAAAGATAACTGAATTATAATAACATCTATGTCGTCTTTGACCAAGTGAGCTCATATGTCAGTCTCTGCTCCAGTTCATTAGAGAGTGGCATAAACCCATTTCCGCCCGCAGTGCCGATCAGTGCTAAGAGGCACACATTGTGTTATAACCAGTTTAGGCCCTGAGCTCGGTGTGAGAGATCCATTAGAGTTCGTGAGAGTGTACGGGTGTAAGATCAGACATGAAATTATTGATGCGGATGGAGGAGGAATCTGTAGCAAGATCAAACATGCATAGATCGTGCAGCATGGAAATAGAACAGGTATGTGGATAAAACATAAAATCGTCAGGCGGAATGAAAGGATCGTGATGACTCAGCAGGAATGTTTTTTTTTTTTTTTTTGTATGTGACGTGGATCTAGTCGTGAACTGCCCACAGTGTTGTTCTTTTAAAACATTCCTGGCCTGTTCTGGCTGCCCAAACCTCCCCTCTATGGTAGTTGTCGGTGGTCTGCAGCCCCAGAGCAACTGTGTACACTTCGGATGGCCTCTCGGTCTGCCCTCTTGATGCATCGTGTTTTTGAGTTGACCATTCAGTTGCTGACACTGCCACTGCAGCCACTCATCAGTTTATGGCAGAGGCTTTTCAGTTGTGTAATTTCATTTATATAATGCACGGTACAAATGGACATACTCAGGTGTGTGTGGGATCAAGCTCAGAGGGTTTTCCTATTTGTTTTCAATGCTTTATAAATTAAAAAAATATACATATTTATACATCTAAAAGCTCATCTGAAAAGAAATTTGGATTATACATTTTCTCTAAGTCATGATCAGCTCTGCTTATAGCAGGCCGGATATGAGTGCACCACTGCTGCTTGGTGAGAGAGTGCAGAAGGTTCTTGTTCCGGGTGACCTCAGTTTCGCCCCATGCCCGCCACACTGATCCCATCATGGATCCCATGCTTGGTCACTCCCACCCCCCCAAAGAACATGTGTTAGTCCATGGGTAGAAAGCTCCAAGAGATATGCTGCTCTCAGTGAAGGATCTCATGAGCCTAATGGAAAACCTGCCTGGACTGTTTATAAGACTGGCAGCAGTAAGTCAGCTCACCACTCACAAGCAGGATCCTCTTTGGTGGAGATGGTGCCCCAGCTATTTAAATTCCAACCAGAAGCAGAAGAACAAACAGAATAGTGATGGTGCCGGTTCTGTGTTCTGTCAGTGATGAGTGGCAGGCAGCAGTTGCCAATGTTTTCATCTGAATAATTTAGATGTTATTTGTGCTTCTTGGATTCTATCTTTCAACTGACTGTTGCTTTTGGAGCCATGTCTGAAAGAAACCATACAGCAATTTTGTTGCCTACATTCAAGTGACTGAAAATTGTCACACATTTCCCGTTTTGCCTGACAAATGTTGAGTTTTCTTGAAAGCAGCTGCAGATCTTATAAACAGGCCAACAGGCCCAGGGTTCAGCTATTAAGAATGTTTTAATAGGTTTAGAGAGATTTCCTGTGTGTGTCACAGTGCATCCCCCCATATAGTGGATCCCTTCGAGCTGTAGGCTAATGTTTTGTCTTTCTCTCTGTTTAACTGTCTGTCTGTCTCTATGACTGTCTGGCTTTGTGTTTCACACGCATACCTTTCCGTTCATCATATTTTTTGTCAATTTTTTTTGTGTCTATTTTTGGCCCGTGAGAGTTCATCACTTCTTTTCTCTGTCAACCTGTGACATGCTTTTTAATGTCATGGCTTTAAATGTGTGTTTGTGTTTGTGTCTGTTTCTCTCCCATGTCCCTCGTCCATTTATGTGTCCTCTTGTCTGCGTTCTCTCCCTGCGTCTCCATCGTGTCCCCCTCCTCTAGCCTTTGTGACTTTGCTGAACGGGGACCAGGCTCAGGATGCCATCCGCTCCCTCCACCACAGTACTGTCCGTGGGCGCCTGATCAACGTCGCCCTGCAGCCGACGGACTCCCTCCTCTGCCTCACCAACCTGCCGCACACCTACACCGCCCAGCAGTTTGAGGAGCTGGTCCGCGCCTATGGAAATATAGAGCGATCTTTCCTGGTGTACAGCGAGCTGACAGGCCACTCCAAAGGATATGGTTTCGTGGAATACATGAAGAAGGACTCTGCCTCCAGGGCCAGGTCTGAGCTGCTAGGCAAACTGTTGGTACGTCTACGAGCTGTAAAAACCTTGACATTCCTTTTTTAAAAACTGAACAGCAGTCTGTGTCAACGGTTGTTCTTAAAGAGGCTCTTAGTAGGTAATGATGGGTTGCTCGAAAACGCTGAGCAGTGGGCGAGGAAGGGGCTACTGACACACAATGCAGTCCCTGACTGTGCAAAGGCAGTGTCGACAATTCATATTGAGCAGGTTCCACATATTGCAAACAGAAAGCTATAAATCATGTTTGATGGACATTTAATAGCAGAAATAACCAAATGTGTTTATTATTTTTATTTCATTGAAGAATGGATTTCATTTTCTGAAAGTTTTTTTTTTAAATATCCAGCAAACTGAAAATATGTGTCCATGCCAAATACCATGAGGACAGTTGCCTTAAAGCGACTTGTCAGTTTACTTTAAATGGAGAAAAAGCAACGTTTCAATACATTCGGTATAGTTTCAATGTGTTATCTAATTTTTCAGTCAAAGATAGATATAATAAATCTATACAACAGTGTCATTTCATTTATTTTACTCTTTACTTTTTCAGTAATGCCATTGGTTGGAAAATTACAATTTGTTCAGTCACAAATTTGTTTTTCATAGTTTCATAGTTTTTCGTTTTTGCTAATCTTTCCGACATCCTGACCACATAAACAGGCATGACCCACAGTGGTGTTCTCCATTTAATATAGATTTTAGGGCTGTCAATGAGTACATTTTTTTTAGTCTGAAATAATCACACTAAACTAAATGACAAATGACTCGCACGTTGTGTAGCTGCTCTAAATGTAAAGGAAGATGTTACCAACGCCAGAGCTAATGCTTTCCTCTCGCAAAGATTTGTTTACTACAGCAACCCAACATAACAGACAGCATCAAGAATAGAATCACCTCAGAGGCACTGAAGAGGCTCAAATACATGCTAAACGCATAACGTTGTAAACATTATTGGCCCCAATGGTAACAGAGAAACATAGTAGTTTTGCTCTGACCTCATGAGGGCCGCAGCAGTACAGGCAAATGGCTGTGTAAAAGTACAATGTACAAAGTAAATGAGTTGTAAAAGCCATCACCTCTGAATGAATGCGAGTCTCACGTTCCACTCTTCAGGGCGGTCGGTCACTGATGGTGCAGTGGATGGATGTGAACCAGCTGAGTCAAGAGGAGGACCTGCACTCGAGGTGCCTGTGTGTGGACCGTTTACCTCTGGACCTGTGCGACTCTGATGAAATGAATAAGCTCTTCTCTGAAACCTACAAGCCAGTCTTCTGTCAGGTATGATGGGAAATTAAGTAACAACCACAAACACATTCTATGTCTTCTTGTCCAGTGTAATGTGTCAACTGAGAAGGTTGCTGCTAACATCTCACGCTTTGAAGGTATTTGCACACAGATTCTTATTTTGTTTCATGTTTTCTTGAAATTCCTTTTCTCCTTTCTCCTTTCGTCTCTCAGAGCTCAGGAAGCTCATTTAATATTTTATTGTATTATTGTATCTATACCAGTGGTTACAGTGGCTCCTCTTTGAAGCCTTGTTTCTGAGGATCCAGGCAGAGCTGGAGGTACGAGAGATGAAGATTCTGAGGTTCTCTCTGGGAGTGAGCAAGATGGATCAGGAAGCAATAGATCAGAGGGACAGCACATGTCAGGTGTTTAGGAGACAAAGTCGGAGAGGCTAGATTGAGATGGTTTGGACATGTACAGAGAGAGAGCCAGTACATTGGTGGGAAGATGTTGAGGTTGGAACTGCCAGGCAGAAGGTGGAGAAGAAGGCCAAAGAGGAGATTTATGGAGGTGGTGAAGGAGGACATGAGGGTTGTTGGTTTGAGAGAAGAGGAAGCAGAGGACAGGGTGAGATGGAGGAAGATGATCCACTGTGGTGACTCCTGAAGGGAGAAGCCCAAATGAAAAGAAGAAGAAGAAGAAGTTCAGACCTCTGTCAACCATGAATGTGAGTGTCAAAAAATGCTTAAAATTAAGTGGCTACCTATCAGGGTGTCCCCTACTGGCCCTCAGTAGCTGAGAGTTTAGAGCTGCACTAGCAAACACTCAGGATGTCTGATGCCTCTTACTTGCTATGGATGAAATGGGTGCTAGAATAGTCCAGTTGTTTCACTTGGGTACTTTCCACAAGTCTGTATTTTCGTGCAGCTGTGAGAGCATTAGTGATCCCTGGTATGTGAGACATAAATTGCTTTCTGGAACCGTCCACTGCTGCTTCTGGCACTTAAAGGTGAGGCTCAAAATGGAGGTGGACGGACGCGCTCGTTCTCGAGCGAGAATAATAATCATAATAAAGCCAAAGCTGCTGAATATGAAATGTAATTAGCCGCCAAGTGTAAGAAGCTAAATTATTTATGACTCAGAAAAAAAAGTCAAACAGCACCAGGTGAGAGCTACTGATGCAAAATACGAGGCTCTCCATCCCCATTGGCGTTTGCATTACCCAGCAACCGTTTCCATGGTGAGGTGCGGACGCTGTGCCTGCCCCACCCTCTTCCGCCTCTCTCGCTGTGTTCCACCCTTCCCCACTCCAGTCCACCCCCACGTGCCCAGTTAGACATCAGTCAAGGATATCTGTCATGCAGTTTCCCAGTATAGCCCCACCTCTCCGGTCCGCTCCCACATAGAAATCAATACGCCCACTTCATGCTGGTCCCATGATGCTTTGTGGGTGTTGAGCACATGTTGCCTCTGCTGCAGCACCAGCAGGCGTTGACCCGTGGTTCACTGCTTTGTTTTGTACAGTACGAGCTTGCGGGTGAGTGTGCACTCACACTCCTTTTGCTAATATTCACAGACCAGAACATCAGTTGGAGGTTGAGTTAATATCTATGTCACTGTGCACTGATTGGGTTCTTGGGTGTCTTATGTTTAGCAGGTGCTTAGCTGATTGGGTTTCAATAATGAAGCGACAAAGAAGGACGTTTTGCGTTTGAATAGTGACGAGGAAACAATTGTTGGGCCCAATCCTCAGTCCATTCTAATCCGTTGTATCCAAATGTATTGTGCTTCAGATAAGTGACGTGATGTAAAATCACGTGTTCACCACGGTATTCATGTAGTTCTACTCTTTTCATCAATAATTACCAATATACATGGATGGATTTTGGCTCACAGGGTTTTCACCCAACAGTAAATACTTCTAGACATCATGCATTAGACTCAAATTATGTGGTAACCCAAGAATGTGAAAATCATTTTCACATCTATAGCACTACGAAAGTGCAGTTTGCATGTCTGCATGAATAGGTCCGAGCATGATTCATGAATAAGGAGCGATATGCCCAAGTTGACCTTGGTCTGCCAGAGAAAGAGGTGTTTATAAAAAGCTGACCAGATAAAACAACTCCAGTCAGTCTAACGTATGTTCTAGAACAAAGTAATGTCAGATATAAAGATCCCTCCAGTCCCGTGAGGTGTAGTAGGCTGACACTATTTGATAGTAGAAAAATATTAAACTAGCACGCTACCCTAAACTGTCTGTGTACTGCATAAAGTAATGACCTGCAGGTGAATACAGAACATGACAACACGTTACACTTGCTCGCCACCCAAATTCCGGCTTTCTCTTCTCATAACAGTGACACAAAAAACTACCAATGAATTGACGTCGGCACAGCTGAGCCGACTTTATCCTGAAGTCTGCAGTAGTTTTGTGCCGGCAGTTGCGTGGAAAATATATGCTCACAAGCCGATTGTTGAGTTTCATCGTACCTGTCTATGTTTTCATGTTTAAATGCTTATGAATATTAGTGGAGAAATTAGCAGTCTACATCACTGTTGTTGAGGACAAGAGAATATATCAATTCAGTTTAAAAAAGTAAAAAACATTTCCGTTGCATCTGTCCCTGTTTGAGTTGTTAAATACATGTTTAAGTGAATAGATAGGCCATGGTTAATCTTCACATGTATAAAGTGAGCTGACACAACTCTAGCTAGTTAAATTACACATTTGAAGGTGCTGGATATTAAAGAACTGAAGAAACTTTTGAAAGTATCTCTCCTTTCTCAACCTGATAAAGTATATTAATCCATCATGAGGCTTGCTTTTTGTCCTCTTTACGCCACTATAGTCTGAGATATATATATATATATATATAGTCTCCTAATGGACATCATTTTTGTCATGAGAAATACTCTAGTTTCTAATACTGTAATTGTGGTGCAACATGAGGCTGTGTAGTCATGGTAAAATGAGCGCACCTGCTACGTCTATATGTACAACTGTAACAGCAAAAACACTGGCTGCCATTTTGAACAGCAACTGGAGAAACTCAAGCAATAAAAAAATGCAATCCACTGGCTGCTCTAACAAGTGGATTTACAGTAAGATCAAAACAGTTAAGCTGTGGTACAGCAGTGGCAGCTATGACAACGCACAGCAACACTTACGACCATTTCAGCAGCGGCGGCACTAACGTGTTTCACTGACCAGGCTGCAGTAGATATTCAAGAACGTTTTAAATCTATTCTTACTGATGCCATTATTACATTCCTAGTAGCGTATTTTAATGGCATAATTTGTGAACAAGAGAGAGAGCCGCTGCAGAGCTGGACATGTGACTTACTGAGATGATATCGCGGCTGCTTCCTGTAAGTTATGATCTCATGCGTACCTTTCCACGCTGGAGCTGACTTACGGTCGCAGCTTGTCGACCCTGCAAGGCATTTTTTCCTAAGTTGATTATTAATGGGCGATGACTCCATTTTATTGGGTTAGTTTGGGCTAACGTAAACTGCACTCACTGCACAGGCTTGCTGTCACTTTCTCTTTGTTCACAGTGCTTCTAACCAGTGGCCTGGGGCTTGACTGTAGATCTGCTGCCCACGAAGGAGCCCTTTGGGCAGCAGAACATTTAGAAATGTCAACTGTATTAGAGAGAAGAACCAGGCGGAGACAATAGTGGGGATGTCAAATGAGTGTCCGATCAGAACTGGAGACATTTTACCTGGAGCTGGGAGTCAAGGTAGAGCGGCTGCAGAACAGAACAAGAGATAGAGACTGCTGATCTTAAAACTGAAGTTGCATGATGTGGCACTGTTCCAGTGGAACCCCTGAACCTCGATGAACCACTTAAGACAGCTAGCAAACTTTTAGCTATCGACTCCAGTGAACACCGAGTCTCATAATCAGAAACACCATTACTTATATGAGGCATGTTTAATCCTATAAAAATGCTTACGACACCTATGTTTGACTCACCCAACCTGTGACTGGATGGTGGCCAACAACATATATGGCAGAATGTTGTTCACTGACGGGAGGAACAGCTCAGCAAGGACATGCCAGTGAAGACGCCACGCGGGGACCCATGACACGTTGCAAATATTTGATCCTGAATAGCATGAAGAACAGAGACATTTCACAGTGACAGCTCATGTGGAGAAGTTAGGGAAGCCAGATGTTGTGGACATGTGGAGAGAAGAGACAGTGTTGGTCCAAGAATGTTGGAGATAGAAGAAGAGGAAGACAACTGGTGTGGTTCATGGAGGGCGGAACGAGGACATGAAGAAGCTACTTGGACTAGTGAGGATGATCAAGATTGGCTAAGGCTGTGGAAGCCCCCAATGGGAAATGATGAAAGAAAATGTAACCAGTCATCATCAGAGCCATTAAAAATTGACCATTAAAAAATACAGAAAAAAAAATAAACAGTCACTCAAACACTGAAATGACCATTGGGATAAAACCTGACCTGTAGACTGCAATAGTGGCAGCATAAAGACACCATGCTGGCCAAGAGGTTGAAGACTGAACGATAGGTCCAGATCCATGAAGGGACGTCAAATGAAAATCCAGCATATAATACGTGCAAGGTAATGAGTGTTGATATGGTGCTAAAAGTCGCCTGTTTTCATCAAAAAGTTTTCACTGACCGATTTTGTTTGCATCCCTAAATTCATCCCTAACAAAATCTACCTTCAGTCAGACAGACGACCCCCTTCTTGCTACTGTACATCCCAAATGAAATGATCAAAAGCAGACCACAAAAGAGAAAAAACAACAGAAAAGAAAAACATTTATGACTCACTAAACATTGACAATAGAAAAAGGTCAACCTCCACTTGGACCATGGTGTAATGTCTGGTCCCAGTTTGGAGCTCCTTCTCCTACTATCTTAAGGTCTTGTTCACAGGTTAAGGAAGGATGGAGTATGGGACAGGAAAAGGGTTTGTTTGATATTGTGTCTTCAGTCTCAAAAGGCTCAGACATTCACTTGTGATTCACTTGAGACCATGTTTGGCAGGTGACCTGTCGGTCGTTGGTGCTCTCCCAGAAGAGCTGGAGGAGGTTTTGTGGAGATGGAAGTCTTCGTTGACTCCCCCTGCGACCCAAATGGGAAAAAAATGGAGAAAAGGAATGTTTGGTGAATATAGACGGTACAACATTGAAGAAATTAACATAATTGCAGCCAAGTCCAGGACCCTTGAGTGGTCGTGGTGGTGGTACTTTGATCTGATATTCCTGTTCCAGTTCAACTTGAGCTCATCTCTGAGGAAGGTCACGGGACGTTCAGACGGGGCTGGCAGGTCGTGACCTCATCACTCGGCTCAGACAGCACCATCTAAAGTCACACGCTTACAAACACAGAGTGACACCGCCTGTCCTGAGAGCCTCAGTCAGCAGTTCACAGCCAGAGAAGACCACTTCAGGGTCAGACGTTGATAGTGAACTTAAGTGACTGGGTTCACAGGGTTTCGCTGTGCTCGCATTCCAACAACCAAGGCTTCATTCACGTCCCTCACACTTTCCAGCAGCATCTATGGCCAAATGTAATGTCGGTCCTCTTGTGTGTCACCAGTGTCGTGCTGCGTCATCTTACCTGCTATCGATAAAGGTGATAGGTGAAAGGTTTCTGCATGTGTTTGTCAACAACCGTCGACCCCTGACCCTCACTGAACACGTTCCTGAATCCAAACAGTTCTAGTTGGTGTTAAAACATTTTCATTTGTAAGTCAGATTTTTTTTCAAATAGAAATGAAGCTGCAAGACATGCCAGCACTTTAAGATGCGCATGTCCCCCCAGACACCCCCCCCCCCACACACACACATTCATTACTTCCCCAGTTCCAAAAGTAATCATCTCAAGTTTTTATGCTCTGATTTCCTCCCCCTCATCAGTCAGACTCACAGATGTTTCTCCTCTTTCACTTGGCTCCATCCATCTCTGGAGCAGTCGGGTCATTTCCATACAGTTTACTTAATGCACGCTGATGATAATAGCCTATCGACCCACTCCTCCACACATCCATTTGCCTTCCATGCATCCGTTGGCTGCTCGGAGAGATGAGTGTACATTGAAGGAGAGAGGACGGATGGAGACGCTCAGAGGCAGATTGTGCTGATGGTGAAAGGCACCATTGCACGTGTCAACAGTTTTATCAGAAACTACTAGATGAGACTTTTCATGTGATGCTCTTGTAGTTTCATTTGGTGACAGATAATGTTAAACTACTTCTATGCACTCACTTGATCCTTGATGAAATTCTGAATATAACCATCACAGTTGTGAAGTTTTGCTTAAAATAGGGTGTATTTCTTTTTCTGTTAACACATTTTCGTTTTTGTGATTTGACTTGCCGTTGAGATTTCTATTTAAAATGTGAAATATTACCGCATTTTTTATGACATAGAGCATATCACTACATTGTGGGATAACTGTTTCTATATTATTATTATTTTGTAATTATTATTTAATTATAATTTTTGTTGTTTTTTCTTCTCACAAAAATAATCTTATAGTTGAAGAAACATGTCGTGTGAGAAGGCACCGTAGAGAGACATGGTGATTTCACTGCAGCAGCTGTGGAACGTCTCTCTTCTTTGCTGGTCTCTTCCACATTAACATCTTGGTCATCTTTCCTATTCACACCTATCCCCTGAATGTTCCCCTTTCATCATCCATGAATCTCAGTGGCTGTGTTCTACTTAAGCTCGGTCCTTCCATATCTAACATTCTTCGTCCAAAATGTTCTCTGCCTCTCCTCTCCTTGTGAGCGGAGTGACTGCTCCATGGGTCTAAATATGAAGTTATATTTGGACATTGCTGATCTCATCCTGAAGAAACAGAGAATTCTTTGTCAAAAATCTGATGTGGTGGGAACCAACACCGTTTCATAAAGCGAATGCAGCCCGTTGATGGGGTTCAACATTTGAAATTTGCTTCTGCTTTTACTTCATCATCACTAACATCTTGTGCAACACTTGGTAACATCTCACAAACAGACTTGTCTTCACTTAAATGTTGCAAACCCCTTTAGGACCTCTGAGTTGTCACAACAAAAATATCTTTGGACTGCAGTCTTTGAATTAATGCTCTGCCCTGTGTCCCCTCCAGCTGGCTCAGGATGAAGGCAGCCCGGTGCGAGGTTTCGGTGTCGTTGAGTATGAGAGCGCCGAGCAAGCTGAGGCGGTCCTGACGGAGATGGACCGAACTCTAGTGGGAGGTCAGGAAGTCCGTCTGTCTCTCTGTACCCCGGGAACTTCAGGGAGGAGCACCCTGGCTGCTCTCATCGCTGCCCAGGGCATGGTGAGTGAGAAACGCCTGCATCCCCGGCACAGATGCTCGGGCTTTATTGTAGCACGTCGTCGCAACAACCTGCGACATCTGGCATCCATCTGCCCTCTTTCATGGCCAGCCCTGTAAATAACCACAGATGCAGAGTGCCGTGTTTGATAAGTAAACATTTTGTCATATTGTGCTGTTGAAATATTTTATTTGTGTATTTAAGTATCACGTAAATGTTACTTTACTTTAATCTTCAATTCTAAATGGATGACTGAGCTTTATGTTTTTTGGATTCATTTATCAGTAATCTTCATAAAACATTTTCTAATCTTAGGGCTTTTTTTGGTTATTTGTTTTTTTTATTATTATGATTATTATGACCGTCATGTTCATGAACATTATTTAACCAAAGAGATTCAATAGTCGTGTCAGGTGATCAGTTTCTGAATAAAAGAAGAACCCATGAGACCAGAAGTAGATGTCAGTCAAATTGCTGTCAAAGTTCTATTTCAATGGGAGAAATTAGACCCTTAACCTTGTGTGTGAAGTTGAGCATGAAGTATGGCTCATTCATTTTCAACCTCTTATCCAAAGAAAAGAGTTGAGTTGGGTTAATAGGCCTCAGACGACCCTCTCTGGTGACACCTCCTCCATGTGTGGGGATAAAGAGGTTAGCTGCCGGTAGAATCTCTCAAGTGTGTCCTGCGTCTGACTCCTTGAACTCCTCGCCGAGGACGTGCACAGGAGACAGCCTCAAATGGCTTCTCTTGAAGTGGATAAGCACCTACTTTGAGTCTCTCCCAGATGTCTGAGCTTCTCATGACACCCTGCATAGAAAACTCCTTTCTACTGCTTATAACTCAAGTCTTTACCCAAAGCTCATCACCACAGGTGAGAGTGAAAATCAACCAGTGAATTGGGAGACTGCACAAAGCTGCAGTAGGAATTGGCCCGGGGCTAGTAAAATACTTACTGGTGGAGAAGCTAACATGTCCGCTCAGGTAGATCCAGTCTGAGACTGAGCACAAGTCCTGCCTCCTCCAGACACGTTTCATTTTAGTCTTATGTAGATGCGCCTGGAATCATCCTGGAAGACCTCAATACATATTTGTGCCTCAAACATGTGACGACTGGTGTCGTCCCCCACGTGGAGCCTCCGACGTGGTAATTGTTGCTGTGGAGTGTGATTAGACTCCTCCACCGTCCCCTGCTGTACGGGAGGAAACCTTCGTCAACCTCAACTGAAAACACAGCGGGACAGGCTTTCTGCGTGGAAACTCTCACGATCGCTGTAAACACGAATACACTTTCAATCTGCAGTGGAAAGAGCAAAGCACTTATTTCCACACTCGAACTCCACGGTTCCGCGAGTGTAAGGTAATCGGACAATCAATGGATGAAAACTGCATCAGACTGTTCCACCTCATCTGAGATTTGAAGAACCTGCTTGGTTATGGAAGTGAGAAGAGGAGAGAAGGGAACAACTCCCACAGGAGCAACAGTTATATACTGAGTGAATTTGCAAACCCATGATGCCCTCTGCCTCGCAGCTCTTTGCTAGAGGACTAGTCCTCATGTGTCCGTGAACGTCCTCCCCTGCTCTCCGTCTTCAACACACTTCCACCACAGCACAGTTGTCACCTAGTATGCATACCACAGCAAACTTTCCCCATTTGTGTGGTTGTCCTGGCTACCAAAACATCTGTCGTCTCAGAGCCTGTACACCTATCCTGGTACCCATACGCTCACGTTTGAGGGTTAGACGCACCATCTTATTGGTCGTGACATCCTTCTCGGAGCTCATCCTCAACCCAATGCTGTGACAAGCTTGAATAACCGTTGTGATCACAAACTTTGGCCCAAAAGATTATTCAAATTTTCACCCTCAGTTAACTCAAAACAGTGTTTTTGAGTTTCCAAAGAAATGTGTTTGCGACAGTGTCAGTTCATCAGCCGCTGATCACTACAGTGCCTGGCACAAATCCCAGCTGCCAGAGAGGAAGCTCAGGTGAAGTTGATAACAGCTGTATCATGCTCCATTACCTGTGTCTGTTCCTACTGGTGCACTGACATAAAACCATGAAAAATAGATGAGAAGCAGAAGCTTCATATCTGGACTTGGTTTAACGCCTTGATAATGAAGAAGCAAGTGCTCTCTGCGTTTAAACAAGCCAAGGGTCACTGTTGCACTGATCAACTCTGCTCGATGTGAGTGTCCTATTTTTCCCTAAAAATACTCATCACACATATGACCTAAGGTAACTCCACCAAAAGGGCCATGATTTGTTCGCGGTTGCCAAGTTGATAGCTTTTGTTTTGAGGTTGCAGTCAAAGTCTGTGATTGGCTGAGATACTGGAAATGTGTTGTTTGGTTGCAGACGATTGATCGGGTGAAAAAAGAACTGCAGGGTTGCATCTGCACCTCGAGGCTACAGTTGGAATGTTCTCATCGACGTAGGCAACAGGTGAAAGCAACAAACAAAACGAGATCAACTCCTGGTTGCAGTTCTCCTCCCAGGCACTCTTTTCTCTGTCCTCCTGTGTGAGGACCAGATGGCTGCCTCCTCTGTCCTCCTCTCTTCTCGCCTTCATTTCTTCGCAGATTCCTCGCCTCCCTGGCATGTGAGCGCGTCAGTGCGTGGGTGTGTGCCGAGATCATTGCGCCAGTAGCCAAAGAGTCTGATTCATGCTGACAGTTTTACCAGCTGTAGAGAAAATGAAACGCTCTCCTTCTTTTATACTTCCGCTGTCTAAGACGACCGGCCTTGTACCGCACACAGTGGTTGTAGCTGCCACACATATGTAGCTATCGTACACCGGACTTGCTGACACGCCGCGGGCGCGCTCGTCAACAGCACTCTCCCGTTAAAGCGAGACAGCCAGGAAACATGGTTGACTTGAGCTCAAGTCTTCTGCCGCTCCCGGCTCGTCGAGAAGGAAACATCAGCATCCTGCTAAAGTTGTTCCAGACCTCCAGGTCTGAGTGCCAAGCAGCCGGTGCTGAGACAGGACTGTCAGGCCTGGCCAAGATCTGCTGGCACCACAGGCGCACTATTTGATTTGTCCCCGTCTAATTCAATAGGATTTCATTTGTGTCCTTCCTCATCCATTTCCCACAAGTAATGACACCGTGAGTTCTGATTTGTGAGCGTGCCTTCCTGTGGTCAGAAAACATCCCAGCAGAGTTGGAAGCTGCAGTTCAGTGACATGATGCTCATATGTTGGCTACAGGTGTACAGGTTCCTCTGTCATAAAGCTGCAGTTTGAATTCGTACAGGAGGTGTGTCAGAGTCAGTCGCACAGGGGCTCAAATGTTCAGCACAGTCGCAGGCTCAAGAAACTCCGTCATTCATTCATTACTGGAAGCAGGAATCGCAACAGAACGTGATATCCTTTTTCACCTATGGTATCAGTGTTAGAATCAAGACCACTTAAGGTAGTGTAAGTCAAGACCAAGACCTGGAATGGCACGACCAAGAGCAAACTGACTTTTTCAAAATAATTCATGAGTGGTGAGGCGCCATGACCCAAGCCCTTGACAGATCAAGAGCTGAAATGTTCTCATATAAAAGAACTCTCATGTTCAAGAACACACGCAACAAGGTGGTAAAGCAAATGACTGATTTCTTTAAAGTTTCACCACAAGCTGAGTCGATGCTCTCAGAATAAAGTGCAGTGGTACCTCGGTTTTCGAACGTCCCAGAATTCGAACAAATCGGAGTTCGAACAAATATTTCGCAAATTTTTTGCTTCTGATTTCGAACGAAAATCCAGAACTCAAACGCCCCGAAAAAAGCCGGAAAAACCATCACGTGCGCGGACCGATCAGCTGACCCACGACGCGCTTTGTTATTGTGTATGACGCAGCCTCTGTATGCAGACGTGTCCCGTTAGCTACATTTACTGACTGTTTTTTCTTCATATTGAGGTGTAAAACCTTTCCTGTCTCCACACCGGACCGTGGTAGAGTGTCAGGGGAGGTGCTCGCTCTCCACACCTCAGAGGCTGGAGCGAGTCTCGGACAGAGCGCTACTTGGTTTATGACTTTGTCACAGCCAAACTGCACAGAAGCGCACCATTCAGAGCTGGACACGCACCAGACACCTCTTCACTTCTGGAGAGACGTCACTCACTCGGCAACCCCTCCCACATGCAGCGGCCACACACATAGACGAACAGCGCACCTGCAGTAGACACTCTACATTCACTCCTACAAAAGACTATTTTAAGGCCTGGAATGCATTATTTCTTTTTCCATTCACTGCAATGGGAAAAGTCGATTCAGATTTCGAACAAATTGCTTCTCGAAACAGCCTTCTGGAACGGATTGTGGTCGAGAACCGAGGTACCAGGTTCATGAATTAAAATCTGGCCTCCCCAGGTTTGTCTCAACCAAGATAAGACCTTTAGCATGAGGTCTTGAAACTGAGGCTGCTATTGGATCCACCAAAAATCACTATCGAATCTCTTTGTGCTCCAGTTCCTCATAAAATGATATGAGGGGTCAGATTTGTCCCCGGGGCCTTCCGTTGGACTTGTGCTCCACAGACTTGACGGTGCTCTGGGATGCGGCAGCCTCAGCCAGTCGGTGTAAACCGCTGCAGTTGTTACAGCAGGATGTCATCTGGGAGTTTTCATAGGTTTCCTTTGTCGCTCAGATTCTCAGCAACAGGAAAGGGCTGCTGCCAGAACCGAACCTGGCCCAGTTGTTGACCAGCATGACCAACCCGGCGGCCCTGCAGATCCTCATGAGACCGTACTATGCCGGGAAGAGAGGAGGTGAGCTTTGGGGTGACAACCTCCTTCTGTGATTAATTGTTCATCAGAGTGATGGCATCCGTGGTGTGAAGAGGGGGCGCTCTCTTTAAGACCAGTGCTCGCAATTCTAAAATTAGGAGCTTGATGAAATTAAGCAGCTCTGAACCTGATTCACTCAAGTTCCGCTCTGTCAGACTTGGTATGAAAGATGTCCAGCTTCAGCACGAGCTTACTTTGGTCATATTTTGTTTGTACTTGAGGTTCTTCTAAACATATGTTTGACCTTGGAATAGTAGTCATCTGTTACGAACATCACTGTGTTTCTTCAGGTAAATACGGCCGTCATGCTGGCCTGCCCTTCCTCAGGCCGCCGCTCACCGCTGCCCTGCTGACACTGGGAAAGGCCCACCAGGTTGGTGGCCAGCCACCGCCCTACTTTGGTGATCGCCGTTGTTTGCTAACAGCGGTGTCTTGACGTTGCAGAGTGCGATGCTGGGTAACGGCCTGGTGCTGCAGAACCTGCTGCACATGCAACTAGCCCAGCAGCAGCTGCTGCACCTCAAAGACAAACGCGTCAGCAGCGTAAGTCTCTTGTTCATGTGGTCCAGTATGTTTTATCTTGAAGTTTCCTATTTGCCTGGTGACCTCCTAATCAACTTGAGCACATTTGGAGCAACAAGTGTGAACAGGTTTCCTTCCTTGAATAGCTTTGCAAGCTGTCTAACAGGAACGAAGGGCAGCTTCATGTTGTTTTTGTGCTATAGCTAGTATTGTGCTGCTGTTTTCTGCAGGTCTCAAGTTTGCTCGGAGACCCATCCCGACTGCTGATGCACAAGGCGTTATCTCTGCGGCCTCCTGCAGTCGTGCCGCTCGGGAAAGGCTTGCTGGGTGACTCACCGACAGGTCAGTGATGTTCCCGTCCAGCTTTCACCTTGTCCTCACTCTGTTCACTGTACTGTCAGCTTTAGTTAGAGGGAACAGAAGACAAGGTTGGTTGCCAGGGTTCAGTCGGAGCAGGGGCCAGATGAGGTCAAAGGCAGAACAAGTTGATAACCAGTGGGAAGGAAGAGGAACAAAGTGAGTTAGCAGTGTGTGATCTATATATCAGCAAGGTTTTACTTGCTCTCCTTTAACAGCCTCTGTCTCAAACTGAGGCTTGCTGTGAATGCTCAGTTCCTTGTGAGGTTAACATCAGCTAAAAACACAACCTCCATGTCACAGTCTGCTGATGCAAGTCTAAAAAGAGCTGGTTCCAGGTGTCAGGAATCTGTCATGTCCCTAGCTTCGATATTGGATATGTGATTGTCAGTGTGTCTCGGCGTCGACTCGGATTATTAAGCCTCAGAGAAATATGGAAGAGTGGGCTGTAAATAAACATGATGAGTGAAGAAGTGAAGGCGACCTCGGCTATTAGAGCGAGCACCTCCAGACGTCTGAGTGACTCCTCTCTGTCCGGAGGAGGCGACGGTCACTAAAAGCATCTCTCTCTGCTCTTTTAATATCCTTTCATTTCCTGCAGAGAACTTCCCCTCCTGTAGGTCGCTCTGCCTGTCATGCTCTCTGAAGCTTTTGGCGTTATGCTTTTAATAATGACTTTTGTCACTTTGGTGCTGCTTTCTGTTCTTTATCTTGTCGCCCCCTGTCTTCTATTCGTCCAGTCTTCATCCCACTCTGCACCAGGACAGAGGGGTCGCCGTGTGGATTCATTGTTCACTTATCACTTATCGACAAGTCACCAATCATTTGTAGGGAGACAATATACTGATCGCTCGAGAACGGTCCAATTGCAGCTTTAAATGATGATTCATGTCTAGTTTTGCGTGGTATGACGGGAATGACGTCATTTCCTCTTCATACCAGGGAAAGCAGTGGTCATTTGATCAGAGATTAGGCAGACAAAGTGCCATCATCTAAACTTGTATTTAGCCTTAATCCTAACCTCTGGACATAACCTGGCTGTAGAAACCCAGTTGGGGTGTGACCTTGAAGGGGAACAGTTCTCGTCTGCCAAAACGGGGACCCTCCTACTAGAGGAATGCATATTGTTGATGGATGATATTGGATTTTATTTGCTTTGATGGACTAATTGTGGAGGTGTGGTGGTCCCCTAGTCATTGATCAAACAATCTCGTCATTTCGTGCTAGTTCTAGATGCTTCATTAACAAGTCAATGAATGAGTCTATTGGCTATTGATGTCCTGTAGTCTCTACCCAGTCAGACTTAGACAAGTTGTCCACCAGACAAATGATAAAGTATGAAGAATCACACTCTTGTCATTGAGCTGTCTAAGCTCCAGGGAATGTGCAAGTCTATATCAGTCATTGACATGTCAAGTCATTCTCAAATCCTGGACGAGTCCTTGACAATGCATTGATTGCACAGAGACAAGTCACATACTGATTGTAGACAAGTCAATTGACACGTCACTGGCAGACGATGGTTCAGTCTTGTGCTGACCACCTTCTACACTTGGTTCTTTTGTCCAGAGTTGGGCCAAGATGCTGCATCAGTCTCCCCCCACAGTGCAGCAGGCGCGGTGCCATTCCTGCACACTCGGCCCGCAGCAGACCAGGGCGGCACGCTTCCTTCTGTCTCGCCCTCCTCTGGCGACAGGCAGCCCGCCCCTCCAGGGACCCACCTGCAGGGACACGGCTTCCCAGTGAGCATCAGCAGCTCAGGTATAGAGCCTCCTGCGCCCAAAGCCCCTGGAGGAGGTTACGCCTCGACAAGCCTGCACAATGGCACGGAGGGCACCATGGTAAGAAGGAGGTCTTTTTTGAATGATGGATGTCATTGTCGTCCTTCAGGGTTTTACAGGAACATCCAGCTGCTCAGACAGAGATGAAGGGAGCACTCTGGCTTGTGAACATCTCATCCTGCCTCGGAGGCAACAGATGCACTCACACTCTGCCTCCTGCTTTTCCCCACCGCTGATCTGATCTGTGAAATTAAATCAGCGCTTGCTCGCATCATTGTCCATAATGAGGCGGCGCACTGTGGTTAGGTCTGGCATAATCACAGTGCGAGCCTCCTCAGGGAGCAGAGCTCCCAGTCACACGTCTCTGTGAGGACTGAAATAGAGGCGACGGGTGTTTAACTGAGGAAAACGCTGGAACATTACTCTACATCCAGTGAAGGAAGGGACTCACTGGATGGGGTTGAATAAACAAATGTCTTACTATTTTCAGATGAGTGTGGGTCAGAGCTCACTGCTGGGTGAACCCCCAAAGGAGGTCAGGCTTCCGTCTAACCCGTACCTGAACCTGGCCAGTGTGATGCCAGGCGTGGTCCTGCAAGGTGAACGCCAAATGTTTCATCTCAGATGAGAAAAATAAAAAGTTTCAATTTTAATCTCAGATATTCTGCTTCAGTGTACTTTGATATATTTTGAAATTATAATCTTATAAATGCACTTTTAATCCCAGTTGTGATGACCAATCATCTCTAAATTTGTAGTATTTTAGGAACATTTGAGGATAGAATTTTGACTTTTAATTTGAAAAAGAATGAAAGGAATTTTCACTTGATACACTCTCATGTAACACTGACACAAGTGACCCTTCAATTTTAGATTTTTCCATATTGAATTGCAGAAATGTTGACCTTCAAGTCACATATTTTGGACTTGTGCTTCAGGGTCTATGGGGAACAAACCTCAGGGTTCGCAGTCCTGTGCCACGGCATACACCAACTCAGCGGCACCGCTCATCTCTCAGACTGCGGCCGGCTCCTTCGCTCACACGGCGACCACGTCAGCACCTTACAGCAGCGACACCACCAGGGATTACAGCCACTACACTCAGGCCTACACACAGGTACACAACTACGATGGGGATTATCTGAGCACTCGCTTCCATGAATTCTGTCTGCTGAACCTGATCATCTCGGAAGAGCAACACGACAGCGGGGAATGACCTCTGTACCTTCTGTAGAATGTGGATCAGGAAGCAGAGCAGTAGAGACGGGGATGACAGAGGGCCGGTGGTTTGAATGGCAAGTTTAGTGTTACAGTCATGCCAGATGCTTCTTATGACAAGTTACTGCCAACGTGAACTCAGTTACCACTAGAGGACACCGAGTCTCATGTGGAGTATTTCCACAGTGACCAACCCCAGGGAAGTCGCCAGTTGCCAAGGTTCCCACTCTAAATGTGATGCGTCCAGAAACGGCAGCTCAAAAGAGTCACCGATCGCAGTTCACAGTTTATTCCAACACAGACAAGGGTAGTCAATGATCCACAAGGAACAAATAATCCAAAACGGGGAGTAAACTCCACAAGAAGTCCAAGACAGAAACTGAGGCAGACGCAGGCTGGAGGTGCACACGCACACCGGTGGCACTGAACAGAACTGAGAACGGAATAAAAACAACAAACTTAGAACGGAAAACACAGCATCTGACTCTGAACTATAGTGAAACGGTGCCAGCTCTGCTGAGGTCTCACTTGTCACATAAGCATTCATCCTCATCGTTCTAAATATGAGCATCCTTTCGGAGTGCGTTCTCCCTCCGTGGTGTGCTTAAGTTTACCATTGTTGAGCCACTTCAGTTGTGCTAGGTTGTTGGAGTAAACAAATGTTTGCATGAGTATCGGCCACTGGTGTTGATAACGTCTACCTTTAACTCACATTTGGAACTGATAGATAAAGTGTCATTAATCACAAGATAACTCTGTGTGATTCATCAAGTCTAAAATTTGAATCGACTGACATTTTGTTTTTCAAAAGAGAAAAGA
Organism: Synchiropus splendidus; assembly: GCF_027744825.2. Classification (NCBI taxonomy): domain Eukaryota; kingdom Metazoa; phylum Chordata; class Actinopteri; order Syngnathiformes; family Callionymidae; genus Synchiropus; species Synchiropus splendidus. The sequence goes on from NC_071334.1 coordinate 35,208,249, forward strand.
AATTTAGCACTGAGACGTCAACTGTTCATCACTCTGTGGAAGGTAATATTTTTGCCATTGAAATGGCTGACAAGTATTATTCCAGAAAAATACTGCTTCAATTGTCCTGACTAGTAAAATATTTATAATATTTTGGGAGATGACTTTGAATGGCCCCCCTCTGCTTGTGATGGAGTAATGAAAGAAAAGTAGTTGATGCGTGGAGGAGCCAGGAAAGAGCTCTGAGCCACACCAGCTCTTGAACGCAGCATTTATGTCATAACATGAGACTGAATCTGTTCTGGGATGAGATGCTTCCTTTTCTATTTCTGCATTAAAACTTGTATGTAGATATTGGAGGTTGCTGAATGACAGACAGATTCTGGTGGACAGATGGACGAGCACAATGCTCACAGCAGTGACTCCAGAAGACGAGTGAGATTCTCTTGGACGGAGAGAGTGTGATAGGATTTGGCAGCGAGTCTCCGCTCGTCTCCATCTGTGCTCGCTCCTTCCTCTCAGCTCCTGTTTGTTTGCATCTTTGTTCGCGGCGAATATCTCGTCTGATATTTGCAGCCAGACACAAAGAATGCTAATTAGCATCCGCGCGTCCAAATCAAATGAGTCATGGTTAGATGAGTGGTCGACGAAGGAAGAGAGAAGGACCTCGAGTTGCTGTGTGTTTGCAGGAGGCCATGACACAGTGGTACCAGCACTACCAAGCCGCACAAGCTCAGAGTTACAGCACAGCAGCGCCGCCTGAGGCCAACGCAGAGTACAACAAGGAGCACACGCAGGCACAGGTAATTCATGTGTGCACTCATGTGGCTCGACCACTTCCTGTTTCAATGCAAAAGATGCCCTGCACACCGCATAAAGATGGCGTATGTTTATCAGTGTGTGTGGTTGTTAGTCCATATGTGATGGTCTGGTGACCCTCCATGGTGTAGGATCCTGCCCGCAGTGACCCCATTTACGGAAGAAAACGACTCGATGAAATGATTGCCTAAAAGGGCTTTATTTTGAAAAGCTCAATTAATGGTCATATAAATGTATGAGAGATTATTAGTTTAATATCAGTTTAACATGAAAAAAACAAAAATAAATGAATTATTCAATTGATTTTTATTTTTTTGGAAAATGTTTTTTGAAATTAGCTTTTGTTCTTAAGTGTCTTGTAAAATATTCCTGATACGATTATTAAAGTTCATTTGGCGAAAATGCTCTTTTAACTTTGGGGCACTTACATTACTCCTCAGAGTGATGTAATGTTATGTCTTAGTGCTTAAATACTTTAATACTACTAAAAATGCTACTGAACTTTTTATGATCATTTTTGTTCCTACATTTCCCCGCTTGTTTAGAGCAAACAATTGCACTTGAAATAGATTCTTTAAAATTCCTTGTTCTGCGGATCCTACTATTGGAGCACTTCACCGTTGTTGTCCTGTGAAGCAAAGAGCTTTCTCTTCAGGTCACATGACGTTCCTGGTCCAGACGTTCCCTGGGGAGGCGACACAAGTGCTCGCTGTTCCTCGTGTGATCTGAATCCGAACTTGGTGTTCTGATTTTCTCTGCTCGCCATTTTCCAAATTTCTTTTAGGGCCACTTCCTGCCCTTGCTTCGTGCTCTCTTCTGAGAAAATGATCTCCAACAATGTCGGTGTGGTGTTTGGAGAGATAGCAGGGCTGAGATAGCCTTGCTATGAGCGGAGATCAGGCCATGTCAGGAACATAACCACCAAAATCTAGTAACAGAAATGACGATAATCCAGTCTAAATCATCCAGTGTGTTTTGTCTCCAGGCTCCACCTGTCTCCAGCTACTCTGACTACACCACCTACATGCAGGCCATCACTCAGTACTACACACAGCCTGCCACAGCCGCACAAGCCTACGCCACCAAGGTATACACACATGCTTTTGGGTTCAAGCCAAAAACTCTGTCCGCCTGTCTTGCCAACTCCAACACACAGACTAACACACAAGGAACACCGCTCACACACACACTCTGTCATCTGTGCTGCAGGACGTAGACGTGTGCAAGCCTCTGGGTGTGTCCCTGCACGCCGTCAGTAACGGCGCCGCACCCACGCCGGCCGTCCTGCCTGCCGCCACTGTGCTTCCTGCCTACAGCACCCTTCCCATCATGCCGGGCTTCCTGGGGGCAGCACACCCACCACCAGCCCCGCCCACCGCCGTCACTGACTGGAATGCCTACTACTACGTAAGACTTTTATAGTTATCCAACTCTCACTAAGAGAGGAGATAATAGTTAGCAAGCTGTAGTTTTTAAAGCCGGTTTCAGACACTGTCCCGGGGTCAGCACTCTTTCACATCAAAGGCAAGGAATAAAGACCACGTGTTGAATTGTGTTCCAGAACCAGACCAGGGGCCACAAGAGGGAGTACCCGCAGTTGGCAGTGCAGGAAGTGACATCATCAGATGGCGGCTACATCGGCCAACACTCGCAGGGTCTGGGTGGTCAGTATGCCGACTACTTCAAAAGGAAGCGGCTCTAGTCCCGAAGCCCTGCGCCCCGAAGCCTCCAGGAGAAGGTTTTATCGAAGCCATACCGTGCTCCTCTATTGTGGCACTTTTGTAAACACGCCGTTGCTTTTGTCCCGTTTACGCCTTAAAATCTTTTCAATATTAACGGTGGTCTGCGTCGCACGTTCAAGCTGCTTTTCACCATTTTGGACTGACACGTTTTGTTGCTTGGTTTGTTTTTACTGCTTTTGTAACTTTTCACTGTCGAGAGTGTGCATGTGTGTGTGCGTGTGTGTGTGTGGGAAGTGTCAGCCATTCCAATCCCATGGACGGGAGCACTTCAGGAATTAAAGGGGCCTCAGCCAATCAGCGGCCCTAGAACACTGGCGACCTTCGCGAGCCACAGACTTGACTGTGTGCATGGAGAAACAGAAAGCCATGTGAGCAGACGGCTCGTCTCTGAAAGACGAATCTTTGACAGAGATATTTGTATTTACAGGCTTATTATTATTATTATTATTATTGCTATTGTTGTATTTAACACCAATGCTTTTAGTTACTGAAGTGACTCACCTATCCAGTAGGTGGCGCTTTAACTGCCATCTATGTGGATTTTGATGTTGTGACTAGTTATAGAAGAATCCCAACGATTCCGGCCATTGATAGGTCAAAACAGAAGCAGGAAGTAGAAGTCTGGTGTGATTCTGTGTTATTCCTGAAACTTAAAATGACTAGCTTTTATTTTTACGGTATTCGTCTGTGGTATTGAAGTGCAGTGCCCAACTTGCACCTCTGCTGTTATAGTTGGGATCGGACACACATTTTTGACCATCCACAAAGAAGTATACCGTGTGTGAAGTATACAAAGCTCACGAGCCATGTGTGCACTGTGGACTTCACGTGACACGATGGAAACCCTCAAATATGGAACTATGAGGCTAAGCATTTCCTATATGTATCTGGAACGTGTAAAAAAGCAACAGCTATTAATATGCTTCAAAGGTAGATTGGCCATGCTCACAGCTGTGTTGTGATGGTTCTGCACATGACGGCACAACAGTTTGGAACCAAAGGGGATATTTTTGTTGAAAGTCTTAACTTCCACATTTTTCAGCTTCTTGTCATGTTCTGTGTTTTCATTTGGGGGAAAATGTTGTAGTGTGTGTCGTTTCTTTGTCTTTCACCTTTGCCATCAGCAACCCGTACACCCCTTCAAGACGAGGAAGGTGGACGACCTTCTCTTCCTTGATCTGGTCCAAGCACCACATTGGTGGTCTTATTCTTTCTTGGTCCAACTCTGCCCCTCCCCTCCGCTTGTCCAAACCACCTGCCTCCCTGACTTTATCTCCAAACTTCGCTCTGAGATACACATTTCAGATCTGTTGCCAATAACTTCTTCATGGCTTCTAACTCTGGGTCTGAAACCACAGTGTCTGGCTCATCCACCCACTAGCACTGACAGTGTGGGTCAAACTCATTTTGCCGCTTTCATGTCCAGCTCTTCTCGTGGATTGCAACATTTCCAAGACATTGCTGTGTTGCTATGTTGGAGTGCCCAATGAGATCGTCTCAGAAGATCTAACAGCGTGGTCGTAAAGGTTTGGCCACAGCTATTGGCCTGGACTCGGAGCAATAAAGGAGGACATGCACAGTGTCTTCGCCTCCACACACTTGTTTACCTAAACTTCCCTCGCTGTTCTCGCTTATATCACTGAGCAGAATATTACTTACATCTCCATGGTAACGTGTCTAAAAAGCAATAGTGGCCAAGATCTGATGGGAGCGTCGCCACGGCGACAAAAAGATTCTGTGTAGAAGTTTTTATGACTTTCTGACGCCACATATATTTCTCGTTCACTCTGCGATGATGTTGACGTCTTTTATATTATGACCTCAAAATGTCCTGCTGTAAATGAGCGCTGGCTGAATTGTAGACTGTATTAACTGTGTGATGAACCTCTTTAACGCCCCCTGCTGTTTGGCTCCGGTACTGCCGATATCACATGAAATGTACAGGAATTTAAAAAGTTTGTGTTTTAGACATTTCAAGTTTTCAAGCAATATAATGTGTATGAGGACTTCTGACGCACATTTCTATCTTCATGGTTTTACCTTTTCTATTCTGCTCTGTTGTTTTTTTGGAGGCTGGAGTGGCTAGTAGGAAACAATTTTATTTTACAGGAAAAGTTGACAAACCTTGGTTGTGAGTTGTTTCAAGCTGATTTTCTAAGTTTGTCTTTGATGCTGCTGTTGAGTTACATAATCCAGAGTTTGATACATCTAGAGCCTTGAATAAAAACTGCAACAAGAAACAAATTTTGTGTGACCTCTTTCATCAACACATTATATATATATATATATATATATATATATATATATATATATATATATATATATATATATATATATATATATATATATATATATATATATATATATACACACACCTTCATAATGAGAGAGAATATTCATAATGAAATAATATTAATAATTTCTTATAACGTGAAATTGCCCCGTTTAGTAAAAAGTATTAGTTTCTCAAATAAAAAGTGAATAACTGTGTCCATATCAGGATCAGTGTGTTTATTAGCTCACTGCCCTAATGATAGACCTGTCCCAATATACTTTCCCCAGATTAATAGACTCGTAGACAAAACACTGGTGTAGTATTCAAATGCAAATTTAGTAATGTAATGTTGGTCACATGAATGGGTTTATCAACACTCTCCGTCACCCTCAGGGTCATGAGTCCCACACATTTGGACAATAGGAATTAAAATAGTGTTTCATCAGTCCACCACCAGTATGGTGACAGCATGTCAGATAAACAAGGACAAGAGACAAGATCATCCGCACTGTACCCAGTAAAGCTGTTGAGCGCCCCACTTCTTTTCAGCCCCTCTCACTCTTCCTCAACGCACTGACGTCCAACGCTCCACCATCATCCTGGTCCCCAAGAAACCCAGCATCACAGGGCTGAATGTCTACAGAGTGGTCACTCGGCCATCTGTGGTTATGGAGTCCACCTGAAAGTGCAGTGCCAGTAGACATCTTTATTCTCTGCAGAAAGCTTTTCCAACAGACAGACAGTGCAGTGAACACAGTTCTCCATCTGAGGCTCACCCTGAGACTGAAGTGCAGGTCTTGTTTGTGGATGTCAGCTCAGTGTTCAACACAAACATCCCTCCATCCTCCTGCTCAAAACCGGCCCACCTCACCTGACTGATGAGTCAGCAGGATTGGCTGGGACGGTCCCCCTCAGCACCACCATCCCCACAGGGAAGAGTCCATCTTCTCCCTCTCTAGACGCCAATGTTCCTCTGAAGTTTGCTGATGACACCACCATCATCAGCCTCATCCAAAGTTGCAGACTGACAGCAAGTGCACCATCTCCTGTTTTAGTGCAGTTGGAACAATCTGGAGCTGGACATACTCAAGACCCCTCCATCCACGTCTGCCTGTTATAGTCCTAGTAGCTGTGTGTTCATCGGCCCGACCATCTCTCAAGCCTTCAGCTCCATTTCCATGAAGGCCTGGTGACAGCTGTCCTTCCTAAGGTTCCTTCTCCTGGATGTGCTGCAGCAGTTCAACATTGCAGCGACTACCGAAGAGTACTGCTGAGTGCATCATCGGGGGCCGCTCTGCTCACAATCCGGGACTCGCACCTCTCATCATGATGGACCCCGCTCATTCCACCCTGCAAATCCTATGGAACCAACATGCACCAATGCTCCTTCTTCCTACCAGCAGTTGCATCAATAAACATTTCATGCACTACCTTCACAGGGTCCAGCTGTTTATGTTGCAAACAGGTGATAATCCCTCTTGACTTATACTTGCGTATACTGCTTCACCTGCACCTATGTGCTCAAATCCTGTTCACACTTCACCTCCCACTTCCTCATTTTTGAGACATCACGGCTCTTCATCACTCAAACCAAGCGTACTGACAATGGTTTCACACTCATTCATAAGCCCATGGAGCTGTCAGCTGGACACCAGTGTGAGAGCGGACAGCTGAGTCAGCACACCTCACAAAATGTCTGACCAGCACATTAGTCATGAGCAGTCGTCAAGCTGCCGTCACTCTGCAACTTGTCTACCACCCAACCGTCTAGAAAAGTCTGCCTCTGTGACGCCCGTCCATCCATCCAGGCGTGAGTGTCGGAGTACATACGTCCAAACATCTCCACGTCATACATACATGTATATATACACGTGTGGATAGATAGGTGAGTATAAAGAAAGACACAAAATGTGTAATAGATCTCTCACAAAATACAAAGCAGACTCAGAAAATATAACACAATACACACATACAACATGGGTATAAAACCCACAACAAATGAAACACACCTTCAAGACAAGACATAGCGAATACAAACATGCACCTAAAAGCAACTAGCAAGTAAACTGCACAGTAAACTAAAAACACTTTGAAAACAGAATAATGAAACGTGACAAACCAGGTCACAAGGTGCAGGCGCGATGCACAACACAAGAGAAACTCATAAGCAGCTCATATATGAAAAGAAACAGAACAAAGGGGGACCAGGGGCATGTACAGAAAACACACCGATGCACTTGGACACACATCACCCACACAGATAAACAAGCGCCTCATGTTACTAGTCTGGAAACAGTCACAGAAGAAGGCAGGCAGGAGAAGTGTTTTTATTGATCACAGGCAAGACTGACAGCAACATTTGTTTATTTACACACACTTCACCGTTCGTTGCATTTCTAAAAATATATATTTATGCTACTTCTCAGCAGACGATCATCTGCTACATTCCGGAATGACTGTCGATTCCTGATACTCCTTCCCTCCAAACCTGCAGCAAGAGTTACCATCAGCCAGCGAGCCAGACACTGGTACCAAATGAAGATTGAAACATGATTATTGTCAGTAAACTACATCCACTTAAAAAGAGAAGACACAAAATGGCACACACAGAGGATTACACATTTACAATATCAACAGGAGTTTCTCCACAAGTGCCATGCTGTTTGGCCAATCCACACCTCACACAGCCAATTAAATCATCACATTAAAATTGTTATTTTAAATGTTTGTGTGTGACCATGAAGAACCTGTGACCAACACCTGTTTTGGGTTGGGCCTTATAACCAGTGATTTAAAAGCAAGTGGAACTCCGTGGCTGAAAAACAGAGACACTGACTGAAACGAGCCCACCACCCCCAAAATGTTAAAGTAAAAACACCCACTGGTTCATATGTTCGACACATCTTGCACATAAATTAATAACTGACAATAAAATGCTGTGACTCTGGGCCAAGACGCTGAAGATGATGAGCACAACTTTGAATCTCTAAACCCTTCGCGTGCAATTTAGTCCTGGCTTGTGATGAACTGTGGAGAACAAAAATTCTAACATGATGCATTTCAGGTCAACTTTCCAAGTTTGGCCAAAGGGCCAGCAGCTGAAGTGAAGACTCAGAGAAGGGGAGTGCAGCATGCGCGTGGGACTCTAGCAACACACCTCCACAACACTGGTGTGTGTGTGTGTGTGTGTGTGTGTGTGTGTGTGTGTGTGTGTGTGTGTGTGTGTGTGTGTACGGCTAGATGCAGGTGGGCTGTTGGACAAATATTAATCTGAGAATGAATACTTTATTTTGGAATCACTATTTCTCATGTGATATGCATGACAGGTTTTGGCAGTTTACAGTAAATTCATCGCGGGGATTACGTTCACTGACCACCCCACAACATTTGAGAAATCGAATGGCAGAGGCAGAGTCACGCAGAGCTTTTAAATTTTACCATAAGATGAGTGGAGCGGAACAGACATCTGCCATCACACTGCGCATTGTGAAGTATAGTTACCACATGAGAAAAAGGAAAGTTGGCTGGCCTGTATAAATGCACGATACACCGCAGCCGCGGAAGGTGAACCGTGATATTGAGAGGGAACAGTGTATACTAGGGATGGGCAGTATGGACAAAAAAAGTTATCGCGATAACTAAATTTCACGTCTCTGGTAGAAGCCACTGGTGTCTAACAGACTGCTCTGCCAGCTATATTTAGTGGTTAAATTGAGCCACCTCTCTAGTGTATCTCATGTCTCTGAACAGTTGACTTGAACTATGGACCAGTCTGGACTCATTTCCTAGATGCTACTGAAGAAACATTAGAAATAATGTGAATAAATGATCATTTAGTCATATTCTATTCTCTTATCATTATACAAACTGTCAGTCCTTTGTCTTGTGTGATGAAAAACCTTTTCACAATTCTCTCTCCAAAAATGGTTGTGTTCCATTGCCTTATTGAAGATTTCTCTTGTACTTTGACAGCTGTAGAATTTGTTGATGGTCCCTAACTGCTGCCCGATTGCTATGAACCTAAGAACCTATGAGGACCAGTCCATCTAATAAAATAAAGACAGATCCAGAGACTGAGTTGCTGTCACGGTTTCGTCATGTTCACATGTGCAAGTCCAATGCAGTGAGTGAGCCGCGTGTTTATCGAATTTATCATGAGATGCAGATGCAGAATTGTCGTGGTGGAGATTGTGTTTGGCGGTATATCGTGTACGATAAGGTATCACCCGTCCCTAGTGTATACCGATCTAAACTATTGCCTTGAATGGATTCAATTCATATCATGGTATCAATTCCAGGCCACACGGCGCAGCCCTGACCCAGACTTGTGTCTCCGCAGTAATGTTGCAGCTGTGAATCATCATTGTAGTTGTAAAGCAAATCTACTGGCTCATTACATACAATCCTTCAGACAATAACATGGTGAAACGCAGGTCCCTAAAATCTGAGCCTCTCACTCCTCCTCTGTCAGGGTGTGAGCCAACCGCCTCCAGCTCCAGACCTCACTCCTCAGTGGACGGCGACATTTGACTCAGCAGGTTGGTCAGCTCTTCAATCAGACGCTTGAAGGTGATCCGCTGGTCAGGTAACTCCTCCCAGCAGCGACACATCAGCTGGTACAACTGAGGACAAACATGGAGATCATTCTTCACTGGCGACATCTAGTGGTCAAGAAACAGTAGGGCAGCCATGAAAACGGTGGTGGTACGATCAGTAGCACAGAAGAGTCGTGCAGTGTGTTAGAGTCCAGAGATGAGCAGGTTTTGTTCAAAGTGACCATCCGCTGGAGTAGTAGATTCTCTGAGTCATGGAGCAGTGATTTAAGAAGTGGTAGCAGCTAAGGCTGCAAAATGATACTCACAATCGTAACAGTCAATAGTGTAATTGTGATTAGTGGTTGCAACTTCTCCCGATATTTTTACTGCTTTATTTTTAAAGAACATGAGAACAGCCTTTAATGGAAAACAGAAATGTCCAAATTATGAATATACAACAATGAAAATCTAATTATAGTGAACTTAACACATGGACTACCAGCAGAAATCATAAACATAAAGAATGAGCATCAACTATCCGAGTACTTGTGCCAGTAAGAGTTTTACAGCGCCAATATTACAAGTACTAATAGAAGAATAGAAATAGAAGTGCTGCATTTAAATAATAAGGTATTAGGAGTCGGGACTAGAGGCTGCAGAGAAAAACTAAAACCATGGCCAGTGGTCAGAGAAAAGTACTAACAGGAAGGAGAAGGAAAACAGAGCTTGGAGATACTATTGTGAAAGCTAATACTGGTACAAACAGTAGCCGCAGTTGTCTGAGTAGTAAAAGTACGAGCTGCTAGGGGAACAGTGATGAGAGTAGTAGCAGCAGGGGAAGTGCTTATGTACAGTAGAGGGCACACGATAAAGTCACTTACAGAATCGGGACAAGCGTCCGGCTGCGGTAACCTCCAACCCTTCCGCAGCAGCTCCACCAGGTGGACGACGGTCGTCTGCCCTTGTGTGCGTCCCATCCTCTTTTGGAACATCTGAGCGAACAATAACCCCAATAATGAACCAGCCTGACCCACAGGTTCTAACACCAACAACTGTGTCTGGTGCTCACCTTCATGGGGCCCTCGGCAGACTCGCAGTAAGTGACCAGTTCATACATGGTCACACCGAACGACCAGACGTCAGAGGCCAGGAAGAACTTGCAATCTGTCAGACACTCGGGAGCGTACCTGTGACACACAGCACCATGTAGGATATCACCTCTGGAAAAAATGTAGTGCCTGGAGGCCCAAGCATGTACATTCATTTCCCTAGTCACTTCTGCTTATTAGCTATAGTGCAAGAACAGCTTCTGCTTTCCTCCAGTCAGTTCACTAATGTGCACCCTGTGTTACTCACCAGAACACAGGACTTTCATTGTCATCCGTGACCTTGTAATAGCCTTCGTCCTTCTTGATGCACTTTGTCAGGCCAAAGTCACCAATCTTCACTGTGCTGACGTTCTCCACAAGCACATTTCGGGCAGCCAGGTCGCGGTGGATGTAATTCATGGACCCCAGATAGTTCATTCCCTGAGGCCAGAAATGTTTCCTTCAGCATTGAGAGGAACCACAAGCCAAGGGAGCTTTGAACTTGACATACCTCACAAATCTGAATGGAGTAGTTGATCAGGGTGCTGATAGGAATCCTGCTTTTGTTGTTCGCCAGATAGTTCTGCAAACTTCCCAGAGGAAGATACTCCATGATCAGCTTAATGGCTTTACCACCTGCAAACCAGGCATTTATGACAGTCTTAAAACAGGGGCGACACAGTCAGGTTGGTCTTCCACTTGCGTCGATCTCTCACTTCCCCACAGGGGGTCAGTGTTCACCGCAGAAAAAAAAACAAACAATACCATGGGCGTGGCACCAAAGCCCTAGGGGTCTCATGTACAAAGGGATTGTCCCAACAAAAGATGGAATATTAATGGCCATGAATGGAACTTCAATTGAACATTAATATTTGACACCACAATGATCACATTTCAGTCGAACGTTATGCTTAATGTGAACTCCTTTGGCTGCATGAAGCACACAGAACGTTTATGCTGCTCTGAAGATGTTTTAAACCTCAATTTTCCTATGGTTATGACATCACATTGTATAATGTAGTGTCTCTAGAATAGGTGCAATGAAAAACCATGTTGTTAAGGACGAAAGTGACTTCAAATGTAATTAATCTGTGCTATTATTATTCAATGAATGAATCAAAATTATGCTAATGTTTTGTAAATGTTTTGCTACAGTTTTTTTAATGTTTGATGCAGCTCTGTAGACCGTGCCAACTATGACCACATCAAATTTCAAAAATAGATGAAAAATTGAGTCCTAAAGAAGAGTACAAAACAAAGGAACTCATCAACAGCAGTTCATAAAGTTAAAGCAGAATAAGTACATGCAAAAATTTTTTACACAATTTGATTTGTTGAGAGAAATGTATGCATTTATCTATGCATTTCACGTCAAAACATTTTTTTTAAACAAAAAGACTGCATTATTGGGGATTTTCTTTTAGAATAAAAACCATGAGCAATGAATCTTTGCAGATTTTACAGGACTATCTCTGTTTCAAATGGCTTAGCTCTTAATGTTTAGGACACAATACACACTGCGTTTTATTCATTTCTACTTTTATGTTCAAATAAAGCAATTACTGACATAGCGATTTATAAACCTCAAAATGCACGAATCAGTCTGTCAACAATATGTGAAACTAAATTTAAAGAAAATAAATGGAGCACATCTAATTACAATACAGTTTTTATATTATAACAATATAAATTTCAGATTTCAGATTTATTTAAGTATATCGGCATTATTTTCCAAATTCTTTGTGCAGCTTGAAATTCAGTGCATCTTTCCAGGTACGGGATACTCACCTTCTTCCTGGCAAATGCCCTTGTATTTCACAATGTTCTTGTGATAGAGAGCCTTCAAGATGTTTATTTCTGTGGACAAATTGTTGCCCTGCTCATCACTCTTCTCTGGTTTCAGTGACTTAACAGCCACCAATTCACCGGTCTGATCACCACGAGGGTCGTAACGACAGAGCTCCACCATCCCAAAGTGGCCCTGCAATATGATTGCAAGTTTAAATGGGACTTCAATAACTGCTGCGGAGACACAATGACAAGTTTCTGAACACCAGATACACTTCAGTTCCACTTTTTGTCCTCTAGAGGTCCAGAGAACATAAGCTAAACTCAATGACTTAAAAAGTCGGTTCATGTTAAAAAAATTCCAAAGTGGCTGAATGACAACAATTCTGCAAAAATGAGAGGCAGAGTTTCTCCACAGCTGTAAAGAATGACCTAAAAAGATTGGTCCTCAAATATCGATGAATTCCGTGGTCTGTGCTCTGGATAGCTCTAGATTTAGCTTGACCAGCTTTAAATACGTGGAGAGCAGGGTGGGGAGTTAGAAGAGGCAAGTGACATTTCCTGTGTTCGGGCTTGCGTGATGTACATATTGCAGTCCTCTGCACACTGATACTGTACTTGGTTCCTACGGAACCAATCACAACCTGGGGAGCAGTATAACAGGAGTTTTGTGTGAGGACGTTGGGTTGTGCTCTGCCTGCGGATGGCTGTATGTCTGTCTGTGTTTTAATGGAGGACTCGTAACAACTTGAAAAACTGGTTGCTGTGTCACTACAGTTTGTTTGCAGGAAGGAGTGTGGTAGATGAGATCGGCTATTCAGTCACACTCGGAGTAAGCTTCAATTTTAACAGCGAAAAAAGGTTGTTGTTTAGACAGTTATCATAATGTCACGGCCATTGCTTTAAATATATATACAGGTATGATTCATGCATTTTGAAGAAAGACAGAACTGCTCACCTTCCCCAGGTCTGCAATTTTCTTCAAGAATCTCTTCTCAAACAGAGTGGGGTCAACCTCACCTCCTTGTGGTGGTTGAAAAGAGGGATCTAACGGGAAAATATATATTTTTATAGGTATTAAAATGCAGTTGTTTGCAATCACACACATGACAGAAACATTCCATTGTAATATTTGGGTTATAACAATCTTAAGGATGCCTTAAATTCCATTTTATGATTAAACATGAAATATTTTTTTCCAAGTAGTAAAATATTGGAAAATGGAAAAAAAAATCTAATAATTACATTTAAGTTAAAAAATTGTTAAAAGATGACACGTCACTGTATAATGTGTACTTGTGCACTGTTTGGTCTCACTCATTTTCTATTCCACCGTAGTGATTTGACATGCTGCGTCACAGCCATGAAAGCAAACATGCAATATTAATGCTACATGCTGGCCGTCTGCAGCTTAACCAGCACAGCACATGCGCTACATTTTGCCAAGAGGCCCAGCAGAGGGAAATGACAGAGACAATGAACCAGTTGAACTTCCTTTTCAAACATCGGAGAGGAGTAAACAACTTTCTCTTTCACCACTTTGAACTTGCACAGCATTCCATCATCTGTGATCAAGAACCTCTGTAATTTTATTGATGCTGCAAAATCACTGAGGACAATACTGAGGGCAACATAAACAGCCCCATCATCGCTCACTATTTATAAATTTGTTTAGCCATTTGCTTTGGACAGTTAGGTTTAGGGTGAGAGACCTGGGAAACCATTATATTTATAAGCGTACCCCACAAAGATGGTGTGTCAATGGGAGGAAGAATGGTTCTGAGACAAAAGAACTAAAACGGTTTCGACAGTGCGAAAGCAGCTGCAGTGTTTGTTCTGGGATGATCATTGGCGAAGAGACAAATGAGCTGCCTATCTAAACACCCCAACTTGTCAGCTCAGCTCCATGTGCGATGACCTCGCTCAGGCTTGCCGTGCAGTGTTGTATTTCTATGTGTTAAGTGAATTTTTTTAAGCCTTACTGCGACAACAACACCATTCTCTGCCTTCCAGAGAAAGACTGTCACAGAGATGGTAAAACTCCTCAGCATAGTGAAGGAAGGCTGTGGGAAAGGTTTAAAAGAGTAAATGCTTCCACTAGATATATTCCTTAGAAACAGTGAGCTGTGTGAGATAGGGTCACTAGAACTGACTTTTGAACCTAATGTGCATCGTACGTGTCATAACTGCTTACAACTGTGCTAACAAAATCCACAACACTTACTTTGTCGTTCCACCTCATCAAGGTCTCGGACAATAGCCCTGAAGAAAGGCCTCTTTTTGGGGTTGTAGTTCATGCAGTGGGTCATCAGTTTTGCCAGCTCTTCGCAGTCTGGAGTGACCAGTTGGCACTCTCTATCGTAGAACCGCTCCTTCTGCACAGCGCACCAAAACAGTCCAACATTTCAGTTATCAACAAAAGGATGTTATTGGAATCTATGATCTGTCTACCTCTGTGAGCTTCTTGTCTTTGAGTGGGACTTCTCCGTCATAACAGATCTCCCACAGTGTAGTGCCAAAGCCCCACTTGTCTGCTGCGACGCCCAAGGATGCCACATCCTTCACACACTCTGGAGCTATCCAGGGAATGCGGTGCACAGTCTCTGCAAAAGCAAAAGCAGCCTTATGAATGACAAGAACCGGGAAAAAAACACTCATTCACTCACAGCATTTTGTTTTACCCCAACCAAGACAACTAGACTGAGCTTCCTCCCAGTACCTTCGCGATGAAGTCTTTCTTTCAAAGAGACCGGTACGCCATCAAAATTATCATTTTGAGTTATTTTGCTAGCGACAGATCAGACGAACAACATTTAACAATTACCTAATATATAAAATAAGCTTCAGTTTCCGTAATAATACTGAAATGTGAATAGTGGGAACAGAGAAAGGAGTTTAGGGGATGAGGGCGTTTGCTGCTGGGAAGCTGGCTCCAGAGGGGATTCTCAGCATCCGTGTAGTGCTCATATGGCAGGACATTGATGTGTAACTGGAATACTGGTTAATCTACAAAGTGCTGCAGACAGAAGAAATGTTAAAGTGTTCTGGTAACAAGGAGGGAAGGAGGAGCGTTTCCCGGGGGACATTTACATGAAAACACTTCCAGTTGGTGCTGTGGTTTACTGATGCATCTGCACACGCTCAACGCTACCGCTTTCAGTTCTAATGGGCATAGAAACATGACCCTGCCGCTTGGGGAGGAACAGTGGAGCAAATGTCCTTGTGGCCATTATGTTCTGTGCTGTTTATTTTCAATGCTGATCTGACAAGTGACTTCAGCAACAGACAAACCCTCTAAATCTAATTCAGTTTTTTGGTATTCTATTTTTGCTTTCTAAATTATTAAGCTTGATCTGCCACCAGCCACTTCAGGCAGCGCTTAGAAGAACTCACCACGCATGATATAGGTCACATGATGCATAGCAACAGCTGAAGCACTTGACTTACAGTCACAAGATGTTTTTGCCTCACTTAAATGATAGTGTTTTACTGCTAGCACCTCGATCCGATGGCTGAACCTCTTCGACTGAATGACTCTCCATTTCAGTTCCTCACCATCAGGAAGATGCATCATGCCTCAGTATTGAGCCTTAATACATCAGCTGTGTACCTTTACATCTGTGGGAGTGTTACGGTGTTGCATCTGTAAATGTGTTTTTGTCTTTTCATGAGTGTGCTCTCAAACCTTCTCTAGAGAGCACAGTGATTGGTATTCCTGGGTCACTGAGCTTGATGAAGGGCCCTTCTTCTTCCTCTTCCAGGCCGGCTCGGGCCATGAGGATGTTCTTGGCACAGACAAAGCCATGGACCAACTTTTTGTCTTCCTACAAACAAACAAAATGCCAATTTTAGAACTAGGACTTGAACTCAATCACTGCAAAACACTGGGTTACTGTGGCAAGCACGGAGTAAAACCAGAAGTGGGTGGACTGACTTGTCGGAAAAGAGGAAGTAAAATGCTAAACTTTTTTCCCTTTTTTCTTTTCACAATTACACAGCTGAAGGCATATTATTAGACTATGCAAATTAAAATAAGTCAATGAGATAGAAAACATTATTCAATTATTTAAATATATATTTCCGATACTGTTCAGCTCACTGTGTAGAATCTTGGCTTGCATTTTCTTACCAGGTAACTCAGAGCTGAGGCCAGTTGCTTGGCAACCTGGAACTTCCACGGTGTGCTGAGTGCGCTCTGCTGTCTCCTCATAAACATGTCCAAAGGTCCAAGTTGGACATACTCTTCCACCATGATGTCTGCATGGCACACACAGAGTTACATCTGAAAGTGAGGCTGACTGATAACATGATACTAATATGAACAAATGACTTACTTTGTGTATGGACACACACTCCATAGAGCAGCACTATGTGTTTGTGGGACACTTGTCGCATCATGCTAGCTGTTTCGAAAAAGGCCTGTCAATGGAAAGGTACACATTTGTATTCCATGAGGTAATATGGGTGTGATTCTTAGATGTTCCTCATAGAAGAACAGTGGATCTAACTGCTACATCTGTGGATTGAGGTGCATCAAATCAACCGCTGAAAACACAAAAGTCTCGAGTGGTTTTAACAGTCCAAATCTCACCAGGGAGATGTCTCGGTGTCCAGAATCCAACACTTTGAGGACCACATGGACTTCCTGGAAGGAGGAGTAGCCTGCATCCTCGTCTTCATCACTTTTGACATTGAGAATGCCGGAGTAGATATTGGTTCTGGTACCAACACCCAGATGCTCCTCCTGGTAAAAGTCAGACATCAGATCACTGATTTCAACAATGAATAACATGACTTCTTTTTTTATTCCAGATTATCAATTAGCAATCTATATCTGTCGTTGTTATAAACATGCTTGCGGTTAGTAAAAAAGCATTGTTATTAGGATGCAACAAGAAAGATATCCCGATGTACCTTCTTGATCTGATCTCTGAGGATGCGATGGAAACTGAGATGGGTGGGAGTCTCTGGAGTGGGAGCCCTCTCTTTAGTGACCACTAGTAGATTTGAAACTTCTGTAACACAAAGACAAACTGGTTAAAGCAACACCATGTGGACAAATACATAGACTTTTTTTATACTGTGAAAGATTTGACACATTTCAATGCGCATGATAACTAAAAGAAACCTTGTAAACATGGATAGGCTGCAGGTCTAGAAAAGAAGAAATTCAAGGAAAACTGTGGATGTTGTTTCCCCCAGTATTAAATAAGTATAACACATCCATTAAAAATAGCATGGTATCATTGTTGTACAATATTGAAAATATTATTTAGAATGAAAACAACTATTCAAATTAAATCTATGGGAAAAAGGTGAACAATGATACAATATTAAAATTATGATAGCAACAGCCGTGAAATCCACAATAACATAAAAGAGACAAAGTGAACTGAAAGAGAAGGAAAACATATTGAGAATAAATGTGTGTGGGCGTGTGTGAGTGTAATATATGTGTTCCTGCTTGTCACCACATCATATGTTTGTGTGGGTGCCAAAGTTGTAACAAAAACAGCACTGTGGTTGAAAAGTGGGAAAGAGAATTGTACGGCTTCAGAAAAAGTCTTGAGCTAAGTTAAGATTTATTTACTTCATTAAAAACAGATGCACAATTGTAAGATCATTATTAATATATTTAGAGAAATAGTGACTTCTTTCGATGCAGCATCTGTTGAGCCCATGTGAACCCAGCGCCATTATTAAACTGGGACATTTTTCGACTGATCGATTTTAAGATGAACACAGTTTCATTTAAAAACCTGAGAAATACAACAACATCTCATCTACAGGTCAAAGCACGGTGGTCTTGTCTCGAATGCAGGAGCAACACAACCAAAATAAACTACAAGAGCATCACCTCTTCCTGCAAGAAGTAAACACGAGAGTGTGAGAGTGTTATTTTGTTCCGGAAACCCACATGTACAACTATCTTCCTTCCTGACACCATTTTGCGTTGTGAATGTGAGACTGTGATACTTGACAAGCCACTAAAATTAAAACATACATTATAGATCAAGTCAATTCGGAAAATCAGCTGTTGTTGCTACATCTATGAATTAAATCATTTTTCTGTTCCACGAACAAAACAACTGCCGCTCATTTTGAACATACATGCAAGAACACACAAGACACATTTTCATTCTTGTTTCAAAATATCACATCTCAAGGTAGCTGTCCCAAAACTTTTGGTCTACGTGTGCTACAGTGGAGTTTGGATACAAATGTTCAAATAAAGTCAGACAGCAGTTATTTTTGTGTTCAGTTCACTGTACAGTACGAGGTCCTTAACATTTGTTGTGCAAAGTGGAACAGTTTGTCAGCATTATGTTAGGTTATGTTATGAGGCTGCGGTCGATCCAGACCAGAACCTCCCATCACAAGAACAGCTTCTTCCCCTCGGCCGTCGACTGTTAAATTTGTTTGTTGTTTTATTTTATTTTTTATTTTTATTTTATTTGTCAGCACTTCATTGCAAAGCACTTTCCTAGACCGTGGCAATAAATTTGATTCCGATTCTGAAGTTGCAATTAATCTTGCACATGATTATGTCTCACCTCTTGGTTGTGGGGGACAGCAACGGCTGAGATGGAAATGAAGATTCTCAGTGCGGAGACTCTGACTGCCAAGATGCTCCAGCAGTTCCTTCAGGGTGGGTCGCACCATGTCGGTGCCAAACAGTCGGAATCCCTCAGGACCAACTTCAATTTGGAAGTTTTTGTATTGTGGAATGGTGCGACGCTGATTTTGATCATACTGGTGGGGAAATAATGAGATCAGAAATGTGGTATATTAACTACTGTACAAGTAGCAGAACAGGCAAAACAGGGCTCCACAAGATAACCTACTATGCTTCAGTGTGTAAAACAGACACTCAAGGAGACAGGACAGCGGTTAAAAAGAACCACAACTTCCCAGCAGGTATTTCAATTAGGACTTTTGATCACTTAGGAGCTTTTCAAACAGCGAACGAATAGCTAGGTTGTTTATCTTACCCACACTCCTTTTGGAGACTTGATCACCTATTACCATTTTTGGAAACCCAACGTCTGCTCTATGTTGTCTCTGTCACTACATGTAAACTTAGGAGACAAGACAGCTGGAAAATCTTATATAATCTGTGGATTATGTTGTGAAACTTCATTGTTCAATGCTTGCACCCCAAATGGATGGATCTGAGGAAAACTGGTGACGAATCATCCTGGACATCTTGTTGGAGACACGGCATAATAAACATCACTTTCACATAACTATTGCATTTATGTGGTCATTTTGTTGCCAACTTTTTTACCAGGGAAATTCTATTTGAATCAGACTTGCAAGGGGATGGATAAATCATGGATAAATGGAAAAAAAAATGGAACCATGGATAAATCAGACCGTCAAGGGGAGAGACAACTTGAGGGTGAGAGCCTCTGGCTGTGACAATAAGTCATTTGCCATTACACCAATTACCTGTGAAAACTGTAGCTTTTTCTGACAAAAATATCATGTGCGTCAATATTTTTGACCGTGACTGAGTGATCAATGGTATTCTGATTTTTAGCTTACCTCATTGCAGACCACAGTAATGATGATATACTGGTATTCGGTACAGTTCCAGCGCAGGACATAAGTGCCATCTTGGTTTCCTTCCTGCCGCAACTTGTGAATCGCATACTCCGTACTGTAGGAGAGGAAAGCAAGAAGAACAAAGGCACCTCAACGTCATATGGTCAAGCTTGATCTATTAAAATACAACAATAAATACCTTGCATGCAACTACATTACAGTGAACAACAACAGCATTAAGCATTTCAAGTATATCTTAATCAACAAACCAGATGGGGCCATGGCAGCCATTCTCGATATTTTGCACCACTGAAGCGGGCGCCACCTCCTTGCACAGGTAGTGGTGGGCATCCACTGTCAGTCGGAAATAGCCGTCCACGAGTGCTGCAAAAGACAGGGCCTCTTCATGAGAAGCCATCTTTAACTCCTGAAAAGACAAAAAAAGATCGAAGTTTACGGGAGGAGAGACAGGTAATATTTTGACTTGACTGTTCTAACCATCCTCTTGTTGTCCTGTCTCTTAATGGTGACAGTTGCTTCTCGGATGACGGCGTGTGTGATTTCATCAAAGTCACAAAAGACCAGCCAACCGTCGTCTGTTCCATTCTTCTTTGTTTTTCCATCAAATGTAGTTTTCTTTGGCTTGCCTTTTTCTTTGGGAATGGCTGGTAGCTGTTTGAAACACACCCACAAAAAAAATGTTGATTTGGTTTTGATGCAAGACATATATATATATATATATATCTTGCATCAAAACCTTTGCTGTGCTTTTACTTACAGTGGGGGGTTTCTTCCTCCAGGATATACCAGTGACACCAGAAACCAGGACCTGCATGTCTTGACTTGCATCCAGGTTCTGATTCTGGTTATAGTAACCTACGAAGGGTAAACATTGCATAAAAACAGAGCACACGTTGAAAGCCACAGATTATACTCCTAATTTCATTATTTACATTTTAAGAACACTGCTGGACTTCGACCTCACCTTACACTGAATTTGAATTTTCTTTTAATTCGACACAAATTAACACGTTATCACACAAGGTGTTCCATCTACCAGATTAATTTGATGCATAGGTGATGCATATAGTATAATAGAAAGGAATTCTAAACAAGACAGATAAAGAGTATGGGACGCTTGGGTATGTTGGTAGTACCTAAACATTCAAGATTGTAGATAGTCACTGCAAGTCAGAGAGCTGTTCAAAAATTCCATATTGCCAGGTTGAATGGTGCTTTACTTGGTGCAAAAGGCAAAGACACCAGTCCCTGCTTACCTCCGTTGATGAGCTCTCCTTCTTGGGTTACGTTGAGTGAAATGGGCGTCAGCAGCTCACATCCCAGTCCACTGGTCAGGCCTTCCAGTGTGGCCAAGTACTTGAGCTTCAGGTCGTAGAGCTTGATGTTGCTGTCCTTGACTGTTCGGTCATTAAATTCCTGGAGGAAATTCTTGAAGACATTGTTGATGCGGGTGCGGGTCAAAATGTTGCGCTGCTTTATGGTTCGGTTAAGTGTCTCAGGGATGAATCGTTTGTAGCTTGAGAAGAAGAACAAAAAAGAGAAATCACATATTTTCATGGGCCTCAGCTCATGCTAGAGGTGTGTCTCATCATGTATCCTAGGCATCTCTGGAATAAAAAAAGTGCTTTGTTTTATGTCTACATTTAAATCCAAAGCCAAAGGAGAATGGGGTCAAAGTTTTGAATTACAAAAGTGATCGGCCAGACTAAGTACAGACTTCTGTTGTTGGTGTTCTCTGAAGTAGTTCAATGATGGTGAAAATATAATTACTTGATCTCTTTGGAAGCAGTTGACAGAGATATTCCCGTGCTCTTAGCATAGTGAGTGATAGCGATCACGGCCATTCCCAGGCACTCATTCTCAATTTCCAGCTTGTCTGTCTCACTCTGGGCTGGTCTGACTGGAACCAAGCCGGTTTGGAAGTCGGATTGGCCCTGAACAGAGAGGAGAGCATTAAAAGACACAAAACAACACAAAAAAAAAACAAAGACAGTTTCCCTATTCCTATTTATGTTTCATGGTTGACTATATAATCAACTATTTAAACATTGAACACTTGCTTTTCAACTTTGCACACAGGGAGAATATTTAGTTGAGAATAGTTAGTGGCAATATAGCATCTACAAACAAAATACAGGGTTTAGCTTGAGCAGCCTTAAAAAATGCAAAAGCCTCCACAAGGCCCTGTATAGATATGGCAGTGCACTTTGGTCCTACTCAATCCAAACAAGAGCATCCTTTCAGAATGTGTTCTCCATTGTTGCGCTGTTCTTTAGGGCATGAGTTTACAATGTTATGCTTTTAGCATGTTGTTGAGCCTCTTCAGTGGCTCTGAGGTTTGAGAGTATCTGTTATGTTGGGTTGTTGATGTTGGGGTGGGGGGGACATTTTGGCCTGTCCTCACAAGGTTTAGAGGGTTAAAACGTTAGGAAAAGTAGTTTGGATTTAGGATTTCATTATTACAATTGGGCTTAAGATTGGTTCAAAGTCCAGGTGAAGGTTAGCCTTTTGTTTTGAATGGTTAGGTCAGGATGAGAGGCTGGGGAAAGCATTATGGCAATAAGAGGTCCTCACAAAAATAGCAAAACAAACATGAGTGTGTGTGTTCTTGTACTTCTGTCTTTGTGAGACCCTGCATGAGTTTTTAATCAGCAGAGAGAGGACACTTTGTTAAGCCTAATTTTGAGGATTAAAAATACAAAATGGCTAGGTTACTAGAATTGGGTTTTTGGAGGGAGAAGTGAAAGAATCACAAAAAACAAACTTTATTTTAAAGAGCAATCTAAAATCCCACTTCCTTAAATCAATACACTACACCTGACTTGAATTTTAAAAAAGCAGGTCAAACAATATAGAAATTCAGGGAGGAAAAATTCACAAATTCCTTTACCTGTGCAAATAGATAATCCAGAGATGCAGAATCTAGCAGCGGAGTTCCTTCAGGGGGTTTCTGAGAGCCATGGCTTCCTCGTAGTTTACTGATACAGTGTCGCCAAACCGGGGACTCTCCTTCTGTCGTGCCATGCCAGTTCTTGAAGTAAAACCTGAGAAGAAACAAAAGTCGTGTTTAAGGTGCAGTAAGGCTGAAAAAGATAACTGAGATCCTAAAAATATGGGTTCAATACATAGGCAAAGACTGTTTTTTTTACTTCTACAAAATAAAAGCACTTATTTTGCACATGAGACACATAAAAGTAAGGTGTCAAAGCTGAACCACAGCACACAATTTGTTCGGTTGACCTTACCACAATATTCAAAACATGCTGCTGGTCGACAGAAAGCGGAAGTTTAACTACAACCCACAGTAATGTTGACATTTTACTCTAGAATCAAAACACCAACATGACAAATAACATATATGTTCATCTATCACTTCATGATGTGTACTCACAATCTTTATATAATATTAGGGTTTAAGATTTGTTTAACTTCAAGAATGAGGGAGGCAGTCCATGCAAGGCACCACAGGGAATAATTTGAATGCTGCTACTTCTTAGTTGAGTGATGGTTTTACTGGGGTATAACATTTTGTTTCCAAAATGGTAAGTAGGAGTTCGGATTCCATTACAGCTTTCACTAGACGAAAGAACAATAGAGAGCAGGTTTGACAGTCAAATGAAATGAAATGATGGCATACATCTGCACCACTGTCTGGAAGATCATCCTAGTCTAGTCCCGTCTGTGTCATTTTTTTCTACTTCATTTTAAAACTTGGGAAGAAAGATCCGTTTTTCATGTTTTTACAAGTGGTACTGAAGTCCTGAGAAATTGAGCTGAGCTCAGGGTCCTGTCGTCACACTGATGAGTCAAGGTTATGAACAGCTGGTATTAAAAGTTGGCCGATCGGTAATGCATTTGTCAACAATATAGGTTTAAGGATGCTTAAAAATGGTGCAGAATAAAGACTTAAAATGTTTGTGTTTTTGTACAATGGCTAGGGTCATTTGTTGTTCTTATCTGGTCTGATCTAGTGCCCATCGCTCCACACAATCCCACAAAAAATGGCAGTTAAAAAGCTCAATGTTTGTACTGTCGTTTTAAGGGATGTCATGATTATTTGACTGGCGGGTGTCATTTTCACTTGAGATAATAAAAGAACTTTTTGATTTTTTTTCCGTTTCAATTACATCAAGAATGACTATCAAACAGCAATATGATTACATTGTGACCATTGTGATCACCTAAAAACAGCATACAACCTGCATTTAAGATCCATCAAATACCACACTTCAACACAGCCAATTTGCCACATGCAGACATGAAACTGACCTTCTTGGTCAACTACTAAATCACATGGCTTCTTGTCTCAACTTTTTCTGAACAGTGTGTGTGTGTGTGTGTGTGTGTAGCCCCAGTAGCTGTGTGTAAAGTGAGGTCCTTCCTGTTTTTCATCCTGCTGTTCTGCCCACATCAAATGGATGAACACAACATTATACTAAAAGCAACTTTGGTTAAAAAAAAATACCAGCAATGAGCTTACCTCATACGGTAGTGAAGCTTGAGGCTGGAGTCACTGGAGATCTTGAACTCATAGTTGGGCGGGTACCACATGCCTTGTGCCTCATTGTACAAGGCGAACAGGTTATGGCACAGAGGCGAGATTGCTGAGGGAAAGAGTGAAGATTAAACCAAATTAAAACTGAATAAAATGGAACAGTGCCAACATAGCCAAATCGATCTCAAAGAAAGCTTGGTAAGTGAAGGATGGAGCACAGGCGATCATTTATGCACACTAATGGTTTGTTTTCTTGTCCATTTCCTTCATTGGTCAGTGGAAGAGCATCTGATCTTGATTCACATGAAAATTAATCATCTAAAACATGGCTTTACATTACAAGTGCTAGAAGGGACTTCCACACATTTTAATGAAGATGTCAAGCTTATATTACTTTGTTGACTTGAAGTGGAGTCAGGAATTAAATTTTACAGGGAAGATAATAATAATAACAATAAATATAAACAATAGAAATGAAACATGGTGGTTGGAAAGGCCATACAAAAGGTGACAAAAGGGCAGATTTCAAAATCTGGAACAACTATATAGTAACTAATGTAGTATTTTTTTGGAAAAAAATAATTAAGTAAACAATTATACATTTACAATTAGGCATTTTCTGTGGGGTTTCGCAAAATGCTTCACCATTTTGTGTTCTGAAATGCTTTTTACAAAAACAGCTCAAGAAAGAAGTCACAAAATGACACAAAAAAATATAAATCTATTTTATCACAGAAGATGTGACAGCATGTTGTATTGTCAGTTCAGCAGTCAAGTCCTTGGTTATAAGAGTGTAACAGTACTTCCTTTTTTAAAAAAAAACAAAAAAAATTCCATTGATTCTGATAATGATGAGAAAGCAGATCCACTGACAGATAGGAACCACCAGATCTATTTGCCGTAAGACAGCTTCACCCACGTCTCGCCCCAGCCGTTTTGCTGCTGCCGTTCAAGGGTTTGGAAAATCAAGCCAAAGTGCACATGTGCTGTGGTCATGAAAGCTGCTGTTTCTCTGTTTGCATGCATTTCTAAGCACAGCTTTCGTCACTATGAGTTACCATTCTCATTTTACAGGCACGATTCTTGAGAATCATGTCACCGTCATCACCATTGTCACCACTTGTTGCGGTAGAACTCATGAAACTGTTTAGTCTCCATTTATCTGGTTTCTGTTCAAGATCGAATATGTTTGAGATAGAGACTGACTAATGGAAAGAATGCAAGAGAATCAGAAACACATAGCTTTTTTACATGAAACACATTGTTATTTGTGTATAATAACAGAAAGATACTGAGGCTGTCATTGGGTTTGACTAGGAAGTAAATAAGTCAACAGCACAAGTGGATGCGTGGAGACAAAGTTTGGGAGGGTGAAAAAAGTTGCAGCTGAAGACAATTCTACTCATCTGCAAATCAGTTACAAAACAGAGCTGATATCAGGTTTGATATTTGTTCACCGCAGACGTCGACTAAGACCAAGGAGCACGTACTGCATCAGGTTACACACACAACTTCTCAATAGTTTTCAAGGTTATTTGACATCATTAGACCTGCTCCGGAGGCATGAGTTCATATGCTTATTCCCGCAGGTTATTACAAGAGCATTTCATGCACATTGTTCCACATGCGTACCACTTGATTAAAATTAATCCAACAATTCAGAGTTTTGTATTGAGACTAATGTAGAAAAACACAATACCAAAGTCTTGTCATGTGGCCCAATCACAGCACATTTCAAACCAAAACATCACATTACCTAGGCGCTGGTATTTGTATCGACATGCAAGCTCAAGGTCACTCACAGCATTTTTGGGCTGCATCTACACAGAGATCCTCAGCTGTGTAACAGCCTTTCGAGTACTCCAACGGTGGGATGTCTGTGCGGTAAAAGTGGATCTCCAGGCCCCAAGATGACGAGGAGGAGGAGGAGAGCTGAACTCGCCGACTTGATCTCCTCATCTTCCCACACAGATGGCTCCCCCAATCCATTGCAGTAGGCATACAGTCTGTAAATGGGGGTAAAAAAAAACAAACTTGAATAAATTAAAATGAACAGGGCTGTCAATAGACTAAAATGTTGATCTCAATCAATCATACTGAAGCTCAAACTCACAGTTAAAATGCATGGTTAATGGCAAATGAATCACACATTTTGTATGTTTTAAATGTAAGTTTAAGGAAGACTTTATCACCACAAGAGCCAATAATGTTTACAATGCTGTGCTTTAAGAATGTTTTTCAGTCTCTTCAGAACCTCTGAGGTTATTCTGAAGGAACTTCTTGAGAGTACGTGTTACGTGAGGTTGTTGTTTGCAAAAGGAAAGCTCTCACTGCAGTCTCTGTAGCAAGTAGAACAACACTAGGAGCACTTGGTTTATCCACCACATTTAAAATGAAACGTGCAATTGCTCATTTGTACTCATCCACTTCCTAATAATCATTGGTTTTTGGAACCTCTCCAAGAGAAGTCTTAATTGTGACTCAGTTGCATGAGTGTCCCCAAGTGGACCCAACCCTAGTCAGAAATAGCATTTTTACAAGTTACAATGTACAAGGTCCAGGTGGTGTGCCTTGGAATTTAGTCAATGAATGTAGTGTGCCGTGGCTTAAGATTGAAAAGCACTGCAATAATAAACTCAAAAAATAAATAAATCCAACATTTGTTGGAAGTACAGATTTGCATGAAGGAGACTCTCATCTGCCAGCAGTCTCCCTGGTCACAGACTTGTCCAGCCATTTTCATTTATTCCATTTATTCCCCTGTTCATAATTTTTAATCTACTAAGCTTCTAATATTTCTTTTGTTGGTGGGCTGTGTTTAAAAGGCAGAGTCCCACTTAACTGACAGTGAGGGAGCACTGACAGTTGCTGTCGAGCTATATCTCAATACATTTTCTACAAAGAAAGTTGAAAATTCCCCTATGCTGCTCAAGGGCAAGGGAGAACCCTGACATCGATTTCTCTACTTGTTTGAGATCCCCCAGTGATAATCTTTCCAAATACCGCTACTGAAGAGATCTGGTGAGAATTCTTCTTAACTTGTGTTAATATCGTAAAAAAAAACGATAATCGCGATTATTTTGATTCATATCATAATCACGATTATTCAAACGATTATGGAACGACTTAACATTTAATTTAGCAGTCATTAAACGTTCAAACTTTATTGAGCAATGAAGTACAATAAAACAATGTGTCAAATTTACATAATAATTTAACAGTTATATTTAACCTTCTTCATGGAGGTTAAATATTTCTCTCTAGAAACACCAATCTGTATGGTCAGGCTTTAGAGAACAGTGGAGAGAGGAGACAATATTTCAAGCTGAGCAGGCACTTGGCCGGGATGCAAAGATGTTTGAGGTTCTGATTTGTAAGCTGGGATGTCATATTCCAAGTTCTTTATTCATTTTTTCGTGATAGACCAAGACACTCCTTTGATTATTAAACTTAAATATTTGAGGGCTCTTCCTGCGTCTCTGCAAGGTGATGAATGACAAGGAGCGCTTTTATTTTACGCGATTTTATTACCCCAACTCTGGTTGAGCGCAAGCAATTGTTCTGATGAATTTATCTACGTCCCAATAATCACTGTTTTTTGAAACATCGGCAGCAAGCAGCTAGCATTGCTGTTATGACTGAGAATACTGGATGAGCGTCTGCTCAGGTTCTGAATACCATGCCGCCGTTGTCAATTTTCACAGGTACGAAGTGTGGTGCAGTGTTTGGGTGCATCGGGACATAATGAGAGAAGCTGAGGTGTCCGGCTAAATAATCGTTTCAGGACGACTATCACGTTTTTATAGTGAAAGAAATACATAATCGTAATCCTGATAAAAAATTCCATGAATTGAGGCTATGCCATACGGCCCTAGTTACTCCAATCATGAACACTGGGTCACAACCTAAGAGCTGTATGGAAGAGCACAGCAATCTGTCCGGAATCTAAAGTTATCCAACTCATGGGGATTTAAATGAGTTTTCCAGTCACATTTGGCTGGCCGTTAGCCAGGGTCAGACTCAGGACACGATGAAGGAGATTGCATCGTGATAGGTGGAATGGTCCCAGTTCTGTGTAATAAGAAACCATCTTGTGTGGATGAAGCTAAACTGACATCAGGCAGGGACTTTATTCACACATACCTTTTGCATCTCAAAAATAACATTGCATCATCCAGTGAATTATATCCAAGGTTTGAAAAAAAAAAAAAACATTCCAAGGACAGACTGGCCTTAGGGCTGAATAATTTGAAAAAAATTGTGATTTGTTTTGACAATATTGCGATTGTGATTTAGCATTTTTTTTGTTTTTTTTGGGGGGGGGAGGCTTTTTTTCTGCATTATTCATTAAACGCAATTAATAACACGGAATCTGACTGGCCTACATATTAGAATGACATGAGATGCATTGATGAGTAGCATATTTTTATTGAATTGTGAAGAGAAAAAAAAATCCTATAATCACTGTAGAATATTGACTTTAAGCCTTGTAAACTATTTCTTTTCACATCTAAACTGGGTTCCACGTTAACAGTAATTGCAATGGATTGCTCTGGCAGTAGATGGAAAGTCCAACACTGTATACAGACTTTTAATCACACTTTACGCTGAAGCGTCACCACGACGACAGAATACCAACCACAAAAACTGTGCGTGGCACTCTGATGAAGCCCCACTGGTTGTGATGCGCCCGCTCCTCCCTACTTGCTGCTCACTCGGCAGCAGCATCTCTACTGTGGATGTTCTTTCAATATGTCATTTAAAGTTTACATCCAGTAGCACATGCGCAGGAAAAGACTGCAAGGAAGCATGTAGAAATTAAAGACGCCATTTAAAGGACCCCTACCGTTTGACTACTACTACTACTAGTATACAGGATAATAATGTAAACACAAGGCTCTAGATAGAGAAGACTCTCAATTTGGCTGAACACTTGTTGCACACAGCAGTTCTATTCTTGCTCTCCCACACTATTAAATACCTCTATGCAGCAGACATTTTAGTGATGGTGCCAGGACACCATGTCACTGCATCTTAGGGATGAACCATTTGGAAAAAGCATTGAATTGCTATTTATTTTGATCTTATTTATTGTAATTGTGATTTAGCAGGCGATTTTTAGGGAGGGAGGGATTTGTCTTCTCTATACGTTGTCATGGTGACATTTCAGGTAAGGTCTGCTTATTTAAGAGTCCATGTAGCTTTTCACTCTGAAATTTTACCAGCTCTACTTCGATTTGATGCAGAGCTCAAGCGGTCCACTGAGAAAATACAAGCTCCACCTATTTACAGCAACTGATTGACGAAAGTTGAAGCATACATTATCGGTGGAAACAGTCTATAACATGCTCCTTCAAAACAAATATGTGCATGCGCAGGCCCCGGGAGGAGAGCAGCTTTAAAATCACCAGATACGCTCCACCACTAGCGTCCTTGTTTACAAACATAGAGCACCCTCGCTGCGTGTGACGGTAGTTCTCCAACGTGCATGCGGGATATTTTGGGGGCACAAAAAGTTCACACTGAGGACACATAGAAATCTCATTTGATTGGAACTGTAATATGTATGTATATGTATGTATGACCTCAAAAAATCTGATTTCTTTAAAAAAAAAAAAAAAGAAAAAAAAAGAAAAAAAAAGAAAAAGAATTGAACAGCTTTACCAAGAGATTGAACTCCTGGTAAGAACTTGTCAGAATTGAAAAGGCAACATGTTTAACTGAACTTTCTTTCCCTAATAAAGGATGAATTTTTATTGTTCTTTAAGCAGTATGTGATGATGCTTGGTCACAGAAGATTTGTTTATATTAGATTGGATTAGATCAACAACAAAATGTCTTTGAATAAAACCATTTTGAATCGAAAAAACTATTTTAAATTGAATCATGGACTCAAAAATAAGAATTGAATCATGAAATAGTAAAAGATACCCACCCCTATTTATGATCATTTATACTGAATTAAAATTGATACATTTTCCAGAAAGTAAGTTGAACTTTATGGTGCGACAGACGTTCCAGACTCACTGGTCTTTTCGAAAACATAGATATAGTAGGATTTCAATTCACCGCCATCTAAGACATTTGCAATCAATAGTCCAAAACAATAGTCCAAAACTCAACAGCAGTCAACAGGGCAATGATGGATACTCTGGAAGTTCTAAATAAATAAAGACAGGCAAAGGACGTTATTTCTATGAAGGAATTTGAAATCCCAAACAAAAAAATGTATTTTTTATATTTTAAATGAAGTCACCCAAGAATTAATTTTACTGTCATATTATCAACAAGCCATCAGACTAAATCAAGCTCAGTGCAATAACTAATAACAAACTGAACTCTTGTATCCCATAATGTTTAATTTCTTTGTTCGTTCTTGACTTCCATCGAACAGCAGAGGAGATGACATCATGAGTTATCACTTTCAGTTTACAGCATTAGAATACTGATCATTCTTCCTGTACAGGAAAACACCCATAATAGATGTCAAAGTCAAAGTATGAGAGTCTGTTTAATACAGATTTGCATTAGAATATAAACTCAAATATTGTGCTGCCTCCTCATTATTTACGACCATGCTTTTCTAATTAAATCTCTTTGTGTAATTGTTTATACCTTTAGTATTGAAATTAATAAATAGTCAACTTTTTGCACGTCAACTACAATTATTTTGGAAAATATAGTTATAGAATTTGTAAAAATGCAGATTAAGTCTGGGTTTTCACTATAAATATAGAATGATGATTTTCTAAAGTTTCCATTGTGTTCATAAATCATGGAAGCTGTTGCTGTTAATCAACAGGGTTGAATCACACACAGTTCTTCTGTGAAAATGTTAGACCACAACATCTTGATCTGAAACAGCAAACTCTAATGGAATCTGAATAAAAAGGCAATAAAAATTGTTTTTATTACATTGGTAGTCTGCCCTCCTCCATCACCTGACCACCAAGTCAGACATGTCCCTAACATTCTAAAAGCAGAACAGATCACATTCTCAGTGTAAGACTGATCTCACAAGTTTGAAAGTGTCTGGGCTGCATTCTTTTTGGGTTATGCGCTTCTACTACAGACTGCCTTGACTATTGTTTGGGGCCGTCAGTGATCACTGGATAACTGATCATTATATGTATGCATTTAAATGCAATTGTCCAATACAAAGAGTGATCTCGCGTTTTGTCTGAATTCATTAACTTTCCTACTCAAGCACAACCATAACAATTTATTATTAGCTGTACTCTATTCATTTCCTGTTGGTCTTGTTTTTAAAAGGACTTATTTGTGTCTGTATATCTAACGACACAAATATATTTATTGAGATTATTACATGTAAACGAAGGCATATAAATACGTATACATAGCATATACGTCTGATTTAGTTAGTCATTTGTACAAACAGATATACACATGTCGCAAGTAGCAGCCAGTTCGACATAACTACGTTATCATAGCTTCACTATATTAGCTCCATTGCTATTTCGTCATTGAACGGCTCCTTAGTCGAAGAGAGTTGAGGTTTAACTCGTTTTTCTGACGACATAATCGACATCGTATGTATAAAAACCTAGAACATTCGAGTGAAACTGGTGTTACCGAGTAAATACTATTGAAGCGTTTACTCACCCTGAAGCTTAGCCAGACAGCTGGCAACAAACTTCCGTTTTCGTTTAGTGCATCGGGCGACGCGACCGTGTCTTGCGGTTCGCTTGGTCGTTAAGTCGGATCCAAGAATTATGGCGCTACGCTTCAGGTGCGGACGGTGTTTCTGGTGTACTGGTTTGACTCAATACGGATTAATTCAGGAAGAAATCTAGAAGATGAAGTCGTGTCGAGGCGAACCAGACTTCCTGAGAAGGATACGCCCCCTTCCCGACATCAACGCAGGGTCAGTCATCAAACGGTGCATCCGATTGGCTACTTGAGCCATCAGGAGCGACGTCACACACCCGTCCGAGAGGCCCAGTTGCTCATCTCGGTCGTAAATTAAAATACATTAAAATAGAAAATATATAAACCTCCTTCCACCAGCACTTTTATACACGTTGAGTATTCTTTAATAGATTGTTTTTTATTTGTTTTTAGCTGACTTATTCCTACTGATGAGGATTGGAGTTCAACCCTGCGACTTCAGGCGAGAGGCAGCAAAAAAGATTAAAATTAAATTTGTCTAACATTCACTGTCTCTCGTTTCCATGTGCGAACTTTGTCTTCTTCACATGAGCTGATATATCTGATCATGTCCTTTCTTGTCACTCCCTAGTTTCTCCTGACATCACAGGTAACCACTGGTCAGGTGGTCCACTGGTCGACTCTCATCTTATAACAGGTCAGTCTCCTCCACCTTAACCTATCTGGATCATCACATCCATAAACCTCGTCGGTTGTCTTCCCCTTCTCCTTTTGCGTGGTATTTCCATTCCTAACAGCTCATATTAGCCTGGTTCCTCTTTGTATTATTTTTAATTGATCTTTTTAGGGTTACTCGTGTGTGGGTGTGCCATCGTAGCCAGCTGTAGAAACAAAAAAAATCCAGCCAGATTCTGTTTATCATGAGCCCATTTATTTATCTATTTCCTTATTTACATTAGAGGTTCTCCCAACTGACAGATACAGGAGCTGAGGCAAGAGTCGGTCGAGTTGAGAGATCCTTTTGAAAGTTGGGGAAGGCGACTGATTTGGACACAAATTACAAATGCTCCATCACACAACCCATTAATGCACACAATGTAAACAAATAAATTGAATCGCTATCGGCTGTTGTAAGAAACTCAGCGGACAAGAGCCACAGAAGCACAGGAAGAACACAAAGCCCCACCCAGAAACCACCACTTTCAGATAAAACATGATGACATGGAAGAAAATATTCCAACTTCTCCTTACAGAGCCATTAGCTCTTGCCCTATCAAGACATTCTCACCGGTTTCAGTGTTGAGAATCAAGGCTTAGTTTTCAAATATTTTATTTTTACAAGTTATAGTTCATATTATATCCATCATTTGTTTGCGGCAGACCAGAGTCTGTCCTAACAAAGTGAAGCTGAGTTGGGGGAACCCCTGTATTGTTTGCCAGTCCACATTAGGGCACTTAAAGACAGACCACCACACACACAAACCTGTGGAAAATTGAGTAGAAACATTGAACCTCTTCATACTTTTGGAATACGAAAGTTACCAGGGTGCAGGAGAAAAAAGTCTGGCAGACCACCAAAAAATATAGATATGATATGACTCCAGGCTGCAGTTCTCACCACATCTGTGGTCCTATACAATTAAGTAGACCTGGATGAAGTAAATGGAACAAGTGTAGGCAAAGATGAAAAGGGACAAGAGAGAGGTAAATATGGACAGGATGTTGAAAGGAAGATTATGAGGTGGTAAGGGAATGAATAAATGAAATCTAATCTAAATACAGACGATGATTGAGACAGGAAAGAGGGCAAGACGTAGGGTGGATGAAGTGAGGAATAGGGATGGACCAAAGGATGTGGAACGAAAGGTAAATGGGTGCAGCAGGTAAGGACTATAAGGGGAGGATGAATCAATCAAAAACATTTGTCTAACATCAAGTTTAATACAGTTGTTAATAATGCTCATATAGCGAACTTCACCCTGGTGCCCTGTGTCCTCAATGTTAACCCATGCAGCTGGGATAAGAAGATGTACGAGTCAACAAATGCACTTTCTGTCATGTCATTGCATGAACATGCGTCCATAGAGATGACAAAGTAAAATAAAATTTCAAGACAAATACGTAGATTTTTATTTTGATGACCCTATATGTGAACCTTGCTCGTATTAAAACGCGTTGTGCATTACATAATGTGACTTTAAACATTATTTATGTACTAAGACTAACGCAGAAATTTAGCGCCATCTGCTGACTCTATTGCGTCAAACATTTGGGTGGAGTTTTCTGTTTCACGTGAATATTTTGATCATTATTAACGCGTAGTTTTTTTTAAAGCACATTTTAAAGTGAATGATACTCTTGGGACACACAACGTCCACCTTATGGCTCGTACCTCACACAGCTTTGTATTCATGCATTGTATTTTGTTGTAATTCCTGATCATAACTGAATATGCGATTCTTAAAGCCTGACTGCAGTCGGGTGGACATTGGTAGAGTCAATACCTTAGCGGGCGTCTTTCAATGTGGGGGAGCACAACATCCATTCTGAGTCTCTCCCTCAGGACTCTGCTACTACATGCTACTGAGATCTGTAAAGTAAAGTTGTTGCTTGTTTCTTCTTTTTGCCAACTACCCAAAGCTCATGGCCATTGAGGGAGAAGGAAGTCCTTTAAACATTATGCAACAAAATTGCATAAAACGTATTCAAGAAATGACACATTTGTCTCAGGGTTAGTTAAAGTTAACTGACATGTTTTGGCTGTTAATTCCTGAATCATCATGATTAAAGATATTTCATTACTAACAATTGAAGGAAACTAAACTTAGTTGATTATAATAAAATGGCCATTAAAGATTTACAGATAAATATTTAAACAAAGCCAAACAAGCAAAAAAGAAGAAGAAGAAACAATAAAAGAAATCAACTTTCAAACTGTCAGATAATCCGTTTATTAATTAGATGTTACCGTTAACCGTTGGTAAAGGTAACCGCTGTCGACTCCATGCATCCGTTCCACCAGTGTCAAGATGGCAGCCATCCTTCAGTTATCACAGTACTGTACCTTCGATGTGGACAGCATCAGCACCGTGATAACTGAACCAGGGCAGCCTGCCACATCTAGAAGGCGCTCGCGTCACTCGTCTTTCCCCCAGGGATCTGTCAAAGATTTAAGAAAGTCAATCATAAGATGCACAACACTGGACATAGAAACATGGCCAGTTCTTCTTCTACTGCCTTTCACACCACATTTCCTTATAAACAAGTTTACAATTTATCAAAACAAGGCTCACGCCTTTTAACTAAAGACTTCTTCCTCAATTACACAATCTGGTCTTTATCGTCAATGACAGTACACTTTGTCTATCACATGTCACCATCACGTCACATGACCTCCTGCATGAACACTTCAGCTGCTTTTAATGGTTCGATAATGTTAAAAGGTATAAATAAACAAAACACTATTTTACATTGCATACGAAAATACAGCTCATATCAACAAACAATATAGATGAAAAAAAAACATTCACAACAAAAAGGGCAATTTCATTATAATTATATATTATAATATTATAATATTCATAATAATAACAAAAACAAAGCTCATGTGCCACTCCCTTACTAGTGCAGTCTTGATAATTTGCAAAAATGAATCATAATCTTGAATGCCAAACATAAATATCAGCAATATAAACAAGCATTAAGAAAGGATAAGAATCAAAGCAGGATAATGGCCATTAAAGAACAATTAAACGTAAAAAATAAAGGTCATAAATGTCATCTACTCTAATCAAATCACCAACATAAAGTTCTATGTCATACGTGCGTCGCCCTCTAACGGGCTTCGCTATTGGTTTAACCACTCCGAGGCTCCGCCTCGCGATACATGTGTCGAACTCCGACACATGACGCGGTCCCAGACAGGTAAAACAACGGTCATGTGAATCCCCTTCGTCCAGTAAGTACTCACAAGAAGCGCACGTTCTCTCCATAACACCCGATGGCGATAATCCACAACGGAACAGTTCAAAGGCTGAGTTTCCAAAAGGAGACGAATGGTGATGAACAGGGGGATTTATGGGGAGAGGTGGAGCCTTCCTGGGTGGAGAGTTAAGCCAATCAGTTCTCAGGCGCGAGGCGGAGCCTCGGAGTGGTTAAACCAATAGCGAAGCCCGTTAGAGGGCTCCGCACGTATTCATAGAACTGAAGTTACGTTCAGTAACTATTATATCATCATCATCATCAGTTTCACTTAAAATCATATAATTTGTACAATTTCCAC
Source organism: Synchiropus splendidus (assembly GCF_027744825.2). Taxonomy (NCBI): domain Eukaryota; kingdom Metazoa; phylum Chordata; class Actinopteri; order Syngnathiformes; family Callionymidae; genus Synchiropus; species Synchiropus splendidus. The sequence continues at coordinate 35,244,450 of NC_071334.1, forward strand.
AGGATTAAATTGAAACAAATAGTTGACAATAACAACTACAGAAACATCAATATTGACACGTACTTGAACAGCATTACAGCCGAGACGTCGCAACTGAAACTGCAATACAACACGCTTTTGAATCCTCTAGATGGCAGCACTCCAGTCCCGAGTCCAAAACAACGTTAATATTAACCGTAACAACCAGATATCCCCTTTTTTCATCCCTGTCAGAATCTAGAGTGTCAATTTGTGTCCATTTTGACCAAACGACAGAAACATTTGTCATCACTTTGAGTGCATATTCCTGAGAAGGAGTGAGTTGAGTTTTTTTCAAAGGCAACTCAACCAAGTAACTGCGAGCGCAACATTAGTGGACCCTTATTGAATGAGATTGTTGAGGGGAAATTTCAGGCCGCACAACTTTGCTGAAGTTAGCTCAGCTCAGCAGGAGCAACATCTTAGTGAGAGCAGAATGTTAGAGAGATGACTGGAAGAAACAGGGGGAAATTTGGGGACTCCCCTACTGAACCTACTGGGTGTTATACATATATGGAATGCAACAATCTCTCATACAAAACATAAAACATACCGTTTCGGTATGTTTCTCACTGGATTCTACCCACCACCAGACTGAGTGACGTCACACTTGTTATGATTCCTCTCCGGAGTGCTGACGTCACGGCTCCTCCTCCTCGGCCCGCCCTCTGCACTTCATGTAAACAACTCCATTTACCTCGCCTCTGCCAAGTGTTGCCAAAAACATTCTCATGTCAGACTTAGAAAGGAAGCAAAAATGTACAATAAGTTGACGACAACTGTCTGTCCCGGGCGAACACGCGTTTTTGAACAGAATATTATAGTAAAACGACGTGGACAGGAAAATAATCCTCAAAATGTTGCTTATTGCAAAGATTTGTAGACACGGTATTTCATTTATGTTTCAGTATATAACCAGATTTATGATTTTTTTTATCATGAATGTGTTTAAAACGCGTGTCTTGTGTTGCGTTAACGCCCAACATTGCACACACACCCCTTTCCTAAAAACAAGCAGCGTGCAACATGAAGCCTTTTTCTAATACTTGTTTTCAAGTTCATTTCACCTTGCATTAGTTTCGAATAGAAACAATCGCAGGACTTACCTGACATTCCTTCCGTGTTTACAACGATATTTGTCATGACGCAGCAAGAGCACACAGCGCAACGTGATTGTCGCCATTTTTGGTTGTTATTGAATTCTCCAGCAGCCATGTGACTGAGAAAAACGGAGTGTCATGAAAAAGATAACCATTCGAGTCCTCGGGAAGTGGAGACGTCAAGCAGTCGAAGGGTTAAGGCTAATGAATGTTAATCTTTCCGAGTTGTTTGTCTGGTGGATTAGTCTGCTTTCTCCACTGACCGGAGCTGGTGTTTGACAGCTCCGGGTCGCTGCCGCCGCCGTATGATTCGCAACAAGTACTCTCACTGTTTATCCGCTCCCAAATTTATTTCAGTCAAGACTTTTGCTCTCGGTCGCCAGGGATTTTACCAATAATGGCAACCTTTTCTTATTCTTATTAAAATTACCTTGCTGAAAAAAAGAACAAGGTAATATATATATATATATATATATATATATATATATATATATATATATATATATATATATATATATATATATATATATATATATATATATATATATATATATATATATATATATATATATATATATATATATATATATATATATATATATATATATATATATATATATATATATATATATAAAGGTTAGTTTTGGTCCGTGCATTTTATAGGCATAACAATAACAACATTTTTTCATGGTCAGTTGAAATCTGAACACATCAATCTATAATTTATTCTTGGCCCAAAACCATCCATCCCTTCATCTAGCTATCATTTTCTGAACCTAGGTGACTTTGCTTAAACAATTTTGGTGTAGTTCATCCATCTGTTTATTATGTGTTTATAATATTTATTCTTCTATGTCAATGTAAGTATGAGGAACTAAGAACTAAACCATTTTGACAAAACCATTGAAAATTGACACTACATCTTCTTCCTTTGTTGCAATGCCTCCTTGAGACCATCATTACAACCATGTATGCACATTTTAACATACACACAGTTTGACTTGCATTCCAAACATGACAAATAATATCGCTGTCAGGTTTGACAGATTACATTGTTACAGTACAGTAAATACAGTAAATAAGTAAATACAGTAATCCACACTGCTTCCTTCGACTTGAATATTCATTACAGCAATAGTACTAACTTCTACACACTAATTTGTTGGTTTCAAAAACATTTGTTCTTCTCTTGATTGTTACCTCTCAAAGCCCCTCAATATCCTGTATCCCATTATTCGCATATAAAAGAGTAATGGACGTTTGACCAAACTTGTTGTTGAGGTCCATCTTGTTGAGTCCAGAATACCCCATGATGGCCAAGACGGCCTCCACAGACTCCTTGGTCATAGGGTATTAAACAGTACACTCAATGCTCACCACTGCTCTTCTTTACTCTGCCTTGCTATCATCTTGGATGCAGCTGATGGTAAACTCTTCCAAAAAAAAAATGTAGTGACGTCTCTAGAACCATCTCAGTACTGAGTCATCACCCTGAGACCAAAGTTTTCTGTCTGTAACTAAAGGACATTTGCATTCTGAAGATTTAATTTCTATTAAATGAAATGTGCGTTTGGTGTATAATGATCTTGTATACAGTTTAGTTGTATAGGGAAGTGCATCATTCAATTCAGTTCAAATTAACCATGTAATCGATGATATATAGTCAATATCATTTTAAATTTAAATCAATTATAGTTGTATTTCTATGTACAAAAATGACAAGGTCTCTGTTGATATTTCACTCGTACTAACACAGCAAACGACACTAAATTGATGTTTGATTGTCGTTTTCATGGGAGCTTACATAACTGCACTTGAAGCCTTTTTCCCCAACTGCCCCCCTCGTGGCTCGTAAATAAATGATAAAACTACAATTACGCAGCGCTTCTCTGCGAGGTAAAACTACAAACACCAGATCACCCTGCGCTGTCTTTTGCGAATCACTCGTCCGCATATTTTCTGGATGATGTGCGCAGGAAAAGGGCGTTGTGGAGACTCCCTCATTCATTCGCTGTCAAACACAAGAACGGCTGTGACCTCCTCACAGGAGAGAAGGAGAGAAGAACGAAAAGGGGGGCGTTTATTTTTCATTTGCGTGCTGGCTGCCTGGATCTGCGCGCACCGAGGGCGGACGCTGCGCTACGCTCCAAAGACTTGAGAGATAAACATCGTCTTTGAAGACTTGCCAAACATTTCAGATGTTTATTTGCCCATGAACAAGTTCAATTAGAAGTGAGCCTGATTGTATATCCACAGTGAAATCACAAACCGCATCACAGGGCAACGCGTAACTGTCTGGACATGGATAAGTTGTTCCGAGCTGCGATCATGGGTCCACCAGGATCCGGAAAAGGAACGATATCCAAGAGGATCGCGCAAAGTTTTGGGCTCCAGTATCTGTCCAGTGGTCACTTTCTGCGGGAGTGCATTGCAGCGAACACAGGTAAGATGCAGTTCCTCAACGGAGCTGCAGGGAGAGAGAGAGACGCCATGTTCACTGTGTAATTTGAGATCATTAAACGACCGCTAAACTTCAGCTCTGACTGTTTACGTGAGAAGAGGGTCACGCGGCTCCTGACCATTTCAATGATTACACTTTTGACTCGATTCATCAGTAACCTCTTGGTCTTGGATGGTAAACTGGTGGCCACACATTTCTATTCAGTGGTCGTTGACAGCATGGCCAGTAGGTAGAATCTCAAGTTGTCTCGAGTCATGGAGTTGGTCAGTTATTAACGTTTGAATCTCGTCTTTAATACTTGTACTGTCATGGCAATGATTTGGACGTAACTGTGTGACAACTACACAGAAATGTGAATCCACAGGTCACCACTGCATTGCTTCAAATATTGCTGTGTCTGAGGTCTGGCAGTAAAGAGGTCTAGATGTCCTCCAAAGGAGAGACATAATCGCCATCCCGCTGGGTCTGCTCCTGGGTCTCCTCCCAGTCGAGCAGTGGTTTTACTCCCAGTCTCTTCTGACGAATGGGCTTGAGTCTCTGCAAGAGAGTACAGGCTCTCGAAAAAGAAAATCCATTTCAGCTCAGAGCATCCCGCAGTATGACCCCTGAACCATTTCGACGTGTGCCATCTCAAGTTTGTCAAACGTTTCAAATAGTGATCCTGAATCAGTATAGCATGAATAGTTCATGGTGGTGTTTTTACAGTGTACTGGAAGGGAATAAAACAAAGTGGAAAACGCTAAGTTTTATAACAACAAGAGAAATTTGAATATTTGCAGTAACCAATTCCTCAACGTCCAAGCCTTGTGGAAAAAAAAGAAGCTTATCGTGACATGAAAGGTTGTGAACAATGACACTGGAATTCATGACCAAAAGCTAGAAATTGGTGAGTTATTATCATTAGCGTGAAGTGTCATACTTTCAGCAGAAAGAGTCTTACAGCTGGCCGCTGGCCTTGGATAGGCAAAGATGTACTGTAGAGTTATCTTAGTAACGCATGTCCCCAGTCATCTGGTGCCATGTTTGCTTGCAGCTAGCTTCAAGACTTTTGTCACAGCTACACAATAACGTTGCAAGGTAGTTAGGCCATGGCTGCTACACAAGACAGACACGTGGGGTGCAAGTACGGATTTGCTCTGAAAGAAATGTCTTAGGGAAGAGAATGTCTGGTTGTTATCTACTTTTGAAACATTAGATAGCGTTTTCAGTATATCTGCTTTCTGCTCTTGAAGATGTTTTCATTCCTTATCTCCCAACACACACTTCAACAAGCTGCATCCATGCACTGTGTGTCAGAACCAGGTCTGCAGGTGAAGACCTACGTGGAGAGAGGAATGCTGGTACCAGATCTCGTGATGACCCGACTGATGCTGCCCCGACTGGAGGAGCTGAGTGGCCACAGTTGGCTACTGGACGGTGAGAGATGTTTTTGTTTTGGGGATCATGGAGTCTTTTGTCTCTCCTAAAATTGTGTTGTTCATTCGTGAGCACTGTTCAGAGAAGCTGATTGGCTGACCCAGATTCCACCCCTAAACTCTTGTGTTGCCCACATCTGCACCCAACATCTGTTAGTAGTTTACTCTGAGGGGCTGAACACAGTAACTGCAGCTCAGCATGGGAGAAATGGAAGTAACTTCGATTTTGCTGTCTTGATGCATCTTACTCCGCTATCACTTCCAGTGTTGCCAATACTGCAGTCATACTGCTACTATTGCTAGCATTGTCACTACTACATCCACTGTTAGAACTGAATTTGTTAGCACTACTATTTTGTTCAGTGTTACTACTGATATTATTTCCCTATATTCATTCTTTCTGCTACTACTATTACTACTACTCCCGTTACTCCCACTGTCACCTTTATTACTACAACGAAATCAACAATAGTTACTATTAAAACTGTGACTACTATAATACTCGCATGCTCTGTTACAGTTATTGATAGTGCTTCCTCATTCACTAACTAACTTTTTTCTAGTTTTATGTAGTTGTTATTCTGGCATTGAGCTGATAGTTACAGTATCTAATGAAGGTACAAACACACAAAATATATTATATGACATTATACAGCTGCTCCAAAATTTGGGGACATGTATGACATTGATTTAAGTTCACATCAGCTCAGTGGCAACATGTGGTGAGCCTGGTGTTCTGTGAGCTAAATCTGGTGCGGTTTAAATATTGACAAGGATCCGAGGTCAAACATTGATGACACAAAGTGATCAGGATTACACCAGTTTAAACTTTGAAACATAAATAAAACCTGTTCTGGCTGATTTCAAGGTTAGGTACACAAACATGATGGTTGATCTCATGATCCAGACATTTCTTTCTCAGCTGCTAAACATGTCCTACAGCAGTTTATATCACCCAGTTTACATGCTTTTGGGAGCTCTAAGCTTTAAAGAGAACACAGAGAAGAAAATGAACAAATGATGACAATTGGAAATTATGATTGGTTTTTAAAGTTCTGCTTTTTGCACCACGCCCACACAACTTTGCATGTGCCAAACACAGAATTTCCTCCTCAGTTCAGCCTGAAAACACAGCGCTTCACTCCCCTAAAAGGCCTGCTGTCAGTTGGTCTTTCGGATATGGCACAGATACATGGCCGATATTTGTATTTCCCTCTCGCTATCTTGAAATCCTTGGTTTTATAGAATAGAAATGACAAAACAAAGCAAGATCTAATTCATCTCTTCATGAGCCACTTCTGTCAGTCTGGCTACGCATCATCTTATTTTTAAGCAGTATTGGCTTCAAGAGAAACCCCCGTTGGTGAACCACTTTACTCTGTCTGCAGGTTTTCCTCGGACACTCTCGCAGGCTCAGGCCTTGAACAGCTTGTACCAGTTGGACCTAGTCATCAGCCTCAATATCCCCTTCGAGACCCTGAAGGACCGACTGAGTGACCGCTGGATTCACCCGGAAAGTGGGCGAGTGTATAACATGGGATTCAACCCTCCGCGAGTGCAGGTAAGGCATCAACAGTGATGCCATCAGCATGATGAAAATGTTGGACATTGAACATTGAGGTTTGGCCTGCTGGTTTTATTTGTCTGTCGTGATATGTTGCCAGTGTGGTCTGAGAATGTTGGTTAAATCATCAGCAAGAAGCCCGAGAGCACTCTCAACAAGTTGACCCTTTTTTAAAAAGTTTCTTTTCCACAAAACTCACCATTGGTTACTGATCCTGAAGGAATATCTAAAGCCTCATTTATTATGCTGTACAAACTTACTTTTGTTAATATACGTTCTGAACCACTGATCTCATTTTCACTTCTAAGGTAAAATACTACTACGACCACTACTACTACTAATAATAATAATGACAATAATAAAAATCATAATTGAAGCGTCTGCTCTGACCCCGCCCTCCTCCTTGTTAGACCGAGCCGTGGCTGAGACTGTCTGCTTTGCATCAGATCTGAGATGTAATGCGTGATTGATGTGAATTTAATTAACATGTGCTGTGTATAAGCATTGAACAGCACACAGACACGTTGTGCCTGTCTCTACAGGCACGCCTGGAAGTGAGAGTGTGAGAGACACAACCGAGGCAAGTCTCAGTCACCGAACCAGTGTTAACCTCAAAAGAGGTCATATCAGCTGTCAGATTTTAGCTTCCTAATATAAACATATCCAGTCATGGAGAATTTTCTGACAACAGAGACAGACTGACATTTCAAAAGACACTCAAATCCCTTCAGTACAGTACATTGATTCACTATGGCTCGCTAAGAAAATTATCTAACATGAGAGTAGATATGAAAAGACTGAAAAACAATCTAATTCCATATTACATTTTTCAATCAGGGGAAGGATGATATCACCGGGGAACCATTGATTCAGCACGACGACGACAAACCGGAGGCCCTGATGGCTAGACTGAGACACTACAAAGACGTAGCCAAACCTGTCATCGACATGTACAAGTCAGTACTTTTCTCTGATAACAGAACTCTTTTTAATGACTTTGCATATTTTGTGCGAGTTGTGTCTGTAGATGGCATTTAAATGAACCATGCTTGTATCTCCCACATTCTGAATCATTAAAATACCTTATACAGTGGTACCTCGGTTCTCGACCACAATCCGTTCCAGACGGCCGTTTGATTTGTTCGAAATCTGAATGGATTTTTCCCATTACAATGAATGGAAAAAGAAACAATGCGTTCCAAGCCTTAAAATAGGCTTTTGTAGGAGTGAATGTAGAGTGTCTGCTGCAGGTGCGCTGTTCCTCTATGTGTGTGGCCGCTGCATGTGGGAGGGGTTGCCGTGTCCAGCTCTGAATATGTGCTTCTGTGCAGTTTGGCTGTGACAAAGTCATAAACCAAGTCACGCTCTGTCCCAGACTCGCCTCAACCCTGTCCCAGCTCCAGCCCACAACAGGACATCAAACCCTGGAGTGCGCGCTCCAGCCTTGGAGGTGTGGAGAGAGAGCACCTCCCCTGTGACACTCTACCACGGTCCAGTGTGGAGACAGGAAAGGTTTTACACCTCAATATGAAGAAAAAACAGTCAGTACATGTAGCTAACGGGACACGACTGCATACAGAGGCTGCGTTATACACAATAACAAAGCGTGTCGTGGGTCAGCTGATCGGTCCGTGCACGTTATGGTTTTTCCGGCTTATTTCGGGGGCATTCAAGTTCTGGATTTTCGTTCGAAATCCGAAGCAAAAAAATCTTGAAATTTTTGTTCAAACTCCGATTTGTTCGAATTCTGGGACGTTCGAAAACCGAGATACCACTGTATCTTGAAAAAATGTATAATTGAACATGATCAAACTAACAAGCAAATTATACTCTCCCAATCAGCACTGCATTATGATCTGTGGCATAATGTGGTCCAAATCACCTTTGACTATAAGGAACGAGGGAACATCCAGTAGCAGTAGACTGCCATTCGTGACAGCAGCATTAGAAGTCAACCACAGTGTGATGACTCTCATGTGCCCGTCCTGGGGTTTAAATTAGCTGAGGGGCTCCATGTATTCTGAACCACCCAACCACCTGTGTGCCCTTCAGTTCTGTCCACCAAATCTGTCCAATTTTTATATATATATATATATATTTATATATATTTTGTTGTATGTTTCCCTACTAATTTGCTTTTAAAGAAGATGCAGAGTCATGTAATGTCTAGACCAAAATACTAATAGTAATAGTAACAATAACAGAGTTATATATGTTATAATAATCACAGAGAAAAATAGCTCATTTTATATTGCTTGATTCAAAAAACTTTCTTTGATTTTGTTTTTTTATTTTTAAGAAAACAGTGATAATATATATGAGTTGAAATGTATTTTGTCGACTTATTTATTATGGCGGTCCCCAACCTTTTTAGCTCCAAGGACCAGGTTTACTTCCATGGACCGGCTTTTAAGGCGCATAGCAGTAAAATAGAACAACTCAGTATGACTCTGTTCTGTTACACAGCCACATAAAACAGAGTTACGGTGTTAAGGTAACATAACAAAAATTGGCATTGGGAGTGGCATCACTCTCAACAATAAACTCGGTTACGGTGACGTGAAATTAAAACGAATGGTTCCCATGATGCTCTGCAGCCCTGTGAACCAATCAAATCTACAGGACTCTGTTTTGAACCAGCTGGCGTGTTTGGACAGGAAAAGGACTGGTTCGCAACCAGAAAAGGTGGTTCGCGGCTGGAACCAACAAGCACACTGTGGCTGATCAGTTCTGGCTACTCAGCTGACAGGCGATGATGGTGGAGTTGAACACACGAGAAGCAGAAAAACCGGAGAAGAAGTGGGAACACATGGACGAAACAAACAAATTTGAGTGCCTTAAGTTCAATAAAATACCTGTTGTTTGACCGTTGTGACATGAGAAGACAGTCTTAGCGAAATGAAGCTTGTTTGCCCGTAAATAGTCAGCACAAGGATTGGTTGATGGGCTGCAAAGCATCATGGGAATTGTTTATGTTTATGACAACTCACTACAACTGAGTTTATTGTTGGGAGTGATGACACATCACATCACAATCCACGCTGACATTATGATGCTGTAACTTGGTCGAAGTCATCCGCGCCGCTTATATGGAGTCATGGAAACTGCGACCAACTTGTGTGCATGTCTTCACTAATTTGCTGTAATGTATTAGCCCTGCTCCCGCAGCCCAGTACTGGTCCACGGTCCGGTGGTTGGGGACGTCTCATTTACTGTACCATTGAATTAAGCATTCCACTTGGATAAGTCTCAATACTTACGGATGAGTGAATTTGGAATGAGCTTAAATGATTTGAAATGTAACATCTATTCCCCTGCAGGTCACAAGGAATCCTGCATTCTTTCTCGGGCACCGAAACGGACCGTATTTGGCCTTACATCAACTCTCTTCTCAGCAGCAAGATGCAGGCACAGCCTTCTGATGTTTGCCAGCCACAGACACCCTGAGTCACTCTCCTCCTTGATAATGGGTTCATTATTTGTGCTTCCTTGAAAGGTTTGACATAGAATGGGGTGGCTGTGTATATACATGTCTGAGGTCAAATTTAGTTACTGTTGTGTACATCTTGTCTGATCTGAAGAGCTCTGCAAATAATAACAAGCTATCTAGCATTCATGTTGTTCAGTTTGGTCTTGCTGTTGCAGCAGAGGGGAATCTCAATGAAATCTTTTCAAAAGTAGCTCAGTTTCACATACCTCCTTGTTTAATTCTGCTGGTGCTTCTTTGCATCTGGCATCCGAAACAGCCTACACCAGGTGACAGGTGGCATGGCATCAATAACGTGGGAGACAGTGTTTAATAAGCACAATCAGTTTAAATTTAATATCTTGAAGAAGCAGTTGAAGAAGCTGACACTGCAACAAAACAATCATTATGCCGGTGGTTTAAAATTAAATATATAGGCAAACACATTAACAACATCATGAGTCTGTTAACAGGTGCTAACATGAAATTTAAGTATGTTTTTGTTTTGGTTTTTTTTTTATTATTTGAGACCAGTTACCTAATAAGGAAACAAACAAAAACAAAAAATGTTTGATGTACATTCAGTTATTTTAATATTGTTACAACTTTACAAAAATGTTACAATGACATTTTAATTAATCATAATCATAGTTAGCGCTACAAAATAGTAAATATGGAAGTTCATTTTGTATTTTCCAACTGATTGAGTCATTTTGCTATATTTGAATTGATGAACTTTTGTAATTATTATGGTATTTTGGTGATTAACAAAAATGTATACATGGCCACTATATCTTATAAAAAAAGACAATTAATTAAAAGACAGTCGTTTATAAGGCAAGACTACGATTGAAAAAAAAATGTAATGATTTCTCGAGACAACTCTTAGGAGAAACTGGCCATTAAATTTCACATTTGCAAAACAATTGCATGCATACTAAAGAAGCAAAACTTGTAATGTATTTTTTAGTGTGATGTACTTGTTTTTTCAATTCAATCAAATATTGAAATGTCTAAAATCAATCATGTGATTCAACAATTTAAGAAGAATATAATAATAATAATAATAATAATAATAATAATAATAATAATAATAATAATAATAATAATAATAATAATAATAATAATAATAATAATGGGCAAAAACAATAGAAAAGTAGAGATGATGAACAAACCAAAACTCATTTGTGAACAGTGTTTTGACAGATGTATCAAACCCAAATTTCCTCGGAGAGAGGCTCAACCTCACTTGGAAAGCTGTGCTTGGGCTTTTAGCTGGGATCACTACCAATACACAGGATGTGTTTAGTGCCTTTACTGTTCTACTTCAGTTAAGCAACATTAAGTCCAAGTTGTTTTGGAAAACCTTTCTCCTGGGAGAATGGTGGGATGATGTTGAGCTTACTTGTGTTCATATGTATGTGTGAGCTTGTGAAACACATATGTATTGCGAGCAGTGATGAATGTGAGGAGCAGCCGTTAGAGAGTTACTGGAAGTGGAAATGATGACACACTAAACTGCTGTGTTGGCACTGTGGCTGTTGTTATGTTTTTTGAAATGTGGCTGTTGAGCTCACTGATTAAAAATGTTAAAATTTCACTCTCACAATGTAAGATTTTTTTTCACCTTGCTTGTCAAGACTGTCGTAAAATAGCATTCTGTTGTTAAATTAATTGGGAAGAAACTGCACTATCGTGTAGGCTTTTTTCTTATCCGGATTCCAAATTTGAGGACGGGTGCCTGGCTTGCGTGAGGAGCCAGGACATGTTGGAGGGATGAATTCCCTGTTGACCTGGGAACACCTCGATATTCCTCTAGAGGAGCTGGAGGAGGCTTCTGTGGAGAAACTCAATACGCCACATTTTGCAGACACTTGATGTAGGCTAAGAACCTGTCTAGCGAGCACCTTCACAGAGGGAGTTGCACAATCATATTTATGAGCAGTTCTGGTCGCTCCAGTATGTCTAATTTGCTTTTGTCTTACTTATGTCTTTCAGTGATTACAGGTCTGTAACTTACAATTGTGGAATGCTGTATTTTAAAATTACTTTCAGCCCTTGCTTACCAGGGCCACAGGGTGATATTAAAGGTTGGTAAAAGCAATTTGGAGTCCAATTCTCCTTTAATTTCAAAGCATTGGACTCCTACTGTCACCCAACCATACTGGCACAACAAAAGCAAAGATGTATTATACTTATGCCATCTTAAATAGAATTTTGTTTTATTGTAGTTTTTAATGTTGTTATAATTACATTTTTACAATTCTGTTTAGCCTTTTAGTCCTGTATTTGTTTTTAAAGAACAACTGTCTCAGATGTTAATCAATTTATGTTTTTTTTTATATATTTTGTATCATTAATCTGAATCATTCTTTTTAAATACTGTACTATCTAATCTAATATAATCTAACCTAGTCTAATCTAATTATTATTATTATTATTATTATTATTATTATTATTATTATTATTATTATTATTATTATTATTATTATTATTATTATATTGTTGTTGTTGTTGTTTTAAAATGTATTTATTTATTTATTTTTCTGTAATTTGATGCATATTTGTTCCTACTCATGGAGTCATTTTAAATATTCCTACTTTGTCTCATGACCCTGATGTAGCAGGTGGAAAATAGTGTTTTGTTTTCTCATAAATTTCACCACAATTGTTTTATTTTGGAAAACTTTTACTTTGACTGTTTTCCTGATTGACAATGGGGTCATATCCCTTTCCACCTCAGTCTGTGCTGTGAGAGCTACAGCTGCACGGAGCTGATTTTGTTTTCTCAATTACTTCAGAGAGAAAAAAATGAAAGAAAAAAAGAATTGGAGGACAATTTGAATCTTCAATCAGTAGGGTACCAAAACACAACGCAGCGCCCTCGTCTTCCTCTCTGATGATAAACTGTGATACTCGTAAATCACGTACATCATACAACAACCTGAACATATAAACAATATAGTGTGAATTGCAGAAGTCATCAATTTGGTTTTAAACACACTCTGTCTGTATTTCCTGTCATTGGCTGCCACAGCAAGTGGGCCTCCTACACCTGGATCGACGGTCACCCTCCCTGGTCACACTTGCTGGTCCTCCTCTCTCCTCGCGCCCTCCTTTTCACACCCACTCATCTCATAAAATGACAATAGTTTGACAGACAAAAAAAAGCTCTCCAACAGTCATGCGGCCTTTTGCTGACGCCTTGTTGAGTCCCATGCTTTTTCACCATCATCAATCTTGCTCCTCCTCCTAAGCAGAGCAGGCATCGACTGCCTCTCCTGAAGAAGCGTTTTTGACCCTGTGCTCTCTTTTCTAATCCTCTCAGATCTGTAAACAAACTCAGAGCATTAATAGAACCTGGGTGGAGTCACTGGGATTATAGTTGGGCCTCCCATGTTTGCTGTTGAGAAAAGGTGCAGCACTCTGTGTAGATGATCACAACTACTGACATCTAGTGGTGAATGTAGTCGGAGTGCGCATTAAAAAAGCATCGCCAGTTGAAATGACAGATTCAAGGTGAGCGTTGTTCACATTGATATCCGGAAAAGTGAAGCTGTGTTGTTGGGTGTGAAGAAGCAAAAACAGTTCGGGTATTTTTTTTTTTTTAGCTCCAATCTAAAATCTTGTAATAACACTGCAAACGCTACCGTCTGCTCTTTGAAGCAGTATGACGTCAATCTCGTCTGCTCAAGCTCTGTCATGATCCAGTCCGGGTTTTGTGTCCGGTTAGACGCACATAGTGCGTCGCGCTGAAATCGCAGATTTCTAAACACCGCGATTGCGCTTGTTGGCTGGAAGGTTCGCCGACACATGATCTACAGATTCACCCTCACTGAGCCAACTGTAATTTCTTTCCTCCTGTATTTTTGTCAGGTGTCAACATGTCTCAGCAATATAGGTATGTCTAATTGATCCGTGATTTATAATCCACGTCTTCCGGGGGGCGTTGACCCGTGACTTTGAAAGACAAACCAAAGGTCAGTGTGCTGGAGAGGAGCCGGTGAGTGGAGCGCATCCACCGTCACGACAGAAGAGCTGCCGGGGAGGATGGTCCTCAACACGCCACCGAAAGGTACAGAGTGTTTCTCGGCATGCCTGGGTTCGTTGTGGCCGCTTCCACTAACCAACCAGGCAGAGCACGATGAGTGTGCGGACGTTACATAATTACTGACCAGAGCATCTCTGCTGAAATGTGTTTCCGGTCAGATGAGGGATGAATGTACACACAGTCACATCACATCCCTGTTAGCTGAGAATCACTCAAGTTCTAATGCGTATAATGTGCAGTCTACGATTAAAAAAAATAGAAATAAGGGGGTGATTTGCTCGTGTCGGGACCACAGTCCACCATAATCGTGAAGCCTTGAATTTTCATTCATCGTAAACGGTGTCACGCGTTACCGCGGGCAAAGACAAAAGACAGAAGCGCTTTATGTTACTGTATATATGATCAAAGTCATCATCTTCATCGTCGGCAACGGGATGTATGTGGAGCTGCGCTTGGTCCAATTGCATCGTTGTACGTCATATGATAGCGTCACGTGACGGCTTAATGCCGCTCAGTGTGGCTGCGTGTTGTGATCACTGGCACGTCTCTGACTGAGGAGTCATCCATCTGTGTCGGGGGAGACGACACCATTGACAAGTCAGTGGTCGAGGCAACTGCAGCATCTGTCAAGAATTGGGAAGCACTTTAGACTTATTGGGGCTGATTTACTGGAGGTCTCACAACAGTGTGAAAATAGCATGTGAGCTCCAGTTAATACGTTTGCTGCTCTTCTGTAGACCAATTCTTGGAAAAACACCGCCTTGTCAGGACATTTGGCTTAGTTAGGACCATCTTGCTGGGTCTACCAAGTTGAATTCTGAATTTCGGATGAAGACTTTAAAATAAGTGGGTGATTATATTAACTTTGGTAAAGAGTCTGGATAAAGGTTAGCTATTTGTTGAATGCTTAGGTTTAGGGTGAGAAGCTGGGGGAAGCATTATGTCAGTGAGAAACCTCCAAAAGTCCAAACAACGATAGAAATGTGAACTTGCACATCAAATTTGACTTTGACTATTTTTGTTACAGAAGGCACTTTAGTTGTAATGTACAGCACTGTTTTTCACAACTCACGAACAAGCCCTGTTGATTGTTGGTTTGCTGTTCTAACAGACAGCTCCATTCTTCCTGGTATTTAGCTTCTTCTTTCAAAACCATCTCCTCAAATCATGGAGTTATATTCCAAGAGTATGCAAATATGTTAATAAGTTTAGTATTGATGAAAAGCAGATTAGGACTGGTCTGTTTTCAGTCGTGCAGCTGATGCTGCACATTCCTGTTGTGGTTGTGGATAATCATTACTCATGGAAGAATGACAGTGAAGACACTATAAAAAAGGTTTTACTTGAGTTAAGGAAGTGTGAGGCAGGAAAAGAGCGCGAATTCAGCAGCACATCTCAGCCGACTTAAGTAAATTGTTAGAATTCCAATGTAATATTATATTTGATGCTGGCTGTGAAGCTTCTAAAATGAAATGATTGCATTCTTTTGGTCATTAAAACAGATAAATATGTGTTTGCACTTGTGGTGAGATCTCTCTCATGAGCAACAATCATAACAATCTAAGCACAAGTGCGTCAGAATCACAAGATTACCTGAAAGTGACACGTGAAGTCAAATGATGGAAGAATTGATATGCGTGTCATTAATTCTCAAATATTATCCAAAAAGCTTGTAGCCATAAAATCGCCTCACATCTGGTCACTTGGTTTTAAATGTTGATGAATTAATGCCTCAGTTCACATTGTCACCGAAATGTGAACTTGTGAGTAGCAACGAATGAATGCTTAGAAGAACTCAACGTCAATAGAGCAGTCCAGTTATGTCCGGGGTATCGTTCCTGTCTTTTGGACACTCTGTCCCTGCTGTGTTTTCAGCATCCATCCGCTCCCGGAAAAAAAAGTTTCCCAGGCCTCTGTTCTCTTTTCAGAGCCATGCAGGGCTCCTGTTGCCAGGGGACAAGTCTTAGGAAGGAAGCATGGGATTGCTGGTGTTTGCTTTCTCCTCTGAGGAGTTTAGTTCATCATGTAGAATTCTGATCTGGTTAGAACTGTCAACAAGCCAGGCGGGGCTGGTTATCAGCCCGGTGGGTCATCGCACATTTCAGGCCGAGGTAATCCGATTTCTAAATTCACCCAAGTGGTCCTCAAAATGATGATGGCAGGCAGGTCCGATGAAAACTGTCTGGTCCCACTCCACGGGCAGTCCCCTTACCACAGCAAAAATGTCCCACCGGTTCATTTTCACACCGGTAGCGAGGTGATCCAAATGAAGCAGCATTTCCACACCGCGCTGCTGCTCAATGGCACTATTGAGATGCAAGAAATGGCCTCATATTAAGATGAAATGCAGAATGGAGATCGTAATAACAGGATTGAAACAACATTATTTTCTTTTGGAATTTAATTTTTGTGAGAGTGTGGACTCATTATGTAAACTCCTTCAGCAGAACCCTGCAAATGCTGCCATGACAACGTTTGCTTTTGCTGAGCTGTTGCCCATCATGTCGGCTCAGCATTTGCGAAGAGGAAGACATAGCTCCAGATAACTTGGTTAAACTTATTGATGCATCATTAAAACTAGACTAACCAACTTCTGATGGTAGGGGGTGCCACAGGGGTCAGTCAACAGTTACTGTTCACATCTCTAATGTAGCCAACCACCACTGAGTTTCAAACAAGCAACACGTTGATTCATATCACACATCATTTAGAAGCTTCATTAAGCTTAATCAGCTTAATCTCTGCTTTATTCTGTCAATTTTGTAACAAAATGGAGAAAGGTTTTGTATGTCCTTAAACTCCTGGGAAACTGACTTCAAACACTTCAATGTACTTAAGTGCATTTTCCTATCATGCTTTGGAACTGAACTGCACTCATTCTCTAACTTACCTCAATGTTTTAGTTTTGTTTTTTTAAACAGTACATAGATTAAATTCAGTATTTAGTACTATGTGTGCGTGTGAGAGAAAGAGAGAGAGAGACAGAGAGAGAGAGAGAGAGAGCTGGGATGACGGTGAACTTCCCCTCTGCTTGGTCGGAAGCTACAGCACAGGAGCGTGGTAGTGAAATGCGGCAGTGAGGGAAACAGTAGCTGTAGGAGGAGAGCCAGAGGGAGGCGGAATATTCAGCGGAGACCTCGTCATCTCCTCGCCGGACATGCACGGCACCGATCGGCGGCAGCAGCATTAGCAGCGTCGGTCGCCGCGGTGTTGGACGAGAAGACTGCGGAGTTGTTTTGTCGTTTATTTTTCTCTTTTCTTTTCGACTCCATCGGTTATGAGCTTGCTGGGGGCCTACAAGAAAAAGACCAGTTACGATGGCTATGAATCTTTGCAGTTGGTGGATAGCGGCGGAGAGAGCTTCGGTGTCGGCAGAGGAGGCAGCGGCGTGCTCGGAGGCTCCATCGCGGCCACTCTTGGAACGAAGTCGGGCCCGCTGAGGGAGGACGACTGCAGCACCATGGACAGCTCAGGTGAGGCTCCCTGCAACACAGGTTTTATGACCACTTCGTGTCAACTTGAGTGTGATGACTTGACACTATTGGGTGAGAGTTGAAGTGGGTGTTATTGGAACCCCTCAAGTCTGATAGTTGATGAACCCAAAGTGTTTCATCAGTGAAGACACAACAGACAAAAGTGGTTTTGAATTGATCAGGAAAACTACAATGTAGCTTAGCTACTTGGGCCAAGAGGTGGGGGCACGGTTTTCACAAGTTTGCTGCTGTCACCTCACACACATACACTCACACAGAAGGAAATGTAGTCATCAATATACCTCAGTCAAGTTTTGGACCGTGGGGGAAAGAAACGTCACACCAAGATAGTTTCATAACTTCATACTGTGAGACATAACCACTTCCCCACCTTGGTGATTATTTTGACCAAATACACCCAATGGTATATCATACTGTCTGTCATGACTGCAAAACCATGTGAAATGCACCATTGTAAGATCCAATACATTTTCTTCCTTATGTATCTCAATGGGTCATGGGGGCAGCATGGGAGTATAGAAGGCCAGACATCCTTTGCACTAGACTCCGAATGAGGCATAAGGCACTGCTGGGAACCTCCTATTTTGACACATGTCCACAGAGGCAATCCAGGACACTCCTTCCTGCCAGTCCTGGATGACTGGATGAGCATCTCTCTGTAAGAGTCTAGACAACTGGCTTTGAAAACTCTGTGTTCTCTTGCTCTTCAGATCCCGTACCAAACCCTGTGACTACAGGTTAGAGTAAACATGTAAACTGAGATACTCGACCTGAGACACCATCTTCCGATGACTAGACGCACTAGCTCTACCTCAAGTCTTTGGCAGAAGACTGACCCCTCATTGCATTTCTAAGGGAAAATTCAGATCCAAAGAGGAAATGTAAGAGGCCCATGCATCTTGCTCTTTAGGTCGTGATCAAGATTCATAAGTGTCAAGAATTGAAGTGGAAGAAACAGTGACAAGTGGCACTGAAAAATATAACGTATAATAATAATGCCATGCATTTGTTCGACTTTTCATGATACCCAAAGCCATACAGAAACAGTTTCAACCATACCATATTTGTAATTCGAATGGAAAATGAGTTTCACAATTACCAATCGATTACAAAATTGTTGCTTAACTCATTAAAATTAATTTAATTAAAAGAGACTTAGGCTAATTTCAGATAAAGTTGGAAACCTCAACGGAATGGGCAGAAAAAACAAACAGCAGCTAACAGAAAGTATTGTGGTGGTCAAAACTCACAAGCAAAACGCACAAATAACAGGAAATAGTGGAAACACTCTTATGTACGGCCCGACTCAAAGAGCAAGAGAGAATAAAAGAAACAAAAACACACTCACGAGAGAAAACTAACCAAAGCTTAAGCACCACAGAGAGAAATTAGAGATGATAACTTTACCGGTGTAGGAGCATGAACGTGCTACCAACACACCTGAGGAGCACTGCATGAACATGCAGGATGAAATGACCATATATCGTCTGCAAAGGTGGTTCTGCTGAATTACAATGCTTAATAAGTGTAAATCCACTTCCAAGTGAATCAAATGGATAATAGCGAGAACAGAGAGGAAATCAGAACCAGAAACAAGCCTTTGTCCATTAAATCTCAGTATTTCTTCTTTCTAATAATGTATTGGTTGGTTGTAAGCAGAGCAGAGCAGAGAGGTGTGCTGATTATGGATTGCTTCCAGCTGGCTGTCACTAAAGGGAGAACAGAACTAGGCAATACAGTGACAAAATAAAAAAAAAAAATGACAAAACACATTTCAGTGAAACATTTGATTGCAGAAAGCAATGCCTGATTTCATAAAACCCAACATGCAGTGGAATCACTATAACAAGTCATCTTAAATGTGACAGTGTCGACGAAATGTGGATTGTCATTCATTCCATTCCTCTATGCGTATCACATGTGTATTTGGCATGAAATGTAGCAAAAAACACTGATAGAACAATGATTCGGGTGAAGGTCTGCACTCTCAAAATGCTTTTCTGGGTGGAATTGTTACCTTTGCTTGAAACAGTGATGAGCCCTCACATTGAAGTCGCCATGCTACTGTATATGTTGCAATAGCAGGCCCCATCGCGCCTGTTTGATTAGGAGCTCCACCAACACCTGAGCTGACCTTTTCAGATGTCTATAATAATAACTCTCTGCAGTATAATGTTCAGCACGTGTGGGGTGATGCAGGGGTGTGTTCACTCTCCAGGGAGGTGCATACGATGAAACAAAGGAATGAGGATTGGTAGATTGAGGGTCATGTGGGGGATGGGCCGCATGTCTGGCCAGTCATCCCTCTTAAATGTTGCTTTCAGCATCCACTTAAGTCAGTGAGTGTACTTGGAGACAGCTCTAAGTGCAGTGGCCACCCGGCTTCCTCACCGCGTAGTGTCTTTGCACGACGTGATAGAGACGTCAGACGTCTCCATCAGTCCCTCCTACATCCGTCTGGACAATGGTGGTTATTGTATGGACAGAGTGGAGTATAAATTAACTTAGCACTTTAAAAACACACTTCTGCTGCTCTCTATTTTTAGATCAGAATCCTGTCACGCTCATGCCAGTGTGCTACATAGCATCTGTCTATGACTGCATTTGGCGTCACCGAGTAAAAACTTCATAGGTGTCTACCGGCCAAGGAAAAGCACTCTGAATTTCATCAGCTTTTTATTTCACATAGCTGCTTTATGTGTCTTTTACCGGTGTATTTGTGATTGTACCTCTATATTGTGATTGTAAACGCCTTGTCGCTGGGAGGAGCGATCTCAAACCTGGGCATTGCATCATGACATTTTGTGGTTCTGTCACAAAAGTGATATAAATATAAATATGTGCTTCTATCAGTCTTTAAGTCTTCAGTCTGTCCGAACAAGCCAACACCAATTTTGGATGATTTTTGTTCTCCTCAGCTAGATCACACCAAAAAAATAAATTGCACATTCCTAGCAAATAACAATATTAATGAACAGCATGCACTGAATAAAAATATTGCAACTTTATATGAAAATAAATAACAATAGAGAAGGCAGAAGTGTTTAATATAAAATAAACAACTTGAACACATCAAAACCCACATCATTACAACCCATATCATATCCCTTGACTGAGAAGTATTGCCAAATGACTGCCATCATGGAGGCGTATATTTGTCATTTGATCAGCCGATCATGATGCCGTTATAAATGCCCATATCAGTGCCAATAAATCGGCCAGCCAAACCATCAGTGAATTGCAAATACCGGATCTGCTATGTGAACAATCTGAGCTTGTATTTCTTTCACTCATGTCAAGCATGTCAGAAACCAAAAGTCAATTTGGGCTTGTTCAGAAAATTACGGCGATGACCACTGTCGTCCATGACTCGGAGTAGAGCTGGTTTGACTGCTTGGTAATGTTGGTAATGTCAGCATCATTTGAAGTGGTCACAGTTTGGTCCAGATTAATAAAGAAATCAACAGGCAGATGGTGGGATTATTCAGTCTGTCTTGTTGGAAGTTGATGAGGACAGAAAGATTTTGTCTGTTGCTACTGAATGAACCAGTTCAAATTCTAATAAAGAGTTTTAAATTTTAGCATAGTGTAACACATTTCAGCTTTAGTCATGACAAAACGGCAACAAATAACAGCTTTTGTCTATAAAAACAAAACAAAAACAAATCTGTCTCTATGTTGTGGGTCAACAGCATCCAACCTTGTCATTTCTACCTCATAAATCCCAGCCAGTGTGGAGATGTCATCTCTAACTGATTCTTGATCTGCTCTGTTGTGGCATAGCCTAGTGGTCCTTCTCAGTCAGATGATTGAGCTTCACAATAAACGTTTTCTGTTGCTCATATTTCTTTCCCCTTGATCGGCGTTGAACTGACAATTGATCAGAAAAAGAAGATATACAGTCTGTGTAAATCCATGTAGCTTCAGAACAACCAAGATAGAAGCTCATTCTCTGTGCTCTTAACAAGGGCCATGTTCCCTGCTCTGTCATCTCTTTCACTGTTGTTCCTTATTGGATGACTGGGTGAAAGTTATAGCAGGTCACAAAGGAGGGATGGACAAGGGTGAGGATGGTGGAAGGAGGGTCCAGACTGTCCCTGTTTACTGGAACAGTAATTCCCCTGACATGATGACGAATGGCGGCACACAGTGGGAGATCTTTTACTGCGGCTATTGAAGAGGTTATATATATATATATTACATATAAAAAACATTTTGCGATATTCCTTACATTTCTCACATATTTTTGCAATACAGTATTGCATTTTTGAGTTCAGTGATCCCTGAAAGTGACATCATTGTAGAAGAGACTTGGTGATGTGCGACTGAATTTGCAGATCAGTATGAAGAGTCACTGAAGGGACTCCCATTGTGTATTTCCTGTTTCATCATGTTTAGTGTCTCTCAAAGTGTGCCAGCTCATCAATCCAGTAGGGATTCTGTGCAGAGCAGTGAAAAAGGAAGAAAGGAAAGAGGGGGAAAACGATGAGGAGGACAATTTCAGATTGCCTGAGGGGCGCTGAGTCATACACTTGGACGTCTCCCAACACCGAGGCTTCATCCACACACGCTTGCATATCCTCAGTGTCCTTGATGGTCGTCATCATGTCAACTGACTCACCCAGTCGTCACTGAGATAAAATACGTCCTGAATTTATGATTTCATTAGCTGCACTTTTCCTCCTAACCTTCTCTTCCATCTGTCTGCAGACATGGATGCTGGGTATGGTGGCGGCCTGCTGGACATGGTGAAAGGTGGAGCTGGAAAGTTCTTCAGCAACTTTAAGGACAACATAAAAGATACACTGAAGGACACCTCCACGAAAGTGATGAATCAGGTCTCCACGTAAGTGAGGAGCATCTGCAGAAGAAAAAAAATCAGACAACAATGCAATCATTGCTGAGTTATGAAATAATGCAGCTGCACAGCTTGGTCAGCCGAGTGATGAGCGCTATGTAGGAAGATGTTCAGGAAGACCTATCCTTGCCTGCGAGTTTACAACTTGAATAGCTGGCCACCGATCAGGGTTTCTTCTGTTTCTGCTGTTTCATAGGGGCCCAGTGTCACATCGCCTTCATAGTCACTGTAAATTCACCACCAAACTTTGGCACACTATTGCCACATTGTTCTCCTCAAACTTGCCATCCGTTTGGCTTCAGTAGCGTCAGAAGTTATACTGGTTAGGGGACTTTGCAGCCACCTTTGCTGGTTAATATTTGTGGGTGTCTAGTCACATTTATAATTGAGAGCAGATGGTTTTGTCGATAAAAGCTAGAATGGTGTGACAAAAGGGCGGCAGAGTCAGGCACAACCCTCTCCTCTCAATGTCTTTGTGCTCAGAGCTCAGAGCACCACAAGTGAGCTTGTGTATTTTTTAGAGGCATGTATGCACTAGTAAACCCTGTCTCAGCAAATTTCACTGTGATTATTCCACTTGTGTGTCTTAAGTTTTCAGATCCATCTTCCTTGCCGTGGTCTTCTCCCTTAGCTGCCTGTCGCTTCTCCCAGGGCTGAATTATTCATGGCGGTTCATTGTGCCAGTGCTCGGCCGACACAGAAGGATTCATTTCATTGAGTGTGTGTGGGGATGTGTGTGCTCACAAGTGGGAGTTTTGAGAGTCATGTTGTCATAGCAACCAATTATGAGAGATGCTATTCATTCGGCTTTGGAAGTGTGAAGCAGTTAAAGGAAGAAATGTTTATCAACCATACCTATTTAGTTTCCTATATGCTTTAAATGAATTCTTTACTGAAATGTATTAGATCAAATATATGACATATAGAGAATTCAGAGGCCGTTTAAACACACAATAGGACAGGTGGCCTAATGGTGGCCCAAATATTCATATTCAGAGCTCACTGAAATTTCCAAGTATAACTCCACCGCTCATAGAATGTTGATGTTTAATTGGGGAATCTAAAATTTGGACCTGAATTTGAGCAAGTCGTTCCTAATCTTCAACGCCTTTGTTTCTTAGCCGATGACGGTCAACTACAGTTGGCAGTGAGAACAAGCTGGAGGAGGAATGAGTGACGCTCTGTGTTCTGCAGATGCAGCACTGAGTTGAAATGTCCCATGGGCGCAGTGGATCAACACCAGTGATTTTCATTGCAGTGCACCAGTTGGTACCGCCTGGTGACACTATTTCACTGTCAGACCAGGCAGGATGTTTCACAAAACTTCAAAAAACATGTTAATTTTGGCATATTTTTTTACATTGCCAGCTCTACAATTCTTGTTAGCTAGCCTCATATGGATAAACAGACATAGAATGCACAACAAAAACCAACATATGATTTATATATTATATATGTTACTTATTTTTGTCTGCGCATTAATGATCTGAGACAGTCAGCCAGTTGGTGACTGAACTGTAATGATCTTTCAGATTTCTCGGTAGATTGTGGTCTGGGGCAATGACTCCTCAGACAGACACCCTTTGTGTTTATGTGCAGGAGAAGGTGCTGCTAAAATTGATTTTTCATGTAAAGCACTAACCCTGCCAGCCGGGCCTCTTTTGGCATCCCAGCTTCACCAAATTCGTTCCTCTATGCTCCGTCTCATCTGTATTCCAGTCAAAGACCGAGCCGCTGAATTATTGAAAACGATCTGGCTAGTTTGTTTACCTGACTTGAGTTTGTTGTGACACCAAGTTTATTCTCTGATGACACTTCAGTATTTCATTTCACAGCAGTGTCACTGGCTTTTATTAGCTCAGTGTATTCATGGTTAGCACCTCTGACAGTCTACAGTGCTTCACCGATGCTCTAACTTTCCTGAGTGTGAGTCAGCTTTTTTGATAGGTAATGGAGGAACTTTTCAAGTGGATGTGTGGTGCAAGTCGTAGCAACAGGTAGTCATCATGTTGAGGTTGTAGATTTTTTGTTACCTGCTCCACTAAAGTGGAAATGAGCTTGAGAGTGTCGATTGCAGCTCTGGTTAATAGATATTAATAGCTGACATCAGATATTTTAGAGTAAGCTTGCGACCACTTTTTGTGGTAGATCTGTGCTTCTTCACATAGAAAAGATCTCAATTGATTTCAAAGATTCAGCCATGCCCACATCTGTCATTTTAGGGTTCAAGACGTGGTTGGGGCAGATATTCTTCTTTCATTTTGTGGGGTCAGAAGACCTGTTGTTTCAGGCAACTTGAAGCTAATCCCTGTCATTCTGACGGGACCCACTGGAATGCTTGAATCCAATGAATGAATGAAGCATGACTAAAAGTGGACTGTGATGGGAAGTGAGGATGCTGATCTTTGAGAGACAATTGAAGGAATGAAGCGCAATAGAACGGTTAACCTGATTTGTGTCATAATTTTAATGATGTTCACCAAACTTCTGGAACGAATATTTCTTCTCTCTCATTATCACCGGTAAAAAAAAGAAACTTGACCTCCAAAAGATACTACACCAAACTTCTGCCAATGCTTCCATTTGCATCCACACTGGGATTTCATTTTTATTCTTATTTTTTTTAAACTCTATTTCATTGTCCGACACATATTTTATCAACATTCTGTATTTTGCAAAATATTCAGAGTGTAATGAACTGAAACATACAGAAGATGGCAGTAATGGCGTTCCTGTAAGGGACACACACAAAAAAATGTCACAACAACCCTATGTGTACCAAAAGCAGAGCATGCTAGAGTTCATGATCACATATATATCTATTTTTAAATTGTACTTAACACAAGAAAATCAACAGTTCTTCTCACTATTGATTTGATGAGATCCACCTGTGCATCTGCCCCAAAACTGCAGACTGGCTCTCGCTGCTACGAGAGAAATGGCTGAGATAATGCAGGAATATGTTCATGGTCATTGTGTTATACGTGTTTAATGCAAGACAGCGCTCAATAATACGGTGACACGGGGATTACATTTTAGTGCTGCTGCTTCTTTCCATTATGGTGCTTCAACTATCACGTGCCAATATGTGACACTCTCCAAGGGACAATGTAGATGTTAACCTGTAGGCAGTACCAAGATCTTCTATGTTATATATGTGCAGATGCATGGATTGTCCAGGTTAAACTTTAAATGTTTAAAGTGAAACAGTGGTATCATGTTTGTTCTGGGAACATGTGCTGAAAAATGAAAATTTTATTAAAATGGTTGCTATGGTTTTATTCATTACTCATATCAGTACTCTGTATTGGCAAGTGTTTTAGTACGGCAAAAAAGCGCTATCGGGACATCCAGAGTAATTATAATGCGTCAAGGGATAGGTGTGAAGAGAACCAAGAAGATAGGTTAAGGTGGAGGAGGTCCCCGGAGGACACTGAGACAGCGAATGATGAATCTTATGTTCTTATTTCAAGAGTCACTTAGTCAGGAATAATGCTAGAGACAGCGTGGAGGATTTCTGAGAGAAAATGGGGGAAAGTTGAGTGGCATATCTGCAGGGATCTAACCCACTTATGGTGTTTGTTGCAGTGGCTGAGTGTGTGCCCAGCCACACATGCTTGTCAACAGATTCTTGTTGACATCAAATGTTTCAGTCTGGTCCCGGAGGATTATACAGGGACTTGGAATACAATTATCGACTCTAAACTGCATGTTGATGCCTAAACGGAACACTTATTAAGTCTCACATTTATGAGCCGACAAATGCTGCCTCATTGATGTCTACAGTGATGGATGCAATTATTATTATAGAGAAATTGGATTAGCAGTATGTGTACACATTGGCATTGGCTTGTTCGGTGTGTGAGCAGAGACAGGGACATATGGATGCTACTTTCTGCCCAGAAAAATTGGTTTGATTTGATATCTCGTGATTTTTTTTCCCTCCCATGTTATATTGACTGTGTCTTTTAGATAACATGCTTTATTATGTAAAATAATGAGAATGACTTCTTAACATTTTTCTTCAGTTGCTTGATTTACTAATATTGTGTTGCTTTTTTTGGTTGCAGTATCTCTCAAACCTGAATTTAATACTGTGAATATTAGACTGCATGTTGTCTTTACTTGATTTTTGGAAACGTTGGGAAACAAGAACTAGAAGAAATTAAAACTATCCAGCATTTGATTAACAGTTTTTAAAAGAAAAATGACATATTGGAGTCATAGGAAATAAGTAAAATATTTAGATACAAGTCATAATCTGGAAAATATATTTGAAATTACAACTACTGGTCACTATTTCTAAATCAGTCTAAATCCGGGGTCGGCAATGGTGAGCCACTCCAAGGGCACTGTGTGACTCCATCGGTTCAGTACACGCTTCTATGAAAACAGATGAAAACACGGCCTGTGTGCAACTCCCTACATGCGGCACCCGTGGGCACCATGTTGCTGACCCCTGGTCTAATTAATGGGAGCAAAAATTAAATTATTAAAATACTGGAATAATTTGTGGATTTAGTAGTAATTAAATTATGATATAGTAGTTGAAATGAAAATAATTCAAATGTATAATTACCTGACCCTTAAAGTGCACTTGGACGGAAGTTTAAAACTTCTATTGCGAGACATCCCTTTCATTTAAGATATAATTGAAGAGGAGGAGATTAATTAAAGAGGAGGAGGGGTCAAATAATATTTCTGTTGGCTGTGACTTTTTACACCTTACACCTGCCCTGGTTTTCCTGTTCCATTTATGCCAGGCCAGTTTTAGCAGCAAGGATAAGGCATGCTGACAACAGCAACAAGCAATCGTGTGGTGGTCATGCAGGTGTGTTTGGCAACATCTGCTCTCTTGTCGATAGTGACTAACTTTACACTGAACATTGTCCACTCACACTTGATGTTGTGGAGCTTCTGGTGATTGTGCCTCTCTGCTCAGCTCATTTTACACCTGCCACCAGTTAGATCATCAGCCATGAGGCATCTATCTTAAAGGTTATTTTGCCTGCGATCGCATTCTTTCGGTCTCCAGAAAAAAAATGCAACCAAGACTAAGGGTAGGAATGGTTGACCAGTGAATGAAGGTATGTCTTTTGGCTCAGCTCTTTGACTGCTGTCGCTGCACTGATCCCTCACACTCATCCTTGCTGCTTCTAGCAGTGACATTGTCGATCCAAGACCAAAGGTTTGCTGCCATAAGTCTGTAGTGTTGTCTTTTATTCATCACGTTTTTTCTGTTTCAGTTACACAAAAGGAGAGCTGGACATATCCTACATCACTTCGCGGATAATAGGTGAAGACTTTCTCTTGGTTGTCTGTCTCTTCATGATGCACACAGTATACGTGAGTGTTTCCATAATTGTGCCATCCATCAGTTCAAGGCTTGATGTGAATGTGAATTTTCTCGTACCTGCTCACCTCGCACACATACACGACCTCTCATTTGTCCTATGATGAATTCAACCTCAGTGTGGAGCGACAAAATGCCCTTTAAATGAAGCAGCCATTTGCCACTCAGAGCTCGTACCTGCAAAATCATGGACTGTGATGCAGCCTTTCCAATACTTGAGAAAACCTGACACATTTCCTTTTCTCCAGTGATGACCTACCCTGCGGAGTCGGTGCAGATCGCCTACCAGAATCATGTGGAAGACATTCGGTCTTTTCTGGACAGTCGTCATGCCGACCACTACACTGTCTTCAACCTCTCCCAGCGGAACTACCGTGGCGCCAAATTCTCCAACAGGGTGAGAGCCAATTATTTCATTTATTATTTCTTTCATTTCATGTTGTCGGGAGTTTGGAATAACTTCCAATGGGATAATGAGTTGATTAAGATGTGCTTGAGCTCCTCTGGTGCTGGAGTGTCAGCATGCAGTGCACTGTTAGTGCGGATATATTCTTGAGAAAGAGGTGTGGAGTTCAGTCATGTTTGACTTCGATGACCTAGTGGGGGATTTCTTTTGTGTTGCTGTCACCAGCCATCTTTCTCCGTGTCTCACTTACCTCCTCTCCACTGCCTTCTTGCCCCTCTTGCAGGTCTCGGAGTGTAACTGGCCTTCTCGCCAGGCACCCAGTCTCCACAATCTGTTTGCTGTCTGTAAAAACATGCACAACTGGCTCAAACAGAATCCTAAGAATGTGTGTGTCATCACCTGCTCGGTAAGATGATGTTCTCAAACAGTATGTATGTATGACGTTACTGTCAGGCTTCTGGTGAAAGGACTACTTCAAAAGGCACTCAGAGAGCGGATAACTCTGCCCAGTTGCTCATTTCCACCTTCATTGTGATATATTGCTTGTATCTGATATTGTTGCCCTGCAATAATACCTATACAATTTGGTTTTAAATGGTGTGTTTTCATGCTAGTGCTGGGAATGAAACAGTGATTCATCTTGCTTGTCCTTCTATCGCTCTGTCTGCAGGACGGCCGCTCTCCCTCCGGTGTCTTGGTTTGTGCCATGTTCTGCTTCTGCCATCTCTTCAATAATCCTATTCCTGCCATGCAGCTACTGAGCGCCAAGAGACCCGGCTCTGGACTCTGGCCGTCGCACCGCAGGTTTGAATCCGAAAAGAACAGATCATTACAGTGGTTCTGGCTTGGGGACACATCAGGTCGCTACTGTGTGGGTGAAAAAAGCATAATTTAGGATGTATTTAATAAGAGCACCAAGGTCGTCTGTAGATTATTTTCACTGATGGCAGCAGCACTTCAGCACCATATTACTCACTGTGACATGTTGGGTTCAATATGGGGAGGGCCTTGTGAGCGTGCGATGCATAACTGTGGACACTTTTTTTGTGATTATTGCACTTTGAACCAGAAGTGTAACTGTTGGTGGGCAGTCGGATTCAGAGCAACATTAGTAGGGGATATCATGGTCTTACATTTTCAATATGAGCTGCTGTCATGTTTGTTCTAGCAAACTTCTGTCTCTCTTTCCCTTGATTTGGAGTACGTAAGGTGTGAGTAGACCACTGCACTCTATCAAAAACAAATAAAAGCAATGCTCTAAGACAGTTGAGTCAAAAAAAACGAGGCGAAGTAACAAGTTGAAGAACTTAGAAACACACATCAATTGCAAGGTTGAGAAGCCCACAGTAAGCACAATGGACAGAGAGTTTTTAAGCAGACTTCTTCAATACCATATCAGCAGGCCTTGGTTGAACGTCTCAGCTGGTGACCTCGTTGCATCCATCTCTGAGTAGCTTCTTGCTGAGTCACTGCATACTTCTAAGAGATATTGCTCAAGTACACAGTGTTATGTTTGTCACTAGCTTGGGTTGAAGAATCTCCCTACTTAAGCAATAACAAGTGCACCATCTATCGGGTTACATTCAGTGGAAAATCACACTTGCAAATAACATTAGCTTCATGTTTGCTGCAGACAAAAAAACAAAAAAAAGGTGGAACCTGACTGAACAGTTTGGATGCATTATTTCAACTATGTTTGAACTTTAATGAAGACAAGTCCAGACAAAGTGCAGATGCCCTACTCATAGTGTCAGTTTAGCGAACACATGAGATAATTACATTTAGGAAGTTAAGCTTATGACATTGACATCAAAAATGGTTTTAGCAATGGAACCTGACATGGTTCTCGACCGGAACACGGTGGTTTGCTCTCTCCAGGTTGGTGGAGAGTTCTTGCCTCAAGTGGCGAAGTTTAAGTATCTCGGGGTCTTGTTCTCGAGTGAGGGAAAAAGGGAGTGTGAGATTGATAGACAGGTTGGTGCAGCGGCAGCAGTGATGCAGTCGCTGTATCGGACCGTCGTGGTGAAGAGAGAGCTGAGTCACAAGACGAAGCTCTCGATTTACCGATCGATCTACGTTCCCACCCTCACCTATGGTCACGAGCTTTGGGTCATGACCGAAAGGATGAGATCGCGGATACAAGCGGCTGAGATGAGTTTCCTCCGCAGGGTGGCTGGGCGCACCCTTAGAGATAGGGTGAGGAGTTCGGTCATCCAGGAGGAGCTCGGGGTGGAGCCGCTGCTCCTCCACATCGAGAGGAACCAGCTGAGGTGGCTCGGGCATCTGATCCGGATGCCCCCTGGACGCCTCCCTGGGGAGGTGTTCCGGGCATGTCCTACCGGGAGGAGACCCCGGGGAAGACCCAGGACTCGCTGGAGAGATTATGTCTCTGGTCTGGCCTGGGAACGCCTCGGGATCCCCCGGGAGGAGCTGGAGGAGGTTTGTGCGGGCCGGGAAGTTTGGGCTTCCCTGCTCCGAATGCTGCCTCCGCGACCCGACCCCGGATAAGCGGCAGAAGAAGGTGAAGGTGAAGGTGAACCTGACATTAAAGCCCATGATGCGTCATGTCTGCATGCAGGTACATTGGCTATGTGTGCAGCATGGTGTCGGAGAAACCCACCCTACCACACTCCAAACCTCTGACCATCAAGGCGCTCACTATGAGTCCAGTTCCCTGCTTCAACAAGCAGCGCAGCGGCTGTCGTCCATTCTGCGACGTCCTTCTCGGAGAGACCAAGATCTTCACCACTGCACAAGAGTACGAGAGGATGAGGTGGGTTGTAGATGCTCAGATGATGCTCTTTCAGAACCAATGTATTTAGATGGTCAAGGTTCATGAGGTGACTGGGAAGGTTATGATCAGGAATGAGTATTTCAGAAGGACAGTTTATGTGGAGAAGTTTGGCGATAGCTTTGGAGGCCGGATTCACCCACACTAAATGGAGAGACAGTGTTGGACGAAAAATGTTGTAGATGGAGAAGAATCTCACATTTAAGAGGACCTCTGATCTATGCCACAGAGAGCACAGGATTCAGGAGGGGAAGGTGGTTTTCAATCTGAACGCTAGTGTCCAGGGAGACGTGGTGGTTTCTGTCTACCACATGAGGTCGACCATCGGAGGACGCCTGCAGGCAAAGGTGAGATAACAACGACAAGGAGTTGAAATATTTTTTGACTAAATGAGTTTTTCATTAGGTCTCCAACACCCAGATTTTTCAAATCCAGTTCCACACTGGATTCATTGCTCCTGGAACCACAGTGTTAAAGTTCAACAAGTGAGGCTTTGCATTTAATCTTTTCTTTACTGCTCACAGGAATCCTCACTTTCCTTCTTGACACTTCTTCACAGGCCGGAGCTGGACGCCTGCGACTCCCCAGAGAAGTATCCTCAGCTGTTCCATGTGATTCTAGATGTGGAGGTGGAGAGTGTGGACAAGCCGAAGGACCTGACACCTCCATGGGAACAGTTTCCTTGTAAAGACCTGATCCCGAACGTGTTGTTCTCCTGCCACCAGGAACATCAGGACGCCCTTGCTATTGCTGGTACAGTGTGGGCGGGGATCACGCAGACTCAGTAATGCTGTCACTGTGATGAACTACAATTATAATGGTTTTCCTGACTGCCTTTCTTAGCGTCCACTGGTATTATGACTTTATCCTCAGATCTTACCTTGAGTTTGGCATCCATTTCTGTACAATTAAGTGACTCTTGACACTACTAATCCAAAATGAGTTTGGTCTTTACTTCAAGATTTCTCAGGGAAAGAATCTAAGAGACTTACAGAATTTTTAAGTTTAACCTGAAAATACCAACCGAATGTTACCGGTGGTGAACTTCACCCTCTCCCATTATCGACTGGCTGAGATAGCCAGCATATCAGTCGGGTTAAAATTCCCCAGTTTGTTCCTAGTTTCTCTACCTGTTCTGCTTTACAGAGTGATAATGTATGGCTGAACAGATCCTATCTCGCTGCGAAAAAAGGACAAGAATCATGTCAAATTCAAGAGTTGAAGTGATGTCATCTGCTGTCTGTGATGCCACTTGAAGAAAGTGTCTATAGTAGCCAGAACAAGCGAGTTTTGGGGGGGACTATAAAACTGTAAAAACATAACAGTACAGTATCAGGGGCATATGTATGATAAATGGGAATTTGCCATCAGAATTTGGTTGAAGCTGATGCAGATATGAATATACTCTACGTGGGCACTCTCTGAGTATGGGAACATGCTCGTGATTTCAAAGTGTATCCTTAATATTGAGAATGACATTTAAACACACAAACGGAGGTATTCTTCACAGAGCGATAACTAACCGATCTTTGTTATACAAATTTGACGCATTTTCCCAGACACAAGATGACGAAGACACATTTAGCTAGTGTGTGACAATGAGCTCCATTAACAAATGAAATTCATCTTGTTTTTTCCATGCAAGATGAGATGGAAGGATTGGATCTGGAGGGTAAGACAGTAGTGTTCACTCTTAGCTCCAGAAGTATGTTGCAGTAGCACAAGTTGAATAGCTGACCCTCATGGAAAAGATGACTTTCAGTTGAAGGCCAGATAGATAAACCTTTCACTCCAAATGTTCTCCTGTTCTCTGTCCATAAAACAGAACCAACCAGACCAACCGGCGGCCCAGAGAGTCGGGGGCACGGTGAGGATAGCGAGCCCTCGGATGACGAGATGCTGTCCCTCTCCAGCCAAAGAAGCAGCACCAGCACAGCCCCACAGAAGGTGGATCACCCTGAGCCAAAGCCGGTGGCTACTGAAGCAGCTGTTGAAGTGGATCTTCTGGGTCTGGATGGGGATGAGGTCACCTGCCCATGTCCCTCGTCTCACCCTCCAGCTGCAACCACAGACCTTTTAGGGGATCTATTTGGGGCTCCTTCACAGCCGACAAGTGGGCCTTCATCCACCCAGTCCACTCCACACAAAGTGCTGCCCAACACGGCCTCGCCATGCCCCTCTCCTGCGCCACCAGGTGAGAGTTAGTGCAATCCACATTGGATAGCTTGTGTCGCACGTTTGTCAGAATTTACTGGAGAATAATGCATCTGTGTTCCTACTTCAGCGTTTGATCCTTTTGGAGCTGGTCCCATGCCTAAACCCCAGGACGTGATGGGCGCTTTCCTTGGGCCAGGTAACATGGGACAGTCAGACCCGTTCCTGCATGCTGCTCACTCTCCATCTCCTACTCTGCAACCCACCAGCCTTGGTAAGGCTTCCGTTGCTCTGCTGCAAACGCACTTTTGAAAATGGGTTGCTGTGACTGTTGCTTTGAGTCTCACACCCAATCTCTTACAGAGACGCCAGACAACCTGACGTAGAAATTAATATTTGCTGCTTGAATTATGTTAGATTAGATCCCAAAGATGGTGATCACAGGGGAGAGTAAGAATCATCTGTTGGATGGAGAGCTTTAATTCTGCTTTTCCCATTAAGATGCTGCATCAATCCATTTTGCCAATCAAAGAAGAATTTAATCTCCAATTTGGACAGAACATTACACCCTTTTCTGAATGAGATGGTTTATTACTTTAACCCTTCTAGCACCAAAGTCAAAACTGCGATGGGCATCATCTCAGCAGTTAAACAAGCCCAAGTGCAAATGTGACGTCTGATGTAGTTACTACTTTATACAAGCAAATTGTGGACACCTGTAACATTTATGGCCTTGATTCAATCAAGTTTTGGAGAAAAAGTATCTAGACAACTGCCACCATGTTGAGGATCGGTGGATGCTGTATTGCAAAGTAGGCAGGGAATACATTTCCTGCACAATGCTTCACTGTGTAACTCGAATGTGACAAAAGCAAAACAATGTAATCCACTATGGCAGCCACCTGAATATTGTACTATATTTTTCATTTAAGTCCTAACAGTTTCCAAGCTACAGCCTTTAGAAAAAGTGATAGCAAAGTTGAATTTTTCACGGAAAAAATCCTGGCACCCAAATGGTAAAAGTAGCTTATCCTCATCGCAACATCACATCCCTTTTGTTAAGCCTGTCTGTGTCTATACGTCTGGTGAACGATTCATAACATGCTTGCTTCTGAAGCAATTCAAACGGGTCTCTCACAGCTCACTGAGTAGATGACTAACTTGAGTGATCTCGATCAGGTCGCAGTTCCCCCGTCCCTACCACCACACCAACTGTCAACATCCAGCAGCAGAATGCCATGGGAGGCTGGGACTGGAACAGACCTGCCACTACGAGCACAGGTACCTCCACCAACAACTGCCCATCATCAAAAGTGTGGTTGGTTTAGATCCAGAAGAAAGATAGTGGCTATCACTCAAGGTTGCCAGTTCGTTTGCCAGCTTTGGGCAATCTCAGCCTTTTCTGTGTGGGGTTTGCATGTTCTCCCCTGTGCTTGCAGGGGTGTAGTATGAACACCCCATGGTCCAAAATACTACACATACTGAGGTTGAGTACTTTAAGTGATCTGTAAGTGTGAGTGTGCATGGTTGTTTGTCTCTGTGTGCCCTGATAACCTAACCTTTCAGGCGGTAGAAGATGAATGAATATGTAGCTGTTAAAATATGTTTTTGGCAGCATTTTTTCGTTGTGTTCAGTCAATCTTTAATGTTAGATAGTTAATATATCTTTGAAAGGGTTCTAGGGAAGCTCAGATCACTATGTGGGTTCTCATAAAAAAAAAAAACCCTGCTCATTCTCGATTCTTAAAAAGTCTTAAATCAAAATGCCAAAAGTCTTAAAAATAGGGATACACCAGACATTTGGGAGGCGAATACATTTGTCAAAATAGTGCAAGAAAAGCAACATCATCAAATACCATGCAGACTAGAGAAAGATACTTTCCGCTATATAAGATAATGTGTGTTTTATTTTCAAAAATGCACTGTGGAGGTGAAAAGAGCTCTAGGAAACCAGTGACGAAATTCTGGCAACAAATAATTCATATGATTTGTTGGGAGCCTTTGAAATTGTGTTGTCAGGAAATCCTTTTTTTTTTCTTTCTTGATATTTTTGTGACTTCCTGCAGGAGGTTTGACAGTGGGCAGTCGGTCCGCCACCACCAGCCCCACAAGCTCTCTGCACAGCACCCCGACCCATCAAAACAAACCAAACACTCTGGACCCGTTTGCTGACATTGGGAACCTCGGAGGAAGTCTTGGAGGATCTGGATTCTCAAGCAAGCCCACCACCCCCACAGGAAACACCCCCTCTTTCCCTCCCATGAGTTCCCCGTCTCGACCTCCTCCGTCTCCGCAGCACACCGGAGGTTGGCAGCCTCATGCTGCTGCTGGATTTCCGTCATGGCAACCTGGAGCCGGAGGCGCAGGAGGATGGCACCAACAAGGCCCTGTCCCACAGCCAAAGCCAAGTCCAAGTCACACCCCAATGGCTCACACGTCACCCCAGAACCGACCCAATTACAACGTCAGCTTCTCTGCGATGGGAGGAGGTGGCTCTCCAAGTGCTGCTGGAAAAACCAACGCTGGGATGGGTAAGAGACACGTGTTAGCATTTAGCATGTTCCTTTTTGCTTACCTTTATTTACCATTTTACTTACTCAAATGACATGCATGCTGTAATAGTTTAAGACTCTATACACATCAAATGGTCTCAGATGGCGGCTGAATGAAGATGGTTGGTCTTGAAGGAGAAAGACACAGTTCAGCTGGTTTGCCTCCTGAAATGGTCTCCCATGTCTCACATATATAGTTTCCTTTCTTGTGTCTCACAGGCCCAAAACCCCGGGCTGCAGATGCCAACTTTGATGACCTGCTGTCAGGCCAGGGCTTTGCTGGCACCAAAGAAAAGAAGGGACCAAGGACCATAGCAGAGATGAGGAAGGAGGAAATGGCCAAAGAAATGGACCCGGAGAAGATAAAGGTAGGTAACCAGACATTATCACCAACACTGCCATGGCTCAGCTTGCATTAAAAATGTCTTTGTACGGGTCTCAGATTCTGGACTGGATCGAGGGAAAGGAGCGGAACATTCGAGCGCTGCTGTCCACCATGCACACTGTGCTGTGGGAGGGTGAGACCCGCTGGAAGCCCATCGGCATGGCTGACCTGGTCACTCCAGAGCAAGTGAAGAAGGTGTACCGTAGAGCTGTGCTCGTGGTTCATCCAGATAAGGTGAGACCAAAGATGATCTGATGGTTGAACTACACAAACATTGATAATCAGGAAGATATCTCGACAGAGTGTAAGTGTTGAATCTCCTGTGAAGGTCACCTATTGGCCAAAACATGAACACATGAAATCACCGTTTATGAATCCTGACAGTTTCTTACATCAAATGTTCAGAAGAGAGAAAAACCAGACAAACACCTGCCATTAATATGTCTTTCTGTCCTTGTTGACAGGCGACAGGACAACCATATGAACAATACGCAAAGATGATTTTCATGGAACTCAATGACGCCTGGTCCGAGTTTGAAAGTCAAGGACAGAAAGCACTCTACTGAGAGGAATGTCCTGCTGAAAGCCTGACTCATGATGACTCCGACCAACATCTTCTCCTGATAGCTCCGATTTACTCCTCATTGTGTGTTTGTGGTGAAACGTCCTCATCACATGTGCTCTGACTTCAGACCCAAGGACAGACAAACCTCTGGATGCCTTTGGATTTTGGGGGAGACACTGAAGATGCACGATGGATGAGAGAAAACTCTTCATGGAGGAAGACAATAGCGCAGTGGGGAGTCAAGGGCCACAATCAAAGCCATGGCCTGAGCTGAACCACGGGAGTCTCTGCCTTGTACTCTCATCCAGCAAAAACACTTCACCACACCTCGCAAATGAACTGTCTTCCACAAGTCTGTTTGTTCCGAGCTAATGTTAAACTACAGAAACCTATTTAAAACTATTTCTTAATGAGATCATTTTATGACAAGAAATTCCCCTTTTGTTCTAATTACCAGAGCAAATTCATTTGAAAAATATGCGTATTTTTGTGTTAAATAATAGAATGCTTCATTTTTTTTTATTTTAACATAATTTTGTAATTTGTTTTTACGTATACTGATGTGATTTGAATAACCTGCCAATATTATTTGCGTTTTTTTAATGTTTCACAAATTTGAAATAATTTATCTTGGGTATTTTTTTCTTGATCATTTAGGGAAAAGAAATAGAGATTATCTTATTAATGTGATGTCATGAGCACATTCTAGAAAATATGTCTTTTTAACGTGAATGAATTAAACCGAGAAGATGTTTGGACTCCCCGGATCAGAACAGATTTCTTCATGAGGAAAGTGTGCAGGCTTGATCTCTTTCTTAATTTCTAAAAAGTAAAAGTAACTCTATATCAGACCGAAGTAAGAAAGATAGGTGATAGGAAAGCCGGTAAGATAATCTTGTGAAATAACCATCAGCTAAACATCCAGCTAAAATTCCAGAATGTCCCAGAGGTGCTTTTAAACAAACAATACGACCCAGATATATTGTCATTAAAATTCTGTCTTATGTGATTCAGCAAATGTAAGAAACGGGACCGAAATTTGGATCATGACAAAGAAGCGAGCACATGAGGAGTGACCTGTAGTGACCCTCCACAGCTCCACATTAAAACTGGACTGTAGTTGCAGGATGTTGTGTGCGTGTGACTTGATCTGGAGTCAGTGTGTCGTGTCTGTCTGCTGTTGAAGATATAACTGACCATCTCTTTGTCTGTTCTTGCTGTTGCAGGATGTAAATAATCAGCAAGTGCGGTGCACAGCAAATAAACTACCAGAAAACATTGTTTATCCAATTCTTTCAGATGGATAAATGCTAACCATATTAAATATATCAATGTTCATGCTGAAATTTTAAAAAAAGAAAAACAGAACCGTTTCAATCGCATGGTCTCTGCTTTGGCCCACTTGTCAAAGCAAACTTATAAGTGTTTGACAGTTTTATTTTTGCAACCCCACACCTCTCAAAAAATAAAATATATTTATCAAAGGGTAGTAAAGTAACTAGAAAAAAAAAGAATAATTTTCCATCTGAAGTGGCACAAGATAATCAGAATCCTCTTCTTGAGCTTGGAATAGCGAGCGACGTGTGCTGCAGAGTCAAAGCCAGCCCTCATTTAAGACCTTAATTCAGTTAGACAGCATGACTACAAATAACGATTTTACAGATGGAGAAAACGTAGGTGCAAGAGGATTAGAAGACAGTTACGATTATCATTATACCATTATAACATTCCATTCAACAGAAAACGCAGATCGATTATAAAATGTGTGAGAGTTCGGGTGACTGTCCGGACCATATAAAGGTACAGGCGCAGCGAGAAAATATTAGGCACGAGGTCCGAGACCCGTGGGAGATGGCCAGGTCCCGCCGCTCTCCAAGGCCGAGGGAGAGTCCCCTGAGCTGGGCAGGGGGTCCTGGTTCATGTTGACACAGCTGGGGTCACATGGCACCGCTGTGGTCACACATGACAGAACTCCGGTCACATGACACAGCCGGGGTCACATGACGCAGCTGGAGTCACATGACAGAGCTCCGGTCACATGACACAGCTGGGGTCACATGACGCAGCTCGGGTCACATGACACAGCTGGGGTCACATGATGCAGCTCTGGTCACATGACACAGCTGGGGTCACATGACACAGCTGGGGTCACATGACACAGCTGGGGTCACTTGACAAAGCTCGGGTCACATGACACACCGGTTGTCACATGACACAGCTGGGGTCACATGACGCAGCTCTGGTCACATGACACAGCTGGAGTCACATGACGCAGCTGGGGTCACATGAAACAGCTGGGGTCACATGACACAGCTTGGACCACATGACAAAGCTCGGGTCACATGACACACCTGGGGTCACATGACACAGCTGGGGTCACATGACGCAGCTCTGGTCACATGACACAGCTGGGGTCACATGACGCAGCTCTGGTCACATGACGTAGCTGGGGTCACATGAAACAGCTGGGGTCACATGACGTAGCTGGGGTCACATGAAACAGCTGGGGTCACATGACACAGCTTGGGCCACATGACGCAGCTCCGGTCACATGACAGAGCTCCGGTCACATGACACAGCTAAGGTCACATGACGCAAATCCGGTCACATGACACATCTGGGGTCACATGACACTGCTGGGGTCACATCACGCAGCTGGGGTCACTTGACACATCTGGGGTCACATGACACAGCTGGGGTCACATCACGCAGCTGGGGTCACTTGACAAAGCTCGGGTCACATGACACACCGGTTGTCACATGACACAGCTGGGGTCACATGACGCAGCTCTGGTCCCATGACACAGCTGGAGTCACATGACGCAGCTGGGGTCACATGACGCAGCTGGGGTCACATGAAACAGCTGGGGTCACATGACACAGCTTGGGCCACATGACAAAGCTCGGGTCACATGACACAGCTGGGGTCACATGACGCAGCTCTGGTCACATGACACAGCTGGGGTCACATGACACAGCTGGGGTCACATGACGCAGCTCGGGTCACATGACACAGCTGGGGTCACATGATGCAGCTCTGGTCACATGACACAGCTGGGGTCACATGACACAGCTGGGGTCACATGACACAGTTCCGGTCTCATGACACAGGTCGGGTCACATGACACAGCTGGGGTCACATGACACAGTTCCGGTCTCATGACACAGCTGGGGTCACATGACGCAGCTCTGGTCACATGACACAGCTGGAGTCACATGACGCAGCTGGAGTCACATGACGCAGCTGGGGTCACATGACGCAGCTGGGGTCACATGCAACAGCTGGGTTCACATGACACAGCTTGGGCCACATGACAAAGCTCGGGTCACATGACACAGCTGGGGTCACATGACGCAGCTCTGGTCACATGACACAGCTGGGGTCACATGACACAGCTCTGGTCACATGACGTAGCTGGGGTCACATGAAACAGCTGGGGTCACATGACACAGCTTGGGCCACATGACGCAGCTCCGGTCACATGACACAGCTCTGGTCACATGACACAGCTAAGGTCACATGACGCAAATCCGGTCACATGACGCAACTCCGGTCACATGACACATCTGGGGTCACATGACACTGCTGGGGTCACATCACGCAGCTGGGGTCACTTGACACATCTGGGGTCACATGACACAGCTGGGGTCACATCACGCAGCTGGGGTCACTTGACACAGCTGGGGTCACATGACACGGCTGGGGTCACATCACGCAGCTCTGGTCATTTGACACAGTTGGGGTCACATGACACAGCTGGGGTCACATGACACAGCTGGGGTCACATGACACGGCTGGGGTCACATCACGCAGCTCTGGTCACTTGACACAGTTGGGGTCACATGACACAGCTGGGGTCACATGACACATCTCCGGTCACATGACGCAGCTCCAGTCACATGACACGGCTGGGGTCACATGACACATCTCCGGTCACATGACGCAGCTCCGGTCACATGACACAGCTGGGGTCACATGACAGCTGGGGTCACATGACGCAGCTCCGGTCACATGACACAGCTGGGGTCACATGACAGCTGGGGACACATGAAACAGCTGCGGTCACATGACGCAGCTTGGGCCAAATGACGAAGCTCGGGTCACATGACACAGCTGGGGACACATGACACAGCTGGGGTCACATGACACAGCTCTGGTCACATGACCCATCTGGGGTCACATGACACAGCTGGGGTCACATCACGCAGCTCGGGTCAAAGGACACAGCTGGGGTCACATATTCCTAAATGCTAGTTACCTGAATGTAACTTCAGTTCTATGAACGCGCTTCGCTACTTCTACTGCGAGGCCCCGCCTCACGCCTGAGAATTTGTTGAAAAACTCTTGGCCCAGCTAGGCTGCACCTCTCCCACAAACCACCTGTTTGCTGCTACTCCACCTGCTTGGAACTCAGCAGCAGAACAGGGCCAACAGTTAGAGGACTTTGCACGTATTCATAGAACTGAAGTTTCATACAGGTAACATTTCTATATCATACGTGCTCTGCCCTCTAAGGGGCTTTGTTATTGTTACATACCAAGACGAAGACTGTAAGGATTTGTTTCCTCCCAGCATGGCCAACCATCAACCAAGCCTAAGACAAAAACAAAGACAATAGTCCCCTATCTCCCATCTAGTCGGGTCCGAGAAGGGCCAGCCACACTCTCCAACACCGAGCGAGCCACCGAACCTGTACCTGAGATATGCCCTGAGACCATATCTCAGAATAGCTCTCGTGGAGTACGCCTTCAGCCCCACTATCAACCCAATGGCATCAGAGATCCAATGAGACAGCCGTTGTTCTGACAGAGCCATCCCAGCAGAACGACCACCATAACTCATAAACAATCTGTCCGAGCGACAAAGGGACTGTATACGACCCACGTAATAATTCAGCACTCTGACCGGACATAGCAAATGCAACCAGGCAGACTCCTCATCTTGACGGACCTAAAAGAAGAAGTAATGACCTTTGCCAGCCCCAAAAGACATGCAGGCTGAATTCACTGAAAAGGCAGCCAAACCGCTCCCCCTCTTTGCAGAAGCCTGAGCCAAAATAAGATTCATCCAAGCTCAAGTGCTCCAAAGAGGTAGACTCCAGCGGCTTAAATGGGGAGCGAAGAGGTCTGCAAACTCCAAGGTGATCCCAGATCATCTCTATTATGACCTGTGAGAGCTCCCACTGGTCCATGAGAGCTCCCAGCCTCGACACCCGGTGTAGGGCTGGAGACCGCATGCCGCCCTGGCGGTGCAGATAAGCTACTGTCCGACCTGATCAGGACGTGCTGTCCTGTCAAAAGATTTGAAAAATGATGAGGGACCTTTTCCACCAACATCATTTCCAGAACATTTATGTTTAATGGGGATCCTGTCTATATCCAGGTAACATAATGCCAGAAGTAGTCGCATCCCCCGGAGGAGAAAACAGCTTACTGACACTTTGTCGTTGTCAATCTTTGCCGGTAAGGGCATCGCCATCTTGTGTCTTGCATTCTGGGAGACGAGGTGTGATTGGACTCCGAGTGAGGCATAAATGGCGACTACACTTACCTGCCCCACTAACAGAGCCAAAATAGCGGGCCTTCGACAAAAAACCCTTAGCATACCTTTCTTTGTCAGCTGTTTAGAAGCTCCCACTTCTCCCCGTGATGACAAAAGTCTCTTACCTTGTAAGACGCTGCAACTCAGAATCAGAATCAGAAAACTTTATTAAACCTTATTGGAAATTATGTTCGTTACATGCTCTGTACCCAACATATCGCAATAAAATAGAAATGACATTATAAAGTACAAAAAGCAATACAAGAGCTACTTTATAAGAGCTTTGAAACAATGTGCAAGAAAAAGCAGATTCAAGAACAGAGTGAACAGAAAAAACGTGCCAAAGAATCCTTCACTGTAGTTTTTTCAGGGATGGATTGCACAGTTTTATTGCCACAGGAAGGAAGGACCTCCTGTGGCGCTGAGTCTTGGAGATGTGTAGTCTCAGTCTATTGGTCCATGTGCTACTGTATTGGACCAGGAGCTCATGGAGGCTGGCCTTGCGGGTGTGAAGAAGTAGCTTTAGCCACACTGCTAACCAGCTTTAGAGAAGTCTGAATCTCCGAACTAGTAGCGCAAAGCACCTAACACATATCACGACTGACTGTCTCAATAGCAGTAGAAACGACACCAACATACGTCCTTTGCTTTTTTGTTATCAGAATGTTTGAACACAGGGGGAGGTTCAGGAAAGGCCCTGTACCTCTGACCGGACCCCCTAGAGTAGGGACCAGGGATCTTTGTTTTGGCCCGGCTTTGGATCTCTCGCTGGCCCCGTCCCCACGTGGTCTCCTCTGATGCGCCCAGCGTCCCCGGTCGGCAGGTCGGCCGGAAAAAGTTGGAGAAGCTGACGTACAACCTGCTGTAGTTCGCTGAACACCGAGAAAGAAAACAGCAAATGTCGTACAAGAGGCAACCTCCATTTAGTTAGAAGTTCATTCAACCAAAAGCGCAATTGTAGTTGGTGGTGACATCACATGGCACAGAACGCACCAGGCCATTTTTTTATTCAGTTGAATGTAAATAGATATTTCCTTTCCTT
The DNA here is from genome assembly GCF_027744825.2 of Synchiropus splendidus. Taxonomy (NCBI): domain Eukaryota; kingdom Metazoa; phylum Chordata; class Actinopteri; order Syngnathiformes; family Callionymidae; genus Synchiropus; species Synchiropus splendidus. Next base: position 35,287,667 of record NC_071334.1, read on the forward strand.
AAACAACGCATAATATCAAATGATACATTTATGCTAAATTAATCAGCAAGTGGGCCAGTAGGCTGAACACGCCCACTTCATTTTATAGTCAAATGATCAGTCAAGAAAAATGTTTTACTTGATGGCAGCGTCAACAATCAAATGAATTATCACAACTATTACCTAAATCTCATAAATGGGTTCTCTATATGCAACATGTTCGGACCTGATGTGGATGATCCAGATGTCTGAGCATGTCAGAATCAGCAGACCCTGCCGCCTGGTTTGACCCCCATTTAATGTATTTGGTGATGGTGGTCTCATGGTGGTCAACATTCAACATTGAATCAATATATTACCACAAAGTTACAGTCTGAAATGCTATAACATGCTGCTACAGTATCTTAAAATATAATTCTGTTTGAACTATCATGGTTTTGTTTATTTATTTTAATTTATTTTATTTGTGTTAGTATAAGTAAGCACTCCATGCCAGTTAGATTAGTCCTAAAGGAAACATTATGGTTCTGTTGTAGAGTCAGCACCAAACCCGATGAATGTTCTGTGGGTTTTATATTTTCATGCAATAAAAAAACAACATTCCACATGGCCTTTGCCATCCTTATTATTATTATCATTAATAATAATAATAATAATAATAATAATAATGCTGTTGTTGTTGTGGTTGTTGCTGTTGTGGAGAATATTAAATGAATAAAGGAAGTGCGTATTGAGAAGACAGCACGTCGTCATTGCTGAAGATAGAAATGTTTATGGACACCACTAGATGTCAGTGTTGGTCTGTCTGTGAAAAAAGCCTCGCGCTCTCCTTCTGCGGTAACTTCAACGGACACAAATATTTCTCCCAAACTGAAAACTGCTGGCACTACTTGTACCAGCAGTGCAAGTAGTAATACTATATCTGCCACAGTCAGTACTGCAGAAATGTCCCCTAACCTAAACAACAAACCATAAGATTGATACCCCCATGATTTTTAAGATGTAAATAATTCCAAGTTAATTATTTCAATGCCTGCATGAGTACTAAAAGGCATTACAAAGAAAAGACTGCAGCTCATTGATACTGACTCAATTTCCCAAGTGTTGTTTTGTTATATGTGCTTAAGTTTCAGACTAGTTGAAAGGAACTTGTGTAAAAAAAAACAACCAACATACAGTGCAAGGAAATGGCTACATTGACTGAGCCTCTGTGAGACTAAACCGGTGTCTTCAGCAGCAGGAGAAATGTTATTCTGTGTCTCTACCAGCATTGCAAAGACGCCAGAGAGGAGCCATGACACGCTGGCTGTTTTAGCCAATCCAATGCAGAACTTGTTTTCAACGACCTTGGTACCAACTTTGGTTCAGTATGCTACAGCTTGGAACTGTAATCTAAGACAGTGTGTGTGTTCCATTGTGAGCATTGGTGCTGCAGAAATAAACTGATTTCTTGCTGATCATTCTAATACAGGTACAAGCACTACTAATGTGCTGCTGCCAAATGGACAGTGCAATGAGATCACTGTCTCAGAGTCTGTCAGATACTGCTGACACCCTTGTGAGGTCAGTGTGAGATGGTGTTGGAGCACCACTAGGGATCTACATGTATCAGTGCATGTCCCAGATAACCCATTAAATTTCATTAGCAGTGTTGATTTGCACGACTGCAAACTTCTTCTATCGCAGTTGACTGCAGCTGCTGCAGACACACCACCGTCCGGCATGGAGCTGCTGAGACAGGCAACAAGCATCAACCTCCCTTCCCCAGTCAATCTAAGACTTTTTGAAGAGGGATTTCTTGCTCTGAAGTCTGTCTCCTTTGTCAGCTGGAAATAAAAGTGTTGGTGTTTTGGTTATCACTCCTTGATCTCAGTTTGTTTGCTAATAATAATAATAAGTTTAGACAGAGGATAAGTGGCACCTTCGTCTTTGTTTTTATTCTTCTTTGTTTACATTATTCCGCTGTGTAAATGAAGTTTCATCATCGGGGTTCTTTGGTCCTCTTTAAGCTTCTTCAGCCTCTCAGACGCTTTCCTTGCTGGCTGAAGCAATTCTTTCCTGTTTTTGAACAGGAAAAGACATTTCTATAATTGCCCTTGCAAGTATATGGTTGGTTGCATAGTTACATTTTTCACTGTTTGGCCACACTCTTATATATATTACCTTTATGCATTTTAACCCAGCTCTAATTAAATAGACCACATTTCATCTGGGTCCAGTTAAGAGCAGGTAGTAGAGGAGAGATCAGTGTTTTTATCTAGACACATTCATCAATTTCTATCAACAGTCAAATGTGATAGAAATCATAAAACATGTACGACTATTCTATTTACTATTAAAAAAAATATGTTTTCAACACCATAGAGTGGGAAAATATAAAAAAAAAAGACATATAAATTGCAACACTTCACATAAACACTCAAGACAAGACAAAGACAAGAACATGTTAGAAATCAAACATCCGTAATTGTGGTTTTATTTTTCCGAGCAGGTGCAGCTCATGTTTACGCACAAAGACAGATGGTGGGTAATGCTGTTTTCGTGCATGCTGGTCGAACAAAAGCGTCAAGATGGAAACTGCTCTGTGAAGCGCAGCAAAGCACTTAGCCCTTCAGTAAGGCTGTCTATACTTCCCAAGTTGTTGGGGTTTCATCGTGTAATGTCTAATAATGTAGTTCCTTACAAAAAAAAAAAGGAATCAAAACAACATGGCACAAGAATGGAGTGCACTGATGATTGAACGTCCTGCATTTGCAGGTAATTCTGACCTGGCAAATATTCATTGATAACAGACTATTGACCTCAAAACACCTCAGCTGGTGGCCTGAACCAGGCTGCGCCATCGTGTAAATTCATCCCGAGCAGGATTTAGATATGATCTCAAAAATGTCAAATTCAGTAGGTCTGTGCGTACTATCCTGTAGTGCCATTTTGGAGCTGCTGGAGGAACCACATCCTGACTCAGTCAGTACCTGCCTTGACAAAATTGCATCTGGCTCTTTCCAGCTCACGTCTGCTATTGCAGGGGAGATTTTTCAATCTCAGTGTTTTGAAAGTGAAATTTACATTCTTTAGTACATTTTTGGTTCCCATTTCCCCACTCATGAATTAGCACACACAAAGCGTGACTTCATTTAATCTGTCCTTTTAGCTTAAAAGTGTCACAGCAGAACATGAGGTTCTAGAATCTCATCAAATTCACCTTGTCACTGTGATAGGTATGACATATAAAAAAATGTATACACCTTTTCGTAGCTTATAAATTTATAAATTAGACATTGAATGGTAAACAAATTATCATAAACACCTGGTTTACAATTATGTTTACAATCACTTCACCCTGTATATTTGACTTTGGTGTAGATACTAAGACCTGACAGTAAACCCCAATTGAAGTCTCTGTACAGGCATTTTTTCATCCAAATGTACTGGAACTTATCTTACTTTTATTACATTTGGTGAGTGGCGATTGTTCTTATTCATATATTGTTCTATAGATATTTTGAAAACAATAATTTGCTTTGTTTACGATGGACAAACTTCTATGGTTTTACTTACAGATGCCTCAAAAGAGATCATATGAGATCATAGCCCCATGTTGCAGTAACTTCTTTCAGTTGAGAGTAATCCCCTAAATACAGAAGCTCCTTCTAGTGCTGTGCCTCAAGGGTCTGTGAGAGGCTTACTACATTTAGGTCCTGGACACTGTTTATGTACGATCATGTATGGAGACAGTACAGTAACACGTAGCCCAGTTAGTTTAATGCCGTAGCACTGACGTCATATCCTATTATTCACAATGGTGCCTTCGCAACATTTGTTGCTTGTGTTAAAACCTATAGTGCTGTGGTGAAATACAGTAATAGCCCGGCTCAGGTTTCACTGGAGGAGGAGGCTCAGATGGAGGCTCAGTATCTTATTGGTTATTCAAAAATAGACCCCCACTATCTTGACCCTAGGCTTCATGGACAAAGCAAACGCAGATGTGGCAGTAACAACAATAGCTTGATGGCAATAACCCTTACTGGAAATTGGGAACCTGTTTTTAGAGGTCAAGACCTTAAGTGTCAGGGAAGATGGTCTCTACAAACGACCAAATATTCAGCTATGGTCAGGAGGTGCGGTCAGGCCCCACAAAGATCACACTGCAACTCTGAATCTTTTATTCACTTAAATATGAGTGGTGCCCCTCTACTGCGTACCTCATGATGGTTTGACGCCTATGTTTTGTTTGGTGGCTTGTTGCCCTAATTCATTGTGTCATACTGCAATTGTTACCCTGCTGGGCTGACTGTCTCAGCATAGTAGTGGGACGAAGCTTATCGAAGGAGCTGAGATCCTTGGGTCATTATGGCAAATATGGAAACCTGCAGCCAACTTAAACAAACACGCTAGTCAGGAATGAAAACCCAAACTGGATCAGTGGAAAGTGGCATAATGCTGGCAGAAAGGATGATCAAGAAAGTGGAAAAGATTGACTTGTTATGGCATTTTCTGTTGGAAAACAGACAGAAGGAGAAATGGTGAAGGAACCTGCAACAAGGAACACTAGTTTCTAACTAAATAATTAACGTGTTCATAATATGATTGAAGTTAAAAATGAATTTCATGTTTTGGGTGCTCGTTCATGGCAAATGCTGTAGTTTAACCATCCATTATTTTGATGGTGCTGTGAATTGGTAGACACAGTAAGTGGAAATAAAGCTTAATGTCAGGTTCAGAGGAATTATGGGATCTACTCTTCTTTCTCTCAAGTTGAAGTCAGTGTCGGACAAATTGCACTCTTGTTTCCAGCTAAGTCACAACCTGCACATCAGCTTGGGGAGAGACACTTCTTGTTTCCAGGGTGAATCCCCCCTTGCTAAATTTATATGTGCAAACATCAGTGGCGGGATTGACCGGTAGGTTGCCAGGGATTTGCGTGTATTGTGACGCCCGACATTAAAAATAGCATCTCTTGCTCTGAAGCACACTGGGACTGGGGCACATAAAGCTGGAGCTCACAGCGTTCAGGAAGTGCTCGGTCAACTTGTGTGATCATTTGATGTTTCCAGTGTCAAGGAGTTAATGGTGAGTCATTTTTAAAATGCTTTATTTCAGGTTTGTTGGACATCTTGATGTCAGCGTCTTACTGAAAAATTGCAACAGGCTAACAGTTCCAGGAATTCCAGGTTTCCAGGTGCATATTGCTTATTGAGATGAGTTGGTTCTTAACCAGCATGATGCTTAACATTTTTGTTTCCAACTTGTTCCCAACTTGATGACTGCTTTTTTTTCTCTGCTTTTTAAGGTAACAAATCTTTTTTATTATTATCTTTTATAATAACACAATAAAAGACACTAAGATGAAACAGTTAAGTTCAAATACGTTGCTAGGTTCTTAACTTATGTAGTGTTGCTCATCTGCACTTTTGTTCTGCAAGTTGCAAAGTGTTCCGAGGCAGTTGCTCACAGATAAGTTTCTGACTGGCAATTAGTTGCTAACCAGTGCCATGCTACTGTTTTGAGCATTGAAAATAACTTTTTCGAAGTTGTGAAGTGTTGCTTAGTTACTAAGGTATTACTAGCTATATTGCAAACCTGTCCTAAGATGTGATTGACCATATCTTAAAGAACCCACCAACCAGAGAGGCTGATCAGAATTCATGCATTCAGGTTACCTTTTAAGAGCAAGCAGGAGACATATATTCATATACGACTAGAATTTACAGACAAATTTTTGTTGCCATGACCTTGTAATAATGATTCTTTTTATTCATCTTCATCAGTTTTTAGCCAACTTTTAAACAACGAAGCAATCTTCGACGGTCAACGATAAAGTTTTGAAGTTTCTAGGTCACGTTGCTCTGTTAGCTCTGCGGTACAGGTCCGAGTAGGTACATCATTTTGTTGTGAAGGTGTGTGTCACATGGTCTACAGGGTTAAAAACAGGTGGAAGTTGTCTTCACTGTCAGTGTGTGTTGGAAGAGGAGCACTGTGCTGTGACGCCTCAGCTACCATAGATCATTAGTGTATAGAAAGCATCTGACTGAATTCAAGTAACTCACGTGGTAGATCGTCAAAGCATTCTAATTGTTCATGATTTAACGTCCTCAAGTCATCTGCCTCTCTCTCCAGACAATTGAGACAAAACTGGATCATTTCCCACGGCACACTTGACAGTATGTACTGTATTGCTCATTTGAGCAGTTGAACATGGAGCACATACGGTGACAACTGCTGGACACATTGCCATGGTGATGGGGGCATTGCAGGAGAGCTGTTTGCTCAGTTACACCCTTAGGAGTCTCAGTAGTAATGAGTCAAGCACATGCGTTCATCATGGAAGCTGATATTTGGCTTGAATTTCTAGAACATGGCTTATAAATCTCAAAGCAGCGACACACAGTATTGAGATGCCTCGTTCACCCTCAGACATCAGCACTGAAGTTCACGCATATTGTTCTTGTTTATGACGCTGCTCAGGTACTCTGCAGTGTTGCAAATACATGCAATACAACCTTGATACAACCTTGATCCTGCAGTACAATGCCTTCAGTTGATAATGCTGTTTATGTTACACCTCATCATTGGTGTTGCTCTGCCCAGGGTTTGGCTCATTGCTTGCATCTTGCCACAAACTAAGTTGTTTTTGTATGTCTGCCATCTGAAACGCTAATAACCTTAGCATTAATGTTGACCAGATCCCTGAATATGAGCGGTTCCTCACACAGAGTATCTAAGGCCAGGAATCTCAAACTGAACCACGCAGTCTAACCAATTGCTGTGGCTGCCGTTGGAGCAAACAACACCGGACTCATAAATATCGGATTACAGTCTTCACACACATGATTGTTGAATAGGTGATTGGTTGGCACAAAAACCTGCACCCACTGCAGCCCTTTGGGGGCCGGTTTGAGACCCCTGATCCAAGCATTGGCTTTAACCATGGCATTGCCATTGCTCCGGTTATGACAGCTAGCAGTGGTGTTGCGCTGTTTATGACGCTGTTTTTGTTACGTATGGCATCTCAATGTACTGTACAAGTCCAAGTACTAATGCTATATATGATATTCCTGTAATGACGTGGTTCAGGTTATGCATCTGAGCCACGATGTTGCCCAGTTGTGTTGCTCATGTTCTGCATGCCTCAAAGCAATGACATTGCTCATATTACTCCTTAGTTTGTTGTTCCTCAAATCAGCTGTACACCTTGAAGCAATGACGTAGCTTGCCGCATCAGAGCACTGTCAAAAGACACTGTCAAAAGATTACATCCTTCGATGTGTTGATCACACTCCGTTGGAACGCAGCTGATCCTTATGTCAGGAATGAAACACTTACTGTGCAGAAATGTTTTGTCATTCTGCACACTAAACTAATGTTTTCAGTCAAGGAGGATTGGATTCTGTGGGAATGAACATGGCAGATTTCAGCCCTGCAGGAAACCATTGACTTCACTTCATCTAACATATGTGCGTCATTTCCATATCAGATGTGTCTCTTCAATATTCTGAGTCACACACGCAGAAGCTTTCTAAATACTTGTGTCAAAAATTACATTTGTTTATTATTCAGGGGCAAAGAGAATACACATCCCACATAACATCTACGTCATGAAATATTTGGATTTTAGAAAGGACTGTGCAGATGTCTCACTTGGTAAGTAATGACTCAAAGCTTGAATTGTAGCCAGAAGAAATAGGTGGTCCGGGAGTTGAGAAAATTGAGCTGAAGCTAAAGTGGCTGCTGTTGGATTGATTTTAGACATGATCATCATGATTCGTCAAGAGCAAGTGCTGCTGTCAGATGATGGGCAGAGACGTGAAACCTCACCATGGCATGTCACTCTTTGTGATCAAATTCCTGGCATGTGTGGGAGAAACTTCTCACCGAGTGAAACCACGTCTGTATGGTTTCATATAGACATATATCATCGCCTTGAGCAGAAGAGGATGATGCTGTTGTAGTAACTATGGCTGGCTGTTGCCTGACAGTGTGTTTTCAAGGATGGCAGGAAGCAGCACACTGTGCCTACCATTGATTTCTTCGGACTAGGTGTCCTTTTGTCACAAAGGTTGCATGTAAGATTGCATGTAGTGGCTGTCACTCCTCCTACAAACCAGCTGGTTTGGACTTAAGTATGGCTTCTTCTGAGACGAACCTTAAGGAACCTTTACTGCTAGGCGACCAGCTCCAGACAGCTCAGTCAACTCCGTTTGAGATGACCCAGGCAGGAGCAGCAGAGAGATGCAATACATTCTTAAGTCGATTTGTCCAGAATCCTGTAGTTTGGCTTCAAGCTGTGCTCTCAGGGAACGCTGGGATAGCATGGCGACTGGCTCTGAAGTTTGACTAAACTGGTTTCTGTCATCAGTTTCAGTCTCAAAGTGCTTGTCCTTGTCAGACTCCAGTGTGCTTCTCAAATCACTGTGTTTTATGGACATTAGGAAACTACAGACGAGTTGCGGAGGTTGTCTCTTGATGATTAAATAAACCCTCATTTCTGGTTGAGACACAGCACACAAGAACTTCCACACCTTGTCATCACCTGGGCACCGCCCTGCACAGTGGGCCATCTGGACCAGGCCAGACCAGATTGCTACCTGGTCTCACAAACTCATGCAGATCAGGGCTGCGCTGCCTAGTTGTTTTTTTTTTAAGAACACAAGTATTGAACAGTAGCAAAAACAAACCAACAGAACAGACATTAAATACACGTGGCCATTGAATTAAGAGCAAGTAAGACTGATTCATAATAAGTTTTTCAGCATGTGAAAAGCGTTTTACTAAATCAAATCACATTGCTGGACTTGGACAGCTTATTTTGTATTTATTTCTTATGGGTTTTTGCCAGGAATGAGTTAAGTGTAGTGAAAATAACATCTCTTTGCAGATGGTGAGGGCAGAGAAAACGAATATTTCCTTTAAAATGAAGGCATATTTGGTCTTTAGCGGACGCAAAGGCTCCACAATTTGCCATTGAAATGGTGATTGCTATAAAATTCAGTACTAAATCTTGTGATTAAAACCCTCCCTCCGCATTGTTTTGTTCTGCATTTCAGAGAATCCAAGTGAGGGGAATACGTGTGTATTCACTGATATCAGACAGCTCACATGCAGAATTTACACAAAACAGCAAGGATCAAGTACAAATAATGAGTACTATAGATATTATAGATTACCTAGCACCAACTCATCGGTCACTTTCCATCCACAGCTTTCATGTGCACATTTGCACAGCTTGGTCAGATGGTTGTTTCTGGCTCACCACTGCATTGGATTCTGTATAATGGCCGTTTGCAGTGTTCAAAACTTTTGCCCCTTAACTGGCAATATCGTCCACGGAATCACTTTGGACCCCCTGGGCTAGAATAAAATGAGTTACGGGGTCTCAGACTTTTATGGTGACACAAGGAATTTCTGTTTGCTAGTTTTCTTGAGGGACTTACTCCATGGGGGAGAGAAGGTATCTTATTATCTTTACCAAAGGGGACAGCTGAGGTGGGCTCTAAAGCATTATATCATGACGCACAGAGAAGAGCAATGCTCGTTCATCTAATGAGGTTTTTGTACGGTGTCTTGAGGGAGGTGAAGAAAGACAGAAAGACACAAAGCGGAATGACTGTCTGGCTTTGTGGAAACATATAACCTTTGGCTGCAGTCTTATAATCTATTTGCCACTTGTATCACTTCACTGGCGGTTGCTGTGAATATCATGGTGACACAAGTCTTTTGAAACAACAGAGGGAGGCTTTGAAAAGAACTAATTTTACGTCCCTAAACAGAATGGTTTAATAGTCAACCATTTAACCCACAAGGTCTGGTGTGCCCAAAAAAACATTCACCTCTACCAAAGGATGAGAAATAGACTGGGATGATGTGAAATTGATGGGATTGTAATATCTACCTGGACTCCGGAATACAGTAATAGAGTTTGGTGTACCTCTTTTCTGTGTTTTCACTTCTCCATTTGTGACTCAGGAGTTTTATTCAACAAAAAAGTCTTTGGTTCTTATTCAAAAACTTTGGCTATTATTTATCCATCAAACAAGAGTGGGCATTGGGCTTTTTAAATGTGACATTAAGAAACTCATTGTGAGTGTTGTTGTCTGAAAGGCTTAAATCGCAGTCATCCTGCGACAGAAATCAAACAAAAACTCAGATAAACAAATGGTTATTGTTTAGTAGAAAGAATGAACATCTTCCATGACATTTTCACTTCTACAATTGAACATCAAACCTACAAAAGATTCTTTCCTTGTATCTGAAGTAAAACAATATTCAGTGTTGTTTTGCAGTTGAATGATTCACTGGTCCTTGTATCCCCCAAACATGAGAAATGTCATTATGTCAGGCCTCCAACCACCCTCATGATGAGGCATCCCAGCCACTCGGGGCAAGAGTCATGTCACCAAACACCTCCTACATACAGACAGACACACGCATGCACGCACACATACAAATACCCTGAGATTCGTCACTTAGCCCTGTATGTTTTTAACAGTGGGAGGAATCTAAAATGCCTGGAGGAAACTCACAGTGGGTGGACATATAAGCTCTACACCCAAAAGACACTGCTTCACCCCAAACTGGAAGCCTAAACCTGGTTGCCATGAGGCTACAGCTCAAATAATCTTTTTACAATTTTTATGTACCTGAATGAACTTGTTGAGGTGCCTCAGAAATGCAGTCGCTGGGTCTGAACCGACTCTTCTCATTATGTGAAAAATTATGTCTTTGTGCTTGTCTCTGTGATTGTGGTTGTCAACAGCCATGGTTTTCTTCAATTTTCGCTTTTTTTGTGTTTGCTTGTACTGTCAGACTATCTTTATATTAATCAGCACACTGTTGACCAGAAATGACCCGTCGAGACAATAGCAAACTGTTTTCTCAGGAAGACAGATATTCATAGTTTATCCTTGGAGTTTGGCCAACGCTACTAAAAGTGAGGATGTCTAGTTCACACAGCTTCCACACCGCAAAAGAGAGAGCAGAACCTCATATTGCACAAATACCAGCCAGAGACAGGATGTGGGGTCAGCATGAGAAACTGTAAAGCTGTGGGAAGTTTGGTCTTTGGACATTGATGTAGGAAGAAAGCCTCAGATAAACACTTTTTGTAACTCTCCCTGGCATTATTTGGGCGTTGAGAGAGATGTGTGTCTGACGAAACAAAAAATGTTGTGTTGAGTTTCAAGGTTTTTAAGTTGCAGATAACTCTTAGAGATGGACTGTGAATGGATGAGGATCAGCACAGAGTGTGAGCTGAAGGTGGGCCGACACAGTCGATTTACAGGAAGCTCATGGCACAAGGACTTAATTTTCGTTGTGAATATGAGTCACGTTTGAACATGACACTCTTGTTTACCATGTTCATTTTTTTTAATTTCTGTTATACATTTAAATTGTATGAAACTCACAAGGTCACAAGTCACAAGGGGTTTATGTTAGAAAGATCTAGCAGAATTCCATGTCATGGTATTGCAAGCTGTGTGGATTGCACAACTTTATTTATTTATTTTATTTTTGTTATTAGCTGTGACATACCTGCAAAACGGTTTGTTATATCTCAGGAATTTTTAAACAAATTATAACTACAGGGCTACAATGCCAACTTGCTAAATGTAATGCTTGCAATTGCTTACCTCCGTTTCCCCTCGTGTGAGTTAAAATTGGAACTGATTAAAATCTCAATGCATGATATTAAAAATCATGATGCGATCCTGAGAGAGATTATGTAGGTGTTGAATACACCCTATGCAAAGTGTCTCTCACAGGCAGCATTAATCGTATAAGATTACTCTGGCAGAGCATTCTTCATTTCACATTTCATTTCTCCTGCTGGGACGCTGCAACGTGCAAGACGTCCCTCCTGTTACGCAAGCTCTAACCCCTCCGCTGCTGAGAGAGACATCACCGCCATGAGAAAAAAGGTTGCAGAAGGAAAATCCAGTCGCAGCAGGATCATATGATATGACATCACACCTGCCCATGTGGAACAATGACGTCATCCTCTTGCTATGTAGTTCCCCGTCTCTGAAGGTGGGTCGAATTCATGGACGACATCCCTCTTTGTATAGCCAAGAGAAAAATGACATTTAATGCTGGCAGAGTGCTCGGCTCATTTACTGTTTTGATGGAGTCATATCATGTGACCCCTACTGGAGATTTACCAGTGATGACACCACCTCAGCAGCTGCAATCTTATGTCAGACTGAGCCTCACGTTTTAGAAGGTTATTTTCATTTTATGTTGTTTTCAAGAAACATGCAAAATTGAAAAAATATATATTATTATATAGTTTCAAAATGTTAACACAAAGAATAATAGCTCATTGAAATCAGTGGGACATAATATATAACACAAAAGAGTAACTTTCTTTAAAGCACTCACAGAAGAGTTCTTTCTTGAATTGATAATTTATTGATATTATTTACCCCCAAAATAAAAAATAAAAGACAAATATATATTCTCAAATATATTTTTATTGAAATGCTGATCGGAATTATTGCACTCATTTCCTTTAATGGCATGTCATAGTGTATATATTTAACTTTCTAATGATCTACCAGCACCTCAGATTAAAAGGTCCTCACATTATTCATGAATAGGTTTTTCTCACCCATACTGCACCTCAAAAGGCATTTGTTAAAGATACCTCCAAAGCATACTATAATTCAAACTATATTTTAAAAAGCAGCCCATAAATGTTTTTAAAGATGCACTGTAATCCATGAACACATTCTAACACCTCGCATTGAATGAGTTGCATAGCCCAAGGATGATGTCATCCTAGGCTGACTGAGTGATGTCATCACCAAATGATGTCACCTCATTAAAAATGCAGCTGAGAGTTTCTGCTACGCTGCAGTTTCCCACTGTCTCAGTGAACAGTGAATGCTACATCAGATTTGAAACGTGTTAGACTGCGTCAATCTGAAAGTCACCTAAGCTTTAGGTGCCTCACTTTTGTCACTATGGTGTCATCAAGCAGCGTTGAGTGAATCACAGGATGGTTTAGGAAAATATGCCAGCTGGATTTGGTTTCCTCATGACGGCACAGGGGATCGTGCCAGACACATTACAGATATATGGAGAGTTATTGGCATACATATTGAGTCATTACACGGCTGGAAGAAAACATTCAGCCTCTATGACCTTTAGAGTTGTCCTTGAAGAATGCTGCCCTGGTCGGCGTCCCTGTGATGTCAGACAGTCATGACTGAATTAGTCAGTAGTTGCAGGAGTGAGATCATGTGCTCTGATTTGAAAATTAATCCCCACCCACAGGCTCAATGACACATCCTTTCTATGCCATAAAGCCTGCGTAACACCAGGGTGCAGATGTTTCTGTCTTCGGGTAATGTTTGTTTTCTGAAAAGTTTCACCTTATGTAGATCTGCATGGAGATCTAGTCCAATCACAATGTATTTTTATTTTATAAAATATTTGCACCCTTTCAATCAATTGCCATTAAATCTAAGTAATTAATTAGTAATTACCATTTAAACATGAACACAGGATAATTGGCTGGCACTTGGACCTTGATATATCTATCTATCTATCTATCTATCTATCTATCTATCTATCTATATATATATATATATATATATATATATATATATATATATATATATATATATATATATATATATATATATATATATATATACAGTGGCACCTCGGTCCTCGACCACAATCGGATCCAGACGGCCGAAATCTGAATCGATTTTTCCCATTACATTAATGGAAAGAGAAATAATGCGTTCCAAACCTTAAAATAGTCTTTCGTAGGAGTGAATGTAGAGTGTCTGCTGCAGGTGCGCTGTTCTATGTGTGTGGCCGCTGCATGTGGGAGGGGTTGCCGAGTGAGTGACGTCTCTCCAGAAGTGAAGAGGTGCCCGGTGCGTGTCCAGCTCTGAATGTGCGCTTCTGTGCAGTTTGGCTGTGACAAAGTCATAAACCAAGTAACGCTCTGTCCCAGACTCGCCTCATCCCTGTCCCAGCTCCAGCCCACAACAGGACATCAAACCCTGGAGTGAGCGCTCCAGCCTCGGAGGTGTGGAGAGCGAGCACCTCCCCTGTGACACTCTACCACGGTCCAGTGTGGAGACAGGAAAGGTTTTGCACCTCAATTTGAAGAAAAACAGTCAGTGCATGTAGCTAACAGGACACGTCTGCATACAGAGGCTGCGTTATACACAATAACAAAGCACGTCGTGGGTCAGCTGATTGGTCGGCGCATGTTATGTTTTTTCCGGCTTTTTTCGGGGGCGTTTGAGTTCTGGATTTTTTTACTTTTTTTTTTTTCATCTCTGACTCTTCAAACTTTGCTTTGTGTCTCATTTTCAGAGTCTGTAAACGCTGTAAAAGCTTTTCTTTCGCTCTTGCTGCTTCTCTGACCATTTCACCCCGCCTGCACCCTCCTCTTCACCACCTGCTTTGGCACTTACTAAAAATTACTATACCATCAACCAGAATCATGGTCCTTGGAGAACTCTTCTGACTTTGTCAGCCAGTCTGTCCAGAAAACATAAAGTGGCATGGAATAGACCTACTGACATAAACATGTGTGACAAGCAGAATTAAAGGCTAGGAGCAATGTCAGGATGAATGTATGTCCTTATTTTGGATTTAAAATGACTCTTGTCATACATTTGGACAGTCACTTTGCTAAGCTGCTGTTTTTCTAATATGAATGTGCTGGGAAATGCTTTTAATTGTCCAAAAATATCGTATTAAGCTTCGGTTTAATAAACACCACGCCTGTTTTGTCGAAGAATGACCAAAATTGTAGCAGTCATTAGCTCCTAAAAATAAATCAGATGACTTTGTTTATTTAGCTATGATAAGCACGAGTGTCCCTGAACGCACCACGGTGGGCTAGTTATGCTGCGCGCGCGCTCTCCTTCAGTCTGCTCCTCCGCTGCAGAAGAAGCAGGACCTGCGCGCCAGCTCAGCCTCACAGCGTCGCTCCGGCGATCTGAAAACACCTCAAGGAGGAAGCGCAGGTACATTTTAATGGAAAACACATCTTCGCGTGGTCCAGTTTCGTAGTGAGCCCTGCAGTTTTTGACTGTTATCGGAAAACAAGTCAGAACAGTAATGCTGTGAGAATGAGGACAGGTGCTGTGTAGTCGTGGGAGCATCAATGTCCTCATTCATCTCTCTACTCTGTACTAATAATTGCATTTTTCTCTGCTTATAATTACGTTGCAGCTGGGAAGAAGTCACGCTCGTAACCGGGCTGCTCCGAGTCCGAACAGGTTTGGATTCTTCTATTCGGACTCTTCCCGAGATTTCCAACTTTTCTGACTTGATTTTCTGACTTAAACGTGTTCCACTCTCGTTTTACGTGCACTGTAGTATTGTCCACTTATGCTGGCAGCATGGTCATATCCTGATAGATTTGAGCCTATCTGGCACGTCGTTTACACAAATACCTCCAGAATTACTCGACAGCATTGTATTTAAGACGTATGAAGCCTTCCCTGAAACCATTGCCACTGCATGTTGCTGCAGGTTTGAGCACGAAGTCATCATGCCACTGTTGATCAGTATACAAAGAATAATACATCCTGAGCTCACTGTGAAATTCATCCTATTTGTAGCCTGCCTTTTCTGCATTCAGAACAATGTGCTCACAGGCATCTGATGTTTCCCTTCATTATACACAGTTACAAACCTATGTATACACCCGGGCTTAGTTGTGTTTCCTTCATTTGTTATCGTGCTTGACTTGGGATCAATGACTCAGTGCTTCTTATGAGTAGCAGCTCTTCCACTGGCCACTTCTAGCCTTTTCTGCTTAGGGCCAACAGAAGCCTGGAGTTGACACTTTCTTACAAGCAGCTTCAGATTACCTGGGCATGAAGTCGACTGAATGCTCAAAAAGAATCTGTCGGAGGTGTGATGCTAATTATTGTCAACTTTTTCAAAAAAGTCCACCCTAAACATCAATCACTGTTCTCTTTGTTTTTGTGTTTGTGAATGATATGTGTATTTTTTATTGATGTCTTTGTCTGTGCAGTGATCATCAGACGAAGTCCGGTGAAGCAATGCCCACACTCTGACAGTCAATATGTAAGTTTGACATTTCAGTGAACTTGATTCATCGCCAAGTGATAAGAAAGGGTTAATGTGTACGGGGTCGAGTCTTTCTTACGCACTCCTACTTGACCTCTCTCATATGTGTTCCTTTCACCTTTTTTGCACCTCGATATATGGTTTGAGACTGCAGACGCACATCAGACTCACATCAGACGCACATCAGACCCACTTCAGACCCACATCAGACGCACATCAGTATATATCAATATTCAACATTATTTTAATTCAACCTCAAATAGACAGAATTTCACGTCTTACGTGTGACTGGTCTCAGTCAGTTTCTGTTGTGTCATGGTTAACGTGAAACTGCTTAGTCATACAAATATATATATATCCATAGTATAGTATAGTATAGTATAGTATAGTATAGTATAGTATAGTATATCAGAGTAGTTTTGAAATGTACTCATTTACTGATCACACTGATCACATTCTGTTATGGGTGTTTATTGAATTTATTACGAAGGAATTTTATTTCAGTTCCAGGATAAGTCCAAGTTGAGCTGTGTTGAGTTCAACAAACTAAAACAATGCAAAGCTCCCGACGTCCCAACCAATTGGCTGGACTGGGATAATTGTTGTTTGTTCAGCTTTTAGGTTTATTTTCATGAACAACACAGACTGCTTAATTTATTATGGTTGTTTTTTTCCTTCAGGGTTCGGTGTTTGATGTTGCTGCTCCTGGTGCACGTCGTTCTGGTGTTTCACGGTGAGTTCCAGTTCCACAGCTGCTGTGATGACAAGTGTCTTTCCTCCCCCTGCTGCTCACATCTGGAGTAAACAAATTCATTTGACACATCAGATGAGAGATGGTGTGTGATGACATAACTGTCATGAGAGGGCAAGGTTTTTTCAAACTTTCGCATCACATCTTCTTAGAAATGTTGTAATGCAGGTATGCCCTAGGGGTGAGACAATATGGGTAGCTCATGATTCGATAGCTGTGGCAATATTTGGTCCACGATAATGATAACATCACGATACACGATGTCTGCAATATATGATATATTGCAAGAAGTTCCATCCATGATATATCACAATATACAGGTATGTGCTTGAAACTGAAAAAATACCCTTAAAAAGGAAAACGTCACGTAATGAGGCATTTATCTATTGTACAATGTACAAAGGAGATTGAGCTCAAAGAAACTGGCCCCAGTCTTGTAAATACAAGCAGTATGCAGCTGGACAAGTTAAAGTGCATGATCATTAGTAACATCACAAATATGAGTAGCAGTATATGCACTCATGTGTTGAGTGCGTATATTGCAATCAAATCTCATGTTCCACGCGGTTCAAAGAACATATTACAACTACAGATAGTCTTTACGTTTCCAGATGCGAAGATGCCATCCACGTAATTTTACCCAGCTAGCAATAGGGCTTGAGAGGGTGACGTCACAGTGGAAAACCACAATGCTTTGTAGGCCAACTGGAAAGTCTGTCCACAACATCGTTGCCAGGCCTGTGCGCTGTTGGTTTGTTGAAGTCCATCTATTAAACTTTGATCATGATGGAAACGTGCTGTGTTGTTAACTGCCACACTTGACCCCATGACCGTTTCGGAAAATCACTGGTTTGCGATTGTTCCCGTTTCATTAATGGATGAAGAGGCAAGGACTCTGGTCCCGGAAGTAACAGTGATGTGACGCATAGCCTGTAGAGAATCCGTGAGACTTCTAAGCAACACGGTGTGTTCTGAGCAGTTACGACAAGACAGGTTTGAATAAACAGTCTCTGAATCCAAGTTTGTGTATTGCTGTTTGTAACTTTCTTTGTTTTGTCTCCTACTAGTAAAGCTAACGACAGAGTAGCCCATAACTCTTCACTCATCAATGACTAATTTTGAGTTTTTCGAAGGTTTTTTGACATCTCACAACTAGCTTTAACCAAATGATGAATCAAAACAATGTGTTGTGCTGCTTCACAAGTGTCACGTCGTAGCACCGCTCGGGCTAGCTTACGCTTATCGAGGTAACAGGCTGGTGTTATACTCATGGGTGAAAACAGCTCATTGGAGCACTTTAAATTGATATAATGCCTGTAATTTCAATGGTCTGATGTGATGAGGATGGATCCTGGTGACATAAAGCTTGTTTGCCCATATATTTGCATAGCCATGCATAGGTACTGCAGGTGTATTGAGTCCCCACGTCAGTCCTGTCGGTCACGGAAGTCTGCGTCACCTGCCGAAACTCGCAAATGGGCGATCAGGCGTGGGCATACTGTAACTGACAAACGGACTCTGACAAAGTGGCACGATATGTAACATTGGGGTGTAAGAAAACATCAAGACACTCAAATATTGCAATACTCGATGGCACAATTCTGTATCGATAGTTTAAGTCCACTATTGGTATAGTTTATTAAATAAATGCTTGGATATGTTCAGAATGCTGCAAAGGACCCCTATATTTATAGTATGAGTGAGGTCCGTGATCATGAACATCTTCCCCAGGCTCTTCGCAAGGCATGACTGTGTGCTACGATGACTGAATGTGAATGGCATGAGGAGGCAGGCTGAAGGATGCAATGATGCTACTTCATTGAGCCAGTCAGTGCCCAGTGTGCTCAGACTGTTGTAACTCAATTGGTCATCGGAGCAATACGTATTTTTGAATTCATCAAGAACATGTTTTGTTATATTGGCACATTGTCGTCACTAGCGTAACTGCTTTTCCTATTAAGAATTAACAGCTATGGAAATAAATTGTTTTTATTGGAATGCTATTGAAAATGAGACATTATATCCCAAGGGTTGTCTAATTCCTAGTTCATGTATTCCAGGCTCGATCTGTGTGGATCAAGTTGCCATAGACCTCCCGTGGCAGGACCAGTTATGCTGTCACTCAACACCTGTTCACCCTGGTGTGGAGGCAGAGGGCAGTTCTGCAGAGATGAAGCGCTCTGAATCTGACCTCCCACACCGGCCCCACTGCATGTTCTCCCGCTCAACAAGTCCTGTGCTAGAGCAAAATGGTAAGGTTATTTCCTTTTAACTGGTCATTGACATCTATTACTTCATCTAGGAAAATTGAAAAAAGATCATTAGTGTCTGCACACACTGCACACACACGCTTTTATGCAGATCATTTCTATTGTAGTTGATGAAGCTTCTGGAGTCAAGTGACTGCAGCTGCTGCATGTTGGATCAGTCAAAGAGTCTCATTCGAAACCTCAGTTTGTATTCAAATGCTGTATAGCTTTGTTTGAATCAGCTCCAAGTTCAACAACAGAAAGCAGTGTCTTCAGTCTGTGGTGTGACTCATCTGAGAAAATAACCCTCTGTAAACAGCCTACAGCTTTATTGCATCACTGATCAAGATGTCTCCCACCAGCCTCTTAGAATCGTTACACATTTTCATCAGGGCAGCCCAGAATCTCCTCAATATCTTTGATCCTTCATTTCACTTCACTCACGTTTCACTACTGTTAATGATATGATATCCAATGCTTAGTGTGAATGTTTCTGGTTTTGAAAATTTGGGGCAACAAAAGAACATTTTTACATTTGAAAATGGAGGGTAGTAATGCCACGTAGGTCAAAGCCGACCAATATTGTACGTTAGAAGAGAAATGCTCTGAACCTAATGACTGCCAAAGTAGGTGAAGCTCACCTACGTTTGACCCTCTTTTTGGTGTGCACCTAAACCTCTGACAGCTTGATCGCTGGGATTATAATAAATGGAGTCATCACCCTTTAAAAGCCATTATGAGATTTAATGTAGAAACAAGTCTGAACAATGTTTTACGATCACTACCTTCAGTGATGTCAGGGCCCCTTGCAACTTTGACATCTGCAACACAATGAAAATCAAATGTGACACCAAGTGTGTTGCTGAAAATCTTACAGTAGTGTTTTAGGAGGAGGCCCTCAGCATGTGGCTCTGGGTCACATCTGACCTACTAAGGCTTTTTATCATTTGCAGTAAACAGCCGCTTGCATATAAACAAATGTTTGACTCTAAAGAAAAGTAGCTGTCTATGTAATCTTTGGTTCGGAGGACTATAACCTTAGTAACTACATTAATACGTTTCTTTTCTCCTTAACTTGGTTCACACATCTTGTTTTGGATGCGCTTGTTTGAAATTCTGTCTTGATTCGACTTTTTTGTTTAAATGGACTTAACTTAACTTAACTGTGTAATGATGGTATATAAATGATATTGATATAGACTATCAAAATGTGATTAATCCTAAGGGGGCAGCGCATGACCGGCGTGATTTTCACTCTGTGGCCCTCTTCATTATGTAATTCAGTAGGCATGTTGGAGCGCTTAAAGCAATTGTACAAACCAGCAGTGAAGCAACTCCTCAGTGTTATTGTTTCTTTATCTAAAACCAGCAACAGAGACTTGTTTTTTAATTGTTGAGAAAGTACATCAGCCACTTAGTGCTTGTTAGAGTTATAGTTACAAAACACTATCATGCCACTGGTGACCGTGTAAGTGAGGCAACGTGCAACAGGGGGAGGATTTGTTGTTCCCATTGATTGTTTAGCGCAGCCTCACAAATCAGTGGTGATTGGTTTACAGCCTGCAATTGCAACTCGCTATAATTAAACAAAGATCTGAAAGGTCACGGCTGACTCACTCTCAGGAGTATGAGTCAATGCTCACACATTATTGCAGCTTCTTTAAGATGAGTTTGCATCTGGTGGATTTTCTGCCCAGTCAGTGACATTCATGTGAACGTTTGATCACCATGTCAGTGAGGAATTAAATAAAGAAGAAGCTACGTGAGAGTGTAGACCAGCAAAAGGATTTCATGCACCGTCACATGGTGTGATGATTTCATATATTCATGACAAGTTGAATAAGTAATTATCACAATAACTAAGTAATTAACTAATAATAACTAAGGCAATGTATGCAAATATCTGAAATTTTTCTTCTTTTTTTCCTTAAGTAAATGGTTGTTTTGTTACTCCCAGATGCAGATACAAGTCTCTTTCTTTCTCTCTCTCTCTCTCTCTCTCTATATATATATATATATATATATATTTATATATATATATATAGTTTTTGCTGTTTTTCTTCACATCTTTCCACTTCTACGGTAACATTATGAATTGAATTGAAATGAAATGAAACGAGGTCCAAGCAATTTAATCCACATTTGCAAGAAGGATATGCTACTTCCGCTTTGTTTCAATGTGTCTTAAATGTACTTGTTAGGCGAAATTCTACACTTTGTAAGATTGAATTCATTCATGTTTTACACATTCCAATAGCTGTGCACCTGTTCACAAATGTGCAGAACCTGTGTGCAGGCCTGCCACAATAATGCCGCCTGCCGCCTAATGATGACAGTAGATTTTAGGAAGCTGTCAGTCAGTGGCGAGACTCAAGAGGAGAATCACGTGACAATGTTTCACTTTTATTACATGATATTTGTGTCTAAATGTCTTGACTACACTCTGGGCCATCATTCTAGCCTATTTGCATAATCCAAATACAAATGTATTTCCTGTTGAAATCCTGTAATAACATTGAATTGGCATGTTTAGAGACCGACATCACTTTTTGGGCATGACACTGGCACCGTTTTCAGTAATTCAGTGTTTTCTCAACTATGACTTGCATTGTGGCTGAAAGTTCCCCCTTCCATACACCGTACTCAAAAGTTGACGAATTCAGTGGGCGATGGTGCTGTTATCATATAAAGTAACGCTGCATCTGACGCAAAGTGGTGATGGAGTCGGTTGTCTCTGTCTCCGTGTAAATTGTGCCTTTGTCTCCAAACGTATCCACATGAGCTGTTCCTTTGATCATGCCTGACCGCGACCTTTCTAGTCACTCCCAATGACAACCTCAGTATCTTCGCCTCTGTTGCTTCTAACTCTGAGACACTACGCCACCCGTGGCAGTGACCACTGCCGTCTTTCTCCTCTTCTCTCTCCTCATCTTTTAGTGTCTTGAGTAGAATACAAATGCCTGGAGTAGTGAGCAGCTCATGCTGCTTTTTCCCAGAATCCTTAAGAGGATGACCATCATTAGGAAGAAGTGATGCTTGTATTAACATGCAACTTGTGTTTTCCCAGCAAGTGTCTGCGTGAACGTGCTGTGCTTCATTGAGGAAAACTGGGAGTACTTAACTTGCCATCGTCAGTCTCTCATCTCATCAGGAAACCTGTCTATTACTGCTGTGGCAGTTCACCTTCAATGGCTGAAGTGAGTTTGTCTAGTTGTTCTTTGCTCTGTTCTCCTGCTTGGAGCTGAGTGTCATGATATATAACAAAAATCTGAAATGTTGTCATTCTTACATTTCCTATTTTATTATGTTTTATAGTTGGTTTTATATGAGTTATATATGACAATTTCTAAAGTATAGACGGCGCACACATCTGTGTAACGTACAGGTACCAAGGGGTATTCTTGTAATTGGTCTAGTGTTGTTGTATTTTTGCGTTTTCATGTGTTTAATGTGTAAATATTTTCACTTTACTCAAATTGTTTTCTTTTCCAGGTCCCCAGTTAATGCGTCAGGGAATGCTGAGTATGCGTTTAATCATCCTGTCCGTTGTGCATCCGAGGAATCCCTCCCATGTTCTCTTGCTTCTGATACTATGGCAAGTGTTGCCATGGTGACCTTTAGTGTCTTCAATGAAACAACAAAGACAGTACTGCTCAACTTTCCAGCTAGGCCAGGTAAGAAGCTGATTTGATGTTGTCATTAAATTCAATTTATTTAACTATTAGTGCAATCATAGTGCCATCTCAGTGAAAATGTAAAAATTGTTTACTGTTCTTTTCTGCTGTTAAACGTAGTAATGCTCTTGTACCACACACAAAAAAGGCTTGAAATATTACAGGACTTTAAGTTATACAAAACTGAGTAATTAGGGTAAGGTTTGAAGCAAAATGTACGGATACTGCATCAAAATACTTTATATCATAGAAATGTGCTAGATAATTGAATTACATGAAAGATGGAACAAAATGTCCTTTGTCCATTGTCATGGTAAAAGTCTTAAAATGTGCGTACAGTTCAAACATGGAAAATGAGTTATTTTTACAAGTCACAGGGAAAGATGTGTTGCTGAGAATGTCGAGAAAGTATCTTGTCTAGACAGTCGATTCTCCTACTGTACCACACGCACCTGCAATTTAGTAGCATCAATTACCTCTGTATTACCACCGTTAAATGTGCAGCCCATAGGTGCTTCACACTGTACCAATGGACTTATGGGTTATAAGTTCATCATGAGCCTCCCGGAAATTTGATTTCCTTTGAAGTCCTTGACTGCAACAATGTGGCTTAAATATTTAAAGCTGAAGCTAGACGAGAGCACTTGTTAGGAATACATTTGTGTCATGCATCTGTGTGTCTACAGCAGAAGACAAGCTCACTCCACAGCACTGTTTCAGGATAGTATTTGCTTATATGCCTGAATGTCTGAACACAGTTTTTTTCAGCTTTTACATTTACAGATTGTGTTTATTTTAGCACTGTACATTGCTTGTCTTACATCTACTCTGAACCTCATCATTGTCAATGATAACCAGAAGAAGAAGACATTAGGGCAGACCTGGGCAAAGTGCGGCCCGGGGGCCATATGCGGCCCTTTTCCTGTGTTTTTGCGGCCCTCATGAGGTCGGACTAAAACTATACAACTGATAAGTAGTCATTTTTCGGACTATTTTTTGTCTTGTTTCTTTCTTAGCATTACTATTTCAAGAATGATTATAACATGTTCAGGACTTAAATTTCTTTTCATCTGCTATTTTAGTGAGTATTTTTTGTTCCTCAAAATACATGAAAAGAAAATTGAAAATATATATTCTAATTTCCTTTTAATATTTCATAGATGTTTTTGCTCTAGTTTCATTATTTATATTCAACTTAAATTGCATAATTGCCTAATAAATGCAATATTTTTATAGGTTTCATGCCATATTTGCACTTCATATCTTTGCTTCCATTGAATGGTTCGTTCTTTGTTACGTAAGATTTTTTTTGTCCCGTCATGTTTCTTAGTCATCGCTGCCTTCCTTTTGGCATGATGGCCCCTCACTACTGTCACAGTTTATAATGTGGCCCTTTAGGAAATTTAACTGCCCACCTCTGCATTAGGGAGTAGGTCAGTCTTGAACCTCTTTTGTCAAAACGAACTGTAAACATCATTTTGTTTGTAGATTTGCTCCGATCCAGGTCTTTATACTCTGAAGATTTAGATTACAACACCTTAAGGCTGCTCTGTTGGCTTGTAGCTATCACATTGTCAGAATGAAGGAGTAGGAGGAGGCCAGGAAAAATCAGCGCAGGAACATACTATGCCTTACAATATTTTTGTATTTCTTCTCTAGATACGAACAGGTCTTTTTTGTCTACTCAAACACAGCATTTATTTCTTCTCTACTTATCACTCACACACTCACTTTACCAGCATTCTTTTTTTAATGTGTTAATGTGTTCACTCCATATATAGTCATCAATGTTTCCATCTCCATTGTGGAGAGGTAGTAGTAGCAACACTTAGTTTCATTTGTTGCCATTGTGAATCGTGTGATCTGTGTTCTATTAGCGAGAACTTTTTACATCTTCAAAACTGTTAAACTCATTCTGAAACCAAAAACAATGAGGACATCTCCAACTAAATTCAGACTATTCAAATTCACAATCTCCAGCCATCCAGGAGAAGCTCAAAGTCGACCCTCCTTCTCGTATGATGCCAATGATGCCACCAGGATGTGGACTCCTTTCAGATGAGGACTACGCTGTAGACCTTATGTCTCTCAGTTGTGGTCCAGGGGACACATCAGTATACCACCATAAGTGCTGGATTAATAATATGATCATTTTTTTTTCTGTATGGCATAGTTATTCGGGCAGCAGCCTCGCTGCAAGAAGTCTAACTGTGACCTGGTACCTTGCAGTGTGGAGTTGGTATGCTACTACTTCCCTACTGCTACTTCTCCACAATGGAGATGGAAACATTGATGACTATATATGCAGAAAGTGAACACATTAAAAAAAGAATTGCATCATGAATTAGGAATATATATACTGTATATATATATATATATATATATATATATATATATATATATATATATATATATATGGATCTTCACAAAAGAAGTTGTTAAGTCTCTTTGTCATTGCATGTCGGAATGGGAATTGATTGGGGTCGCGGTTATGGGCTGGGGCCGGGGCTTTGGACACCCTGTTTCAAAATCCTAGTATGTGTATTCTGATTCTGCAATTTTCATCTTCACAGCAAAGCCCAGCGCTCCCATCAACCTGTCTTACAATCAGACAGTTGAGGCAATGTTGTTCTTGCTGTGGGAGGTCCCGGACTACTCTGACTATGGCCTCCTCAAATACCAGGTCCGTTTCGCTGTGAATGCCAGTCTTCCAGTTTGGCAGGTAAATGCAAACTAAAGTTGCTCTCTACTAGCGTGACATGTAATTCCAAACTAAACTCAATAATCCAGGTGCCAACACATGCTTTAATCCATTTCACTTTAGGCTCAAACACTTCGACCGACAAGTTAAATAGTGTTCCTCCTTGAATAGGACAAATAGCATTGATGTGTTTGCTTAGGGATTTCCTCTGGGACTTTCTCTGTTTCTTTTAGTGATTGTTTGACAACTCAGCCTCTAACTCTTAAAACTATGTGACAAGGAGACTACATCTCCCTGTGGTCATCGCGCTGTCAAGCACCTTGGTGATTAGACCATGACTGGCTCAACTATAGAGATATTATGGAGTCAGCCCTAGATCATCTTTGTCCCAGACCTGAAGAGAAAGGTGTACAACAGACCCTCCTCCATCAACTACGTCTCACCATCCCACCTTCCTCCCTCTGTATTTGTTTGCAACGGACTTGAGCAGGTTAAGCAGGTTCTTAACTGCTCCCCTCAGGCTGGAGGCTGAACTAAACATCATCTAAAACCTCCCGCTTCAAGAACATGTGGCTCATCAACAGTGACACTGCTTTTCGTTTAGTTTGGGAGGTCTCTTCAAACCTCCTGATATAATACGGTTTTCGTGTTTTCTGTTTTGATCATCTTGATCTCACTGACCATTTTTTGCAATGGGCATTTGTTTGTAATATAGTATGTCGGAGAAAAGACAAAATGCTAAATTCCATTTAGCTGCAACTAACATTGAGTTTTTGTTGACAACTGTTATTTGAACATGCCTTAAATCCATTTAGCTAAATAAGATTTTCTAAAGTAGTTGACGTTAAAACATAACTAAAAGCACCTGGTATCGTAAATATGACATTTGTTTAATAACTGTCATAATAGATATATTGTTCTCTGAATATCTTTTTCCTGCCAACTATTTTGTGTAACTGGTTCACCCTTGGTTGTTTGAAGGTTATTAACGCTACGCTTGACAAGCCTCAACTGGTTCTGGATCTGAAGCCAAAACTCCCTTACACAGTACAGGTGCGCTGCTCCACCATGGCTGAGCCCCCGATGTGGAGCGACTGGAGCGACTGCCTACACATCTTCCTTGATAGTAAGTGGCACACACTTACACTCATTTACCATGTTGGTTTGAAATGATCAATTTGCTGCTTGTATTTGTTTGTATTTGTGAGGTCTTGGATTTCATATAAATCTTTCATATAAATCTGAAGTGCTCCAGGTGGAATGAATCTTGTGATGCCTCTTGCATGCTCAGAGCATGTTCAGTCATGAAATGATGAAATGCCTCTGCATACATTTGTGTCATTACAACTGGATAGCAAGTGTCTGTATTCCTCTCTTCTGACAGGCTGGTTCTTCGACGGACCTGTTAAAAACTCAAGCTCTGCATAGACGATTAGCTGCTGACCTCAATTTTCTCTCTGTTGGATTTATAACAATGTTTAATGATTAGAAGCATTTTAGACTCATTACCATTAACATAATCATCACTGATGAGTAACACCTGTCTGTGATGCTAAGGTCATGATGAATGAGTCACAAAGGTCAGCTCAGCGGTCAAAAGTCATTGGCTGAAAGCTGCCCATATATATATATATATATATACAGTATTACACATAGCCATAGTGTTTCAAAACATGAGGTCATGTTGTGTCTTTTTGTTACTTTTTTCTCAAGCTGTGAGTTACATCCCTGAGAAAATTGTTGCACAACCGGGGCAGAATGTCACAGTGTACTGCCTGTTCAACGACCACAACTCTGATGCCAGTGGGGCTATGTGGACTTTGAACCACCAGCAGCACCTTCATCGTAGCCAGTACCACCAGATCAACCAGTGGGTGAGAAACATGGCGTCTCGATTCCATCTCTTGTTTAAACGTAGAGTTTAAGTACTGCATGTGAACTATTAATAATGTTGTGTCATTGGGCTCTTTTCTGAACAGCACACTGTTTTAATGTTAATCTTCTGATACTTTAAAGCAGAATATGAATCTATTCCTGTATTTTAGTTTTGTGGGACAGACAATCACAGTGTGATGTAGCATTGATGTCTTCTGACGGACGACATCAGACAATAGAGAAACAGTGACAAGTACACACTGCTCTTGTCTGACTAGCTTTTGTCGACCCAGGTCAGCCAGATCACCGTAAGACCCTCAGAGAATGGAATGTACGACCTGTTGCAGTGTACACAGGAGTGGACCATCCCCTACAGCCAGATCTATGTAGAAGGTGTGTGTTGGTGTTACAAACTCTATTTGAAGCTTGCTGATAGAGATATAAGTGTCTATTACTGTCCACAATGCAGTCTCTAGTTTCTGTCTGTACCTGATGAGGAAGTCCAGTGACCTGGATAGAGTGAATGAAGTGTCATGAAGCACTTTGAAAAACAAGTCTACCGCAGAGCATTTGTCAACATGATTTCCTTTGTCTCCCGAAACTCTGGTGTTGGGGGTCTTAAATGAGCAAGTTTTATCTTATGGTGTCAACGGACCGGGGCCTGGCATGATAAGTTTTTCAGAACTTTAGAGTCGCTACCATGTGCTGGGTGAGAGAAAAGCATTTGTGTAAGATAGCACGTTAGCACCAGTTAGCTCTTTTCTGTGAGCTCAGTTAATATTCTAGAATCCAACGTTTTGCAATTGTTTGGCAATAATAATATTGACTGTAAAATTTATGTGGAAACTGCTCACAAAGGAAGACTGGATAGGAAAGATGAAGTGCTGTTGGCATGCAGAGAAAAGCGTCCGCTTAGAGTCCTCCAGGTTAACATTATGTATGGAACATGGTTACTGTCTGTCTTATTCTTTATCTGAATTAATTTCAGATGAACATGCTAGTAAAATATACATGCGCTCTACATCAACTGAGTAATATCAGGAATAATTTTATGCAGTTATACGGTTAATATAGTACATGTTGTGAAATGTGCTGCATCTAATTATTTCACTCAGATGTATCCCTTTTACATGTCTTGTTGAGTTCAGCTTCCTTCAGTTTCGTGTCCAAGTCAGGGACTGAGCTGCTGTGGAGGGCACACATTAAGCAGTGACACATGTCTTCTTCTGTGCTCATGCTTAAAAATGAGGCCCCAGATCTGCCCGTTTTCTGGCAGTGCTACTGATCAAACTGAGTTTTTGGGGGTTATTTTTCTACTCAGACTTAAACGTTGTGATAATTATCTGTCTTGTGGCATAAGTTATGGGCCAACTGTGTCCTTACTTAATCTTGATTCAAATGCTCCACGTTATCGTGGCCATTCTGACGGTTCCTGTTTCCTTCCCCTATCGGGACGAAAACAGGAAAGAGAGTGCCAGCATGTCGAGGTGCTTCTGGTCTATTAAAAGCACTTTTATATTGAGCTTTCTTTCCCCGGTTTGTGTTTCAGGAGCTTCTATTGACATAAAATGTGTAACAAATGGGGATATTGATGCTATGGACTGTAGCTGGACCACCACCCAGCTGACCACACCCATATTTAGGTCAAGGTAAGGTAAATAAAAATCGATCTTTTCATCTCTTTCAATGAGATCTCTCATATGCTCCGGTGCACTAGCATATGGGGGCGTTCTGTTACGGGTCAAGACGTGGAGTGGGACCCAAGTGCAGTGATGAAAGTCACAGGAGGCAGCAACAACAAAACCACAACAGAAAGCGTCACCGAACCAGGAGAAACAAACTTAAATCTGTAAACAGAGAGACAAATACACAATGAACAGAAATAGTAAAATCACAGAACAAACCAGGAAACAGGCGGAAACAGAGGAAGGAACTAAACTCTAACTCGGGCACCAGGGTTTCAGAGAGTGTAGTCAAAAAGGAGTAAACTAGAACACAGAGAGAGAACGAACGAACAAAGAGAACCAATTTACCACAGGAACAATAGGAGTCGATCAGTCGAGCACACGATGCTGGAGTCCAGGTGTTCTTATACGCAGGTGATCAGGGTGTTGATTGGCTCCAGCCGTGTGCCACAGGAACAGGAAGAATGGAGGGAGAAAACAAAACAGGACTCATGTGACCAAAATAAAAGCAGAATCATGACAGGTTCGCTACCTTTTACACATTGTGCCTACGTTTTACAAAAGCATTTTTAATTGTAATTGCTAAAGACAATGCAATGTGTCCTAGGGAAATGGAAATATGATGTTGCTGTGAACCTAATGCTGGTTCATGCTGCAGCAGACATTTTTTTGTGATCAGTTACTGAGTTTACCTGAAAAGAGAGGTCTAGCTACCTTTTAAACAAGCAACTGAGAAACCCTGCAAAGTGAAAAAACTGGTTCCCCTTTGTGCAGATGGGCTGACATGCTGTGTGATGAGATGAAGGCGCTGGAGGGAGCCGGGGTGGTTGTTGGCAGCACCGGTCCAGTTTGCCATCCGAGCTGGTCTGGACACTGCACCATCCGACCTCTGAGGATGAACTGCTACAAGCTCTGGTTGGAGATCGAATCAGAATTTGGTCCCATCAGATCCAAAGCTGTCTACTTGTCTCCAGCAGACCACAGTAAGTGAGGAAGAAATTGTTCAAGTTCTGTGACGTTAATTTTGAATAGGGCCATAGAAGTGGGTTGGTATTTCCAAATGAAATACAAAACTTGCTTTCGGCTGAAAAGAGGACTTTGGACCACTCTGCAACTGTCCAGTGCTTCTTTTCCATAGCCCAAGTTAGACGCTTCTTCCGTTGTGTTGAGTTCAGAAGTGGCTTGACCATGGGAACACAGCTATTATAGCCCATTTCCCGGACACGTCTGTGAACAGTGGCTTTTGGTACCTGGACCCACTGTGCCAAAACTACCAGTAACTGGTGTACTGACCATGGCATTACTGTCCTCGTTTGGCCTGCCAATTCCCCTGACCTGAACCCCATCATTTATCACAATATTCTGAATTTTCTGAGACAGTCCTGTAAATGCTTCTGTACAGTTAGGCTGGTATGGAGATTTAATTTCACTGTTGAAACATTTGGTTTTGGTTGCATTTGCAGTTAAAGCCCACCCACCAACAAACATCAAAGCTCTGAGTCGGGGCAGTGGGGTCCTGAAGGTTACATGGGATCCACCAAGGCTTCCTGTGAACGGACTCCAATGTCAGCTCCGTCTACTCTTGCCATCTGCAGCCAGAGCTCAGCCGGAATGGAAGGTTAGCTTTCGTTTCATTTGTCATTCAATGTAAACAAATATTCAAATTTTAAATTTGGACAAGCTTTTTGAAACCATCTGAATGACTGCTGCAACTGCCTTTGAGTAGGTAACAATATTGATTGTCTTAAAAAGGCAATATTGCAACATCCTCTATTTTGAAATTGAATCTGTATCAGTCGATACAGATTTTCTTTTCATTCTTTTGTTCATTTTCCCTTGCACAAAGGGCACACATTACGTCCTCTGTTGTGGTCGCAGTATGCATATCTATTTTGTACATTAATGATGGTCACAGGTGGATCTTCAGTCAGGAACAAATTTTTATGGTAGCCTTCTCAGTAACCAAGCCTTTGTTTAAAACAAAATAGTTGTTTTTGAATGTATAAAAAAGTATTTTACCTGAATGACCATGACATTTTTATTGCTTTCATTCTCAGTGCCAAACGTTAGATGATGACATCAAAAAAACTTTTCTTGTCGAAACATATTTTGATGCGTCAATTGCAGTTCCTGGTTTCCTCAGAAATAACCAGCGGAGGTCAAATTTAATTTAGCTTTGAAATTTTTAATAACTTCATATGAATTTCTCCAAACCAAATCTCAATCTGATAATTAAGCACAGACTGTCTTCTGACAGCAATCTGCATTACTGTCTACTACAGTTCAACTCGTACTGAGCTGGAAGTCATTCCATTGCGAGTACCATTGTGCTGTATGTGACTGCTCACCTTCATAGTTTTGGACAAACCAAAACATTGTTTCTATTTTGGGCCTGTTGCAGGTTTATAGTCCATTAAGCGACTCCTGGATGGAGGTTGCGATTCCAGACATGTGCTGGGTCTACAGCGTGCAGGTCCGCTGTGTACACGCCTATGGCTCTGGCTACTGGGGCGACTGGAGCGAGCTGGTGTACTCCATGCCTGAAAATAGTCGAGGTAAAGCACCTCATCATGTTCCGAGAGGATATCGGCTGTAATGCGGTGTTGGAGAGCCGTGGATCAGTGTTGAGTACCAGTGCTAATGGAGAAAACATTCTGTAAACAAAAAGCTTAGTTTATCTGATGATGAGATGAATGTCACAGTGTCTGAATCCTTCTCAG
Organism: Synchiropus splendidus; assembly: GCF_027744825.2. Taxonomy (NCBI): domain Eukaryota; kingdom Metazoa; phylum Chordata; class Actinopteri; order Syngnathiformes; family Callionymidae; genus Synchiropus; species Synchiropus splendidus. The sequence goes on from NC_071334.1 coordinate 35,319,369, forward strand.
CTCCAGAACGTGGACCTGATTTCTGGAGGATTCTTCAGAAAGATCAGCAGAGAACCACAACCAATGTTACTCTACTTTTTAAGGTACATAACATAATGATCATCAGCTTAAATCCCAACCCATTATTAACATTGGTCTTGTCTTGGCAGCCAATCCAAGCAGCAGGCCGTTCTTACTGCATTGATGGATTCATAGTTCATCGACAGCTGGCTGGTGGTGGTGTGAACAGAGATCGTATCAAAGTGGTGTCCTCGTACAGTTTCGAGTGGAACCATGATGTCCAGACTGTCACAGTGGAGGCCTTTAACAATAAGGGGAGCTCAGCAGACAACATTCAGATGACCCTGGAGAGACAACCCAAGCGTAAGTGAAACAGTGGAACAAGAAAACACGTGTTAGTTTCTAAAGGTGCAAATAATTTCAACATATTTGTGTTCATTCTAACTACCCGTAAATGTTTTTTTCTGTTCAAATTGATGGGCGATATATTGTTCACGATATGCCGCCAGAAACAATCTCTACGATGGGAATTTTGCACCTCACCATAAATTCGATAAACACGTGGCTCATTCACAGCACTGGACTTGCAGACATGAATACGACGAGAATACGTCGTTTTTTTAATACGGGAAACCTTGGATAATTACATTGGTCGACTCTGAGTCTCAGCATTTGTTTTATTAGTTGGCGTGGTACTAATAGGTCTTGGCGAAACACCGTGGTGAAAAGAGTTGAATATTCGATGGACATCTGCTCTGGTACTGGCGACGGTGCCCTCTTCTGTGTCCCCGATTAGGGTTCGCCAGTCATGGACACACTCTCACAGGCAGCGCTAATGTTACAACCTGGCCTCAGTAAGGGACCATCAACAAGTTCTAAAGCTGTAAAAGTATGAGTGAAATCATCAAACATGCCAATGAAAGACAACCACTTTAGGAGGGAGAATTGTGAAAAGGTTTTTCATCACACCGGACAAGGGACTGGAAGTTTGAATAATGATTTCAAGAGTAGAATATGAAACTATCATGTATTCACATTATTTCTAATATTTCTTCAATAGCATCTAGGAAATGGGTCCATCGTTAAAGTAAACTGTTCAGGGACGTGATACGATACATTGGGGACAGCAGACAAATGGCTCAATTTAACCCCTAAATAAAACTGGCAGAGCTGTCTGTCAGACACCACTGGGTTCTACGAGGGATGTGAAATATTACATTTTTGCATCTCGACACTTAGTTAACAAACTCCACTAATAATTGTCATCATAAAGCAGTTTCAAGAGAGATTGTAGTGTGTCCAACATATGTAATAGAATAAAAATTGATTTATTGTGATAATTATTATTAACACAAAATGACAGTATTTATCATGATTTTTTTTGTCCATATTGCCCATCCCGAATCTACAAAAGTGATAAAAACGTGCAGTGTTCAGTCTCTTTATAAGAGGGTTTGTTTGTATCGAGTTTCTATAGAAACATGGACGTCTTGTTTGCAACTGTGGAGCAGCCATGCAAGTTTTCTTACCCAGTTTGATTACTGCTTTCCTTTTGATGACCTTCCTTCTTCTAGTTTTAGTTGTGGGTAATGCCTTTACTAGCACAGTCCTTATTTACTTTTCAAAGACTATCCCACTTCTGAGTAAGGAGAGTGGTAATGGTAATGAGTTTGGCATCCACGAGGCTCAGAGGATGATCAGAGGACGATCTCTAATCGAGTCTTTTCTTCTGAGAAGTTTTGAAACTCTTGACGAAACTCGAGACTCTTGCTATCACCATGCAAGGAAGGACAGGTGTCATGGTTTGGACACATGGAGAGCAGAAACCGTACTAAGAGTGTTGGTGGGCAAAGAGGAACGCAACCAGTGCAGTTTATGGCTGTAGAGAATGAGGACACGAGGAGTTGCAGGAGGTAAAGGTGTGACTACGGTGAAAGATTGAGAAGAAGAAAAGAAGGTGTATTGATGCAAAAGATCAATTAAGTGCCTGGAGGGAACATGCAACTGACATTTGAATCCAGTTTTGGTAGACAACGTGTGAACTCTTGAAGAGATATTACAGTGAAGGTGGTGAAGGATTGGAATTCAAATGTCCTCTTTCAGGAAGGATTATGTAAACTCAGCTAAATGTGCCAGGAAACTGGCTAGCCTAAAAAACTGCTGTTGAGATCAAAGGGTTTTCTGCCCTTGGTAATACATGGACGGGTTTCTCAGCAATGAGCAAGATTGGTGTTACCACTCGAATCTTAAAGTGTGGATGAAGTCACCAAGCTTATCAGGAAGTTCATGAAAGTTACTGTCAATGTACAGCCAACTTATGTTATCTTGCAGTTAATATTTTGTCATGCATGTCAGCACGCTGCCAAAATGTGATGCCACATGCCTCAGCCAAACTGATGAGGTGAAAGTTGTTTCCAGAACATGTAATAGAGAAATTGTTTTTCCCACCCGTTACTGTCGCCATTTTTATATTTTTCAAAATGCCACCATGCAGATTCCTGGACAAGCTTTTTGGTTTAAACCACGTCATACCATTAGAGTATTTTTCTAATGACCTAAATGTGTTTGTTTGACAGTGTATTTCGGGTGTTGTTATTTTGTCCTCAGCAAATCCCAGAACTGCATGTTTTTTCATATAGACAAATTGATGATGCACAGTAGCATGAACCGTTCACATTTTAGAAACCCACTCAATGTTCTGACAGCTAATGACCCTCACCAGAGAGCGTCATCACTGTTCTATTCCTAGGTTTAGCTCTAATGAAGATCCAGGGATATTGCATGATCTATAATGGACTCGGTTTGAGGACACATTTGTTACATTTTAATGTGGTCCACAACCTTTTGCTCTTCTTGTCTCGTATTAGTAGTTATATTACATGTCTTCAGATCTGAGACCCACAGTCTCTGATGTGGAGGAGCTGGATCTTCATCCTAGCATGTTTTTAAGTACAGAAGATTGTAATTTTGTCCAGCATCTGAATATTACCAAACCTTTCATGTCAGTCATGTCAGTCAATGCTGCGCTTCCCCTTCCTTTAGGCTCAGATCATCCTCATCGTCTTTGTTTGCCGTGTCCCCCAGGTCGGTGTGTGCGTTCTTTCCACGCGCTGATCATCAACAGCACGTGTGTGTCCCTGCTCTGGACTCTGCTAGACAACAGCTCTGTTCCTCTTTCCATGATGGTCCAGTGGTCTTCTCCAAAGCAGCAGGATCATCATAAGGGTGAAGCTCACATCATGTGGGCCAGAGTTCCTTACACTGACCGTACCGTCTATCTCAAAGGTAAGGAGCCTCTCATAGGTACGTCGTTTGTCTGCTGTAGGGTTCTTGTTTATCCTGCTGCTGTGAGAGAAACGTATACAGACACTATCATGACCTTCACTGAAATACTGTCATGTGTTTTGTTTGTTGTCCATAGTCGATTGCTGTTAAGTCAATGAAGTACTTCCCTCAACAACACACGTCGCCGCTGAATATCTGTACTCATGCCTGTAGTTGGTTGGCAAAAAAAGCGGTATCCTTGTCCCCTACGTAGTTGTTATACAACTATTTCAACTGAAAAATATTTTGTTTTTAAGCATGTAGCTAATTTCTGTACCGAAAGGGCTCCAGGATCAGTTGGGAGAATTTAACAATTTCTGTTTCAAACTCTGATTTCAGGAGATTTCTATGGCTTTGAGGAGACGGGCTTTCAGTTGTTCCCAGTCTTTGCTGATGGAGAAGGAAAGTCCGTCTATACCGTCGGTGAGTGGAGCAGTGTTAAAGTGAAGCTGCCGAGCGCTCACATGCGATGTCCTCTGCAGCCTCTAAAGGAGAGCCGGCACCCTACGTTATGCTGATGATCGTTTCTCTCATCTCCATCGTTCTGTTCGTGTCGCTGATCCTGTCACAGAACAAGTAAGGACTCATTCGTTGACATCCTTACTCCCTGTCCTATCTCATGCATGTCAGCCTCTGTGGACGGAAGTAAATTGAATCATAAATCACAATGCTGTCATTTAGATTATATGACTGCTGGCTTCTTAATATCTACTCTATGTCTTAAGTCACCCAGTGAATGAAAGATTATTGAATGTCTGGGATCAACAGTGTGATGGGATATTTCTGGTATTTGTACATTTTATCCGAGAATTTGTCATGCATGCGTTGTGATCCGCTAATTGTTGACTTTAACCGTAGAATGAAGAGGTTTGTGTGGAAGGAAGTGCCAAACCCAAACAAGTGTTCCTGGGCCAGAGGACTGGACTTCAAGAGGGTAAAGGAGAGAATGTTCATATATATATATATATATATATATATATATATATATATATATATATATATACAGTTCACCAGTAAAAAATTGGACTTCAAATCTTCTCTTCTTACTGTATTCAATTGATTAGTCATGCACTACAATTTATTAATATCCTAGAACTATGACATAAAAATGTGATTAATTCATATATATATATATATATATATATAGTTATTTGGTCATTTTTCATCTTCTCTCAGCTTCATTCATGTTCCCCTGTGAGTGATTAGATGAACTCTAAATATAAATAAGTGTTGTTCCTCTCACTCTAGGTCGACACCTTTAATCAGGTGTTCCAGGCATCGGACGGTCTTCCTGCCTGGCCACTGCTGCTGCCACCTGAGCACATCTCTCAGGTGTGCATCGTGGACAAGATGGACCACAGCGCTTTCACTCCACCTGCACCTATCTCACTGAATTGTGAACCAGCAATTGAACCAGTCATAGTTGTCTCTCCGTCAATGGACAGTGAGAGCCTGCTCCATGCCACCGTCGACCAGTCTTCGGTCACGTACGCCTCCGTGTTACTTGCTGATCCGCACCAATATCACATCCAGTACAAAGACGGGAGCGGCTCCAGCGACGAGGGAAACTACTCCGCCAACAACTCGGACATCTCCGGCCTGTGGGAGCTGAGCGAACCACGGCGGTCCTGCTCTTTGAACTCCATGGACGAGTTCTACGAAGTGTCCGAACCGGAAAACGACAGCTCCGACGTCATAGAGCTGAAATACTTGAGTCTGAACTCTCCAGAGGGGGATGAAGAGATCACGGATGCAGAGCTGCTAAAAAACTTAGCACCTTGCCTTGAACACGAGTTGATACGCGGCGATGGCTTGCAGCTCTACATGCCTCAGTTCAGAACTGCTCATTAACTTACTGACCAAATCCAGCTGTGCACTGCACAAAGGCTACAGATATGCATCATTACGTTCCATTGTGTTGTGAGGCCGAGCCAGTGCACCAAACTCTTAACCATCATTGCTGCTATTGTGTTCAGTGGAGAAAAAGAAAAGGCTATTTCATTTTCAGGAATGTGATGCTGAGCTTCATCTGTGCTACATGTGGTGTGGTGGTCAAACCAGCAGCTAGCTAAGAGCGCACTAAAGCACACAACTGCCACACCCCCGTACCAGTCAGGTGAGAGTCCTGGCCAACTGCTGCTGTGTTTGTGCTCGATACAAGTCTACATCCTCTTGTTGGCAGGGCTCTCCTTCTTGACGCACAAACACCAGGAGCTTGAATCATCAGGTGTATGTAGCAAGCTACATCTGTGGGGGAGGTGCGCTGAAGGTGGAGGAGCAAGTACATCAAGACAGTGGTTGTTCAGGTGATAACTGACTTTTCTGTTTACCCGTGAGTTGCCTTTCTTTAGCAGACAGCTCGTAGAAGTGTCAGGAAAATGTGAGTTATCAGCTTTGTGTTGGTGTATAGTGGCAGCACAATTCAGTTTCAAAGGTGACTACATTTGAACAGGTTTACAAGTCACAACTGCAGGTGTGTTTACAAGTGAAGTGCAAAACCAATCAAAATCCAGGTTTAAAGGTGCTTTTTGTCAGAATGCTTCCTTCTGATCAAACACTAGATAAGTATATCTCAAACTAAGTGAAGCTCGTGATTTTTGTGGTGACGTTCCATCCAGAGCCATTTTTCAGTGAGTCGGCTCTCTGTGCTACTCTGACTTGTGAGTCGCGCAGTTTCCATTTTGCAGCTACCACAGCAAGCTAGCACAGTTGTGTTAATGCCTTCCATCAAGACACCATCGTGATAGCCCTCAGCTCTTTTTGTCTGGTGTGATATGTGGTTAAATTGCCAATATAATTGTTGTGTGTGTGAAGACAGAGGGGTGAGCATGGGAGCAAGACCAAGATGGAGGCTGCTGCCTAGAGACTAGCTCTGGACTGAGGGTGAACGACTTCTTACATGTCGAGAATTTAGACCGTGGTTTGATGGTCATCCTTGTTTCTCCTTCAACAAAATTTTAGTTGCAGTTTACAAATGCAATAGACTTTCAGTCGACCAGTTGTCGGCCTCTTATTTGAGGATCGTTTTTAAGCCGTCTGTGGAACACCTACAATTGTCTACTGCTCATAATGGTTAAGGTACGGGTCACTTTTCTTCATGGTCCAAGAAAAATTTCCATCTGAAAGGAATGCAAGGACGGGATGGAGATTTGCAGGTTTTGCTCCAACCGATCACAGCTTCACCAGGTGAGGTTTCAGCTGAAACAAGCCGCACCGGTCTGACAATCAACTGTCAATACTCCTAGCACCTTTGGACGCCCCAGATTTTGAGGAACACGAGTTTCATTTGAGCAAGCTGTTTCTTCAAGAGGCCAAAGATGAGGTGTTTACAGCAAAACAAAGCCCTCAGTCTTTCACACACACACCTCATCACTTTGGGTGGGAAAGTCATTCATATGGTCAGCATAAGTGTGCACCATAGTGCCAAATGCAAGCTGAGCCAGATGGAAACACCTTACATTCCATAACTGTGGCATGGAGACTGCGTCGCTTCATCGTGAGCAAGAGACTCTGAGTAGTGTGTGATATAAAACGGGTGATGCTTGGGTTCACTGTGTGACTGGTCTATTGTTCTCTAAAGAATAAATCCTCCTTTGTAGCTGTTGTTTGCATGACCAGGAGAAGAACAACGACCGCCATCATATTTCTCAAACACATTGTTTGTCCACTCACCGACCTAAAGAAAGTGCTGTTGTGTACCAATGAGTGCTACAGTGTACAACTGTTGTGTAAACCACTGAGAGAGAGAGAGAATGTACATTGAATACAAAATGGAGAGACATTTAACTTTTGCTATTTGATCATGGAAATAAAGTGTTTACTGTGATTCTGTTTGCAATCACTCATATCCGTCCTACTATTTCCTTAACCGGATAGTGATCGGCTGGTCCATCTCAGGGCATGCGCCAGACCAGAGAGGATATTCTGCCACCTGGTGGTTGCAAAGGGAACTTTTTAAGCTGGCTCTGTGTATTTCCTGTAAAACATGGATCAATAAAACATACACATGGAAATGCTTTTTATTTATGTATAAATGTTGTTTATTTCGGTTCATATATTAATTTAAATTGGAATGTCAAAGAGAATATAAAGTAAATATCACAGTAATCAACATTTATATCGAGTTTTACGAAGGATAGAACAAACATTTATTTAGAAACAGGCATAACCAACAGCAGAATGAAAATATCAAGACAGCTACATATAATGAATACATGCAAATACTACTTGAATGAGAGTTCAGAACACAGTACTGTATTCTTGATACTCCCACACCTACTCTATGGAGTCAAGGTGTGGGGGAACACAGACCAAAGTAACACAAGGCCACTGCTTCTGCTACAGAAGGCTATGACAATCATGAATAAGGCAGATCAGAGAGCACATACCAATAGTTTGCTAAAGCATGAGTAGTGAAGTTTCCTGAGCTAGTAGAGAGACAAAGATTTGTGGAACTCACTGAGAAAGGAAAATGAAAAACCGAAACAGTACTGAGGATTTTCAAGAAAATGTATATGATACAGAAAGTGCTAGATTACTCTGGAGAAGAGACTATAAAGATCAGAAGGAACATGAAAACAAACATGAATACAAACACAGACATACACTCAAACTCACACAAAGTCACACAAGGCGCTGTTCCAAAAAATAGGAAAAGTGGGAATCACAAGTGACAAATCATTATTGCTTGTCGGTTTTTGCCTCCGACACGAATGTTCAACCTTATGATCCCACACAAACGTATGCACAGCTGCACACAACCTCTTTCGGGGGAAAAAAAGTGACAATAAGTGTCAGAAATGGTATGATCTGTTCTTCACCCTTTTCAATCTATGTATCATGTAAGAAATGTTTGTATCAGGAAAAAAGGAGAAATTTACATTAGCATTGATTCATTAAAAAGTGCTGCAGTAAACGTCCATCTCCTATAACACTTAATGTCATAAGTCATTGTCATAAGTTGTCATGCATGAGTCTAAACAGTCGTATATTTGTATATATTAAGCTATAACGCAATCTAGTGGTTGTAAATTGTATCTAATATGTAGCTACAAATTTACATGGCCATTTCAAGTTTTTGGTAATGAGTGCCAGTGGATAAGTTGGGTCAGAATAGCTATCATCTCTGTGCTTGTGGTTTAAATGCTTGTGGAAGAGCTTTGATGTCTCAGCGTTCTCACGTTTGAGCTTTAATGTTGCCCTTCCTGTGCCTTGATGTTCCAATGGAAGGTCTTTGATTCCACGCTCAGGGGTTCAGAGCAGGACACAGTTGATATATTCAATAAATGGACACGGCCTTTTACATTGGACGCTTGTGCGAAGCATGTTTAAGGCTGTGACCTCTTCACACTTGGACTAAGCAGTGAATAGCCCAAAGTTATGAACACCACTAGAATAGGTACCAAACACTACGTTGTGTAAATGGCCCGTCGTCCGATTCACTCTTTCTTTCCAATCGTAGCCTTTGAAAGGAGAAGATTCACCATGAGGAGACTGTGTCCGTCCTTGTCTCGTCCTGGTGACCAGCTGAGCGCCCTCTGCCCACTTCCTGCCAAATATAAGATCCTGAAGGTGATCGGGGAGGGCGGCTACGGCATGGTGGTCAAGTGTCTGGACAAGGGGAGCAAAGAGGTCGTGGCCATCAAAGTCGGGGCGGACCAGGCGTGTATGGCCAACGAGGTAAGGGATTTGGTTATAGACTCCACATCTTATTTATCTTCTCTCTATAAGAAAAACAAATGAAAATAGTAATATTCTCACACAAAACGGACAATAATTGCTAACATCTGTGTGTGAGTAGTCTGCGTGGATCCTGTGATGGTCTGGTGGGAGGGGAGAAATTGGGAATGGTGGTCAATCTCACCTCCTTGCTAAACTTCCAGGCCATGGTGCTCAACATGTTGATGGAGTGCAGATTAGACACCAGCAACATCGTCAAGTTCTACGGCGCCTTCAACGACAACAAATACATGGTGTTTGAGAAGCTAGACATCAACCTGCAGCAGCATCTCTTCAAAAGAAAGGGCCCCGTCAGTCTGCAGGAGGTCAGGACTATCATCCAGCAGGTGAGGAGCACGTGGGTCGCCAGAGCAGCCGACGTCTGACGGCGGTTTCTATAGCTAGCCTCCGGGCTGAACACTCTGAAGGAGGTCGGCGTGATCCACACGGATGTGAAGCCAAACAACATCATGCTCGTGGATCGGAAGAAGGAGCCGCTGAAGGTGAAGCTGATTGACTTTGGCCTGGCGGTGGTCACGCCACAGGCGGAGGCCAAACACATCACACAGGTTTTGTATTACAGGTGAGGAGACTTGCAAACACAGTGCAGGGAAGACTTTCTTGACGGTTGGTTCTGCTGTTTCCCGCCACACTCAGATGCCCAGAAGTCATATTTGGACTCCCGTGTTCAGAGGCCATTGACATGTGGTCGCTGGGCTGCGTGATGGCTCGCATGATTCTGGGGTGTGAACTGTTTCCAGGGTGCAGTGACCATGAGCTGGTAGGTGTTTGGGCTTTCCTACCCGCACACCAGCACTCGTGCAGGCACTCCCTCTGGTTAAATCTGTTCAAACTGGCAGCATGCTGCTCTGTTGTTTACATTGATGAAAACAGCATGTCTGTTTTTTGTTTAACTGCTGTTTGTGAGCATGTTGCTACATGGTGAGTTAACATTTCTGATTCACAAACTCACTCAACTTCTATGTTAACACACTCCGGCATGGGTTTTAAATGTTTGCACTTATGTCAACCCATAATGCTGTTGGAAGATTGGAAATGAATTTTAACAGTAAACATTGAAATGTTGAAGATGTCAACTTTTGATTCAAACTACAAAAATCCCTGTCTGTCTTGTCATTCCTTTCCAGCTGCGTTACATGTACGACATCCTCGGTCCACCACCGGACCAGGTCATGCATATCGGGAAAAAAACCACTAAATATTGCAAAAGGACGACGGATCACTGGTTTCTTAAGGTACAACACCCTGACGGCTCTTAAAAATAAGTAAGGTAAATGTCTAATAAAACTCCCTTTCAGACAATTGAAGACTATTTCGGAAAAGAGGATGAAGTCACTGAAAAGAGGCAATATAGTTTTCGTTCTCTGGATGAGTTAAAAAGTGTAGGTATCTATTGAGTGAATTACATGCTATATGATGTGGTGAGTTATTCGTTTGGGTTGCTTTCTTTTTTTATTTACTCAAATATAGAACATTTGCAGCATTTCTCTTCTGCCATCAACATTCAAAAGTACTACACTCCTGAAAGTATGTTGGTTCATCCAAACCAAGCACATCACTGTTTCAGAATCAGAAATTTAATGCCATGGTCACTGGGGAGCCCACCAGCTAGGAACGTGTTTTGGAATAAAATAAAATAAAATAAAATAAAATAGCTCTGGATCGACCGTAGCCTGCTGCCAGAGGGAAGAGGAACAAACAGTCCATGTCCAGGATGAGAAGGGTTGACTCTGATCCCACCTGCACGTCTCTGGGTCCTGGAGACATACAGGTCCTGAAGAGGTGGCAGGCTGCAACCGATCACCTTCTCAGCAGAACGTACGATGCAGTCTGCTCTTGTCCCTGGAGGTGGCGCTGTTGTACCAGACTGTGATAGAGGAGGTGAGGATGGACTGGATGATGGCCGTGTAGAACTCCACCAGCAACTTCGTCGGCAGTCATAGTTTTCGTAGCTGCCTCAGGAAGAACATTCTCTGCTGGGCCTTCCTGATGAGGGACCTGATGGTTGGCTCCCATTTGAGGTCCTCAGTGATGGTGGTTCCCAGGAAGCAGAAGGAGTCCACAATAGGAATGGATAAACCAGCCAACATGAGAGGGGACAGAGAAACTGTTACTCTCCTGAAGTCTATGACCATCTCCACTGTCTTCTGGAAGTTGAGCTCCAGGTTGTTGTGCAGCTTCACAGACTCGATCGTCTTTTATCATGTGACATAGCATGACGTTTTGTTTGCTGTGGTCGTCCATGCTGGATTTAAATGCATTATTTATGAATATTCTCACTGTTCCAAGGCTTACTGATGAATCTCCTGTCCACTTTTGGTTGTTTGGTGTTAGCTGTATAAGAAGGAATACATAAAGGCAGAAGCAGAAGAATGGCACGCATGTATAGACCTGTTGATGGCAATGCTCAACTGGGACGATGAGGAGAGAATAAGCCCTGCAGAGGTCCTCATTCATCCGTTCATCACCATGAACTACGGCGACATAAGCCAGGGGTAACTGCTAGGTTTATGTGATGGAGCTTCGTAATGAATCCTGATGTTGTGTTTGCACAAACTTGCAGCGGCAGCAGCACCTTCAGTGCACTGAGGCAGCTCAGGGGGAAGAAGAAGAAAGCCAGAAAGATATTGTTCATCACAGCGCCTGTCAAGACATTCAGCATCACCGCAGCAGTGAGAGAAAGACGACGGAAAAGACAAACATAAGTTTTCCTCCAGGTGGGTCCAGTGCTACAGCTGTGCTCGGTCATTTTATACAATAAAAGCTTCCTATCATAAACGTAGAGGGCATAGCAACGTTTAAAGGTGTCTGTCTTTGTAGACTGGAGTCTAGGCAGAAGACAGAGCTTCCTACTCACAGCAGAGGGCTCATTCATCAAAAGTGCCTGCTCTCAAAAACATAGCTTACGCTTTGTCGTATGAGTGGAAATGATTGTAGAAATGAGTGGGGCCAATAGTTATCAACGGGACAATTGGTTATTTCTCATGTCATACGGCAGGCTGACAGTCATGAATGAATTAACGCAGGTTTTCTGCAGATGTCATGCTTTCTATGCCTTTTTTCACGCCAACTTTAAATGAACTTCCTGCCCATGTCCAAGTGCATAGGCTTTCACATGCACAAATTAGCCACATTTGACTGCCATTTTTTTATATTTGAGAATCCAAATGTTACTGTCAGATGGCTCAGAAGACGTTTACAGTCATTAAACACCACACAAACTGCTTCTCAAAATATGAAGACAACAGAAATAACCCTCTGTTCACTGAGCTGCTCGAGTCTTTCCCCTCTGGATCGGACAGCAGACATTGCATCGCTTCTAGTAGTAAAAAAAAATCGTCAACTTGAATGTGTGACTGTGTGTGTGATTTCACCCCATTGAAGGTCATTGTGCAGATTTTATTTGCACATGCTGTAAAATGCCTTTCCAGGTTTACAAATGACTGGCTTTAACCAGGTTCAGAATACTGTAATGTCTTTTCTCCCAACAAATAAATCACACGTGCTTTATTGGCATTATTTAGTGGGTGCAGCTTATATTCCGGTGCACTCCATGCAACTTCGTGTACAACCCTTATGCTATACTCTCCGCCAAAATTAGATTTAGATGTTAATGAAATCAAACTGTTTTTTTGTTCCATCAAACACACACACACACAGGACAGGAAATCCTTTGAAAGTGACTTGTGAAGCAAACATTCACTTTCAGGGTGAAATGATGAATAAAGCAGGCGTGAAAGAGCTAAAATAAATGTAAAAAATACTGCCATGCAGATTTGTAAAATACTGTTTTATGTCTTCACCAGAGGAAGGTGCTGATTGTTGGTTCCAGTGTTGTGGAAGGATTGTTTAAGTCTGTGAGCATCCACAGGGAAGACAACTCTAGAAGGCATTGAAGGACACTTGTCTGTGGACCAGGAGGAAGATTACGCACTGGTGGAAGATTCCACGATCAGTCTGTTCCTGAGAACTAGCTTTGGAAATGACACAAGTTCTCCAAGTCATTTTTGTTTCAAACCTCTCCTGGAAGGCAAGATTGTGACTTAAGCCTTTGTCAGCAGTGGTTTGACTTGAAGGAAGGAATCTTTGTCAAAACCTACGCCTCATTCTGGGCAAGAATAATTGGTTCTATCTGGTGAATTAATCCTGAATAAAATGTTTTAGTCCATTCTGTGGCAGGATTTCTTTCTTTGCGTTCATCCTTCATTTATACACCGATGGAGAATTCGTCATAATGATGCTTTTGAAAAACTCTGGCCAGAGTGGAGGTCTTGAAAGAACTCTGTTTGCACTTGCGACCACCATGGATTCCTTCAGATTAGCAGAAGAATTCATGTTGGTGCAAGTCCTCTTTGTCTGTTTGCATTTGCAAAAAGAGCTGCTCTATTAAATGGAGGGGCAAAGACAGATTTCTGCTGTTCCTTTATTCTGTTTGGCTAAAGTGGGCTCCTTGTTACACTGCCACCTGCCATTCTTGAATGTCCTGGCAGCAGGCATACAGGGGTTGGTTTGAAGGAAGGTAAGCTCACTAACTGGCTGACTGTGGCAGCCTTGTATATACATGTGTTTGTGCGAGTGAAACTTAAGATGCGAGCCGACCGAAGTTGAGCGTGAGTGTGTGGTACTGAGCGAGTGTAGCTGTGCTTGTAGTTGCGCTGGTCCATTTTGTGGATCAACATTGCTCAGAACAACATACACGTAAAGGACTGCAAATACAGTATGAACATGAAATGGCCTCTCTGGCATCAGTAGCACCTTTCCAACCATCTTCGTCCTCCACAACAGCTGAACGTGCAAGTGTGGTATATTCAATCTCACCGACTCCATCTTTGTCAGCTGTGATCATGGACCATTCCTATTCGTAAACAGCATGTCTGCACATACTCCATAGGAGCTGGACACATCTCAAGCACCTACAACACAGAGAAGCCCCTTTGGACCAGTGAATGTGCCAGAAACCCAGGTGAAGTGATAATAGGCTCATGTCAAAATTGACTCTGATGTTAAAAGAACATCAGCTTTTATTTAACAAAATCATTTCACAGTCATTATTCTTTTCAGAGATTTTTGTTTTGTGCATATGTTTGTTACCTGCCATAAAGAATCAAGCCCATCAGAAGGATGCCACTTTACCACCAGATGTTTAAAGAGTCCATCAAACATAACAGATTTTCTTTCGTTTTGTATGTTGTCATTTTAATGTTCTATCAATGTCTGCTATAATAACCTGTCCGGCAACCCTTACTGATAAATTGGTTAGAAATATGAATGGACCTTTTTGGATTGATTTGTCATAGATATGTGCTTCATTGTACTTTTCAGATACAATCTCTGTACAGTTACAGAAAAGGCCTTGCCCACAGGTCCTAGTATTGACATGAAGTTTCTGCATAGCGCTGCCTTTAGACTGGAGAGGTAGGCCAAGCTGGACAGTGAAGTTATTTGAAATGGGCGTTAACATATCTAATGTAATGAAGTTTTCATGACGGAAGTGTCAGTTGAAGTCCCTGATGGTTATCTTTTCAATGACCTATTAAAAAGACAATTGTAATTCTGCTAAAACGCTGGTCCAGGGAACCATGACGGGGAAGGCTGCTGAGGACAGCAGAGAGTGTATTGCATATTCCAGACCACTCAAAACACTGGGAAAAAAAGAGGGGAATTATAACATCACAGGACTATGACTATGTTTTATCTTTATTGATAAGTATTTATTAGAGATAGGTTATGCACTGAAACACAATGATAACAATTGGACAGTATATTTTTTAAGCAAAATTTATGGAAGCAAAAAGAAAAGGATAAACTCTTGGCTGACACAATTAGTGTCACTTTTCTACATTGTACTGTACATTTAACTATTTACTATTACTACAGACTGACACTTGGCTTTTTTGGGGTGGTATTTACAGGAACAGATCAATAGGAGAAGAATAAATAGAAAGTATATTTGTTTAAAAATGTATCCAGAAAGGGGTGGGCAATATGGCACAAATATCATGATTTATTTAAAATAATAATGTTCTGTTTTACTCACAACCTTGCACGTGTTTTTAAGACCAACTTTAAAGTCTCTGGTCAGTGTTCATCCTAAAAGGAAAAGAAAACAAAAATCTGGCAATTTCTTTTGTCTGCTAAAAAAACCCAATATAATAATAATAATAATAATAATAATAATAATAATAATAATAATAATAATAATAATAATAATAATAATAATAATAATAATAATATAATTTACTTTCTTTGCCTCAGCTTGCTTCATAACTACAAGTATTCTTTCTCTCTTCACATTTTGGAGCAAATTTATTTGGCTCTGCATTAAGTTTTTAGCCAACTAAACCACAGAGCAAACTTTAATTGTGAAGTTATGAAGTGAGACGTCATGCTAGCTGTTATCTCTGCAGTGCAGACGGTCTTTAGTGTCGCAGGTCCAACAAGGAGCTCTCCATCGGTCTGTCATGAAGGTGTGTGGTCAAATTAGAGGCCCACCAGATAAAAAAAAAATACTAACAAATAACTTCAGTATAATGAACATAACTTAGCCCTCTAACGGGCCTAGCTATTGGTTAATCCACTCCGAGGCTCCGCCCCATGCCTGAGAATTGAGTGGCTTCACTCTCCGCCCAGGTAGGCTCCGCCTCTCACCTGTCACTGCTCGTCTCCTGTTGGAAACTCAGAGAAAGAACAGGGCCTGCTGGGCGGACAGTTAGTATTATAAACTAATGACGACCTGAGCAAGCTACCTGCAACTGACGACTGGCGCTACCGCGACTGAAAAGTCGCGTTCGGTGTGAACGTACGTTAACAGGTCGAGTTGCAGGAGTTGGAGACAAAATGAAAGGGAAACAAAAATGTCTATATATCTTTGTTGAAATAGTGAGTAATGTGTTGATCTGAACCCCCAGACATGAAGTTCTCTGAAAACTGAAAATTAATGTTTGTGTTGTCTTGAGGCGCAAACGTGGTGTGTTAGCAGGTTTTCCCCAACTTTACAGCTCTTTATACTTGAACAACACACGCTGCATGGTTCCAAATTCCTCATACAGTGCGTGCTCATAAAAACACTTTATGGGCAATGAATCTACTACTTTCATAACATTACAATGTTCACACACTAATATTTAACATTCATCTTATTGTTATTATTTTAGTTATTTTTCTCTCTTATATACAGCAAACTTTAGAGTGTGATTTTTTTTCCCCCAACTGCCACCGTGCTGGAGGATAGGACAAGAAAAGCTGCTCACGGTCTTCATGTGGAGGAGGCTGACTGATGGGGAATGCTGAAAGACAAAGAAGGTGAGGATTAAGTGGTGGATACAGTAGATTAAATCACAATGAAGTGGCTCAGCATTTAGCTGTACATTACTTGTTGCAGCCACTAGAGGACAGAAAGTCACCATGTGGCAAATGACTCATGGCAGGCGCTGCTAGTTTACCAAAGAAGGACATGGAGATGGTGAGAGCAGAGGAAGCTCACTACACTACAACCAAACTACAACAGCACATTCATGACTTCCCGTCCAGCTCTACCAACTGCTTCAGATGAGACTGAGGAATCACTGTACTTGAGGACCTGTTTTGACTCTCACTCCTGTCTTCCACCTTCACCTTCACCTTCTTCTACCGCTTATCCGGGGCCGGGTCGCGGAGGCAGCATTCGGAGCAGGGAAGCCCAAACTTCCCGGTCCGCACAAACCTCCTCCAGCTCCTCTCGGGGGATCCCGAGGCGTTCCCAGGCCAGACCGGAGACATCATCTCTCCAGCGAGTCCTGGGTCTTCCCCGCGGTCTCCTCCCGGTAGGACATGCCCAGAACACCTCCCCAGGGAGGCGTCCAGGGGGCATCCGGATCAGATGCCCGAGCCACCTCAACTGGTTCCTCTCTATGTGGAGGAGCAGCGGCTCCACCCCGAGCTCCTCCTGGGTAACCGAACTCCTCACCCTGTCTCTAAGGGTGCGCCCAGCCACCCTGCGGAGGAAACTCATCTCAGCCGCTTGTATCCGCGATCTCATCCTTTCGGTCACGACCCAAAGCTCGTGACCATAGGTGAGGGTGGGAACGTCTTCCAAACCACACCAAAAGTGAATGAACCTGATCATGATATGGATGGGCCTCTCGGCTACATATCTCTCACACACCCAGATACACTAGCATTACTGTAACAGTCGTCAGTTGTCAACAAAATAAATAAATGGAATAAGCATACAGGAAGGAATGGAGCCAGATTTTGTCTGAGTTCATACACAGCTGCAACAGCAGCAGCTCAGGAAACCCTGTTTTTCTACAGCACATGGTCACACTGAAAATCAAGCGCCTCGGTATAAACAAATTAAAGGTTTAGCGTCATCACTTTTGTCCCAGCTGCTTCATGGGAAACGTTAGTAGAACTGTCAATATACTGCGCCTCTTGGAAACAAGTGGTGAGGCAGCGATGGAATTGGCAGAGGCTGGTGCATCACAGCTAACTCTGTGTGAGCCAGGTGGCAGCTGATGCGACTTCTGACAGAAAAGCTGAGGTGCTGTGGTGTCAGCGAGGCTTTCCAGGAACTCCATGGCTCGAGCTTACTGTCCGATCATGCGGTCACCTGTGTGCCCAAACAGGTTTAAATATCCAAGTTGTCTGACCAACCTTGGATAGGACAACCTCTGCTTGTTTTTCTAACCTACATTCTACAGCTGTGCAAGGCTCAAGCCCATTCTACTTGTCTCCCTTTAGTGTCTCCTGCATGTTTGTCTTCATGCTTGTGTTCCTGTTGTTACCGTTAATGGGGACCTGGCGAACGGTTTAGCAGCTTGACAATGTAAATCCCTCATTGATCGCCTGACATTAATTGGAGCAGCAATCATGGAGGGCTTTGGCTACTGATGTTTATCCTCCGTGGCTTTGAAGGCATTAACATTTCAGGGTAAAGGTCAGATTACGGCAAGTTCACTACCACAAAGGAAATGAGGGGACTGGAGCCCGGTACCAGGCAGCTTTGGCTTCACCTCCTTGAAGTAAACAGAAAACTGCTGTTGAGAGTTGCAGCTTTTCCTCCACCGTGACTCTGAAGCCTCCAAAGAATGCTGGAATCTGCTGCAAGTCTGTGTAAGGTCATCTGAACCTGATAGTTTAAGTCAAAAACTCAATGGATCACATCATTGTCAGTCATTCCTTTGAGCTGAAGTTGCGGCCGCAAACCAAGGAAACATGGGTGAGTTGGCCTCGGGGTTTTTAACAGTGCTGGTGCATGAAACAAACGCATCAAAGATCAGCCCCTCAGCAAGCTCCAAATGGAGTGCTATGTTTTAAAATGTTTTTGTTGGTAGGTGAAGAAGAGGGTTTTCACTGCCACACTGTAGCATCAAATCTGGATGGATGAGGTAAGCTACAGGCCACACATACCAACAACACACTGCTGCAAAGCCTTGTAGTTCAGGCTTTGCTATATGCTCAACAGCCAACATGGAGCTGTAGCTTAGCTAGTTGAGCACATTGAGGTTTGTCTCAACCTATTTTTTTTTTTGTAAGTAAGAACACGCTTAGAATAATGAGTCAAGTCAATTTACAAACCTGTCATTACAAATCAAATGTTGACTATTCAGAATAACAGAACGTGGCCACAGAGCTGAATCACTCCCATCATCCACCTGACACTCCGCCACAACCGTTCACCCCAGCATTTGCATGACAAAACCCATTTGTGTTTGTGGGAGAAAGCACACGATGCCTGGAAAGTGGGTTCGGGCCTTATCTCCCAACTCTGGTAAGTGGGTCGGATGAACGAAATGCCTCCAGATCAGTCAGTGTGTGTGTCACAAAGCGTGCTTGTCTCTGGCCAACCGGGTGAAAGAGGCTCGGCTGAATGGCCCCTTTTCACTCCGACACTCAATTAGAGCCTAATTGGTTGAGGGGTCCAGCGCAGGCATGTGGCGAGGCACCACCCCGGGCTTCTGTGCTCTTCGTCTCTGTTTTCCGACTCCGGGGAAGGTCCTTTTGATCTGTGAAATGCCAAAGTAGGTTTTAAGGCAAAGCGGTTTGTCACACTCCATTTGGCTCGGACATGAAAGTCAAGTGCAGATACGAGTCCATGTGAGGTTCAACAAGACGGACATATTTCTGGTTATGTGTGACGGATTTTGAGGTCTGAGAGTTCTGATGAGTTTCTTAAGATGTTTGAAATTGGCCCTGTGGTCCATTCATTCAATTCCACATTTAATGAAAATCATGATATCAAAGCAGCTGTCCAGCAAAAATCTTCAAAAGTTGTCCCACCTAATAGAGGTGAAGTATATGGTGTAATGTTGGAAGGGACGACCACACATCCTCACTGTCTTTGCTCCATCAATGTTTGAGCCAGGATGATGCAAGGCAGGGAATTGCACCCACCATGAACATTAAACACAGACAATCTCCTGACTTTAACCACAGCAGTTTTATTTTGAGGCTAAATTGTGGGCAGGTGAAGAGGAGGAATTTGTCTATCTAGTGGACTAAAGTAACTACATACTGTAGTATGCCTGGTAGTGTGTGTGGCCCAGTTCTAGTCTAAAACCTAGCTGGAGCGTTTGAACAATTGCAGTGCACAGAACACAGTTGCCATGTGAGCAGTAATTACACCGCGCGAATTGCTATAAAGTTGAATTTAAATTCTTGTTTGAAAATAAAGGCTTGCTCCAAATATTGTGTTTTTCATTGATGGCACTGTTGAGCATGTTTTTCAATTGACCGGTGACTTTCAAGAGTATATTCCTGGATTGTTATCATTATAACAAAAGAGGTGCTGTGGCAATGTTTTGAATAAGCTCACCATCTGTTGCCGTTCTGTATGAATCCACACACATTTCCTTGGTGAATTACAATCAACGTGGACGATGTTGGAGTATCAGACCCCTCTCTTTCCTTGCTTGCATTTGAATATGCAAATCCCATTTAAATAAACCATGCACCTGAGAGGCCGCTCTCGTTCACCACCAGAGGAAACTCCAGAGGAAAATGACAACATCAAGGAACACAAGATGTTGGGAAAGTGGCCTTTTGCATCTTATATTAAGGTCAGGGTAAGCCATGGTGCTCTTTTCATTCTATGTTCAGTGACCAAGGTTGG
Source organism: Synchiropus splendidus (assembly GCF_027744825.2). Classification (NCBI taxonomy): domain Eukaryota; kingdom Metazoa; phylum Chordata; class Actinopteri; order Syngnathiformes; family Callionymidae; genus Synchiropus; species Synchiropus splendidus. The sequence goes on from NC_071334.1 coordinate 35,339,524, forward strand.
GGATAGGGTAAGATATTGGGATGGCGCGCCATTTATTCTACGTCTAAACAAATATCAAATTGCAATTTAAAGTTCAGTAACATCACATTGGAGGGAAGCCACACAAGGGGTTATAAATAGCAACACTGACATTCGGTGTCTACCTGTCTCCCCGTGATGGTCCCTGCTCTCGCGCATTCCTGGGCCATTCCCATGTGTGGTGCTGGAGCTTTATGTAAGTAAAACGTGTTGTTTTTTTCTCGGCCCCACAGTGCACACGATCCAAGCTGCTTCCCCTGGAATCCGTTCTTCCAGTCCATCAAAACACCTATGAGTAACATTTTACACTGAAGGCTGCCTTTTTCTTCAGTATAGGATGTAAAAGTCCACTTTTTCAATGTCAATATATAACGCCATGGCAGTGAGGATGGGATGGCTGAAAACACTGGAGGGAGTATAATTTGACGATAGGAGGATATGAAGAACACTTTTATAATTTTAGGGAAAACCTTTGTCATATTTGTAAAAAAAAAAATCTATTTCTGCCAAAGTAAACCTCTCAGTGCTCAAGTCACTACAAGCCCCATTGCATTTGTGAACTTCTGAAAGTACGTCGACATGGTTGCCTGAATCCATTCAAAGGCATGCGAGGCTGTGAGGTAAAAAGCTGGCTCAGCAGTCCATACAAACATCTCCTAATGGTTTGTTGCACTCCCTTTATACATTACAGAGCGGCTCCATCTTCCCCACACTAGCCTCCAGAGACACTTTCAGCGGGAAGGTTTTAGAGTATATCCTCTGAAGAGCATCCTGTGTTTGTGGTCCTCTACAATAAGTCACACTGCAATCGAATATTCATATAAGCAGTTATGAATAAAAAATATATATATACAGTATGTTCACGCGGTGTTAAAGGCGTAGATAGGAAGGCATTTATTAGGTATGATGACAAGTATTGGTCATTCAGTCAATGAGTCAGATAGAAAGACTGGTAGGATTAGTATTAATAGTTGGGAAAGTCAGTCAAAAGGATGAAGCAAGGTCAACAGGACAGTCACGGTTGAAAAGGTACATGTTAGTAGGTGGGAAGCTAGTCCTCTTGTTGAATGCCGTCTGCCAGTGGGTGGGATTGAGAGGTAGGTGTCTGTGAATGCAATGCAATAAAAACACTCCAGGCATTTCCATCATTCAGGACAAAGTATCAGGAGTTTTAGGAGAAGACAGAGTGACCGGATTTCCCTCTGACATCTTATCTGTCCTTTAGCTGTCGTCAAAGCTGAGCGGACTGATCTTTGTATCACATAAAAAAGATTTACGGCAGCTGGAAGTTTTGTTTGGGAATTCCACAGAGGAGAACGCTGTCCCAGTCACGCAAACACAAACCAGATGCCTTCATTCTTAGCCATCACCACAAACTTCTTAAGCGGCTATTAGAACCTCCAACAACATCCCCTCTTAAAAAGCTCTGTGCTCCTGTGACCTGACCAATGTGGCATTACGTCACTGTGTGGGAACCACTTGGCCCCGCTCTGCCCCTTTGTTTGTTTCCTTCAGCGTCCAGTCGAGCTGGGAGAGTCCCAGACAAAAACACTCTACAGTAGCGGCCAGCTGACGGGACGCTTGCTCAGATCCCACTGTCTGGATCATCCTAGTGTATGAGACACAAGTGGATGAGGGAGGATGTGATAAACAAAATATGACAGAGTTGATATTTGGTGAATGTGTGCTTACGAGATGGGAAAGTTTATTAACACATGTTTTTATTTGTTTTTATTTTTAGTGCTCACAGAAATGGTTGGTCAGAGAGAGTCACTCTTCTTCTACACGTGTTGTTCTCATTAGATCTGAACTGTAAAGCCTCATGGATAATGCTCATGTGTTCTTTGCTGACATCTCTACAGTGTATAAGATAAAAACTGAATCGTAAATAAAGCAAACACTGATGAAAGAATGGCTAAGCTGGCCAGCCAATGACAAGACGCGGTTCACAGATGCCTGCGAGAGCAGGCGGCTGCCGTCAAATTGAAATCTCCTGTGATATTTGTGCCCATTCTGTTATTTGCATTTTGTCTCTGAATACTAATAATTCCAATGACATATGAATACATTGTAATTTGTTAATTGTGCTATGACTCGCATAACTGGGCCAAATGTAAATAAGGTTCTGAAATTGGGTCACTGAAAGGGGCCTGAATTCTTTCAGAGCTGGACCCACACCCAGTCAGAGAATGGCCCTCACCTTGAGATACAACACAGCCCAGGAAAAAATAGTGATTTATGTGTTTGACCAAATCACATACTAAACATGATGATTATGATCAAAAGTGATACTGGTCTGGCTGCAGTGTGCACGTCTGTTGTTGCTCTCAGTGGTCCGAGGAATGGCACCAAAGTTTGTGTGGATGCTCTGACGCTTATAAATCAGAGGGAACCTCGCTCAGCGTGGTTGTTTACATCTGGATATGAACTAGTGAGTCGTGAAGCTTACTGTAAATGAAACATTCAGTCCATGTCGTGTTTTCTTTCCAAGTCAAGCAGTGGGCTATATTCCTCTGTACATATAGCTTTTCCAAGCATGTCGAGTCAGTCAGCTGACCTGGTGAGCAGAGAAGTTGCTGGAGAAGTTCACACATTCCCCAAACAGGAACTTTACTCACTCATCCATGAACATCGCTGGTTGTCTTCCTCTACTTCATTCTTGGTCCATGTTTAGAATAACTACATTTTTTTATGTTTGCAGCATCTCACAGAGGAAACTCTATCGAGCGCAAAAAGTCAAATGATATCTTCTCTATTTCTCCAACGGCTCCCCTTGGTGGTAAGCTGTTCTCCATCTCACTATTTTACTGCCTGTGCAGCTGTACCGTACTGTTTACATGCCTTCCACATGCTCACCATGCGCTGTTGACAAGGTCACGCTCAAGTGGAAGCAAAAATAGGCAATCAGGGCCCTAAAGACCTCAGGGGCAGAGGCAGTGTCAAGCAGTGCTGTAAATTAGTTCACTTTTCAGTAGTTGCAAATGAAGCTACTTTTGTACTACAAAACAAAATATTGCTTAAAATAAATTCAAATATGCAATGTAATGTTACACAGTTGTAAGAGAAAAGCAACTGCCTCTGCTCACTGTGCAGTTAAATAAACTGTATTTCCAAATGACAGGTAACATGTTTGGAACATTTTTTAAATTTCTATTGTTATGTTTTATTTTCATATGTTTATTTATGCTATTTAAATGATTTAAATATGGATGGCCACCCAACTTAAAGTTCCTCATGCCGAAATGCTGCTGGTTAGCATAGTGTTATCTGTCTGTCATCAGTTTTTGTGAGGGAGTTCTAGATTAATATTAGTCAAACTTTGAATTTGCCTTTTATTTCTTAGGGTGTTTGTTCAATCATTTGTATGAGGCGAAACATCGTCAGGCTAGTCAGCTTGGAGCTGTTAGTGCACTGCTGGTGCAGGTTTTTGCCATCACAGCAAGAGAAGTGTATTTTACAAGAAAGAAAAAAAAAGAAATAAGAATCAAAAATCTAATCTCTGCAGTAAAAAAAGCTACAAATCAGCAGCTGTCAAATCTCCAATATAAACATGTAATCCACATCTGACCCATGACGTCTGGCACATAGAGATTCTTTAATCTACCCAGAGAGCATCATGGTACCCTTCCTACCCCACACACTGCCACCTTCTCAGCCGACACTCAGCAATCATCACCGTGCAGTAAACCGGCTTATGTTTGGATTTTCGGGATCAAACCTCGCCATCAAACTGCAACCACAAAGAGCTTGTTGTTATTTCGCAGCAGGTTCTGTTGCCTTTTAAGCGTGTCAACTGTAATACTGCTGTTTTTACAAGGGTGTGGGGGGGCGGATCAAGTGACAAGATGTGAGATGGATTAAATGCATAATCCAAAACGCAATTCAGTGTCATTGTTTAATGAGCAGTCTGGAGATTTGACAGTCAACAGAGAGTAAAATACATTGTGAATGCATATAAACAATGAAATGGTTTGTCATATATTATAATAAATTAGTTTGAGCCAGTTCTTCTACCTGCACCTCTGCGTATTGTTTTTTTTTCTCAGGGGTCTGCGAGATGGCGTGAACGTATGGTCGTGTAAGCGACCACTACTACATTACGGTTCTGCTTTCCGTTCTGGATGCGTCATTGCTGGTTCTTGGTTTCGGCCAAGAATTTTCATTTGGGTGCGATCACTAATTCTAATGCCTCAGGTCGGGGTGGTGGTGGAGAATTAGTCAATGGGTGTTGATGTTTATGTTTTCACACTTTCATTTAGCACTCTTCCACTGTAGTGTTGTCAAATATGGGCTTTTATTTCTCATAACACAAAGGCAAGGAAGAAATGTGAATCATCCAAATGTCAGAGGTTTGTCATCTACTGGTGTGTGATCCATCGGTCCAAAACGCTTTAAGGAACTATGCCACACCAAAGAGCTCGCTGTTCTCCTGAGAGCTTCATCTTCTAATGGACAGTCGAAGAGACAGACAGGAGGCTGGTATTGATCCCACTGATCTGCTTACTGCTCACTCAGAGTGTCAGCCATCAGGACAGCTGGACTGGTGGACATCTTGTTCGGCCATTTCAGGATAGTGTGAAGACAACAGCAATTGAAAACATGACAATTTTCTTTTATTTTGTGTAAATTTAAGATTAAACATGATGTAGTAGTAGTAGAACAGTAGTAGTAAAACTGGGTTTGTATTCTCCTGGGTATTTCCCTGGTGCTTGAGCTTTTGTGAGTTTTCCACTGTGTTTGTTTCTGAACCTGCATGTGCCATTTGTTCTTCCACCACTTTACCCTCTGTTTGCTCTTGTCAGTTATTCCTACCAGCGTGTTTTATTCCATGAAGGTTTTCTGTTCTGTATCGCCACATTAGTTTCTAATTTCCAGTTTGCATCTGTTTCCATTTCAACATTATTTTTGCATGGTGGTTAGAATCATCTTTCATCAGGAGTTGTCACTTCAGGTCAGCCTCCTGCACGTCATCACATGCACACACCACTTTGGTCGTCTTCTGCTCAGTCGACGGTTTTTGCTGGAGTCCTGTCAGAAAAAAAACTGATGAAGGGCTTTTCACTGCTCTCTTACTGACCAGTACTCCACCATGTCCATCTTTGTCCATCCTCCGAGCTCATTTCCAAAGCTGGCTGAGGCCGTGTCATGAAGGCAGCAGCAGAAGTTAAGAGGCCCAGACTTCTCAGAAACCACCTCCAACTGATCTGCAGGAATACAAAGGCATTTGCAGGGCGCATAGAAGACGTACTGTAAGCTCTCCATCATATCCTGGGTCTGCCCCCAGGCCTCCTCCCAGCTCCCAAACCATGTCACATCTGGTGATTTGGTGTGGTTCTACATTGAGGCCCTCATTGATCACCAAGTTCCTCGCCTTACCTTCTAAAGGGAGTGCAGAAAACCTGTGAAGGAAACTCATTTCCAGGGTCACAATTCACCTCTCCCCTCACGTATGAAGCACTGTGAAGGAGGAGACAGAGTTCACACAAGTTTCACTCCCTAAGTTCAGCTCCAGATACGTGGGTTTATTCAAATTTATTCAAATAAAAGCCCCATTGAGGAAGCTGTCAAAGACATGTTGCTTTGCTTATAAATCAAGACTTCCACTCTCAGTGTGTCTCTTTGTTGGAGAAGGAATAAAACCAGCAAGACTCCGGAAGGCAGAGGCAGGCTGGGTGTTAAACACTGCTCCATGTTGAGCTCTCCATCCTGGGAAGCACTGACCTGCTGGCACTGAAGTGTCATGGATGGGAATGGATCGGAGAACAACTTGAGTCTTCTACCTTTTTAAGCAAGCACTAACTGCTGTAACTGTTTCTTTCACTGGTCCCCGGGTTCTGTTGTTGTCACGGCAACCGTGTGGACTTCCACTCATCTATGAAATCATGCTGTTTGTCTAGTGCCAAAAATAGCCGCGAGGAGAGTTGGAAGGGGCACATGTGTGAGATCCTGATCACACTGGGAAAACAGAAATCATTCTTGTGACGACCACTCTAGTTTCCTCCCAAAATCGAAATGCAGTCAGTTTATTAGGTGAGGTGGTCTTTCATTGTGTGCTGAACTGATGACCGAAGTGGTGAGGATTACGTCCAGTCCAAGGGAAGACACGACAGACTCATAACTTTCACTGAGGACGTCTGTCCAGTGTCTTTTCATGGACAGGTGAGCAGAAACGTGAAAAAGATGCTTTACTGACGTAAAACTAATTGCATAAAAAAAGAGATAGCTGCCACAGAAGTAACTATCAAAATGGAAAGAATGAAATATAACAGAACTCATAAAAACCCTAACAGAGTAAAAAAAAAAATCACCCAAAAAAATCCTTATTCACAAAAAACAAGTTGAAAGTAATGAAGAGGACTTGAAATAGAAAATACATCTTTTAAAAAAGGCACAAAAAAAAGTTGACTCCGCGAAAAAGTAAAATGAAAAAAACAATCACGTTGAGCTGTCTAATAATGATGATTTCCCTGACAATAAAATGTGTCATTATAGATTATGAGAGTAGAGGGAGTTATGGCAAAAAAAAACCAAAAAACATGGTAGTATCTGAAGCCTCCATACAGACTCAGCAAGCAGATCAGAAGTGGACGTGTGCAGTGAGAGCCTGTCTGCGCATCATCAGCGACAATACATCTTCAGAGAGACACTAAATATGGCAGTAATCTCTTTTACAGGTTTGTTCCCCTGCCTTTCTTTTCCGCAGTGCTCAGCTCCTCCGAGAGAGAACCACAAACTAGTGGAACAGACGGCCACTCTGGCACGCGTGGCTGCTTTCCAGCCGACACATATGTTAAAATAGGAACAGAAATGACTTCATGTCTATAAGCTGGTGTGACGTCCACAGAAGACATATCAGACGCACGTTTCTAAAAATGACCTTTCAGCTGGGTTTCCGTGGCCGTCTGCAGTTCTGTGCTTTTATGGTATTGTGCGTGTGTGTGTGTGTTGGCACAGACTTAATTTTTCCATTGGATTAGAAGGTTCAGTAAAGAGGAAACAGTTTGGCACGTTAAACATCCATGTTGATGTGTTTGGAAAGATGTACAATTTGCATTTTTTAGATAGATTTGAAAACAGTCACCTTTAGTGAGTCCATCCACACGATTAAATAATCCTCCCTCATCTGCTCATCCATCGCACACGCCACCCTCAATCACTTAAAGGCCTCCAACTCATGAGAACCATGGTCTTAGTTCGAGAGGCGGCCAACAGTTTGATTGGCTTTGAAGGCTTCAGGCTTCAGGCTAACCCTCCACATCCCACTGCGCCTTGACTTTCAGTTCATACAAATATTGACTGCACTGGTCTGACAGGCTTGACCTTGCTTGAAGACCAGCTTTACTATGCCTCGTGCCGGGATCAAAACAACTGGCTGATCCTCCTCTGGAGGGACTTGGTGGAGCATGGACAAACAAGTATGTCATCCATTCTGTAGGGTCGCATTGCGATCATCGAGAGGCTGCGCCCCTAGTTTCCACAAAAAGCAATTCTGAAGTGCCAGTGAATGCTTGTCAATGCTTTGGATTTCTGAAGCATCACAGAAGGTGTGTGATGCAGTGCTTCATTAGAAATACTCATTTTTATTTATTGACACTGAGTGCATTGAAGAGAGTAGACTGGTAGATGAGTGTCTTGTCAAAGATTGGTCCACGCAAGAATATTAATAAACAACAATATAACACACAGAAATCTTTCAGCCAAAGAGGGAGTGATCACACTGCTGTTTAATTTTCTTCAAAATAAAACAAAGTCTCCACGATACACATTCAAGACACAAGGCCAACGTGGGGACTGTCGCTGTTTATACAAGCAAGAAAAGCAGCACTGGAGAGATTATCATAACAATAGTGCATTCATCTCAGGAAGGAAGCACAGGCATATATTCAGCTCTACACATTTCATGGCGCTAACACAAAGGAAATCCAACACATATTCACCATTAAGAGTTTGCATATATCAGGACAGGTTCCTGAAGCTGGATGAAGAGCGATCCACTCGCACGTCTTTCACAACAAACCAAGCACGGAAAACCTAAGTGGCCTAAGCTTTATGCGCTTCACGGTGACACAACTGCACATAAGACTCTTCAGTGATGGCACATCGGCTATTGCATTCATGTCTTTTTATATTTACTTCCACTATAAATTTGGAGAAAACATGCCAACAGATCGTGGAGTACTATATTTGTTAACACACACAAATGCAAGCTGATAAATACAATTTCACAGTGTGTGACGCTTGTGTATTTTTCAACCTATTTCCTTTTTGACAGGAAATTACATTTATCATCCGCAATTCAAAGTGTTTGTGATATATTCAGTGCTTGAAGTCCGTTTTTGGTGGCGAGCTGTTTGCCTCCAACCTCTTCACCGAGTACAGCAGTTTCAAAGCCAAACACAAAAGTATTTTCCAACAGCAGAATATTAAGAGGCGCAAAGAGGAGTGAATTCAGGGCAGAACCCTAACCCTAACCTGGATGAAGTCAAAAGATAACAGAGCTGAGCCAAGAAGCAAAGCTCTCCGTATATCGGTCGATCTATGCTGCTGCTTTTTCTAGTGCTCACAAGCTTTGGGGACTGACTGTAAGAACAAGATCTCAGCAGGGTTCCTGTGTTCTCTTTTATTAATAGATAAGGAGCCTGAGCTGCCTCCCCACACTGAGGGAAGTCTGCTGAGGTGGCATTAGTTGTAGGCATCAGTAGGATTCCTCCTGGACGATGATGACCTAAGACACCTAAGAATGTGCCTCTCAATTACCTCCTGGGTATTTTCCCCCAAAAAAGATGAGTTTCCTGGACAGCAACTGTCAGTTGTCAGTGTTGATTGTAGTAGTGCTCTAAACACCATACCAAGTGTTTGGCTGACAGTGTTTAAGAGCCAAATCATGTTTGCTTCACAGGGACTCCAACACGCCTTGCACTTACATTCTTAATTTTGGTATGTCGTAATGATGCCATTTGTTAACATCACTATCATGCAACTATCTTCACCTTCTTCTGTCGCTTATCCGGAGTCAGGTCGCGGAGGCAGCATTCGGACCAACGAAGCCCAAACTTCCCGATCCGCATAAACCTCCTCCAGCTCTCCCCCCGGGGGATCCTGAGGTGTTCCCAGGCCAGACTGGAGACATCATCTCTCCAGCGAGTCTCCTCCCGGTAGGACATGCCTGGCAAACCTCCCGAGGGAGGCGTCCAGGGGGCATCCGGATCAGATGCCCGAGCCACCTCAGCTGGTTCCTCTCTATGTGGAGAAGGATCTTTTTTCGCTAAATGGAGGTGGAAAACTATAGCTGAGGAATGTCCAGTGGAACCTTTTGTGACGTGGTTGACCGGCCGACAATAGAGGGTTGGGTGACTCAATACACGGCTTCTTCAAACTGCTCTTCCCAGGCTTGTGTGACTTCCCTCCTTCCTCCCAGAGTCCAACTACATACTCCAATTGGCAGACGGTGTGGGAGTGGTTGTCTGCCTATCTTAGCATGTGAGAGGTGTCCCAAGTGTGCGCTAACCCCACGGGACACCACCAATGCATTAGTGAAGAAAATGAGCGAATCCACGGAGTACATCTTACTTTCAAACAAGCTAAAATGGAACGCAGTTCAGTCAGCTGCAAAGCCTGGGAGGCACCTACATGGTGAGTCTGGTGAGCTGTAGTTCTCCTCCACTGGTGCTATTTACGATTCATGTTTAGCTCATGCAGATTATTGCTAGCTTCAGTTCAAAGTGTGCCCCTCAATTTGATGGACATTTTCATAAATTCTAGTTCCTGACAGTTATAGTTTCACTGAAACAGTAGCGCTGTGCTTGATTTGATTTAGCGGGAAATGAACCAAAAAAAACAGAATCAGGGAATGTTGGGAAAGATCCTGAGAAAACATGATGGCACAGGACTTCTCCCTAGGGTGGTGTGAGGCGGTCCTGTTGGGCCGGCCGCGGTCCTGCCATGTGCGCTGACCTTAATACTGACATCAATGTTTCATAGTGCAGAGATCACAGCTAACGTCTCCACCACGTCAATAACAGCAGATCCTCAAGCGAGCGCTCGAGTCAATGTCCTTCCTACAAAAATGTGACGTCTTCTTGAGACTGAACCCAGCGCCAATGTGCGTCGTACTCTAGCTGCATCTTGCTGTTCATTTTGCATGTATCCAAGTCGATCTTTCCATTTTTGTAGTGTTTTAGTTTGGGGCTCTGCTTGGTGCCGAGTTTCTCAAGGCAGACGCGTGTGGGGCTGCCAGTCTGTGTGACGGATTTCTCCACGATACTGTTGGGTTTAATGTACTGGGTCTGTGTATTGTTTTTAGAAATGACGCTTCCCTTCACCGGATCCAAAGCCTTGTTCCAGACCACAGTGTCTTGTTTGCTGTCCGACACGACGTCAGGAGCATTCGCTGGAGCGACTGGTTTTCCAATTCCAGTCCCAGACATCCCGTTCCCATTGACATCATTAACAATCGCAGTCCCTGGTCCAACTTTCAACCTTGTAGTGTCTCCAATTCCATTCTCGTTCATCCCTGCTTTCATGTTTCCACTGCTAGTCCTAGCAGCTCCGCGGCCCCCAACAGTCGCCTCAGAAACTTGTGGAGTGGAAGAGCAGATGACAGACTCGGAGCTGGAGGGGCAGTACTCATCCATATCGTCAGCCAAGGTGTCCAAGTAGCTGCCGATGGAGATGTTGTCCAGCTTGTCATGGGGGTCGTGCAGGCTGCTCCAAGAGCCCCTCCACGAGGTGTCAGGCCCGTCGCCAAGACTGTACTGGCTACTGGTCAGGCTGCTGCAGCGGCTGGTCAGGGTGCTGCGCTCCTCCAGCAGCCACTTGACTGCTTCAATGCCCTCATGGACCGCCAGCAGCTGGTTCAGGATCTTCACGTCCACGGAGCGTAAGTGTAACTGTGGAAACACGGAAGATGGAAACACGACATTGAATCGGTTTGTGTCTGAGTATCTACTGTATTCAATTCATCGAAAGTGCCTGAACAGACCTTTAACATACATCTTATAAGAATGACATAATACTTCCACTTTAGAATAGAATTGAAACACAAAAGAGCAAAAAGACATGAAAGAGAAAGATATTTTAATGGTCGACAAGGTTACGTACACAAACGATGACTCCAGTAATAGCATGTTGCATCTACTCCCGAATAAACATGTCAGAAATCATTTTGTCCCTTAAAGTCTAATATCATTTGCACAGAAAGCCGTAAACATTTGGTAAGACAACGGTCTACTCCTCCACAGGGGCTGGGGTTCTGCGCCTTACTTATCCCTCACCCTCCCTCACACACAGTCAGTTGTGCCACCAGGGAGAACAAAAATCCAGATCATGTGGATTTAAGCAATTGATGAGCAAAGAACTAACTCTGTCTATGACGCCTCAGCATCTATGTGCACATTGCAAATCCAACAACAGCTCTATTGTGAGCTCCTGAGGTCGGCTGAGTTCAACAGACAGTGACGGCTGCAATCTGTCGACATGTCTTGTGAACACATCGCCGTGGGTGTAATCAAAGACTTCATTATATTTATTGTGATGTGATGAGTTGAGCTTTGAAAGATGCATGATGGTCTGCAAGAGGAAACACGAAGAGAAAGATGCTGGTCGTTGACCTTTGTTTAGCACACAGATATCAGTCATCGCAGCCACTGGAGCATGCAGGCTGAAACTACTTTAGTACATTTAGTGCTCAACGTTCCCACCATTGTTGGGTTTATCTGCTTCACTATCAAGATGTCTGCAGATCTAAAAGCCATGCCAAGGGAGGAAGAGGCTACTATTCATCTGTCCAGACACTGAAGCGCCTCCTGTCATTAAGTTGATCTTGTTGGAATAAAATCTTCAAGAGGTTCAAGCACTGTGGCAAGTACTTCCTGGTCGTGCATCTGGTATTTCAGAGTTGACTATGTTTATGATTCTTAATCTTGTTCTGAAAGAGAAATTTGTAGTAAAGCAGAGTGGTGACGGTATGCTTGAACCATCTTGAATAACTTTCCTTTGTGTTTTACCAACTGGGAGGTGTGTTCGAACACGACCTGGATGTGTAGTGAGAGTTTATAGGAGGAGGTGGTGGACCTGAGGTGGAGACGATGAAGCAGGAGTTGCACTGACTGTCAGTTGGAAGGGTAAAATACACCCGGCTGACAACTTCTACACATTCCACCATGGCATACCATGTTTATGTCAGCGAGATGACACAAATATACTAAACAATATTGTGAGTCCAATCCAATATGAAACTATAAGGCTCAAAGGATCAATGATTATTAACCGAAGAATGATGTCCCTAAAGAAAGGAAATCTGATCTAATCCAACACAGCGATTGAAACAGATCCCTGCAAAGGATTTTAACAATGCTGTTTTCCAAACTAGAAGTCAGTGTAAAATAGGAGTGTCTCTTGAGCTCCTAATCCTGAATCAAGCCAGTCTAATCTAATCTTGTTACTGGGCGCATGATGTGAGCCATAAAATCACCTTCATTTAGACAAAAATATGGTGTTCTTTGCTCCACTTCTAGGGGAAAAAAAGCTCTCAGACACAGTGCAACAACTATTCAGTTAAAAGGACAACTGAAAAACACTTAATAGCTGCACTGGCAGCGCTACGTCAGCGGAATGTACGTTCTGAGTGCCGATCGGTGTCTATCCAGGTCATTGCAGGAATGATTCTGTGCTCATCCTCACATCACTTGCTCTTCTATGTTCCTCTATTTCAGGCGTCTTCTGGTTTTTCACTATTCTTACAAATATGTTGAGACTTAGGATCTTAAATTACGCTAAAACAACATTACTACTTTAGTAGCCAACCACAGACTGAAAAAAAACTATTTCAATTGCTAAAAACAAGGGTTTTTACTGCCATCAATTCAAGAAATCTGAAATAATCCTGCTTTGCTTCCATGTCTCTCTGTCAAATGGCTTCTTCATTGGCTCCAATCTGTTCCACGTCACAGTTCTGGTCGGAAACATCAGCTCTCCCCACACACATGAAGGTTTTCGGTCATAAATGCTGAACATGTTTAACATTTACCCCTTTTTAGGGGCTATTATTGGGACAAACTATCTCATTGGATAATCTTAGAAGAGTTAGGGTATACGGCCAAAGGCCACACGAGGTGGTTAGCACTCTTGCCTTCCAGCAAGAAGGTTGCGGGTTCGATTCCCAGTGGCCTTTCTGCATCGAGTTTGCATGTTTTCCCTGTGGGCATGTGGGTTTCCTCCCACAGCCCACAGACATGCTGACAAGGTTAATTGGACACTCTAAAATTGTGCAGGGTGTAGTCCTGCCTCTCACCCAATGAGCACTGGGATAGGCTCCAACACAACCCTGAACAGTGCTGGTACAGTGAGGATGGATGGATGTAGTCAGGTGTTTACCATCCATGGTTGGGAAAGAGTGAACTCAGGATCAAAACAGACAAGATTATCGTTATGTGTGTGAAAAGCCCCTAAGAGCTTCATGGGTCACTCCTCCAATATATAAGTTGTTGCCACGGTAGAACCAGCATCAACGGCACCAAACAGTAGGAGGAGTTGGGGAGGAGTTCTCTGGTAGAGGAGACAGTGATGGAGACTCTATAGAAGGTCTCTGGACTACCTAGCCAGTCAAGATACATAATACTACATGCGATACTCAACTGTCTGTATCCACATTAAAACTACTTCTTGTATCTTTCAGGGCAGCTCTTCCTTTTCCCACTTATTATCTGTCCTCACGAAAACAAAAGTTGCTTATCATGGAGAGGTCCTTAAATTGAAAAGTCAAACAGGGGCCACGGGCATTTTATGTGACAGCAGTTGCAGAGAGCAAAGGGGCGGAGGAAGATGTCCTGGTCCATAAATCATCTTCAGCGTGCTATCAACGCTCACCAAGAGAGGTTTTACTGCAGAAGGTCAACTTACTCCTGGCTCGCACTTCATGTCTGTGAAACCACATTTCCTGCATCTTTAGTCCACGAGTAAAAAATACTAACACCGGACTAGAAAGACCGGTATCATCTGCCAACAGATAAGCACCGTAATCTTACTTGCCAGTACAAGTCCAAAATCACCAGGACCAAAGAATCAGCCCAACCACATGACTCACCCCCCTTTGGCATTTCTTTATTCACACTTTTTGCTGCTTTATTTCGGTAATGTGTTGTTTGGTCAATAAGCAACGAGTGGTAGAAAACTAGAGTTAAATATGTTATAAGAGAAGTTATATAAGTTGTGGCTCAAGCTCTACTGCTGCTCCACAGAGGGAATGTTGCGGTTGAGTTTGTGCTGGACAGTACTTCGGACTTGCCGAGGCTCATGTTTCACGCCATGGGAAGTTGTGGCTTGAGTCGCACTGGTTGCTTTTCGTCAGAAGGTCAGAACAATTTCACGCAAAGGTGCTACCACGTTCCTGGCAACACAGACAGTAATGTTATTTTGGACAGTGTGTCACAAGTCTTTGTTTCTTTCTTCCATCAAAGCCAAACTACACACCTCTGCATGTCTGTAGAGGTGTGTAATCCACTACAGTGGAACTCCAAATCGCAAATTCTCCAAAAGACCTTTTTGTTTTTCAAATTTTACCCCTTAACTTTAACTAGTTCAACTGAATTTCTGCATATAAATTATAATGTATCTGAATACACCAGTATATGAATGACAATTTACACAGAACCAAACACGCACGTGTACACATGCATGTAATAGGGACAAAGGACGTGTTATGATTCACTGTGTACACAGCCAGATTTGGGTGTGCAGTGCTTCCACTACAGATAAGCAATGGAAGCAGAGAGAGATTTACTGTTCATGATTGAAAACTGTTTTTTGTTTTTTTTTACTGTCACCAACTCTGTAAATGTCAAATGTTTCCACTTTCAGTGTTTGTCACGTTCCGTTTTGAGTTTTTTTCCTTCCGCCACAGCTCCAACAAACAAAACAAAACCCACTGGCTAGGACGAGACGAAGACCAACCACCCAAGTTCTACTCATGGCTCCAGATTGTGTCCGAACGGGGAACACAATAAGGTGCCTATGTGCAAATACAAGTATTGTCTGTCAGTCCATATCCATCAAACGTCTTTTTTCTTTTGCTAAGCTACAGTACAGACACAAAAGGAGGCAGGTGAGTCGTAGCTGGTGGTTAAAGTGATTTTCTTAAGATTTGCCTCTGGTTACTTTTTGTTTCTCGCAAAGTCAAAACAAGTGGCCCACAAACCCACACACCTGGAACCTCAAGCTTCCCTGAAAACCAACACTAAGAAGCCGGGCAGCAAAGGGCATCATTGCATTTGGACACCTGCTCGAACATCAATGAGATTACTTCCGCTCCTCTTCAGTTCACTGACTTAAGTGCGCTTCTGACTTCATGCTTCCATCAAGCAACCACCAGGCATACTCCAGTCAAAGGTGATGGCACTCAGACTGAAAATGAACGCACACCCCATGCAAAGAAATCAGAGCCAATGGGAAAAAATCCACACTGATCACCATGAGATGTTCTGCCACGGCTCGGTGTTTAAAGGTGTCTTGAATAAAATCTTGAATTTTGGTTGAATGGCAATATCTTGTAAGAAATGATATGCCATTTTAACAAGCAAATATAACAGGAGTTACATCACCACAGATTGTAAAGACAGTCAAAGCTTTTCCTGAAAGTAAGAGGAGCAATTAGGATACATATCTAGGCCACGCCTCATTCATGCTGTCCTGTTCTTATAGTGATGAAACACAAGTGCAGCTGAACATTTAGTGAGCATATGTTGACATCCAAGAAATACGCGCTACATTTAAATGGATTGAGAATATTTGAAAATAAACGTGGCAATAAAAAAATGAGGTAAATGAAATGCGCTGTTTACCTACATATGGACAAGTCACATGTGAACTACTCGTGCGTTTTCAAAGCACAACGCTGCTGACTTGACATTTGACAAAGACCAGTGTTTTGAGATACATTCAGTGGCTGGAGATTCGGTGCTGCAGGAGTGACTAAAACGCTGTTTTACCGTCTTGAGCAGAACCAGCAAATAGTGGAAAATATTTGTCCCCACCAGCTAACAGAACAATTTAGTGGCACTTTATTCACAAAGCTTAAATGGCTAGCTAAAGCATCCAATTGTTTTTTTCTATGGTACAAGCTCACTGTCCTCTGTTCTTGCTGCCTTGATTTGTGTCACAAGCTAATGTGTGTATGTAAAGTGGAGCAATCAGGCAGTGGCAGCTTTATTTAAAACAACAACAAAAGCAGCAGTGAATTAACACAAATATATATTTATGAAGTCATGTTGCCTCCTGTACTGTGATATGACTGATGGTTGTGTTGCACGGCCCTACTATCTGCTTTACAGCACTGCGCAGTGTCCTGTATGTTGTCCATCACTTCACACTTTATGTCTAGCTCAGTTTACACCAGCTCTGAGGAAAACCAATGAGGGAGAAAAAAAAAGTGGCGCGGTGTCATTTAGCCGCGTAAGAGCCTGCTGAATCACTGCCAGCAGTGACACACGGATGAACGCGGCTGCTTAATAAACACCAGCCATATATGCACACGCTCACTGCTCTGTCCATCTGCCGTCTCATCTTCTCTCACACCCATAACACTAGCAGGAGGTCAGTGCGTCTCCAACGAGGCACCTGTACAAACACTTGAACATACGAGTAGAGTCAGAGATGAAGATACCCAGGATGCGATTGGCAGTGAGTGGAAAGGGGTAGGCCAAAATGACTGGATCAGAGGGACAGCTCATGTGGAGAAGTTTGGAGACTAAAGGAGGTCAGATGGCTTGAACACATGGAGGGTGTTGGACCTGAGACGTTGGAGACGGAAGAAGAGAAAGACAACTAATAACATGGATAGCAGGAATATAAGATCAAGATACTGTAGGTAAAGTTGGAGGACACTGACAGGCTGGCAATCTCTCATGTGACCGACGAAGATGTACATGATGCAACAATCTATTATAAATCATGGCTGAAAAATGAAATGTTGTATTCTAATTCAAGGTTAATACTACCTGTCCTGTACAATTCTTTGTCTGTTTTTAAATTAAAATTGACTGAAAAGTTACACACAAACTGCGATGCAAATGTCAACAAATAAGGAAATACTTTCACGGGGGAAAAAACAGACTAATCTCAAAGCGTGTCATTTCTCCACGGCATTCTTTCTGCCATGTTTCTCAGTTTTTACATTGCTTATCTACAGCAGTGGCTGCATGGTATGTACAAAGAGTGACAATCATAAACCATATAATTAAGTCTTCAGACACGCCCGAAATCCTTAAAGCCTTTTGCGGTTCGGCCTTAAAAGTGGGTGTGAATGGACAAAACACCTATAAAGGATTCTTGATCCAACTGAAAAACGGGAGGTAAAGCCACTGAACATACTACAGTATCTGGACAGGATTTAACATGTAGCTGTTGATATATTAATGTAAAGCGGTGTGTCTTTGTTAGAAGTGTCCTTTCAGATTCGGGTGCATGAAACAGCAACTAGGTGGTGTGCTTAGATGCAAGTCAAACAAAGGATTCCGAACTGTTGCTACCCTACTGAAATGGTCCACCAGTCTAATGTATAAATGATCAATAAGACAGATACTTATACAAACTTGTATGACACGTTTGTGCATGTCTTAAGAGAAAAAATAGGTTTAGCTAGTACAGTAATGCATTACTGCATGAGTTTTTCAAGAGAAAGAATTCAGGGAGCTTTGATAGTCAGTTAAAGCAGCTAGATGATATAACTCATAACTCCGAGTGACGCTGTGTTAGCTGCGGGATTACCAATATGTTTAGGGACGTGAGCATAACAGGAAAGCAGGATTGGAAAGTGAAAGTAGTCTTGAGTCATTCACTAATACTTTCCTGTAAAAGCAATGCATGTTATTGATCAGGTCAAGGTTAATAACGTGTCATCATGTGTTCAGTGAAATTTCTATCTATCTATCACAAAAAGACATGAAACAGCAGAGAAATAAAAAGCAAAAGTCATTTTCATTACATATCGAGATACAGATCCAGCGACTCTGGAGACACAGGCAGCAAGAATATAGAGCCAGAGTCCCTCTGCCTCCTCTCGGCATTGACATTCATCCAGCCAAGGACAGATGTGACAACAAGAGCAACAGGACCAGCCAAAGTGAGAGGAGGCCTGGAGCAAAATGGCAGCGTTCACACATCTGCTCTATAGTGTGTCTCGTGCATGTGTGAAAGTCAAAGGCTTTTATCCGGTTTCCAGCAGTGATGAACAACACTAAAATAATTAATTGCACGATTTATCTGCATCAGCACCGACTAATGTTGTGCACCCTGTTGAGATCCTGTTGCTGTAAACATGAGCCACAGTGTGTTGGAAACACAGTCAAAAGATCAGCAACATCGGCGAACTGCACCGCTCCACAGTGCAGCTCGCTGCACGGCACACAGCGCACTGGGGAGCAGGAGGAGCGGAGAGCGAGCCTTGTGCCAATAGAAAACAAAACACTCCTCTGATTAAAAAGCTATGAGTTAGTTTAGTAAACGATTGTTTAAAGTTTGGAACTTATCTGTGGTTAGACATCCCATCAATCACAGCGCGCTTCCATGACTCGAGTGTGGTGACATTTTGAATGTCCTGCTGAGAAAAACTAGGATTCCTTTTTCTCATGTTTTGCAGCTCAGGGCGTCCTCAGGATGCCCAGTCGCCCTCCTAGCTAAAAGGCCTGGTATGAAGTCTGTGCTGACAATTCGCATCAGCATGCTTGAACCATTAGATGGCAAACACACAATGACGGCCATTCAGGCTCCCAGTCATTCCTGTGGTCAATTAAACAGTCTAAAATTAAGCAGCTATTCAGGCACAGGGTGGAAACCTAAGTACTCAGGGGAAACCCATTAAGTCACTGAGAAAGCAAGCCAGATGTGTGTAGTAGCATAAATCCAGTAACCACGCCACCACCATGCTACAACCTGCAGCGCGATGAAACCCAATGTATCACAGTGAAACTAAAAATCAAAGCAAGATGATAACAACTTGCAAAATGCTGGTTTGGTTGGAGAGCTTTGTGTCGTCCAGTATAAACAGACAAGAAGACTTACTTCGACTGACAAAAACAAAACCTATTTTTCATTAAAGCTGATGACAAAAGTGATTTAAAAAAGACTTTGCAACCACATATGCACTCTAAAACCTTGATACCAGAGTGCCACAGATGTAAAGATCTGTCATCAAAGTCAGGGTTGTCTCAAGGACAGGCAGTTGATACATAAAAGCTGGCACATTTTTTCATGGTATCTGCTAGCTTTTTCATAATACAAACACATTTGTCATGTTTCCCAGATGCACAGGACTGGATCAAAGCTGGAACCCTCGACATGGAGCCGGCTGCTTACTATGCAGATAAATGATGAGCGTGCAAGGACTCTGCGTGTGCTCACCACATTACTCTCCTGGACTTGTATATAGCTCCCTTTCTCAAGTCATACGTTTCAGCGTCCTGTCCAAGCTGCAGCCGATAAGAAGTTCATTCATGGATTTCAGTGATGCGTTCAACCTTGATCCAATAAACAAGTTAGAAAGTCCTCATTTAACAATGTGACATGACTTCAGAGCGATATGAATGGTGGCGCAAGGAAAGTTTTCCACCCTTAGAAAGGTGCCTGTTGATGCATAAACAAACACGAGAATTCATTTCTTGCTTATAAATTGAACCTTAACTCCTCACTCCTCCAACTTCAAATTTCCAAATAAACATCAACAAAACCACTCTTTCCCAAAGTAGGAGGTGTGAGAAATGCTGCGGGTCACACAGCCCTTCAGCCATCATTTCCACTAAGCCAGACTGTGACATCATAAAACCCCTAAACAGCCAGTGTCAGAAATAGGACGGACACTTACAGCTCAAGAGGTGTAGTGGTGCATACAGTGTGGAGAATTCTTTTTCTTAATCATCCTCAAAGAATTTTGGGTGTACAAAGTCTTGACACCTTTAAATATCCACATTAGAGAATGCGCATGAGCCCAAATGATCTGACGCGGACCGTCCAGTCCACCCGCTTGGTTGTTTATAGATGAACTTGTGTGGAGCTTCTGCTTAGGTGAACCGTAGAAGAGTATTTGTTGTGATGACAAATTGAGATTTATAGGCGCTCAACAGAGCTTTGTATTGACACAAACCACAAATGCACTTCCAACATTCCCAGGCCAGTTCTTAAATTAGCCAAGTGTGTCATGATATTGCATAATATCGTTCAAGTGCCATTGTAACCCGCTGGTTGCTTTTCTGTTGTATTTGCTAGACAATACATGATCAGAGGAACTTGTTTCAAAAATAGAATGGCTCTGATCAGAGAGCTGATAATAAGACACAATAACTATGTTGCAGCACAAAGGAAAACCCAACTTTCACTGTGAGCTAAGTGCAACTAACTCTTTCTCTTCTACCCTTTAAAACGGGGTGGTACACCGTCTCCCAATTCAATCCAAAGTACTACCAGGCCCTCTCAGAGCTGTTCAGTTGATCCATGACCAAAACTGATGTTGACGCTACTATTCCACAACAGGTCAGACCCGCTCTCATGGAAATAAATCCAAACAAAACTGGCCCTTGGTTTCCATGACTATCAAAGTTAAAGCATGAACAGGCAAATTTATATAATAATGCAGTCTGACAAACTGTAATATTCATAGCTAGTGATATAGACATGCTCGTGGGTGCATTGTTACTGAATTTAACTTTCTGCACATACAATGGTACCTCGGTTCTCGACCACAATCCGTTCCAGACGGCCGTTCGAGAAGCGATTTATTCGAAATCTGAATAGATTTTTTCCCATTACAATTGATGGAAAAAGAAATAATGCGTTCCAAGCCTTAAAATAGTCTTTTGTAGGAGTGAATGTAGAGTGTCTGCTGCAGGTGCTCTGCTCGTCTATGTGTGTGGCCGCTGCATGTGGGAGGGGTTGCCGAGTGAGTGACGTCTCTCCAGAAGTGAAGAGGTGCCCGGTGTGTGTCCAGCTCTGAATGTGCGCTTCTGTGCAGTTTGGCTGTGACAAAGTCATAAACCAAGTAACGCTCTGTCCCAGACTCGCCTCATCCCTGTCCCAGCTCCAGCCCACAACAGGACATCAAAGCCTGGAGTGAGCGCTCCAGCCTCGGAGGTGTGGAGCGAGCGCCTCCCTTGTGACACTCAAAACAGCCAGTAAATGTAGCTAATGCGACACGTCTGCATACAGAGGCTGCGTTACACACAATAACAAAGCGCGTCGTGGGTCAGCTGATCGGTCCTCGCATGTCTTTTCCAGCTTATTTCTGAATTTTCGTTAGAAATCCGAAGCAAAAAAATCTCGAAATTTTATTTTGAATTCTGAGACGTTCGAAAACCGAGGCACCACTGTATTTAAAGCTCTTACTCTTAGCTCTTGTATATGTATATGTCCTCTTAGAGAGCCAATAAAAGGATAGCAACATATATAAATCACAATACATGGCTCAAGCACAATGAATGGCAAATTGTGGGCAAAAAATGGGAGAAAAAACAGAAGCCACTGATGCCTTTCTGTTCTATACTGAGCAACAACCAACACATTTTTTTTTTTCTTAAATAGTGACAGCTCCTCTCATCCACTCAAGCATTCCAGACAACCCACCATGGGAGTGTACGACCCTATTTTGACTTGAAATCTGATTGATCACGAATGTTCTCTCAATACTTGGCGGTGATGGCAATGATTTTACAACCAAGTAGCATCACAACAGGGGATCAGCAGTTGACAGTGACAGAGGTTTGAGGTACCAGGGTGGACAGTGCGATTCAAATTACACATGCCACACATGATTCAGCTACTGAACGAATGTAAGCTGCTATTTTAGTTGGCCATCTATTAGCTGTTGTTACGGTGCCTGTGACCTATTTTGAAGCCAGTTTAGTCAACCATTCAGAAGCGACTCGATACGTAAGTCACAGCAACGAAAGAGCTTACCATCTCCACTTTTAATTTTCTGATTTTCTCGTCCAAACTCTTCCTCCCCGTCACTTTCACGGAGTCTTCAGCCTTGGCGACGCTGACATCACCCCGGGCAGCGGTTGCTTCCTCCCGCATCCACCTGAGCAAACCTTCGGGCGTCTTCCGGCCAATTTTCGCCTCAACGTCTTTAAGATCCGGAACAGTCTCGCTGGTCGAGGCTTCTTCCATCGTGGTCATGACTAACGGCAGGGCAGAATATGAAGCTGGACTACAAGTAGGTCCTTCTATGGCCCTGGGAATGGTCGGAGTTACTTCCCACAGGACTGTCGAATGGCATCATATGCGACTCCGGCAGCGTTGGACTGCGCCAGAGGAGACCAACATCTGACAGCATCAAAACACAGCAACACTGTAGGTTGCCTCCTCCGCAATGCTCGAGTATCAAAGCGAGACTAGAACCACACCGCTCACCCAGAGTCTGGAGTCCGTCAGGGGCGGCGCGGCCGGCTAGTCTCGGAGCTGGGAGTCGCTACGATGATTCAGATTCCACCTGCATGATGACAGGGCTGCAACCAGCGCAGACCTCGGACTGTCAAGTCAGCAGAGCTGGTGACGTCATGTGGCTTCCTACAGACACTTTCAAAATAAAACCATTACTCGGGAACACGAAGCAGCCGAACAAATCCATTTTCCAAATCATTAAATGTAAAATGACTGACTGAGCCAAAACAGTTCCCATCAATCTATTAGTACAGATGCCACCAAAATCTACTCCATGAAAGGGAATGAATTACTGTAATATTGCAGTGATGTAATTATACTACGCTTCGACACAAAACAACTGCACTATACGAAGAACAAATGAAGCCTAGCATCAATTGCACTGCTAACAGCAAATGTAAGTGTCTGTGACGATTATGAATAAGGCAGCTTGCTTTCTGGAAAGATGCCCCAAATCCTTCCAGGATGATCTCAGGATGCTCACTCATTTCATTAGCATTTTGTGGCTTTTGTGGATTCTCTCAGGCTGAACACAGAGCTGGACCCAACATGTCACTAGGTGCACTCGAGCGATGGTTTCAAAAGTGAAACAGTAGATGAAATGATGATTACAATAATTTTTAATACAGAGTCTTGTGTCATCGTTTGGATCAATTCTGGATCACCATTTTTACTTTTTGATGGACAAAATTCAAGAAAGACAGAATCATTTATTTAAATATAACGGATTTTTCACATACATTCACTTTCAGGCACTTTTTAAAAATGTGTGATGGATCAAACCTGCTTCCATTTAAGGCAGAATTAAATGGAGAACAAACCTGACATGATTATCCAGGGATGAAACCACGGAATTAATGTTTGAAAGCACGGCGGTGGTGGAAAGAACGTCTGGATTAGCAAAGCTCTCTCTCTGATCCAGAGAGCCTTTGTGTCACATCTGATGAGGGCCCCCCTGCATTCAGTGTCAATTTAGCGAGGAGATTTATATCCAGTCTAATCTGTAAGCAGCTCTGCGAGCTCATAAACTGGAGGACAGTAGCATATTCACTTGATGTCCTCTGAAGACTCGAAGAGATTGTCTGATAGGACGACCTCATGAAAGCGGGTTGCTATTGTGAAAGAAACAATAAACTTGTGCACAGTAATCTGAGTTAATACTAAAGAGATTAAAGTATTACACATCTATGTTGAACTAATTTGGATTACGATATTGAATTATAATAAATGATACAGGATGGTTGTGAGTCACTTTTCCAGCCTATAATCATATTCTGCAATTGTTCATGGTCTTTTTCTGAATGACAAATGATATAAAACCCTATCTACTTGGAGATGCTGCAGATGCAGCTGCTCATCCTGATCACAATCTGAGATTAATGTGACGCTCAGTTGTCTGCTCACACACGAGGAGCCACAACTGGACTGCTTACTCTGAATCACACTAGATGAACGTTTGATCCTTTTGCCAGGAGAACTGAGGGTTAACAACAGCCAACTGACCTTAGCTGGACAGCATTAGAAGTTCACCATGTAATCATAGATAGATAGATAGATAGAT
The DNA here is from genome assembly GCF_027744825.2 of Synchiropus splendidus. NCBI lineage: Eukaryota > Metazoa > Chordata > Actinopteri > Syngnathiformes > Callionymidae > Synchiropus > Synchiropus splendidus. Next base: position 35,363,525 of record NC_071334.1, read on the forward strand.
AGATAGATAGATAGATAGATAGATAGATAGATAGATAGATAGATAGATAGATAGATAGATAGATAGATAGACACTTTATTAACCTCCGAAGAGAAATTCCCATAAGATAAGATAAGAAAAAACAACAACAGTCCAGCATGTGAATGTGTGTGTGTGTGTCGCGAACTAAAGTGCATGTGTGTTTATGGTGTGAGTGTGTAGTGAGTCCAGAGTGAAGAGCCGAAAGGCCTGAGGGAGGAACGACCTCCTCAGTCTGTCTGTGGAGCAGGACAATGACAGCAGTCTGTCACTGAAACGGCTCCTCTGTCTGGAGATGGTGTTGTGCAGAGGATGACTAGGATTGTCAGTGATGGACAGAAGCCTGTTCAATGTCCCGTCGCTCTGCCACTGACGTCCAGCTCTGTGCCAACAACAGAGCCTGCCTTCCTCACCAGTTTGTCCAGGCGTGCAGCATCCTTCTTCTTCAAGCTGCTCCCCCAGCACACTACTGCATACATGAGGGCGCTCGCTACCACAGACTGGTAGAAGATCTGCAGCAGCTTCTTGCAGATGTGTGTGTCATGAGGATGGTTACCAATCATTTTATCTGGCCAGTAATAAATTATAACATGTGCTGTCTATTGCAGCAATAGAACTGAAGCAGACCGAACTGCATCATCAGCAAAGGGAGTAACCAACCCATCAGAGCACCAATGTGCAAGCCATCATTTCTCTGCCTCAACATTCTGACCCAAGGAAAAGCAAACTGTGAATAGGCCTACAACTAAACGCTGGGATGCAGTGCCCTTTGTGGGGTGCACAATAATTCCATCAGTAATAATGACTGCTCATTGTGAGGCCCAAGTTCTAGTCAGATGACACAGATCCACAAGCGGCAACCAACCACAACGGTTACCACGCAGTCGACCTTGTTACCATGCTGACCACCACCATGGCAACTGTTGTGGAGGAGAAAAATGTTCGTATAGATATTTGTGCGCCCACATGATAGAAGCAGAAGAGCCGCCCACGAGGAGTCGGAAGTAAAAAGAAAATGCATGTTATGTAAGACTTGGAATGGACAAGGGGTGTTTGGTGCTGTTATATTTGGATTCAGTTGCACAGTTGTACATCTGTAAAAAAGTTTAAAAAAAAAAACAAAAAAACCCCAGCTATGTATTCAGTCATTTGTAGTCAGCGGCCCCAGTATTTAATTACTCTAAGTTAGGAGAATTATAAGATATGATCAATCGACAGAACAGAAAAAGGATGTCAGAATGAAGTGTGTCTAAAAAGTCACGTGTTACTTCTTCAAGTTATTTCTTTCTGTGTTATTTTTGTTGAAATGATGGGTAAAGAGGAGGGAACTCTCTGGGCTATAAGGCTTGTATTTCACCAGAATTCTTGGATAGTTTGGGATTTCTGGGTTACGTTTCAAAGAGCAACCCATGGTTTGGGTGACAGTTGTGATGGCAACAAAACACACCTCTCAACTAGAACTTGAAATGTGAACTACTCGATTCGTAATGCAATTGTTATCATCTGTTGACTGCTGCTAGATATGATGTCGAAAGTGTTTGCTAATATTTTTCTGAAAATTAGGCATTAGGCAACTAATTTTGTGGGTGTGTGTGTGTGCGTGTACATTGTTTATCCTACTTTGTGGGGACCAATATTAGACATAACACTGTTCTTGTGAGGACCATATAACCTTGTGGGGACATTTGGCTGGTCCCCACAGGGTTAAGCCTCAATTTGGGGATAGACTTCAAAATAATTACACTGAGGTTTAAGTTTGGTTCAGGGTCCTGGTTAAGGTGAGCCATTTGTTTTGGATGGTTAGGTTTAGGGTGACAGCCTGGGGAGAGCATTATGGCAATGAGCAGACCCCACAAAGTTAGAGATACGGAGGCACAGTCCCAGCTGACTCCCAGCACACTTCCAACTGACTCCCAGCAGAGTCCCAGCACACTTCCAGCCCTGGACTGACCCCCCTCTTCTTGAGGGAGTGTCTTTGAATAATGTAAACTCCACCTACTCATTGTGCTACGAGGTGTGAACTGAGGGTGGCGCTTTCTCTTCATAGACAAAGCCCAGAGTGACTAGTGAAAACTGGTCTCACACCAACTTCGGTTAGGTTTTGGGACAACTCCAGAGTGTGATCAGAGCTCCGCACATCATCCCTCCACTCAGCAAACAGTCCCATGTCTCAGGAATAGGTTACGTGAGGACCCAGTTTGTGGCAAGCTTGGGTTCATGAGACGACTTCTTCATGCTATTTCCATTCTTAAATTCTGTAAATGGTGGTGTGCCATTGTATCAGTATCTTTTAATTTTAATACAAAAGCTCAATGCGCCGTTGTCTTTTTATTTTAATAGATCCATTCATTCAAGTCTGGTGACCCCTGTGGAGTTTTGACAGGGTTGATCCCTTCCGAAGCCATGCATGCTCCAGCAGCAGTGTGTTTTGGATCATTGTCCTGTACAAAGCAATGGTCTGATCCAAAATGTTTTCTTATGTACAGCGCAGTATGCTCTTTAAGGATATATAGCTGGGGTGGCCAACCAGTGAGAGGCTAAGAGCCACATTTTTTTACTGTGAGAGCCACATCCTACAACTGTGTAAGGCTGTTGGTCACGTGACTTAGCGGCAGTACAGCGGTCAAAGCACGTGCCTGAGTGACACAAGGTTGCTGGTTCGTGTCTGGCGTGGGTCTCTTGTGCATGTAGCTTTAAAATTCATGCATTTTACTGTGATCCTGCTGGAAATATCAAGCGGCGTAGTTAGAAATGTGTGTGCCATTGTATGAATGTATGTGTGCGTCTATGCACAAATTACTTTAACTAATTTAGTTATATTATTATATTCATTTAGATTTTTTTCTGAGGATCTGCTCATTGGTTTTCATTCAGGGTTAGCATGAAGAATTCAGAGAATTGATTGAGTTAAAACAAATTCTTTTCCATTGCATGTGAAGGCATCACAGTAAGACGTGTCCGGTGTGGACCAGCGTCCTGGTTTACCACTCGTGCTCCTTTGAGCTGTCAGAGAAATTGTTTAAACTCTTGTTGGGCAGTTATTTTCCTGTCAGGGTTGCAGAGAAGATTCTCTGCTTCGGAGACGCTTTCATTGGTGACTTACCTGTTGCAGCTCTTGAATGTGCGCAAAAGCATACCAGCCCAGAGTCACTCCCAGACCAGTTCAACCAGTCGCAGGTGACAAGGCAGGTGACTGAGCTATGTGGCAGAAGAGGGAACTCCAGAAGGAGACAGAAAGCAGTGCTTGGCTAATATTAACAAAGTATGTAGATCTTATCATGAATCCATATTAATTTAGTTGAGGGGCGCAGCAGACAGGTATGGAGGAAGAAAATGTTGAGGATCTTGAGTCCCTCATGGAGGACATGGACTACATCCCAGGACACTTCCTCCTGGATCTCCACCTCAATTGTGATCCAGTCGGACCCATGAAACTGCGGCACAGAGACACTTTTCTGAAGCAGGAGAGCCTTCAGTGTGAGCTGGAAGCTGAGGCTGGATACTTGCAGTATGCTGTCCGAAATCTTCTGGGACTGCTGGCTTTCCACCTGGACCACCTGGACAAGGCCGAGGAAATATTCCGGTGACATTAACATTCAAATGTTCATTTGTAATAGCCAACTTTAGTCCTCAAGTCTGAGAGATATCTACCACTGGACCATCTATCGGAAGTCTCGGTTATTATTATTATTATTATTTTATCTAACAATAGTAACTACAGATGTGCGGCTGTTAATAAAAAAATATTACATCAGTAGACTACTAGTGAGCAATTTTCCACTTAAGTGTACATGTCTCAGTAATGTGTACAAACACACAACTTTATACCTTCATAAATGTGTGTTCTATGTGCTATACTTAATACTTGTATAAACACATATCACGGTTGTATAAACATGTTTATAAGTGTAAGCACAGCTTTATAAACAAACTTACCGTCTTATACATAACTGGTATTCAAGCTTAACAACTTATGAGCCCATTAACATACACATGTTGAGCTTCCCATAATGGTGCAGGTTTATCTTTGGGGTAACAACTGGTGATTGAAGTTCACTTTCACTTGACAAACACACCAGAAAAAAATGATCTGTTTTACACTTTTGTTTATATTTCAAAACCTATGAACGGGCTCAAACCATGTGAAACCTCACAGCGTTGAAATTTGTATACGCTCCTTCGATTATTGATAATACAGCCTCCAAAAGAAGCATCCATAAGGTATATATAAAGACTTTTCATGTCCATATGAACCTGTCCTTTCTAAAGTGTGTCAAAAATTACAGCAATAATCTGATGTACTTAATGAATTACGTAGGAAGGAAAGCTAAATATGGTGTTTCTCAGATATGTAGTTAACATGAAACAAATGCTGAAATAAGAACACAACAGTTGCAGGCATTTATTGTTATACTTGGTTGTATTTAAGCAAGCTGTGGCTCTGTAAACAGTAGCCTGTGACTCAAACAGTCAAAGTGGTGACAATGTTTGGAGCCCTAAATATGACGCCTCACAAGGAAGGCGTTCTCCAACTGCATTTCGAAGCAAGTTCTTCATGTTTTGTGTTGAAGATGAAGCAGGAATTGTCCTTCCTGCCTGCCAATTTTCCTTCTTAACGTTCACTGCCTGTCACTTCACTTTAAACCCGGGGTGGACAACTAGGGCCAAATATATTCCTGGGTCCAAAGTCGGGGTCGGCAAGCCAAAAGACAAGTGGACAGAAGTAAAAATATCTTTCATGCAAATAGAATTTTGTAATTTAGGGGTCATTTGGGTGTAAATAGGGAAAAGTGAGGTTATGCCATGACATTGCATGCTTGAAATATGTTGTTTTGATTTTTGTGATTTTTAGAAGAGCCCTTCATTTCAAGCTGTTTCCCCTCAATATTTTTATTTATTTATTTTGCTGGATGCAAAAATAGTTTTATTTCCAATTGAAATGTAAAGGGCCACATATGCCACATATACCTTTGGTTTAAACTTAATCACTTGGAAGAAGTTTGGTCTTATATCCAGCTTTCTGCAATCTCATGCCTGTCCCAGTCTTTGTCATTTCCAAGTCTATACGGGAACGACTAACAATCATGTTTCTGTGTCTCTTGCCAGGAGCATTTGTAAAGAAGATCCAGGTAACCTGAACGCCTGGGCCAACTTGGGCTACGTGTACGATAAGCTAGGGCGAGAGCTTGATGCGACGGAGTGCGTGGAGAAAGTGTCGCACCTCATGGGTATAGAGTCTGGAGAGGCGTCGCAGGAAGAAACAAGGCAGCTGGCGGCCCGCTGTCTTGCTGAGCAGGCTTACGTCTACCCCTACGACGTGGAGCTGGACAGCGAGGAGGAGCTGCGCGAGAGACTGACGTCTGCACTGACACTGTACAACAGAGCCCTGGATTATGGGGGGCATTTGGTGAGCAATGTCCATGACAGGATTGCAACATTGATCCCATGCGTCTCACAAACGGTCACATTAGTGAGTCAGACTGACCCATGGCACTGTTCTTCAGATATCACCGGAGGAAAAAAGAAGTTGGCATTTTAAAATGGCGACTCTTTACATAAGGTGATCAAACCTCCCTTAAACACCTCAGATGTACAGCTCCACTGAGTATCAAACTACTCCTGCTTCCTCTACAGACTGGATGACATAGTGAAAACCCACGACGACTCTGAATACTCCAGACTTTCACACTACAATAAAGGACTGAAGCTGCTCAGAGAAACACTGGAATCTGAAAGAAAGCAACAGAGAGGTGAGTGAGGTGTGTTCTAGGGGTAATTTTACACCTAGTTAGTATTAAGCAACCCACACAAATGATGCAACAACTGTACTGTACGGTATTAAACCTAAAATCCTTTAGTGGACATAACGTTTTACGTGAAGTAAAAATGGCACATAAAGTAATCATAATCTGATGCATTGTTGAGAACATAAATGATCATGATCAATACTTATTATTCACCTTCACCTTCTTGGAGGACAACAACAAACGTTTCATTCAGTGTGGTTCTTCTCCATCTGCAGCTCTGAGCTGGTGCTACATCGGCATCATGTTGGAAAGGAAAGACGAGTTCACCACCGTTCCCATGTCTGTCCATGACTGCGGTTACTCGGCCACTGATCCTCTCACCTGCTTCGGAACTGTAGGTCAAATACAGAAGTGCTCATTGCTCCTGCTTGTCATGTGAAGGTGTGATGATGACCATGCACAAACAAACAGGCTATAAAGTTGGCGAGCGACGACGCCTTCATCCTCAACCTCCTTGCCAGGATGTTTTTCCTGCTGGGCAAGCATGAGATGGCAACTGGGATTTGCAACATGGCCCTCAGTGTGCTGCCAGATCCAGAGCTCAACTGGCAGGCCTACTGTACCCACGCCAAGGTAGAAACAAGCTGAAACAAGCCTCGTAGAGATCACACATACAAGTTGTTGATTTAAAAAAATAAATCTGAAATGTAAAATCTAAAACTAAATCTACACTATTCTAAAAAAACATGATTCCAAACCAGTGTGAAAGAGTGAATTTTACTTAATCAGATCAACATGGTGCTGTACGCCAGAGACTTGGAGAAAGCAAAGCACAACCAGGCCGGAATTCCCGACCGTCAGAAACTCACAGAGGCTAGAAAACACCTGGACAAGGTTTTGAAAGTCCGTCCGTGTTTGAGGACTCACCTGGAGATGGCACAGGTAGGAGCTGGCTCGAGCTGGGCTTCACACGCAACATGCTTTATGATCAAGATGGGACAGATGAGTCATCACACATATCCAAATAAATGAAATGTCACCATAAATATTTTTTTTTTTATAATGAAAACTGAGTATTGTGTTTCAAATTTGATTCACTGACAAGATTTATTATTGTTTTATTCCAATAATGTATTTTTTTTCTTGCCTCCTTGTGTTTTATATGTTATTTTGATTCCCCAATATTTGTTATTCACACTCATATTGATCTTCATTAATGTAAGCTATTCACTGAATCTGTTTAGTTTTGATGACTTATTTGATTAATGAATGCAATTTTGTCCAACATTAAATTGCATTTTACGTTTGTACTTCACCTAGAAATTTGCTGTCACTTTGAAAATCAATAGTGTTTCATTTTTCTAAACTCTCTGTCTCGTGCAGATCTACTACTACATGGGTGTGGACGCCCTGCAGGAGACTCTTTTGGTGGACGAGGCTGCCATCAACTGTGCTCTGGTCAGTCTTTCTCAGGCTCTGCAGTTCGAACAGGGCGACAGCTTGCCGGACCTTCACCTGCTGCGTGGACGCTGCCTCCTGCTGAAGGGCGAAGAACAGAATGCTGCAGACTGTTTCAAAAGTGCAATGGAGCTGGAGAGGCCGGGCAGCACCGACACCACTGCGCTGCGGTGCCTCCTAGAGGCGCTGCTGGCTCTGTTCATGCAGGCTGGCTCTGACCCCGAGCCGGCCATCACACAGATGGAGCAGTGGGTGCAGAAGGCGGAGGAGAAGTACTCTGAGTGTGCTGTGAAGGACGAGTTGAGGTGCTTGTATAGGATGCGGACTGCAGAGGTCACTGAATTCTCGCGCGCCCTGATCAGGACGGGTCGGCTGGAACTGGTGAGGAGGCTGCTGGAGACTGTCACTCCAAAACAGAGCGTAAAGAAGAGAGTGAAAACTTGGTCTTTCTCCTTTTGATGAACCAAAGAGGAGAACATGTTATTTGAAGCAAAGTGGTAAGAATAGGTCAGAAAGTCCACTGGCTCTTAAGGAAGTCGGGTTGTTTCTATGCAGGGTTTGCATGGCATGGTGTCGTCGCCTTGGGCACCAAAGAACTTGCAATACCTGGATTCATCAGCAGCAAAAGAATGATTGAGTAAGTATTGTGGACTCATCGAAAGTCAGAAGAGAGAAACAAGTGTTGGGATGACTCTTCAATAACAGTTAGGACTAACAACACAAGGAACCAGTGTTTGTCAGGCTTCCAAATATGAGGCAGACGTTGCCTAGCAGTCCCTTTAGAGAACACTGCGAGGTGCTTACACATCTTACTAATGTCACTGTGGATGTTTGACTAAAAGTGCCCAATAAATGCTCAGAAAAAACGAGTGTGGCCCCTTTTTTTTAAATGGAAATTAAAATAGAGAGTGAAAAGATTCATGAACAACTCAACTATAAATCTGGCCTCTGAAATCAAATGAAATCAAAACTGTTTTGTACAAAAATCAAACCCATTTTCGTTAAATCCAAAGACAACGGAAGTGTACATGGCCTAAATATTGAATATTGGCATCTGCTGTATTGGTTAAAATATTAAACAGTCTTGTTCTTCCACCATATTGCAGATTCCCATGTTATTATTCAACGTACTATCCACTCCCTGATTTAATGGCTGTTAACTTTGAAATGATGTCACGTCTATATAGAATATATTGTTTCACTTTTTATTGTACATTTACTGCTGCTTTACAGTGCTTCTCTATGACTGAGGAATAGATCCGCCCAAAATTGGCCACCCTTTTCTGGTTTGGGGAATGCCAAAAGCTCACGGTGTGTGCAACGCCACTCCTGGACTAATTTGGTAAAAGATAAGTGGAGCGCAAAATAAAGTGACCATCAGAAAAAAAAACGGGTGGTACTGCCCCCTGCTGGGTGGTGACTGCATCGGCCCGAATGCAAAGCAGAGCACAAACTGTATGAGGTAGAACCAGATTTCCCGATGTGCCCAAGGCACTTTGTTATTTCTCCTGTGTTTCCTTCATTGACAGCACAACTCTGCCCTTTAAAAAAGATTAGAATCTCTTGCATTGGTGTCACCCACATCTCTGCTTAAATGACTCCAGTTACTTGGAGAATTGGAGTGAAAAGGAAAGGATGAAGAGAGGTGATTCAGACTATATTCAATTGATGCATTAGTTCTTTTAAGAGCCTGGTCATCCTTGGGCTTTCTGTTGAGAATCTAATCCGTTATGCTACAGATGTGAGCCAACAGTGTTCAGTAAAAATCCATTTGTTCACAGAAATGTTCGATTCATCTCGACATTTTAAAGAACTCATACAATGCGATGAAAGTGCACAGTTCTCGAGATATTTTTATTCAAGTCTCGCACCTGGCCGCCTCCTCTAGTAGGATCTATCACCCTAAGTCGCATTTATAACAAACACAATGTTCTCTGGCTCATCAACATTGAGGAGTGAGCCATCCTCTCCTCTCTCCTCTCACAGTGTTATCACCCTGAATGAGAGAATACATCTGTTTGAGGGAGTGGGTGATCATTTGGGGGGAGGAACGGAACACCACAGCATGATCAAAGGGTCATTTCTACAGCAACGGTGGAAAGCAATGACACTCGCACACTGTTGCTCTAAAAGACTCACCAATTAACCCCTGCTGTAAGTGGGAGGAAGCCCATGCAAGCGCAGTAATGCACTGTACGATTGTCAGCGTGGAACTCCAACACTAAAAAATGTGTTCCTTGTTTTTGATAGATTCTTCAAGACTGTGTCTTGAAGAACACAGAACACGTTTCTGGGTGCAGTTTGCATGTTGCCTGCGTGGGTTTCCTCCCACAGTCCAAAGACATGCTCACTAGGTTAGTTGGACCCTGTAAAATTGTGTGACTGGTGTGATGATGGTACATCAACCTGTCCAGGGTGTATTCCCGCCTCTCGCTCAATGACCGCTGGGATAGACTCCAGTACTCCCCGCAACCCTGAACAGGGCGGCGGTTCACTGAAAATATATGTATGTATGTTTTTGCTCATCTGTGTTTTTTCTTGATTCATAGTGAATAGTCAAATACTTGTGCTTTATTCTAACAATCTTCATTTATTGTATTGATGTAAGTTTAATGGTACATTTAATACTGGAATTATATTTTGCATTCCACAACCACTTATTCCAGAGAGTTTAAAAAAGTGGAACTATGTTACATATCTCTATTTCTCAGATATACACAGGCCTTCTTTAGCCAGAAGTTAGTGAAAGCAGTAGTAGAGTCAAAATACAGTATTATGTTTCACCATGTCTATGTCCATTGAAACTCATTTTGGTAGATTTATCTGAAGTGTATTCTCAGCCCGCCACACCCACGTGGCCCAGCATGCGGAAATTACCTCGATTCTCCAATTCCTGTCACCCTCCACTTTTACTGCGCAGAAGCTGTTAAACCTGATTTTGCTTTCTTCCCGTCCACAGTGCAGCTATGTAAAACTGGTGGTTTGTCGACTTCATCTGCCACTCACTTGTGGCTGTGCCGCATTGTTTCTGTTATACATCACACATGAAACACTGCAGCTCACGTCCTCTCACGGCTCTTGGAGACGAAGGACTTGGACTTGATCAGGTGAGTTCACGACACATCCAAAGTCTAGCATATTTGCTTCTGTTTGAGAGGGAGTGTGAATGATTTTTCTGTGCACCTATATAGCCTATAGTTATATAGTTCTTTTTTGTCTGTGCATGCAAACCTGGTGCTGCCTGGCCAGACCCAGTACAGAAGCATCTCTGAGGCTGAATAATACATGTCTGCGCGGAAAAAAATAAATTCTTGTTGTTATTCTTGTCTACAAATGCCACCATTTTCATGTTGGAGGTGGTTCAAATTTATTTAACCACTATATAGACACTGAAGCAATATTTCTTGATTTTAGAGAAGAATTCCAGAGGCTTTATACATCAAGACTGAAAATAGATATTTTATCAGGGCACTATGCAGCTTGGATCAGGGATTTTTTTTAACTTCAATATTAGTGAAACTTCACATTAACATTTAAATTTTTCAACTTTTAATAAATGTCCTCAAATTAAGTTATACTTCTTTCATAGAACTTCTTCTATTTTTTCAGTTTATACTGTATAGTGACCTGAGTTTCAGGCCATATCAACCTGTCCCAGACTAAATCTGGAAACAGGTCAAAGCGGCAGGTCCATCAGTCCTTCGGACCACAGTGGAATGCTTTACGTGTTTTTCTTTATGGCAACATGGAGAAAAATCGTGAATCCTGTCTGTTAGAATATTATTTTCAATGTGTACTTTTAATCTCTTGCAATGAGGCACTAATACCAGACTTTATTTTATTCACAATGTTGCGCTACTCAAGTTTCTTTTTTAATTGCAAAGGAAAAAAATTGTTATACATTTTGTTTCATTATGATAAGTCATTTTAATCCGTCATAATTTGGACTATAACCTCCAGTATGTAGAGTGAATTCCATTTCAAAAAGCAGAGGAATTCAAGCAGTAGATTGCTGGTGATGGAAGAAGAGGAAGACAACCAGTGAGGCTCATGGGCGCGGTGAAGGATGTAGATCGGTTCAGATGGCAGCAGCTGAAATGCAGACAGAAGCAAAGACTTTCCCCGGGACACCATTGAATTTCCACTTGTTCATCTCAAATATCTAAATCAAGGTTCTTTGCTTCCCTGCCGAGCAAGAAATGGCTGACTGGAGCTCCAGCCTCTACCACTGCCATAAGGACTGTAAATCATGTAAGTAGATGTCACACTGCAGGAGATGCAGGAGCCCATCAGCTCTGATACTGACTTTTTTCCAGGTTGGCTCATGATTTGTTGCCCCTGCTGTTCTGCCTTGTGGTTCACAAAGAAATACGGGAAGAACCCAGGAATTTTGCTGTTTGACTTCTGCAGCTTGGGCTTTCTCAACTATTTGGCTTTGCCCCTCTGTATGGCCCCTGCATCTTTGGCTTTGAGGATTGACATGCGACAGAAGTATGGCCTCGAGGTGAGCATCGTGTTTGTGAGATGGATGTGTGACTTTTCCTGAGAGCAACACTATAGGGGTACCGTTATATGAGGGGACGCAGGGTTCCCAGCCATTGCTTGTAGAGGCAACACCCGTGATCCGTGTCACTCCTCCTTCTTCCACAAGCCAGCTGGCTGAGGAGGAGTGCTCTCACCACACTGTCATGTGGTCTGGTAGCTCACAAACATCTCCAATTGACACAGTACTTGTGAGAGGTTCTCGACACGCCATCACATCCATGGTGATGGCACCAACAACCTTGGAGGAGCAATACTGAGCAGCTGCGTCATATCCATTCGTAGTCCGGTAAAAAAAACAGAGCTGTCCCTTCTTTGTTGTTCTGAAAAATGTTGCACATGGAGCTTTCATAGAACCTCTAATCCCAGATGAGGGAACACAGCGTCTGAACTGTGAATGTTACCCCCTGGCAGGGCTCCATCGCCAAAGACCTCGCCACCACCTGCCTCTGCCTGTGTTGCTCTTGGTGCCAGATGGCTCGCGAAGTTGAACACCAAAAAAACAAGCCACCAGTGGTCAACGTGCAGCCCAGTTCAAACCCTGACCCCTATGAGCACCAAACTGGGATCACCATGGCAACGTACTGAAGACCATGATCTGACCTCTATCGACTTTCTGGGCTTACTTGGAGAAAAATGAAGTTATTTCTGACTGATATTTCTCTGGAGTCCTTTTGCTGCTATCTCATCACACTGTCCTGAATATCATTCGCCCAGTCAACACACTGTATGTTTATGTTGATTCTGCTAAACTGACATTAAATTTGATGTGAACGGCATTCCTTATCTTGATTCCAGTATACATGAGTGCAAGCAGGTTGATGAACGATGATGAACATTTTTTAAATATGAATATCAATCACAACAGACCGTGGAGTTGTTGTGCACTGAGGAAGAATTTATATTGCCAACGCCTAAGTGAACGGGAAGGATGGCTCCTCAGGAACCAGACAACTCAATAGAAGGATCAAAGCCTGCCTCCGTGTCCAACACAGAAGGACGACACGCTTGTAGACAGACTCGAGTTCTATGGTTAGCATGTGCTTCCTGGGCATGCCAGGTTCTTCCTGCAGTCCAAAAGCATAAAGCTAAATTGCTTACAGAGTAAACCTGACCGGTTGTTCCTAAGCCCCGCCCCCTTTGACATCAACTTGATAGGAATGAATGTAAATCTGATATCCCTAATACACTTGAGCTTAAGTATACTCCAGACCATATACTAGTAGTTTACTGGAAACTATATGAATGTTATACTTCTTTGGACTAAATTGGATCATTTTCACTTCATTACACTATAATTCGTAGTATTCAGTGAGTCTAAATGAAGTACTACTACTATACTACCCCTGTACTGGGGTAGTATAGTAGTAGTACAACTGTACTGGGGTATACTTCTCTCCTGCATTTCAATTGTTCTATTTATATTTATAGTTCACATTATTTCCAGACAAAAATGCTGAAATTGTTATCCACAGGAGGAGCACATCTCCTGAGTATATACGACTGGCAATGAACTTATTGTCTCTGTTTTCTGCCTGGTGTTCACCATTTGCATGTTTGCTTCTGGCACGACTCAATAATATACTCCAAATCCCTAAGAAAAAAGTAGCATAGTTGAAGTCAATATTATTAAGTATACTGGAGTGAAGTTTACTTCAGTGATCTTCTTTATATTTCAAATGTAGTGTGTAATAAAACTACACGTATACTTCCTCAGGTTTAGTATAAAATGAATGTAATCTAAACTTATTAAGGATGGGGTTAATGTGAATTTTGTCATGACAAAAATGAAACTGTTAGTGAGTTTAAGGTTTTTGGAAATTCACACAACGAATGAATATGATCAGGTTTATAGAAAAAGGACAAGGGCTTCAGGGCTTCTTCTATCATTACGTTTAGATCTTCTGAGTGCAGTAAGCTCAAAAGAACGGTAGATGGCAGCTGCACCGTGGAGTAACACATTAAAGACGGTACTGTGCAAAAAACAGTTATTTTTTTCTCCAGAGTCACACAAAATGTATTAATTTCAGAAATGTATTAAGGTGTATTAGCACTGATGTATAATAAAGATGTTAATATGTGTGTATTAATTATTGAATTATGTACACAAACACACTAGAAGAAGAACCAAGGGCGCTGGCAACCCGGGACAGAAACACAGGCTTGCACAAATAAGAGGTTTGTTGTCACTTGGTACAGTGGTGTTCAACCACTCTTACTTTAGATCCTGGTCCATGAGACTGTGGGACAATTAATCATCTGAGAATCAAAACTACAACTCTACAGGTAATTGTGTTTTGAGTCCCTTGGAAACCAAAACGCATGTTCACTTGGAGTTTCCTTGGAGTACTGCTGGCTGAAGTCGCCCATGAAGAACGCGCTCTTCTGCATGTAGCACAAGCAACTTGATGATGTCCGTCACCGCATGATTCAGTTTTGTTTTTAGTCACAAACAGGTTTGTTGAAACAATTTAAATACTTCAGTAATTGCCATACACTGCATAATTGTAAAGCTTTGAAATGACAAACATTTACAGTTTTAATTTGAGGCTCTTTAACGCTTGTCTATACGTATGTGAGATTTGATAATTGAAGAAAAAAAAATGTGTTCCTTTGTTCAAAACGGACAAATATATTTCAATAAACTTTTGTAGCTTAGAAGAAAATTGAGATTTTGGTGGTGTTCTTTGTGTTTGGAAGTGCACACGCTCAAAAAGGTTTTGTGTTTGTGGGCTTGTGTTACTTATCCATTAGCACAGCTTCTGGGGAACCCCATTTCACAAAAGAAATGAAGCATCTTTGTCACTGCACCGGCCTCATGTGCCAAGCTATAACCAGTTTGGTACTGATGGGAAAATGCACTGTTTGGCGTGTTTCAGGTTTGGTTGCATTTCAGTTGTTTTGTCACTCCTTCGCACATCTTATGTTGATGCTCTATCGTGCAGTTGTTCTTACACCACTGAGTCCACAGATATCAGGTAAGCTGCACGTTCATTCATATTCAAGTTGGTGTCAGCACTGGGAAGTTGCATGTAACCTCAATGCTCTTTTAGTCGATAGTCTTATAATTTGTGCATCAAGATAAGAATTTATTATTTCAGAACTGCATCAAGGATCAAAACCTCATTCCCAGTCAATTCCAGAAAAACTTCTTTACCTCACAGTTAGAAGGGGTCTAGTTCAAACCAGCAACAGGCACCTTGAGTGTGTAGAGTGGGTCTCCCCAAAAAGCAGTTTCCTCCGGGCAGTGCATCATTATCATTATATTTCATCATGTTTCATACATCACGTTTCATTTATTGTTATTTATATACATCTTATTTCATGATTCACTTTTTCGGCTTTTACTCTTTCAATGGTTGTTTAAATATTTAGATATGATTTTTGTTTTGGCCTCCCATTTCAAATATGTTTTACCTCCGCTGAGGAGGCTATGTTTTCACCGCCGTTGGTTTGTCTGTGTTCAAAATGACCTGAAAACTTATGGAGGGATTTGGAGGTTGTGTTGGTTTGTCACCAGGAGATTGTGTTGGGGTGGATTGAAGCTGCTTGGCTGAGGTTTGCACTCCTTGAATGCTTCTCTAGGTTTTATAAAATTATTTTTAAATACGTTTCATCCTCCACACCAACGCTTGTGTTTCCAGGTGTATCCTGAATCCGAGGATCACAAATGGCATCACAACCGATGAAACTGAGAGACTGGCACACTGATCTCTGCGACTGTTGTGTGGACGTAGGCACTTGTAAGAAGATGTTTTGTTTTGTTTTCTGAATCACATTTATCAACTATATATTAAATAGTTTTGTTCATCCTCCTCCAGGCTGCTATGGCTTCTGGTGCTGCCCGTGTCTCGCCTGCACAGTGTCCAGTAAATTTGAATCCAACGGCTGCTTCCCACTATGTGACATGTTGTGCCCCATCATCTCGGCCTTGGGGGTCCCTCTCATCGTGCCGCCCGCCGGCTTGGCCATACGTGCAGTCATGCGATACAAATACGGCATCAAGGTATGACAACCACTTGTGTATCGTCTATGAGATTCAATCCTTTCAAACAAATGGTGCGAGAAGGGTGTGGCTGCAGACCTCACCTCTCAAGCCCCTCCCCCTCCTGAAGCATCTACCCTGCAGTGCACTACCACCTCTTTCAAGCCCCTTAGGCGCCCATCCTGACCGAAATGATCTCCTCGGGCACTTTGGAACGGAAATGGTCCTGAAGATAGACAGGCACTATTATTTTAAAATATAAATCCCAATTACATAAAGCATCATTCAAAACATGGTCCACAAAAAGGCACAATAAAGCTGTACTCCATTAAATATGAGAATATAAGAATAATATTACATTACTGTATATAGATGATATTTTCACATTTTTCCATAAATGACAGTGAACAAAAGAGACTTTGTTTCTTCACATGCTGCTGCTGCTGCGTTAATGGAACAGAAGACGGGCTGGTCTCTAGACTTACCCAAGTTTTCCATGACCCCAACCAGCCTGCTTCAAGTCTCTGTGATGTTAAATATCTTTTGGATGATCATAAAGTCATGAGTAGACGTCTACCTTCTCCGCAGGGCAACCTCTGCAACGATGCCATGTTGGCGTGCTTCTGTGTGATGTGCAACTGGTGCACCGGGAGCTGAAGATCATGGACAGAAATCGACCGGTGGTGGTCAACGTGACTAACGCCGTTGTGGTCCAACCAGTTCCAGCAGTGGTCCAACCGCAGCTGGGGATGCCATACATGACCAACCATCATGTAGCAGTGACACAATGATTTCACATGGCACCTGCTTTTCATCATGACTTTGGCGTTTAAAACAAATTTGGTATTGGTTTGGTATTTGGTTTCAAGTGTGTATGAGTGTGTATGTGTGCATCTTTAGGCGTGTGAGTGCATGTATTCTGAAGGGTAAAATTGTAAATAATAATAAATGTTATTATTAATAATGTTATTTATTATTTGTTTTGTGCCTTAGCACCTTGTGTGTACATGTATAAACATGGAGGGAGCCATGAATGTGGTGGCTGAATGTCTCAGTGAACGTAGGAGTGAAATCAAGATAATATCAGGTCAATGAAAGAAAAATGAGTTTCCAAGAGTGTTATAAAAGTGGAGCTACATGATGAGGGTTCCTCAGGCAGGCTGTTGCTGAGCTCATCGATTGTCGACCTAAGAGCTAAGATTTGGGGTGCCTGATTTGGGTGGTGTCCTAGTGGATTTTCAAGTGGAGCCATTGAAGCTAACTCTGGGTTGATGCATCTGGAGCCATTTCAAAGCCACCCTGTCGAGCCCTGAACCAGTGGGAGGCGGTAAAGATTTCTTAAGCCCTCTAGATGGCACTGTGCTTAGTGCCTTCGTTTGTGAAGCCTTTCAAAAGCTGTGAATGGCATCGTGACTGTGTGGCAGACGTTGAGAGGAGGTGGAGGAACTGCTCCGTCTAAACATTGAAATAGTTTCAGTTTGTTGACAAAGGAGCTGTGACTAAACGTGATTCCAGTAAAGACTTAATGACTTAATGAAGACATCTTCCAGGATATCAACACAGATCAAGGGAGTCTGCCAACCATGACTAATCTACAGTGACTTGTTTTGTGAGAAAGACATGCGTTCAAAGGGTGGCAACCCTCACGTTTGCTGCCCCAGTCTAACCTATGAGTCTGTCCAAGACCACAACAAGACTCACTTTGAAGCCCTCCATTACTCCTACAGCACACTTCATCACTGCCTCACTGGCATCATGTGTGTTCTTCACAACCCTCACATACTCCTCTGAGGTCCCTGACCATCTCATGCAACACCAGACTTCCACTCTAAGAACACAGTCGTAGGCATTTCAAGAGCCACATACAGTAGATCCTTCTGACCTCCTCTGCACTTCTCAGAGCAAACAATGGTCTATGGGACTTTGTATCAGACAAGCTCCTTTGCAGCACAGGGGCACTGCAGGCCATGGTCTCCACAACCCATCCTGCCTCCTGCAGAAGTTCTCTGATGACACCTGTGATCATCTGTCTCATTAAGGACTGAGAGGACAGAGAGTTCAGGGAGCTGATGCAGGACTGTATGGACTGGTGCCCGAGAATCCACCTCCAGATCAGGGCGGGTAAAACCAAGGAGCTGGTGGTGGATCTCTGCAGGCGCCAACACTCTCCACCTGCACCGGTGAACATCCTGGGTACTGATATGCAGAGGGTGGCATCATACAACTAGCTGGGTGTTCAGCTGAACGACAAACTGGACTGGACAAGCAGTTCCTGCTCTGGAGGCTGAGGACCTTCAATGACTCTGTCTATCAGCCATTTTTTACGGATTCACCTGCTGCTTGTTTACTTATTTTAAATATGCAATGTGGGTGTGACACAAACAAATGATATGTAATCTAATCTAAGCCAGGACCCAACCACTCCTTCCCACATGTTCGCAGTGTGACTCATCAACCCTGATGCCTCTGTAGTTGCTACACTTCTGAGAATCACTTTTGTTCTTGAAAATCCCGAATCCCCCCGAAAGTACTTCCGAACACTTTACCATTCTCATGAATACTTCCACACCTCCAGTCTGATGCTGTCTGGGCCAACTCCCACTCTTCACCCTCTTAAGAGCTGCCCTCACTTCCTTCCTCCATCCTCTACTCTCTCACTTTTATCTGTTCTCCTCTCCATCAGATCCCTTGAGTACTCCCTCCTGCACACTCTCGTCACTCCTCCGTGCTCTCTCTCTCTCTCTCACTGGCTCTCTCAGATACTGCACATCCTTCTCACCATCCTTACTATGTAGTCTCTTACACCAACCCCTCACTTGACTGGATGATGATGCTCCAATACTCCCATCTGCTCTCCTCATCTCTCAGTTTATCCCACAGCCATTTGTCTTTTTCCTTTTTCTACCACCAAGTCTCATTGGTACTTTGCTTTGGGAAACCTAGTTGCTGATCGCATGGTCGCTCCAGCCGTATGACATGATCACAATACCATCAGCAAAATATGGACTGTGTGTCCATGTCAGCAAACAAATCCATCCCACAAATTTGATGATGACAGTCATTGTGGGGTTGATCTCCCACAACAAGGAGGAGGTTAACAGAAAAGAAGTCTCCTGCCTGGAGAGATCGAAACGACTTCCTGTTGTGTTGCTTTTGGTGGTGGGCAGTAGTGGGTGCAAGTGCAAGTGTCCTCGTTTTACGTCTATCTCAACTCAAGTAACCAAACTTTGGCAAGTTGTGCTCCTTGTTAGGAGGATTTTTCTTTAATAAACAGCGGCTCTTTGCAAGTTGATACAGTTTTTGTTTATTTTGAAATTCACGCCACACCACGTAGGTTAAGGGCGCACCTTGGAAATTCTATCCTGTCCTTGCTGTCATCAGGCCAACCCTGAGAGGATGAGAAGAAGGTCCTTTCCTCGTGCCATCCACCGAGTAAACATACTATATCACTTACACCCATCCTCTTTACACACTTTCAAACTTGTAGACACATTTGGACTTCTACCATTTCATTTTTCATACTTTTTTCATTATAATTTTTTTGTTTAATACACACCATTTTATTCTATTTTCTGTGCTGCCCTGTATATTTAAAAAATGTCTGAGTGGAGCAGGGACATAGAGAACCAGGTATATTGTGTGTGTGTGACTAATAAACACCTTGACTTTTGACTTACAATAACACTAATTTGTGTTTCAAAGGTCCGAGGCAAGATGGGAATCTCATTTAAAAATATTTTTAACAGTATTTCTGTAACACAGTGAAGCGCCTTAGTTAATGTGCCTACCTCAAACCCTTCAGGTGCACGTCAGGTGACGTGTTGTTCTACGTTTTCAGGTTTGGTTGCATTTCAGCTGTGATGCCACTCCTTCACACATTTATACAGTCGCTTGTTCATGTGGGGTTTGTCAGCATCAAGTCCACAGGGATCAGGTGAGCTGCTGTTTCAATGATGTTATTGCAGATTGTGTTTCTTCACCATACTACATAGCAGCTCTGTTCAGGTACTGTGACCACGGTGCTAGTGGTTGTGTGGTAAGCTTTAATGTGCTCTTCACTCTTGTGTGCTACTTCAGGACCACAGGGTTTTGTTCAGATGTGACTAAGTTAAGTACCTAAGATTGACAGTTGAGAGGGAAAAGAATGAATAGTTTCTACTACAATTACTTTTAGAATACTGTAATGTCTTCCATGTTTACTTTCATTTTCTTTCACTTAGACAATCTATTTTAAGCATACACCACAAGGAAGTTCATCAGGCTACGCCCTCAGACAATTGGAACAATACGATAATAATAGCTCAAATCATCTGGGGAAATCAAGACACGTAATGGAATTCAGTGTTATATAAAAATATTTTTTTCAGAAACCAGAGAATTAATTTGAGGGATCAAACGACAAACACACAGCGCTCATATACCCAACGCTGACCTGATATGTGAAGACATTGATTTTTTGAATCCGGTCAGTCAGTTTTGGTTTGTCATGACTATATTCCATGATACATACAGTACATCCCGAGTGACCAGTGAACGGTCACGTACACAGCACGCACAACCACTGTAATGTACGGTCCTGAAACGGAGTGAATGAACTTCCACTGGCCCAGTATGTCGCTCAACGTCTTTTAACCTCAGTACTAACAATTGTGTTTGCAGGTGAAGTCTGCCCCTGAGCGTCAAAAATGGCACCACAAGCGCTGAGAAACTGGCACACTGATCTCTGCGACTGTTGTGTGGACATAGGCACTTGTAAGAAGATGTTTTGTTTTGTTTTCTGAATCACATTTATCAACTATATATTAAATAGTTTTGTTCATCCTCCTCCAGGCTGCTATGGCTTCTGGTGCTGCCCGTGTCTCGCCTGCACAGTGTCCAGTAAATTTGAATCCAACGCCTGCTTCCCAGTATGTGACATGTTGTGCCCCATCGTGTCCGCCATGGGGATCCCTCTCATCGTGCCTCCGGCCGGACTGTCCATACGTGCGGCCATGCGACACAAATACGGCATCAGGGTATGACATCTTTTACCTGTTGTGAACAGTGTAAAAATATAAATCCTCCACCACAACACATCTCCATCGTCCTTCGTACTCGCACTGAGTATGTGCTCATCTGTCACATCCATGAAACTCATTGGAGGATTTATGTCTCCCCTTTATTCTGGGATCTTCATCACCAACACGAAAACCAAAGCTCTGTCTTCATCATGGACAAACGGCAAAAAAGCTTGCAGTTTTTTAGAGTTGTCCCGACTGGATGCTCACAAGTCCTTCTCCGCAGGGCGACCTCTGCAACGACACCTTACTGGCGTGCTTCTGTGTGATCTGCAACTGGTGTCAGATGCACCGGGAGCTGAAGAACATTGAGAAAAATCGACCGGTGGTGGTCAACGTGATGACCAACACTGTGGTGCAGCAGCAGCCCCACATGATGATTCCAGTCCAGACAGTCCCAGCTGTGAGCCCGCAAAACATGGTGGTGATGACACAGTGAGTTAGCTCGAGGACTTGCACTTCCTACTTCATTGGGACTTCAATCAAGTTTGTGATCAATAGATTACCAAAGTCAAGCGTGTGAAAATGTTTGTCAGTGTGTGAGAACGACTTTACAAGCAGTGACGTGTGATTGTAGTTGCGTGTAATTGCACTGGCGAGGACTCTTCCCATTTAAAACCCATCCTGACCGCCGGGTGGAACCACAGCAGCAGTGTTGAACAGCACACCATCAAGCTCCTTCGAAAAAAAAAGCCTCTTTGTTTGACGTCACTCCCACACCTTCAGTGACAGAAGTTTGTGTACAAGTTAAGGTCTGTAGAAGTGTCTTAATAAATGTCCTCTTTGTGCAACATTAAAACGTGCTTCCAAAGAAAGTGAGGCATTGCGAGACATCATCAGTGCAAGACAAAACAGGACACCGCGGAGGCTGCTGTGACGTCTTCATGCCGAGCCACAGCTCCCTCCACATTTGCTCCATTACTTTCTCATACTTTCTGTCGTGCAAATTACTACCTGTTCTCCGTGGTCTCGGCGTCTTGACTTTCTCTCACAAGTTTGCTCGTCTGCTCGGCCCCTTCTGTTGCGGCTGGCTTCCTCTGCCACCCTCCCTCCCACTCTCACAGGCTCAGTGTTCCCTCTCTTGCGCTTGCCTTCCTCTCTGTCCTTCACTCGAGACCTTGTCTCGCTGAGTGTGTGCTTTGGGACTCAGCTGAGAATAACCACATGTTGATGAAGGATTAAAATTCTCTGTCACTTTATTTTCTTTCCTGTTAAAAACTTCCGGCTGAACGCCGAGCCGTCGACCAGAACGATGAAGCTCGGCGTCCCCGCCTTGATGAAGAACCTGTTGACACAAGGAGAAGGTGAAAAGTTACACTCGACCCCTCATGTTCATTCCACTGCCCTGGTTGATGACATAACATGTCAACAGCATTCCAGAGCAGGTCATCAGATGCGTCCCGTAAATACATGCCAGCGAGGGTGTGACCATGCGGTCAATGACTGAGACGAGACGAGAATTTGGCATCGACATGACACAACATGGAGCTGTACAGACTTTTCTATATAACTGAGTCACAAAACAATGCAGGAGCCAGTGTTTAATCCAAGCCTGAACCTCTTCTGACAAACAATGGCAGACATTTTTTAAGAAAACGGCCGCTGTTATTATCTGGGATAGAAGGTCAGGATAGAGAAACACTGTTGTCTCATAATCTACTTGAGCTTTGTACCTACACTGGTTGTAACCACAACATCCACGGTGAAAGAGACTAAATGAGATTACACCAATGAATGGCAAATTTAAGTTTAAAAAAAGTTACGTTAAAAAGACTGAAACATGAAAGAAAGTCCTGCCGCCCTGATGACTACGGGTACAGATGGAGTCAAATATTAAAATGCAATGAATGAATTTGAAACCAGTAATTAATAAGATGAATCATTGTAATTGAGTCCCACCACCCAAGTGAGGTTTCTGCAGGGATTTGGGGTGTAACACCCCGCAGCAATGGGCAACACAGGAAAGAAGCAGAGTAAAGCGGATGGCACAATAGATTTGATCTTGACTTCATAACAGTCACAAGCAGACGTGCGGACAGCTCACAGTCTTGCCCACAAGACGCATGAGTTCTCGCGCTATCTAATGCGTCTCCAGCATCATTCATCATCATTTCGTTGCGAGTGAGTCACAGACCAGCTCAGCATGAACATAACTCCCCAACACACGCACGAGGACTGAAGCCAACTAAAGATATGAATGGTAACAATAATGGCTTGAGATGAAACAATGATCCAAATAAAAAAGCAGTTCAGCTAGTCTCACAACCGTCGGCAAATAAAGAAGTGACACCCACATACCGTTTGTGCTGCAACACCTCCAAAAGTGTCGACTCTGGACAGACTCTGTGAAGCGTCTCTTTCTCCACGTCCTCAAAGAACAACTGAGGGACAAAGAAGCAACGGGCAATCATTTTTATCTGGCCACTACAGTACGCTGATGAAATCCCTAAATGACAATTGAAACAGATAAAATAAAATACAGTTGACATTGCACCTGAAGATGTTGTGGTCTGTATTTTCTGTCCACGTCCCACGGCGGAAGCTCCTCTCCAAACATGACAGCCAGGTGGTCGATGAAACTGAGAGAACAAACACAAAATGCATGGATGGAACAAAATTCAGACTGTAGAACAGTAGTTATTCTTCATTTGGGGAGATTTAAGAAAAACTGATGATATAGGCTTTGCTGGTCGTCACTCACCTGTTGTTCTCACAAAAGGCAGAGATGAAGTCGCTCTGTTGATGCTCCGGATACAGGAAGAACACCGGCCACTGGAGGGCGCCCTGCTGGTCCAGGTAGACCTGAGCCCCGGTGGCTTCTTTGCACCCGAGCCCGTCCACACTCAGCTCTGCGACAAACTCTGACGCTTCATTGTCACTGTCGGACTCGACCGGACGAGGTTTTGCCGAGTGAAGCAGCTTGATGCCTCGAGCCTGAAGAGTTTAGTTTCCATTAAATCTGGCCACACTAGTGAGGGTTCAGATGAGAATAATGGACAGGTGAAGAGGACTGGGTGGGTGGAAGAGGAGGAGACAACTGCATGGGACAGTCGTGGTCACTGTCATGACGTATGGTTTAGAGCAGGGATTCTTAACCATAGGGCCGAGGCCCATGATTGGGCTGCCAGCGCCTCCTAGAGTGCCACTCAAAGTCTTTTTGTTTTACACCTTTGGGCCATGAGGGCCACGAGACGCTCAGTTTTAATACATTAGCCACATATGGTGCAGTAGTGTGTCGCTGAATTGACTTGACAGCTGCAAATTTGTGATGGTTAACAACTGTGGAGGAGAAATGATAAAGAAAGTAAAAACTGTTGATGAAAGCACCTGTAGAAGCAGTTTTGAAAATTAATTATATACATTTTATGCACCTGATTCTGGTTGAACTTTTCGATGACAAATATCTTTGCGATGATCACATGGTTTCAAGTCATTTCACAAGGTTTTGCCTCATTTGTGTGTAAGTAGATCAAATGTGGTTATTGAACACAAATGAAATCAAGAGTAAACAGTCAGCTCTATAACCTGAATGGGCATGTGAGCAGGAGAGACGGTGTTCGACCAAGAATGTTGGCGATGAAAGGAAGACAAACAATGAAGTTCATGGATGTGTGAGGGACATGAAGAAGAATGACAAATTGACGTTTTTACCTTTATCGCCGCCAGGAGATGCTCTTTCTCATCATGCACCTTCTTCCCTTTGACTCGGGCTTTGCGGGCGTCTCTGTCCGCCACTCTCTACGACAACAAACACCAATTAAAAAGGAAGTTGTCAATGTAAATTCTCCTCTCTTGGGTGCTGACTGACCTTGTGTTTATCTGCTGCTGCTCTCAGCTCCTGCAGCTTCCTGTCGGTGGGATAGAGCTTCAGTCCCTCGTCACACCACTGGATAGCATCCACAAAGCTGCGTAGCTCGATACAACACTGTGCTCCTTAATATAGACATTGATAACAATATACATCATCATGGCTGCATCAGAGCTTGATAAATCTGGCTGCAATGACAATTCGCAGCAAATGGTCACAGGTGCAAATCCAGCCTCAGGAAGTTCTTTCTTCAAGATAGAAATACTTGCTGAATCGCAATAAAGTGATTCGAAGCTAAAACACCATTCAGTGTACCCATCTAGGTAGCTGCCAAAAGCGTGACACTAAATTTAAACAAACCTCGGATCAGAGCTTTCAGGTGATCCGGTTTGAGCTTCCTTGCAGCCGCGGCATCGTTGAATGCTGAGCGCATGTTCCCTGTACAACACAAAACCAGGTGTTTAGAAGGACGGTGCCCTTTGAGAGGTTCCCGGTCATACATGAGTGACTCACCGAGGTGGAAATGGGCAGCAGCTCTGTTGGTGAGAAGAACCGTGTTCAGCTCCAGGACCTGGCACTTCTTCTGCAGCCCTGCAGTGTAGGCCACTACCGCCTTTTTGTAGTCCTTCTCTTTGAAGAATGCATTCCCCTCATTTTTAAAGTTCTCGGCTTGTTCTGAGGAGCAGTCGAAAAAAAACACCCACTTCACCACATGTTCAAGTTGAATGTCATTCCACAAAAAAGAAAAGTGTAAATTGGACTACACCATGTGTCATTCATTCATTCATTCCTGTGCTTGTAGATTGGGACAGATATCAGATGGACATTGATTAAAAAATAAAAAAATATATAAAATGGATGAATTATAAGGGGAAGAGACAGATGGATGGATTATGGTGTAGGTGCAGGGAGATGAGGCAGGAGGAAGGTGAGGTGGAGGACAGGATAACTATGGTCAGAAGATATGGACACATTTTTAAGGAGGATGCTTGGCTAGAGAAAGAGTGGGTGGATGGATGGATGGATGGATGGATGGATGGATGGTGGAGGCAGAAAGGCATACAGTAGTGGGAGGAATGTAAGGTAGAAGTAAGAAGGAGGGGCTGGTTGGAGGAGATTTAGTGATCGAAGAAAGCGCAGTTAACGGGAGGGGGGCTGAAGGAGATGGACTGTGGACAGGTGATCAAACAGAGTGCGGATCGACTTGACAACATGAAGTGATTTCCTCAAATAACGTCAGACCACATCACCAAAGCATGTACCTTCAGGAGTGCAGTCTTCATCGTGCAGCATGGCCTGCAGACAAGCTAGCTCCGGATATTCTTTGGGATCGAAGTCGTCCGGAGCGTCTTTCATAAATATTGGTATTTTATCCAGCTCCTGCAAATAAAACACTGCTTGAAACCCTCGCTACTTAACGCCATTAACAGGGCAACCATCCAGAATAAAAAAAAATGTAGAAATGTGTTATACTTACCGCCTCCCAGTTGTCTTCGCTAAGTGCATTTTTATATTTCTCTTTCTTGAATTTGTCCATAAACGCGTCCATTCCGTCGTCGTCGTCGCTGTCGCACTGAGTCGCCATCTTTACTTAATCGTTGTTTGAGCAAATGTGATACTATGTCGACACTACACAATGATATCAATGCGAAATTTCAAAGCAGAATCCTGAAGATAAATAAACAAGCTGATCGGCGTGGTGACTTCACATGTACTCTGTGCGTCCCTGAAACACTCTCGTGCAGAATCACACAGACACAATAGTTCCGCCCTGAAGAAAGTCGATGAATTTGAAATAAAATCTAAAAAACAATATTTAACCTTCATCGTTATACTGGTAAACAGAGTTAGTTGTACACTGTACAGCACATCCTTTGTGAATGTTACTGAATGTTCGTCGACAGAACACTTTCATCCGTTCACTGCCCTCCAGTGGCTAATAACGGAGGGCTGTGAAACAACGTGATCGTCGAAAATAAAAGTGAGTTCAAAACAATGATGATCATGATCATATTCATTGGCCTTGAATAAGTTTATTGCAGCACCATGACACGGCATTAAATTTTACAAAATGCAATTTTTGTATTATTGTGTTGAAGGGATTTAATTAATTCATATGCATCCCATCGTAGAGTGGTGTCGTGTTCATGGAAAGTGATTGTGGTACATTTCCTTAGAACGTTAGAGCACCCTCCAAAAAGCTAAACCCGGTTTGGGTGAAATAAATATATCCCCATTAAACTTTAAGCATGTATGAACACTTGATACTTTGTCAAAACTCAAAAGTCAAAAGTGACCAACTTGTTTTACCGTATATTTTAAAAACAGATTATTAAAATGCATCCACTTATTGGTCAAATTTCATGTTCAAATTCAAGTTGCTTCCATTTGGTTGGTCTGGGTGAGGTTTTGATGGGGAATGAAAAAGTCAAAACAAGATGACCACAGGTTTTAATAAATTTTATGACATCATCATTTGACTCACATGTTTTTCTGGACCCACACAATCCCAAGTTCACACAGTTTCTACTCTCCCCAGAAGATCCAAGAGCCCATCGCGACTGAGGAAAACAGTTTCATTCTTCTGTTGACAGATGACCTCAAACATGGGCTTGTCGTCTAGGGCCCCCTGCCCCACTATGATCACGTATGGGTAGCCCAGTTTGCTAGCGTCTTTCAGTCTCTTACCAATTGTCATCTGTATGCGGTCATCGAAAACCACCTCACCTCTCAAGTGAGGGAGCATGTCTTCCAGAGTGTGGACCAGATCTTCAGCAACAACGATGGCTGCGTCCACCTTACTTCCTTTCTTTGGAGGCAGGATGCAGACCTGATACGGAGCCAGGAGACCAGGCCAGCGGATGCTATCCTCTGTAGACATCACCTCTATTGCTGCAGCCAGAATGCGGGTCACACCGAGTCCGAAGCAGCCCATCTCCGCTACACACGGCTTGTTGTGAGCATTGGTGAAGACAGCATTGAATATCTGAGAGTACTTTTTGCCGAGGTAAAAAGTGTGGCCCACTTCGATACCTTTGGACTCCACCAAAGTTCCGCTCTTACAGCTGGGACAGTGGATGCTCTCTGATGTCAGGGTCTCTACGTTAGCAGCGAAGGAGCAGCTGCCACAGACGAGGAGTCGATCCTCGCCCACGTCAGCTGGCAGCTGGAACTCGTGTGAAAGTGTCCCGCCGATGTTACCGGTGTCTGCCTGTACCTGAACGTAACGCAGGCCCAGCCGCGAGAAAACTGCGCCGTAAGCATCGCACACCGACTGGTACGTCTTGAAGGCAGCTTCCTCACTCTCGTCAAACGAGTACATGTCCTTCATGTAGAACTCTCTTCCCCGCAGAAGACCGAACCTTGGCTTTGGCTCATCCCTGAATTTGCGTGTCACCTGTTGTGAAGAAAAGATACAGCAACTAGTGAGGAAAAAAGCAGTGGTGACAGTAGCCGACATGTTAAATCACAACATAATACGAGTTGCCATGAGCGAACACCTCTTCACCTGGTAGAGCAGTAGGGGCAGCTGTCTGTAAGAGATGCTCGTCTGGTGAGCAACAAGCGTCGTCACCGCCTCCTCGTGTGTCGGACCCAAACAGTAGTCTAAACCATGTCTGTCTCTCAGGCGAAACAGCTCTTTTCCCATCAGGTCCCAGCGCTCACTGGTCTTCCAGAGATCTGCAGAACATAAACTTGGCATGTCCAGCTTCTGACCGCCGATCCCCTGCATCTCCTGATCGATCACTCTCACCTGGAACACAATGCGCTTCTTTAGATTCTTAAGACAAAGAAGAGGTGTAGTATTAAAAAAAAGTCTCACTAGCTTCTCCATGGAGCGGACGGTGGACGGGAGGTAGTAGTAGCACCCAGGGTTGGAGGGATGGATGAGCCCAGCCTGCAGCATCAGTCTCTGGCTCTTACAAGTGACTTCACCTTGAAACCGTGTTTCCTGACCCACATCTCGCAGGTTGGACGGCTGGTAGAGCCGTGACACCAGCAGAGACGGCTTGATGGGTCTGGCAGTGCAGGTGGAAGTACTGGTGGCATGTTCTGCAGACCCAAAGTGAGTCCTACAAGAGAGGAGGGATGTCCACCGGAGCCGGAGCAAGAGTTTATGACACCCCTGAGATAAAACAGGCTCCATGACGACCTGAGAAGGAGACAATCACAGCATTTTCACAAAAAAAGATCCCCCCATTCCTCTCCTTATCACAAGCATGAGTTGATGATGCTGGCGAATAGAAGCATGCCGATACATGCATATACTGTACTGTTGACACTTCTGTCACGTGACACCTTCGTGTTTGTTCAAGCGTTTGAGCATGAAAAATCTATTGGCTATTTAAGGCCATTCTAAAAGGAACAATGAACTAATTCGCTTACTTACATTGACATTTTATCAAGGTTCAAAAAGCATTCGGGAGAATTTATTCAAACCTTTTCAGTAACATGGAGCGAGCAAAACAAAAACAAAACACACAAAATGCTGGCTCTTTTGATTGACTGGGTGCACACGACATTTCAAGGTCATCACATTCGAGTGAAGACCATCTCGTGTTATCTATTCACCACAGAATATAAAAAACAAGTCTATCGGACCACTAAAAATAAACACATATAAGTGACACAGAAGGGCTCAGAGGAACAAGGTTCACTTCCGCAGCACACTGCTAAGTTAGCCGTCTCTGCTACCTCATGCCTTCTATTGCACGGGAACCGAACAAAACTTACTCAGACAGAAACGAAGCCCTGGTCGAAACAAAAGGGTGAAATGGCTCCAACACTTAGGCGCATGCAGCAAATTGAGTTTTTAAAATGCAAGAAAGTCCAAATGGTCCCATGTTGTCAAACTGGTGAGTCGCGTCATAGCTCAACACTGCAGACTGCAGGTCTGGAGTGGAATCACAGTTGAAGTGGACAACGACTCAGCGTGTTTATTATTTTGTTGTTTAAAACAGAAAGATAATGTTACGTCGATTTATACATAAAAAACACGGTTAATTAAAAATAATTTAATTACTACATGGTTCTAAACCAGACTCAATATCTTGAAATATCTACATTGAATTGTACTATACTGTGGCGTATTGGGGAAGCAGGAATTGAGGGGTTTTCCCAGCATGCTTTGCAGCGGTCTGTTTGGGCGTTCTGGGTGACATTGGATGTGTTTTGCATCACTATGTTGTTTTCTGCAGGTTTGCTGTTTGCTGTGTTGTGATTCATTGTTCGCTTCTGTTATAATTGCTGTGTTGAGATGAGCACCGTGAGTGGGGTTGTGTGTTCTGCCTCTGCCTGAGAAGACAGAAAGTTAGTTCACCACAATGTATATATATATATATATATATAGGGGCTTATAGGTTAAGATGATCCGTCCATCTTGTCTCATCTTCTATTGTGTGTAATATGGTGCACCGTGGAGCCTGCATGTTATTTTTGAAGGAAATTGATGGCAGCGCTTCGTGTCACACTGTGCCCCTGAAGTAGATGTCAGGTGCAAAAGAGTTGGTGACCCCTGTTCAATGTATTGGGTTTG
The DNA here is from genome assembly GCF_027744825.2 of Synchiropus splendidus. Classification (NCBI taxonomy): domain Eukaryota; kingdom Metazoa; phylum Chordata; class Actinopteri; order Syngnathiformes; family Callionymidae; genus Synchiropus; species Synchiropus splendidus. The sequence continues at coordinate 35,393,676 of NC_071334.1, forward strand.
TTTTTTTTTTCTTGAAGAAATGTCTTCATAACCATATCTGGTCATGTGATGTTTCCTTTCTTCCCCTCAGTTGAACACATGATCTACACAATGACCGCTCACAGCTGTGACATCTGACAGCATGATCAACGAGATTTTATGACGCATGACAAACTATAAAATTTTATTCTCGTCCTTGTTGACATTCGCCTCCTTAGCTGTGGAAGTAAAAGCTCATTTAGAGATTTTACAGCTGCAATTTCACTCCACTAATGTCTGAGTGGCCAACCAACACCTGACATCCAGGTGTTTTGCGTCCTGATGAGGGCACACATGTGCACTTGTTTTCTTGGCCAGTCATTTATGTTTCTTCCCTTCATCATTCACCCCTGGTGGTCATGGCGACTGAGAGTCGCCTCTAATTTCACTCAGTCAAGGAGAGACGGATAGTATCTTCTCCTCATTGTGCTTTTAACCTAATATTGCCATCCTGCCATCTTAAGGCAAGTAGAGATTTCCTGGAAAAAACATCATGTTAAACAAATGTTTTATAGTCAGAGACTGCACATCAGCTTCAAGATCATAAGCTCAGTCCATAATGTTAACCATATGCTCATAATGTTATGGACTACACATGCAAAAAGCAGGTATTTAGTGACTGACAGTATCCATGTAGACCTTTAAATATAGTCGAATGTTTCAATCCCCTCAGCTCAGCTGCTTCCTTAATGACAAGAGCAAGAATAAGGAAAGGAGGAATCAGGACGATCAATAACAAGTCAAATTGATATGCGCTGGCTCATCATCCGTTTAAATTAATTTACTTACTATCAATTGTTTCAGTCACATGAGGCTGTTATGAATGACAGCAACAGCATTCATTCATATTTTTCTCCTCTTATTCTTTCTCGAGTCCTTTGGACAAATAAGACTCAATCCACCTCCCAGTGAGGAGGCAGATGGCTAAATGTCATACTGTAGCACATCTTTAACAGTGCATCGTATCCCTACTTTGAGTTGAAGACTCATGACATGTCGAAAATTATGAGTGTAGTGTAAGTATTGCGATTGGAAGGAAGGAAATGGTTAAAGGTAATGAAATAAATTAGGAATTAAATGGAAATGAGGAAGAGAAGGAAAGACAGAGAGACAGAAAAACAAAACTTTTCATCTCACCCATGGCCAGTTGCCACTTCCCCAACCAGCCAAACGATGCATCGATTCCACTGGGAAGATGCATGGAGGACTGTCGGACGTGCGGTAAGGGAGAGGAAGTTTGTTATGAGATCGAAGCAAATTGATTTCTCTCTGTGATGAGTGGAAGACTGAAGCTTCCTCACCTCGCTCATGCTGCTTGATTCCATTAGGAAATGTGTGGATTTGAGTTAGCTCGGATGGAACACACGTTTTTTAAGGTAAGCTAAGCAAAGGTGGAGTGGAGACTCACAGTTTGGTACCTTACTCCTCTTCACATTGACGGCGTCAGCCTGATGTCACGTCAGGTCAGTTTAGGTCCTTCTGCAGTGACCTCTTCACATCCCAGTCAGAAATCAGTGAGAGAAAGCAAATGCAGGTCAAATGGTGCCCGATTGACGTCACTCTCTGATGAGGTTACACTCCACAGCAGAGGACAGCTACTCATCAACACAGACGTCCTGTGCACTTTTAAAATGATGGGAAGCCCAATTACACGGCTTAGATAAAGTGTAGTGTTATCTATTGTATCATTATTTAGTCCTGCATACAGTACATCATCACACGACAATGGTATAGAACAATAAGATAGGACAGTGTTTGCATAGTGCACAATAGAGAGTAGAGTATCACAAGTGTACACTAATAAAATATATAGTACTGTATACAAAAGTACACAAACTTTAGTGAAGTGTACATGTAGTATAATAGGAAAGTGTAGTCTAGTAGAATTATGACTATGTAGTAAAGCTAAACCTGGTTTATTACAGTGTAGGTGGGTAGCATGTATACAAGTATGTAATACTGTAGTATAACTGAGGAAGGTATATTATGATGAAGGGTGGTTTAATAAAGCTTTGTAAAGCAGTATACGTGTAAGATAGCATGTATTACCAAAGCAAAGGATTGTGAAGTACATGAAATCAAATCATTGTATCAAACACATTATATAATGTACCATACCAGCATTTGTGTAGTGACATGAGGTATTTCATGGTGTACTATTAAGCAAATATTAGTAGAATGTGGTTTAATGTGGTGGTAAAGTACAGTGTAATTATGCATCCAAATAGTATGCTGTAGTAAAATGTAAATGAATACAGTTAAGCTCAGCACACAATAGTACTTGTGATAAATACCAGCTAGTTAGTAGAGAGAGGTGAATTAAAGTATACACTAGTGTGGTGTAGTGGGAAATTGGTGAGCTTAGTTTAGCTTAGTACTGGCAAATAACAACATAACAGGAAGCAGGTAAAAGGAACAGTCTAGTGCGGGGGTCAGCCAGAGGTCGTCCTCTCGATGTCTGCATCTGGCTCCTTTTAGATGTGTTCAGCTGTAAAAGAATATATATATGGCTCTCATATTGTATTATCAATGGAGATTTACTGCCTGGTGGTATTGCAGGATTGCATCGTACAGTATGTTGAGTGGTGCAGTTTGCTGTGGCGTGTACAATACAGACCAGCATCACCACGAGTCAAGAGAATGCAGCTTGACTGTACAAACCCTGGAAAAGACACAGACGTTGTTATGATCGTGGCCGTCTTGCAGGCCATTATCGCCGGTCCTGGGTGCACTTTATTGTCCGAAAGGCCAAGACGTAATGTTGAATGAGGTAGAAGGCAATCGTCGGGGGACCCCCAGCTCAGCACCATTAATGACCCAAGTGATTCGCTGAGTGTTTGCCAACCTTAGCAACTGATTGACTGTCAACACCGGGTCTGTCGCTCTTCTTCACGTCCACAACTGCAGTAAAGCAGGGAGTCACCACTCATTTGCCTTGTGAGGAGGCAAAGGTCACAGCAATCACCACTCTTAAGCAAGGAGGCGGAGTCTGATGTGATTGACACTCTAAACATGGAGATGGTGGGGAAGACCGGACACAGGGACCGAGTCTGGAGTGGGGGAGGTGGTGGATGATATATAATGAGGGGAAGTCCTGGGATCCACAGTGGAGGAGACCCGACGTGCTGAAAGACACAGATCATCTTCTGTGAGACGCTGACACGGGTTCAGGATGCGATCGCTGGTAGTCCTGCCTCTGGTCTTGTGCGCAGTGGTGTTTGCTCTTGAGGTGAGGGCTGATGTTAAGACGGTGAAGCTCTGCGGTCGAGAGTTCCTGAGGGCTGTGGTCTACACCTGCGGCGGGTCCCGCTGGAGGAGGTTCTTCAGTGACTCAGACATGGAGGGTGAGGAACATTTACCTTTTGAAATTGTCGTGAATCTTAAACATGACAGTGGACAGGCAAAATAGTGTTAAAACATATCATTGTGATTTTTCACATATAGCATTTGAGATAGCCATCGTTTCTTAAAAACTGTAACGCTGTAAAATAACATGATGCGCAAAAGGTTTGTCTGATGATATCTAAAAATTTACTTTCTATTTATTTCAATTTGTCAACCGGCGTGTCATTGTATACAGAGAGATAACTGAAAATCTTAAATGATTTGGTTTGTATTCCTAGTTGTTATATTGGTGGCTGATATGCAGCACAACCTTTTTTTAAAATTATATTGTTTGCTTTGAAGGTTATTTAACTACAACAAGCTTTTTTGGCAGAAGTGTTAGGTGGACATAGATTCTTGCCTTAAAATGATTGTGTGTATGTATATAAGAAAAATCACACATACTGCATGTGCACAAAAAACATTTTGAATTGACTTATTGATGTATTTTTATTGAAGACAAAAAATGCTTTATTATTGATTTGGTGTTATTTAAATAAATGAAGCACCTTGTCACTCGCGTTGAATTTCCATAGGGAAACCACATAAAAGTTGCATCTTAAATACATATTTATAAATACACACTTCTTGAATGGAAGTGAGTGGCATATTGAAATAAATACTGAAAACTCTTTTTTTGTTCACATGCACACTGAGCGATGCTTTACGAATGCAGGTCTGGGTGTCGAGGCTGGGGTCCATTCCCTGCACTTGAGTGGGTGTGAGAACAAGTGTGTCAGCTGCAACCACGGAGGCATCGTGAGGACTCATTAGACGGGACCAGGACACACATCATGATTAGCCTCAGTCGGGCTGGACCTATCTGTGTGAGCCACACAGACAAACCCAGTTAGCTGATCGGCAGCGCTGATTAAGACGAATAAAGTGACAGCTCAGAAGACAAATGACTCAACAGTAATATGCTGCTCCTTCCCAGTTTCCTGATTTACTGAGACCATTAGAGAAACTCATCAATGCACCGCAAACAAGTCGATACCTAGTCGGTCCAAAAATACTCTCTTCAACATTGAGTTGGCAAACTCAGTTGGTAGAACTTGAAACTCAAATACAAGCAAGAAAATGGAACTAGAGAGAGAACTGGGAATCATTTAGATTTGAAAGTTTGAGAAAGACTAGTTAAAATATGGAATAAAAATATGGCAGGTAACCTGAAAAGCCTGTGACACAGTCCACAGCTAAAAAGACTCTGCTGAAGGAAAGCAGGTTCACTAGGAGGTCCAAAATGCATGTGGCAGTAAATAGACACTGACACTGGGAGGGCTGATACGGTAGATAAAGATGGATGCACTAAGTACACGTTACTGTATGAGCGGACAAAAAAAGGAAGTCGGATACAGAATTGGCAATGAACTAAACTTGTATGGTCTCGATGAATGCGTCACTCTCTTGCTATCTACTTGTCATCTTTACCTCTGTGTGTAACGTAAATGAATCCATGCAGGACCTCTGGCAGTGGAGGAGAACAGCGTGGAGAGCGTGAGCAGCAGAAGAAACTCGGCCCAGAGTCGACGAGACATCAACAACATACTGACCACCGTGTGCTGCCAGGTGGGCTGCAGGAAGAGTGACCTCACCTTCCTCTGCTGATGGCTCTGCTGCGCCTCCACAAAGCTTCAAGATCACTTTATAGATTTGTTTTTGATACGTTAAAGAATTTCATCTGCTGAGACTGTACATGTGTCCGTGTTACATCATTAAACCAGAACAGTTAACGAGAGCAGCGCAGCTTCATAGTTCCTCTGTACGGTGTCATGTCACTGACTACAAGAGTCATAGTATAACTGAGGAAGGTATATTATGAAGGGTGGTTTAATAAAGCTTTGTAAAGCAGTATACGTATAAGATAGCATGTATTACCAAAGCAAAGGATTGTGAAGTACATGAAATCAAATCATTGTATAAAACACATTATATAATGTACCATACTAGCATTTGTGTGGTGACATGAGGTATTCCATGGTGTACTGTTAAGCAAATCTTAGTACAGCAAAATATATCATGTTCGTAAATTAGCAGTAGAATGTGGTTTAATGTGGTGGTAAAGTACAGTGTAATTGCGTCCAAATAGTATGCTGTAATAAAATGTAAATGAATGTAAAGGAAGTCAAAATTACATACAGAATTGGCAATGAACTAGACTTGTATGGTCTTGAAAAATGTGTCACTCTCTTACTCTCAGAACTTATCATGACTAGAACACTAATAAACCTTCAACAGAGATGGTGACAGCAGAAAAATGTCAATACACTTGTCCAAAACAGACACAGGCGGTCACCCACGACTGACTGGCTCCAAACGTTTACTAGGCCACCTAAGACACGTCCGAAAGTGAACAAGGTAAAAAGTTTAAACAAGTCCAAAAACGACTTGCAAACCTAAAACTACTGTAGACCTGGTATTGAATATTCCTAAGGGCAGAAAGACACTAGTTAAGCAAAGCAATACTTTTTTTGAACTAGAAAGTCCACAATTTACTTGGTAAAGTAGGAAGTATCAGTTAGAACTGTTAAACTGACCCTTAACCCTAAACTGGGAGGTGGAAAGAGACTTGGTAATAAGTGTAAAACAGATATGCTTGGTCCAATAGAGTCGTACAACAATTAATGTACACAAACCATGGTACATTAGGAAGTGTGAGACTGACTTAGAAAACTCAGCAATGGAGTTGGTAAGTGAAGGCTTTGAAAAGCTCTCAATAAAAATAAAAAAAAAGTGTGAAACAGACACGTCAGTAACAGACGTGGTAAGGCCCCAAATCATCCAGAGTTAGGAGAATTTGAATAACTAAGCGGCGAGGTTGATGATCACCACTCTGCATGATGAGGAACTTCCCAGGTCAAGCTAAAACGTCTCGACTCAGATTCACGCGACAAAGAGACTCAGAATTCCAATTATGACTTTTATTGTTTTGGAAAGAAGCAACCTAAATGGATCATAGCTTATTATGGATGGTACAAAGATCTTGCACGAGGTTACAGAACCGAAAAAGGGGCCTACAGCTCCCAGAGACACTCCACGGTCCACACACCTCACTTCAGCAGTGTCTGCCGAGCAGTGGCACCAACGTCTGCTGCACCTGACATCTAGGAGGAAATCAACGGACCATTGGATGCAGCTAATAGGTGGGCTGTTGCTCATGTCAGAAGAATTAGTCGACCATTGTCTTCAGTGTCATGAGCACCGTCAGTGGTCACACAGGTGGATGCGCACAGGGCCATTGAAGGCGAGTGAGACAGTAGTGGCGTCAAATTAAACAAACACAGAAGGAATACTGACATATTTAAAAGGAAATATTTGTTGAGGTCTATTTAAAGTACAGTGGGGCCCCAACTCACGGACGGATGCAGTTGTTCGAATTACAAAAAACTTGGATATAGTCAATTATTTTTCCCATAACAAAAAACAATAGTAAGTGAATTGATATTTTCCCACTAGAGTCATTTTTCAAAACATCTCTGAACTGAGCATGAGTTGAGAGCAGCAGCAGACGTTGCAAATGAATATTTGTTGGCCACAATACTGCCAGAAAAGAAACATTTCAATAGCCTGCCATCAATGTCCAGCCTCACTCGCCTCTCTTGCTTCATAATTCCAGATGCCAACTTTGCCCAGTCTGATACACGGCATGTTTTGGTGGGAAAATAGTATCAAATTAGGGAGCAGAATTGGAATTCAGACAGGTTCGCCATCAGAGGTCCAGCCAAAAAACCACTGGGCCTTCAACAATTCTGTTTGTATCCTTATCCATTTTTAAATAAAAATGTTTAATTTCAAAATCAGACATGAAAAGAAAAAAAAAAACAATGAATAACCCGAACCCTCATGGGACCCGGATTCAATGATATAGAATGAAATACAGCTGACTAACTGTCTCTTCAATGGCCCTGAGTCTATACGTTTTTTAATTCAGACACCATTTCTTGATAAATAATTAGCTCATATTGTCCTCCAGAGGGAGTAGGAAGGACTAGCTATCTGCTTTAAACACACACAGTAAACACACACGCGCACACACACAAAGAAAGCATTTGGTCAACGGAACCTCGCTCAGCATTCAACTCGTCATCTCACAGAGACCGTTAAGCAAAATAAAGTCATGGACTGAAGCGCTGGTGGAAGGACATTGTGGTGCTCACCAGCAGACCATATTCTTGTAACTTATCACAACAAAGTTAAAAAAAAAAAAGTATAAATATACTGAGCTGCTTCACACAGCATGAAGAAAACCTTTTATTGTCATTAAAAAAAAACATTTTGAATGTGTTTCACTGTGATCTTGGCGGAGTTAAATTAGAAGGTCAACACCACCGATGGGAATACTTGGAGGAAGCATGCAAACCCTAAAGTTTGTTTGTGTCGGGTGGAACTAGAAATCTAATTCTAAATCCCTACAGCACGGAAAACATTTGTGCGGAACAATGGAGATTACAGTAACGCAGCTGTTGTCCGCCATTGATCTCATATTGACCACCTGATTCAACTCCATCCAAGACCGTCCATACACACATACATGGTTTCATCACCGACAACGACACTGCTTTCACAAAGCATTACAGAGCATCCAGGGAGACATCCATTTTATTTTTCATCGTTAAATTACCCGCCCCACCCATATATAGCTCAGGTCTTCTGTTGAGTTAAAAAATTAGATCTGAAATAAATTGAAAAAAAAAACGTATACTGTACACAGGTTACCCCACTACACATAAAACAAAAAAGTTTATACCTTTAAGGGTTCACCAAGTAAATCTAGCCATGTACAGAGTCACTGTATTTTTACAACAAAATAGTCAATAATAAATAAAAATAGAATGTTCAGTCTAACGCTGCCGTCCCGGGAGCAACAGGATCTGACAATACGAGGAAAACACCAAATGCCCTTTAAGATATAGACTATTGATTTAAAATGACACTTTGTACACTTTGCTTTGCACTGAAGGGAAACCTGAACATTTATTTATCCTCACTGCAGCTGCCATAATGGAGGATTGGTCAAAATACTAGGCGAATGGGAAATAAATGGCCAATACTCATCGCTGAACCTTCACGATCCTGTCATGCAGCCTAAAGCTGGAATATTTCAGAACAACTGCTCCTATTTTAGTTAGGTAGCGTTAGTGAATGGACTGCAGGATAGAGAGCATCTGTTCACTTTAGGAAGCCTATGAAATGTTGTTTTCAAGAAAACCAAGCCATTCTCAAGTCTCAAGTTTGCATCCACTGTAATGCTGCATGAGAACTAAAGGTAGGTGTATAAAGCTTTGAAAAACGCCCACTACCATGATGCTTAAGTATCTCAATAAACATTCATTAAGATGATACTGAGTCCGGTTTTCACTTCCATCGAGCTGCTCTTCATGCTAACCGTTAGCAAACTACCGACTCTCTTCAAAAAATAAGCTGAACCAACAACGCAACAGAATAAAAGCAAAAGGCTACGAATCAACTGCATCCATCCACATTTTAAGTCTACAATACCCCTGATGATGAGTGTCAAGGCTGTAAATGGTTTTATAGCCAGATCTTGATGGAGCAACAGTGGAAATAAGTGACCTTAAAATTAAAGCAGTTATTACTCTATAACAGTGTGTGGGTGAAGCAACAGATGCTACAAACAGTAAAATCACTTCATTCGTAATCACTCATTACAGTGTCGGTAGCAGTTATTACACCATCATTGTTTCATTACTAGGTCATAAATGATGCTGGTGACCTCAGATGATGGAAAGGTAACGGACTGCAGTAGTAGATCACAAGCTATTATTACATCACGGGAACTATGTTTTACAGTGTCAGGATTGAAGTTAGCAACCACTGCAGTCTAGTAGAATATTGAGACCACACCGTAGGATTAGCTTGCTGAAACGTTTTCTCTCAACACTTTGATCACCTACTGATGTCACTTCCTGTTTCGCCACGGCAATCGCACTGATTGAGATGAAGATGGAAATGCCACCTTTGAACGTGCAACCATCACGATCCATACCGCAACCTCACTTTTTCCATTTTCATCCATGATTCAGCGTCTGAGCGAGGCCAGATTTGATTGTTGGTCACGACAGGATTCTGACCAAGTGAATAAGTTGTGGGAGTCAATCAGAGAGTGGTGAATCCTGATAGGACATAGCAACTAAACTTACTGAAGGGAGAGTAGCCCAGACTGTTCTGAGCCTGGACCTGACTAGATGGGTCAGGCAGCTGCAGTGATCCCACTCACATGACCAGAGGAGGTAAGAGACAGGGGAACAGGAGGAAGGAAACCGGGTGTCTAACTGCAGCGATGTTATGGAATCATTACAAATACAAGATTTACTTGACCTCAAACAGTTAGACGATGCTTATGCAGGTGACAGAATACTGCTGGGAGGACCAGTCCGGCCGACAAGAGAGAGGACGCGAGTCCGTCCTCAGTCGTCAGCCTCCGTCCACTGCCATTATGTTCTCTTGTTGTTGTTGTTTGTTTTTTCCAGCAGCTGTGGGTTAGTTGTCTGCAAGGTATTTACCTGGAGGTGATGCAGAAATAATATTCTACCATCAAGATGTGCGCCAACATTTGAGTTGCGGCAGATGAAACTTTGCAACATCAACAGCAACTTTTTCTCAGACTAAGGTTCAAAGTTTGATGTCCGCGACAACTCATCAAAAGTCAAGTCTGTCAACACAAAAATTGAGAAAAAAAACCTACCTGCAGCAAACCTCTTCTTGATAAGAGAGAACCGGTACCCGGGCCCGGCCAGTTCGATGTCACAGCCCGATAGGTTGCTGCCTTCACTGGTGAACTGAACTGCCAGTGGAGCCGGTTTACTGGGACCATCAGTCAGCTGGAATCGCGCTAACAATGACCCCACACCTGCGGCAAAAGGCAAGAAACACTTATCTTGATGTTGGTGTAATCACTGCAGGGAGATATGAATGAACGAGATATGAATGTAGTGATCACATGAGTACCATGAGAATCAAGCCATCTGTAAACATCACTAAAAATTTAAATCTGAAAACAGAGCTCAAACACCAAAGATTACTTGGTGACAGAAGCACTGGTATTGCACAGCAGGGGGCAGTATTGACAGAGCACACCAGGACCAGTTCCAACAGTGACTCTCATGTGCAACAGGCAAAAACATTTCACTGCAGCCATACATGTCTCAACAATGTCTGCATCGGTCCCAGTGCAGCTAGTTAGCAGATCATCACAGCATGCCACTAAATGTGTAGCTTGGGTTTCGGCAGGCCTCTTTCTACACAGTTGCATGGCTTATTGCCTTTCAGGTCCACGCAATTACATCTCTGTCTGGGGAATAGCCGCAGAGCCTAAATGTCCTCTCCTCTTTGAAGCATGCTGGCACATCTGAACGATGGAAAAACATATTGAGTGTGGCCTCGGCCACAAATGTCCACAATCAAAGTAGGATTCTACAAGTGCTAAAGTTGGTGGGCCCACCATGCAAGTATCAGCCAATACCATAGGACCAACCGTGAAAAAAATAAACCATCTGTCCAACCAGCAGAAAGCTTAACGTTGAATCATCAACAGTCTTTGTTACCATTGTCCAGACATCTTATGCAAGTATCGTTTTTGTCTGCAGTGAAATGCTTCTGCACTGCATACGCTCTCTGCCAAGACAGAGAGGTTCCCCTACATTAATTTTATTTCAATAATTATATTAAAATATATATATATATATATTCCAATTGTTGGTGTAATTTCATTTGAACCACAGTGACAAACTACTTCATGAAGTAACAAATGGACTTTCACGAACCGCCATTTTCTGATTTCAGAGAGATGTCTGGAATCTTCCACAGGACTCTTTGTTGCTCTGCATTCCTGTACATAACAGACAACAAAATATATTAAGCCAACATGGTAACATAGTCACGGGACCATGTTGTTCGCCTTCACTATTGTAACAGAAAATGTCAGTGTTGATCAAGGTGTGACTACACTACCAGACAGCAGGCGGTAACACGGCCTGAAGCTTGGACACGCCTCCGTCCACAGGAACCAGGAACTGGACGTTGTTCAGAGCCATCGGCGTGGACATGGCGTCTCCATTGTACTTGTAGTCTATTCTCAAGTCGGTGCTGGTGGGATCACAGCGCCAGCTCACTGCCAGATTAAGAGGAGTAGACTGGAGACCCTGCACCGAGACCTGCTCACAGAGAAACCGTCATGAATCCTCTTGACTTGGTCATAAAGAAGATTTGGGGGGGGCTCACCTGATACTTGAGCATGTCAACATTATAGTACGTAGCTTGTGGCTTCTGCTCAGCCACCTTCTTCAGGTGAGTGATCAGGTTTGGCATGTTGACCCAGAAGTCCTTGGCATCAGCCTTGGCCTGTGTCGTGGTGTCGCTGGTGATGAAAGGGATTTATCAATACACCCATGAGTAAGCGCTGCAGTAAGGCTCAACTCTCTCAGAACTGTACTCAAGACATTATATTTAAAATCTTGACCTTCGGTCATAGAATTAATCATAGCTATATTTTGAAATCCAAGTTTTTCTGTTTTCTTCTCTGCCCCAAAGAACTTAATTATTGAGCCAGATGATCTCACTTTGTCTAAGTCATTCAGAGATGATCTCACTCACTCTGACTCACTGCAGTACAACAACAAAGAGAGGGATGCCAATACTGTATACTATGAGCAACTGCTTAATATTGCTTCAGACTTTTAAAAAAAATGAAAATGACAACTGTTAAAAACTACCATTTGTTGTGAATGAAGACAACTTTTATGTACCGCAACAATTTATTCCACAGATTCCAGGCTAACATGTGCCATGGTCTATGAATGATTTTCCAAGACTGTCCAGGTAAACTCAGTCAGGTACAGAGTTTTCATGGTTTGCACAATTTGCACGTTTGGAAGAATGAAATTCCCTCTTTGAGAATCACCGGTTTTGGTCGGAATGTTGACCCCACAGCAGGCACAGACACGCATCAAAATAATGTTTCTTGGGTCCAAATTATTTATGTTAATAGAACTGAAGAATGACACATTTCAGTCATAATAATTACAGAGCCATGACATCACATGCTGCAACATGATGTTATTGTACGTAAAGAGATCCACAAAGAGGCAGCGTTAATAGTAAAAGTTGGTATAGGAGGTGGTGTGTTTTAGTCTGTGGGTTGTGTGTTTACCAGCAGAGCAGCTGAGGGTTAGGCAGCACATGCTCCAGTCGACTGTAGTTGGTTATGCTGAAGGTTAGCACGGCGGGGGAGGGGTTATTGGCAAAGTGCCGTGTGATGCCCGCCGGAAATGACAAAACCATCTCACCTATGACCTTCACCACACACCTGAAGGAGAGAGGGGCGAGAAACATCCTAGTAAGACATATTTAACATGTACTTTACATTTTTTTCTTGTGAAATCTAGACTCCAAAACACTGTGTACAAAAGTGTTTGGGTTTAACAGAGGCTGAAAGTCGAACCATTGGTCATCCTTATTGAGCAACGCGTTTGGGACTCTTCACTTCGGCTGAGAACAGACTTTGGAAAAAAGAGGATGAAAACTGATGGATAGTTAGTCTAACTAATCATCGACCCAGACCACTGCAGCTTTAGTGGAATACACAGCCATCATCCAGTCCATCCTCACAGCCTCTATCACCGTCTGGTACAACAGCGCCACCTCCAGGGACAAGAGCCGACTGCAGCGCATCGTACGTTCTGCTGAGAAGGTGATCGGTTGCAGACTGGCACCTCTTCATGACCTGTATGTCTCCAGGACCCAGACGTGCAGGTCGGATCACAGCTGACCCTTCTCACCATGGTCATAGACTGTTTGTTTCTCTTCCCTCTGGCAGGAGGCTACGGTCCATCCACTTTATTCTGAAGCACTTTCCTAATTGGTGGGATCCCCACTGACCAGGGCAATAAATTTGATTCTGATTCTGATAAGGGCACACAGGTGTGTAGCACTACCATGCTGGGACATACTTCCACCACGAACATCTGTGACACGGTGAAGTGACCTACTTGTTGGGGTCAGCCCCCTTAAAGAAAGCGTTGACGGTCTCAGTGAACGCAGCAGCCACAGGAAGTGTGTCCTGAGCCCCCATGGTCAGAGGACTGGGCCCTCTGGAGCAGCCTGAACATATACACAGACACAAAAATGTGTTACAGAACAAAAAAAAGTCTAAAATAAATGTCATTTGTTATCCAGTGTTAGCAAAACATGGCCAGTGATGAACCCACATGATGCTGTTAGTATGGTGGTGAGGGGAGACAGGGGCATTAATACATTTCTCTCTGCTCTTTGACTGTGATGCTGTGGGATGAAAGAAAATCTAAATTTGTCAAAAAGGTCACTACCGCTAGTCATGGTTACACACAGACCAGAGTAGCTGAGCAAAGCAGCAGGCAAAGATCAAGAGACTGCGCATGCTCGTTTCCGACATGCTGTCAAAGCTGATTTGGCCCGACAAGACCGCAGAAGATCACAGAACCCAAAGATCAAACCAAGACCCAAACCACCGGAAGGGAAAGAAGTGGTGACAAAGAAGAGATTCTTGAAGATGGATGACCGAAAATGCAAAGTGTCAGCGATGAAGGGGAACCACAGCAGAGATGACGGCTGATGAAGAGGTTCAGCCAAAAGTTAGCGTGATGTGTGAAGTGATGGAGGGCTTAACAGGGAAGTGGAGGGAAGACAGGAGGGCAAGAAAGGCCAAGCTTACACAGATGAGCCTCAGATACAGCGAGGACACAACTTACCTTCAAACGTTAAATAAAACTTCCCTCTGTCAAACCATACAAGGGATGGCTGGTCATTCTCTGTGGTGAGGTTAAAACGGGGTGAGGTGGACGGGAGAGAGGGAGGAGGAAGAGGGATGGAAAGGGCGGGGAGAAAAGGACAGTAGCGTGAGTCTCATATGGAAGGTCTTCTCACTTCAGAGTGCGGTGGTACGAATGGGTGAGGGAGTGGCAGGACGAGGTGGAGGTCCCAATGATGTCATGATGTGCTTAGATAAAGAGTGACACATAGGCAGATCGGTCGATGCAGAATTTAGTACCTCATAATGTAGATAACATTGATGTTTCAATCTTCTAGTTTTGGAAAACAACAATACATGATTAATTAATGCCTGTTGTATACAATTTAATTTAATATATTTTACAAACATTGCCACAACAAATGTGGCAATAAAGCATAACAATAGTCAACCCTTATGGTAAACACTTAATATTCCACTTTGATATCACTATTTCAAAAGATTGGGGCTTGAAAACCTTAGAGATGAAGGCAAAGTGTAAAAAAAGAAGAATCTTCAGAGTGACCCAACTCTGGGATGAAAGTACTGTACCGTTCACTCATCTAAATGACGTATGATGATGTCACCCAATGGCCCAGATTCCTGCTATACAGTGAGGCATTGGCTCTAGTATGCGCTTCCTGTGGACTCACGGCAAACAGATGAATTGCCCCTACACACAGAGGGGGCGTCACTCTCTGTTATACTGTATGAGTGAAAGGCTTTATCAGAGGATGAATATTCCCAATGAAATCGGTTTGAAATGTGTTCTTTTTTCAGATGTAGCCATTACTGTCACAATGCTATCTCACTCAATGCATTAGCCTAATCCCTCTTCTTGTTACATGGCATAGCAACATGACAGCGCCTCCTTTTGGACGTCTCAGCACCTGGAACAGCTCAGAGAGTCGACTCAAGGCATTTTTCTTTGTCAAACAGCTCCACACGATAAAAGGCCTTGGTCCCAAACAAAGCAGGTAATGTGCAAAACAAATTGCAATTTAAATGAACATGAATATCAACTGTACACAATAAGTTATTTTATAACCACCAATGATGTCAACTTTGCTTTCAATTTAATATAAAAAATAAGCACTTTGAGGCACGTTAGTAGCACCACATTGCTGACAACAGCTCTGAAGAAAAAACAATGGCATTCTAAGACGGAGTAGCTCCAAGAAAGGTTCGAGTCTGGGCAAGGAATGAGTGACTGAATGGAATGCTTGGTAATAGAAGGATGAGTGTAGTTGTATGTCAAGAGAGGATCAAAGAAGGATTGATTAAGGCTCTGCTTCTGATGCAGGAGGCAAGTTGAGTAGAATGACCAGTTGGTGTTTGGGGCCGTTCGAGATTGCTGACAAGAGACAGTGGCATGAATACCAAACAGCTCTGGTCAGTCTAGTTCAGCTTAATTTTCATGCCAGACAGCCAGGGACCCAGTCAGTGGTACTGATCCCAGAGTCAGCATGACGCTGTTTGTTCGAGGACTAAGATTTTTCCAGCGAATGGATACACTCCAGGATAATGTTCACTCCCAGTAAAGGTATCTGGCCTCATTGAACACAATGCGTCGCCAAGAGACAAGACAAGAGGGTTGCCATGGCGACAAGACGGCCACCGCAGCACAGTCATAAAACAGAGAGAAAAGTCTCATGAGTGGGCAGATGGGGGTCAGTCAAACTCTGTGGACAAATGAAGCAAATCTATGCAGAAGATGAAACTTTGAGTGTGACAACAACTTTGGCAGATCTGGTGTAAAACAAATAGCAAAAGAAAAAGTGAGGGTGAGACGGAACCACTAAACAAGACAGACACAGAGGGACCATAATATCAGTGGGAGCCAATTAAATGTGTGGGAACATGTTGAGAAGAAAGAATACTTCATTACGATTCATAACGTGTCTGAGTAACAGTTGCATTCCTGCTGGTCAGTTATTTAAAAAAATATAAAAGCCTTATATTTCCATGAAATGTAATGACAAGAAAATGTGCGTATTATCAGAAAGGATTAGGTCCAGATATTCAACAATTACTAATAAGGTCCCAGTCCAAGTCCAGGATTCATTTCCTTCTTCTAGCTCAACAGCACTAAATGCAATGCAGCTATGCTCATTTGTGTTATAATACGCAAATGATGCACTCACTGAATTTATTTTCTGAGATTTACATAATCAGAAATAACATAAAAGATTTAAAAGCATTTATTATGCTATGTTATTTTGAGTATGGTACAGTATGAGGTAAATTGCTGCAGCATGCAGATGTGGTTCGCCACTTTGCACCACTTGCTAGGTGTGGTGCTACGTGGCTAAAGGCAGCGAGTAGGTGAAAGCCAAATAACAAGGATGAGTTGTGAGTTGTGTTTCTTCAGCCACGGCAACTTAATCCGGAGTCTTTGGTCAAGAATGAGTAGTATAGTAGTGCTTAAACATATTATTTTACGTAACAGAATAATAATATCTATCTTGCACATATTGCAGAAATTAAACCTGCATTATTTTCAATGCACTGCTGAGCCTGAATTAAATAAGTCATACAGAGTTCAACTCAAAGCTAATTACTTGATCTTACTGTGCCTCAACCTGGATATCAAACTGGTATTGTGGTCCATGTTCCATCACCAGAGATGACTGTTTAAGACCTTTCTTGTCAAGTGCAGTGAATGTTAAAAAAAAAAGAAAAAAAGACCACAAACATTCAGACAAAATGAATCTCTCCACTCCCACCTCCACAGGCAGGAACTCTACTGTACCTGCAATTGACTCAAAGCGCCTCTCAAATGTCGGCAGCCTGCCTACAAAAGCATCATCTTCTGACAAGCCAAACAGGAAATAATGACACAAAAATGGCAGAAGAAAACAAAAGAGAGCAAATTAAACCAAGAGCCAAAAAAAAAACATTCAGAATCAGAGCACGCAAATTAAGCACTTTTGTTTGTTAGGTCAAAGAAGTTATGGTGTAGCAAAGAAGTGGTTGGTTTGCACACACATGAAAATCAAATCTAAAAATGAAAGAGTGAATTCCAGTAAGACACCCTGAGCACATGAAGAATAAAACAATGGTTGATTAAAAGAAGAGCTGTCAGGGAGTCGTGACGCACTTGGGTAGAGAGAGCGCACACACCTGACACGGACACGGAGAGTTCTTTACCCACAGTGGGCGTGGTGGCAGCGCTTAGGGAGTTGGTGGAAGAGATGGAGGATGTGCTCTCTGCCCGCGCCAATGGTGCGACAGGTGGGGGGCTGGCTGAGTGTACGGGTGGGCTAAACGGACGACTCTGAAATGTTAGAAAGTAATTACATTGGTTACATGGTATTTAATTAAACATCATTGAAGTAGTAAAAATGCACAGTGATCTCATAAAAAAACAATTTCAACTCAAAAAGCAATCAAGTATTAGATCACTCTTCTGACTTTAAGATTAACAATTCATTGCTTTAACCCCAGTGGTGGAGCAGAAAGCAACCTGTCATTTCATTTTGAATTCATCGGGTATAAATATACAAGAAACAGATGATTTTACTTATCATCAAATCTTCAAAATTATCAAAAAAAAGGGTATAAGACAGGTGACTAGTCATGTTTTTTTCATAAAGGTTCAGAACATCAACTGACAGAAACAACAAACAAACCATCTCAACTTAATGCTAGCCAGAAATGTGGTCAAAATAATACATTTTTAAACTGATGGTGAGATTTTAGGAGATCAAGAAAAACGTGTCGCCCACTTGATAAAGGTTCCTTGTATTTGTGCCAGTCATTTCATTTAACGGAAACAATTCCACACATCAAGTGAAAAACCCAAATCTATTATGCTCATGGTGAACACATTTACAACCATTCCGTTATAATTATATCACTAAGTTAAAAAAACAAACTCTAAATCACCCAATAACTGCAGTCCAAAGTCAAAGAAAATGTGAAAATGTTGTTTAAAATATATAAGTGTATAAAATATATAAGTGATTCAACAGATAAAAAATATGAAACCAAGTATCGGCGAGTTGACAATAAACTTACTGCGTCTCCTATACTGGGTTTTCCTGGTGGAAGTTTTGGCCGTGAAGGAGGGCGAGGTGGAGGCGGTGGAGGGGTGGGGTTGACGGACGAGGGTGTTGCCGGTCGCACAGGAGAGGAAGATCCTGAAAACAGAGAGAAAGTTGTTTTTCTCAAAACAAAAGGCAATTTTCCTGACGTCAACTGCAGACATGCAACAGTGTAGAAACAAAAACAGGCAAGTCAAGTTTTGTGTCGAGGTTTGTGAGTCTGACTCAAAAACAAAAGAACTGCTAGTCTTGATTCTCTATTCTTGATTCTCTTTGTCGAATGGCATCAGAGGTGGGATGGCTTTCCAAGTTTCACCACTGTGCATATATGTATATAAAAGGAATCATTTAACCCATCATCTGTGAAGGTTTTTACTGCTCTCCAATCAACTCAAGTGAGACTGTGATTCCAGCTGTGGCAAATAAAGGTGAATGACCAATGGTACTGCTAAAGAATTGTAGTCTGTGAGGAATGCGGCAATGTTTTTTTTTTTTTTAATCACTTTCAAAATGTTCATTCAGGTGTACTTGAACTTTGAGCTACTACTCACCACTAGCTGTGCCACCAGTGGTAGATGCTGGACCAGGTGATGAGACGACAGCCCGATATGTAGGGGGTGGTGGTGGGGGCGGTGTACTTCTGCTCCCTTGGCTCGAATCTTTGGGCGAGGTGACAGTTCCGACCTGATCCTCTTTGGATGGGGTCACTTCAGAGTGCTTGGTTGTATTGTCTTCAGACAGGACGAGGGGAGGCGGGATGGAGCGTGATTGTTGCGCGGGAGGTGGAGACATCAGTGGTGGTGTGTAGGCTTTGGGAGCAGTCGGGCTGGCTGGTGATTCCAAGGGAGGGAGGGATGAAGAAGGAGATGAGATAGGAGTGGGAGAAGTTGGGATAGCTTGTCTGTCTTCGGGTGTTGAAGGGCCTGATGGGTTTGAAGGTGCAGCTGACGGCTCCGAAGGTGGATGGGAAGTCAGCACAGCTGGAGTTTCTTTTGGCAATGAAGTGAGATGGGATGGTACTGGGTCTTCAAAGGGTGGTGGGGATGTAGGTTGAGACTCAAGAGGAGGTGGGGACGCTGGCAAAGGCGGTGCAGGCTGCTCTGGTGGAGGTGGGGATGAGGGCAGCGGAGGCGCTGGGTCCTTTGGTGGAGGTGGCCGCTCTGGAGATTTGTCAGAGAAGCAGACCCACGAGTCACCCACGTCTGGCTCAGCAGCATTGTCCCGCTCTGGACCGAAAAGCTCATCCACATCCGCAATCGAGGGCTTCCGGATAGAGATGTCCCCCTCTGAAACTTCTGGAACAAATGAAATCATGTGTCAGGGACTTGCAGATGTGGTTAGGAAACCCCCAGGAAATGGCTGTGGAACTGAGTTGGGGATATTATTACAGGCGTTCTCAACCTTGTTGATTTTGGGGCCCACCTTTTCCAGAACAAATGGGCCCAGGGCCCATTCAAGTAATTGATTGGTTTCATTTGTGTTCAATCACCATATTTAATCAACTTACATGTAAACAAAGCAAAACCCTGTGAAATGACATGAAACCATGTGATCATTGCAAAGATATTTACTTGTCATCAAAAAGTCCAACGAGCAGCGGAACCAGGTGCAAGCCATATTGATCACATTTACGAACTTGATGAAAATGTCAATACAACTGTATGTCATCAACACAATTCTGAATAAAATACATAAAAGAAAACCATTTCTAAATATCCTAAAATAAAAATATTTTATTGTCAAAACAGACTGATTCTCCCAGTGTGGGACTAATAAAAGCCATGCAATCTAATCTAAAGAAGATTAAAGTATTGCCATAACATTTTCAAATAAATTTTAAAAACCATCATGCTTTCTTTTCAAGAACTTCTCCATAGAGTAGCAGCTGTCAAGTCAATTCAGTGACACACTACTGCCACCACACATGGCTAATGTATTAACACTGAGCGTCTTGTGGCCCTCGAGGTGCAAAACAAAAAAATTATACCGGCACTTTAGAAGGCACCCGTGGCCCAACCATGGGCGTTGGCCCTATGGTCAATAATTACTGATTTAGAAGACTTGATTCATAGTTCTGCATGTCAGGGTTGTTACATGATCCTTACATATATGATATTACAATTATATTAACAGTATCCTTCAAACCAACTGTAATCCGTGTGCTTAGGGAAGGCGTTTTCTAGTTCATGTTTAAAAAAAAAAAGCACTGCAGCCACGGCAGTGAGGTGTGCCAAGTGATTTAAAAGGCTTATATTTTTGTTACTGTCTCTATAGTGTTTCTACATGCACCATAAGTTTGACAAAAAATGAGACAAAACAGAAATCACAGGGATTTGGTTGAAAGTCATAACAAAACTCGTACCCGAGTCCTCTGCACTTTGGGGATTCGTCGTCGGAGGGGGTGTCGGAACATTTTTTGGTGGAAGTGGAGGAGGAGCTGCAGAGAGAAGTCAAACACTTTATATCACTTTTGACCAAAGACAATGAGCACATCTGCAATATTTCACTAATAAGATGCATTACTGTAACGATCACTTTGGATTAAGACATGGAAGGAAGACCATAGCAATCTTGAATTCAAGAACACATCCAGATAATCTCCATGCATCAAGATGCTGAAGGTTAACAGGGATGAACTCAAAATTTGAGTTAGGCGATGAAATGATTGGTGAAATGAAAGATTCCAGGAGGGTGGGGGTCACTGCCACGCAGTCAGTTCAATGCATCAGATCTGTTTGTTAATAACGCAGGGTGAACAAATGGTTTGGTGCAGTCATTTCAGGGAGGGATAAGAAACATGGCAGGGAATCTGTGACTTACTTCCGGTGGGGAAGGTCCTCGTCAAAGAGGATTCTGGCTCTGACAGTGGAGCCCCCCAAACATCGCACTGAGACAGAACCACTGGGTTCAGGAAGGGACAGAACAGGCCATGTCAGGGGCAAGATTTCAGAAAGTGGACATAGCAAAAATAGCTCCTTCTTCTCTCTCATCAATACTGACTCAGACTGTGTCACACAAAAAATGTGCAGAACGTCTTCTTCCCCTGCAGTTGCAACAACAAGTCAGCCTCCTCACCCACTCATGCAAATTCATCACATTAAGCAACCTCATTGGTTGTTTCTCTCATTCTTGGTACAACAATGCCCCTCCTCTTCATGTCTCTAAACCATCTGGACTCCAAAATGTGACTCCAAACATGGGCTGTCCCTCTCATTTTTTACCTTGTCCTTGTCCTCTAGACACGCTGCTCTGCTGTTCATCAGAGCAAGTAAATGACACTCTAGTGCATTGTTGTCCAGTAGGCTATAATTGCACAAATCCAAATCAGACTCAAAGACAGTGATGAAAGAGTCGGCGTCATCAAAATCTCAGCTCTTCAGACGGTCTTTGCTCAAACATTCGTTCTTCAAACAACAATGAGCTATGACAGCACGTCACTAAATAAACCTTCAAAAGCAAATGGTGTTGATCTCAGTGAAGCCTGGCAGGGGAGTTACGTAACACTTAAGAGCTTTCTCCTCTGTGTGTTTTACAAAATCCTACAAGATCGGATGGGAGGAGGCGACAACTGCATACCAACAAGACTTGCTGAGCAAATGGACCAAAGTTGCACTATAAACTTTGACCTTAGCCAAGACAGATAAAGGGATTCCATCTTTGTGCAGGGGAAACCATTCAAGAGAAGAGAGTGGGAGCGGAGGAGAGAGAGAGAGAGAGAGAGTGTGTATGTGTCTGTGTGTGTGTGTGTGTGTAAGAGAAGCAACACAAACATGTAGATCGCCAAGGACAGAGGCAAGAAGAACAAGACAACAACAGTGAGGAGAATGTTACCTTCTGTTTTCTCATCTCCAAAGGCAGTTTCTAAAGGAGGCCCAAATAAGGCTGTGGTGTCTTCACTACTGACTGCTGCTTGTTGACTGCAAAAACAATAGAATATATTTTAGGACGCATGAACTGGATTAAGGTCGCAGGACACAGTGAACATCATTGACATGGCACTTGATGCAGCAGAAGAAGAAAAACAAATCTTCCAATTGGTGGCAACAGCGTTTAAAAAGTGACGATAATGTTTATTATTTTGTCATCATAATTATCATTATGTAGCATTAAACTCTGCGCAACTGCTCAATTTTACAGAATAACTTTTTTGTAACTGGTTTGCGCCATTGGTGGCTGAGTTTTTTTCCTGAAAATTATTTATTTTGGCTAGTGTGAACTATTTAGAATTGCCACTGATGTCCTGAAACAGGATTTGTAGTTGTGATTGTGCTTCAATAAGCAACATTTCATCACTGTCTATTACAGATGACCTCATGATTTTGACTGTGTAGGTTTTTTTTCAATAAAGCAAATTATTATCTGCTATACATTATATAGTACACAATACATTTTCATGCACACAAGCAAGAAAACAGGAAAATACCAGGGGGGCTGTGGTGCTGGAGCTGGTGTGGGGGCCACAGACGGGACAACACGTCTTGGTCTGGCAATCTCTTCACCTGAAACCACATCATGATTAATTTACAGCTTAGCCAATGTTGACATTCGATCGTTTGAAAGTAAATATACAGATGGAATACTTACTGGACGTGTTTCTCTTTAAACCCTGGAAACAGCAAGACACAATGACAGCAGAACATGTGAAACTGCAGAATATTTAGGTAAACAACTCATATCCTTATGTTGTGAGAAGATTGGTGACTCTTACATTTGGAATTGAAGACTTGTACTATATTACATGTGATGACTCTATACTCTATATGTATTTATTTATTTTAATTTTTACACTATGGAAGATCTAAATTTGTCCATTAAGTTGAAGGCTAACACAGATATTTAAAAACAAAAAGTAATACGACATTGTCTAAACACATGACATGATATTTTCTGGAAAACCTTTAAGAAAAAAAAAGAAATACATTTAGTTGTTAGCATTAATGGTATTTATAGTTTGATGACAGTCTTCTTAAATCTGATGCTGAACAAAATCCGGTCCAACATTCACTGCAGTCACTGGAGTTTTGGTTTACTCCAAAAGTCAAATTTCACAATCCTTTAAATTGATTCTTAAAAACATGAGCAGCTTTGAAGTGAACTTGGGAAAGACACAAGAGGCTCACATCAACACAGGAGGAGGAGGAGAGAGAAGTGAGACATCAAAGAGTTGAGATGTCAAAAGTGCAGATTTCTTCACCACCGGGACTCACAAGGAAGAAAACAAGTAAACAAGCAGGCAGCAGCAGCAATATTCCAAAGCACCTTGTTATTGTAGATCTCAAAGTCTTGCAATGTATTGCTTGTCGTATCGGGGAGTATGTGGCATACGATTTTTAGAGTCTGTGTGTACTCTGACACACTGAGGAGAACAATTAGAACTACTAGAATAGAGGAGGAGTAAAAAGTAGAAGAAGTAAAAGAGGAAGTTCACAGAAAAGAAAAATTAGAGGAGGAAGCTGAATAAAGCAAAAGCTCAGAGGGGTAGAAGAAAAAGTACAAGGAGTGGAAGCAGAAGAAAAAAGAGAAACAGAAAAGCAAGTAATTGCTGATGTGAAAGAGGAAGTGCACAAGAAGTGCAAATGGGGTAGATGCAGTTAAGGAAGTCCAAGTCGAAATGTGTGAAGAAGTCGATGAGGTGAAATACGAGTGGAAGTAAAGCAGAAGAGGAAGTTTGAAAAGAAGAGAAAGCAGCCGTGCGACAATAAGCAGTGGGCAAGCACAGTATAAGTGGATGGAGATGAGGAAGTAGAGGAGGATGCAGAATAATATAAATGGGAAGCAAACTGGATTAAGACAAGAGAGAACAGGAAGAAGAGAAATGAATTGATGAAGAAGTGCAAGTACAACAGCAAGTACAAATGAAGATATAATAGGATGTATGAGAATAAGTAGCAAAAATTGGAGAAGACGAGGAAGAACAAGTAGATGAAGTTGAGGGAGTAGTTATGGAACATTTAGATGCAGAAGCTGCTGAACAATTTAGAAGTAGAAGCAAAATAAGAAGTACCAGGAGGAGCCATCTGAGAGCATATTTGTTTGATTCAAAGCCTGTCTGTAGATGTTCTCATACTCTTGCAAACTATGGCACTGCAATTGTGATGCTCTAGTAACTCTCTGATCATGTGCCTTTAAACATCCCCTGATATGTCCCT
Organism: Synchiropus splendidus; assembly: GCF_027744825.2. Classification (NCBI taxonomy): domain Eukaryota; kingdom Metazoa; phylum Chordata; class Actinopteri; order Syngnathiformes; family Callionymidae; genus Synchiropus; species Synchiropus splendidus. Next base: position 35,418,056 of record NC_071334.1, read on the forward strand.
CCACCCACTGAAAAGCCATGTGAGTTGCTGAGCCCCAGTGACTGAGCAAGAGATAGAAAAGCAAATGACACTTACCGGACTCCGTCTCTGTGACCAGCAAAAAGGAAGAGAGAAGAGATACCTGGTCAGAGAGTCACAAATCAGTACTGCTGACATCACATTAGTTAGAGGGGGGCAACACCAGAAGGAAGGAATACAAACCTCTGAAGAGCAACACGTTTGTTCTGCACCATTTTCTCATGAAGAACTCTAATTTACTAATCTGTAACTCACTTCTGCTTTTATCCACAACCTGACATGGAGCTTTCTTGAGATTCACAAATAGATTCCATGTGGAGCATTTTTATTTATATAGACACGAGACGATAGTAAAATATCATGACTCAAGGCCGAGCAGTTTTGACCTAGGGACCCGCTAAAGTTGACTGCACGCAAAAAGACAGAGTGAGTTGCAGTGAGGATCAAAAAAACCCCAAACATCCACCTGAATCATTGCGGCTGGGAAATGAATTGCACTCATTATGAGATGGTTTTAAGTAAAAGCAAAAGTATTACATTGCTTTTCTTCCGCATCTTGATAAACTACATAATAGACTGTTAATATGACTTCTGAATAGATAAAGCTGACATGAACCATGGTGTTCCAAGGTTCAGTATGACAGTCACTCATGTCAACACACAACATAATTGTGGTTCGCTGGCAGCACAACTCAGAGGAACCAACTTATTCATATATAAAGACAAGGATCAGAGCCATAGTCTCACTTGTGACTGTCCTATGATGTTGGGGATACAGCGCACCCACATGTTTAAGATCTCTTTCCTCAAGTCTGTGAAAGAATCCCATCCATCCATCTGCCAGCACCTCTCCCTCCATCCCTCACTACTGTTCCAGTTGTGCACTGAGTCATAAGCGATTAGTGATGCAATGGGGGGTGGGAGGGAACTCCACATTCCATTGGCCACTGTCATGCAGCAGAGAAGAGTGCAGCAAATATGCTGACCAATCATATATGACGGTGTGTTAACAGGAAAGGAGGCACACAGCCTGAACTGTGACCTATTCTCTTGTATGAAGGACGAGTGGACTGTTTTAAAGAACACATCCATGATTAATTGTCTCCTAAAAGACGAAATATATAAATAAATCACTTATATGACATTATTCACGCTGTACTTTTAGTTTAAGATCTCATTGCATGAGCAATTTTTCTTTTCAAGTGAGGCGGTCATTTTACAAAAAAAAATAGACAGCAGCGCCCCCTTCAAACTTCTGGCCCAACACTGTCATTTAGAGTGGTACCAGTGTTTCACCTTTCTGGAGTACCTGATTAGTAGTGTCCCAGCAACAAGTGATAAAGGCGTTACATGCCTAAAGGTCGTAACCTAAACAGCAGCATGTTGAACACGACAGCAAAAGTAAAGCCTTACCGGACTCCTCTACAGAGGTTAATGTCAAAACAGGCAGCAAAAGAAAAAAGCAGATAATGAAAGTTAGTTTGACCCCCACATCAATGAAATAGCGATGCAAAAGCAAGCTCTTAAACAATCTTAAGCAAATCTGTGGGTCTCAAAGCAAGAAAAGTAATAATCTGTTGTAGCTATACGTCATAAACACTTATATGAAAACATGCAACACAGCTATGCCACACATGCAATTGAAGTTGCCCATTCAAAGACTTTCTAAAAATGTAGTCCAATTTTGGAATACACCGGAAAATTTGAGCTAGTCTAACTTTTACCTAAAACACACTATATTTAATGTGTACTGTATTGAAGGATGTCATCATTACTGCTTTTACTAAAACCTGGAAGATGCTGTAGAAAATGCCAATTCATCAGAGCTGGAATGTATGGCAAAGGATTTCTTAAACATCCAAATGTTGAACAGTTAGATATGTTCTTCACATACAATGAAAACGTTAGCTGTGAGCCAGTTGGATTTGGCAAACAGAAGAAGCTCATGACTATTTTGCCCTCAGGGCTGGATTAATTTAAGAGAAGAGGAATGTGACAGAAGTTGAAAGGGCGTGCTTTTAGGGGTCGGCAGTGTTTTAAACACAATTCCGTCGAACGGTCGCCAAGGTTACGCACTGTTGCACAAACTATGCGACTCATGATGAAGCCAAGAATAAAGACAAGTCAACTTTGTGCTCTAAAATGGAGATTTATATTTCTAGCAAAAGGATTTTAACATTGCGCCCAAAGGTCATAATCACAAAGCTAAATGTCAAAGGTACCCAGGGAGTGCAGACCTCTGCCAAGCAGCTCCCGATTTTCATCCCCAACATTTATTTTAGCAATACAATTAGAGCAGTCTTAAACATCTGACATATCATTGGTAGCATTAGCAGTCAAATTCAAGTGAGCTCAATAGGACAGCGGGTGGCAGCACGCAAGTCACACAAGACACAAGTCGGGTGAGCGTGTGCTACCCTGAGGGCACAGTAGCCAAGCAGGATTCAGAAGGTTATCCATAATCTTGAAAACCTATTTCAAGTGATTTTGCTGAGTGGGGTTCTGGGTACTTTAACTCCAAGTGCATTATTCTAAAACTGATTTGAGGATTTAACACAAACAGCAACAAAGCGGAGGATGTAGACAGCATAAACCATAATTTAAAGCACCATTAAGGGATGTGACCTAAGTGTGTGTTGTCTTGGTCATAAAGAGCGTTTCACACCTGATCGGGAAAACCGAGTCGGTGAATGTGCCGAGGTCGGACTGAATTATTAAAAGCACCTGGAGCTCTGGTGACCAGCAGCCAACTTACTGTTTTTTTCTGTGCCCACTTTCCAACATGAATTATTCAGCGCACCCAAGTCAATTTCGGCAGCGTTCTTAAGTTTGTATACAGACGATTGCATAACAGATTTGATGAAAACACATGGCAGACAGTTTACAGTTTGAAATTCTTGGTCATAATATATGTCTGGTCATATACTGCATTTTTTTCTGCGTTTGTTTGGTTTCATGTTTTGTAACTACACTGTCCGTTTCCTGTCTTTTCAGTATTTTTAGCCCTGGTTTGTTTTTTACGAATTTTCTTGACAAGTTATCATACACATTTAACCTTGGCATAAAAATAAATAAATAAATGATGGTGGAGGTAACGTGTAATTCTGTGATAAAAAACAAGTGATAAATTATTAGATTTCTCAATGCTGGTCACATTTGCTTTTTTGACTTAATTTTCCAATTGAAATATATTCTTTTAGAGGGTATACTGTCATCTTTTTATCTTCATGCTTGACACTTTGATGCCAATTTAGCAATACTTGCAGCAAAAGTGATGAATACACATCGTCAAAAAGAGCATATTTCAAATGACTCACCATTAGGGAGGGCGACAGAGTGATGTTGCCTATCGATGCCTTCAGCTCCTCAAACGAAGGCTCCACCACAACACAGTCGGCTGGCAGGGGCTTTATCTTGATTTTGAATTTTTTCCTGTGGTCCTCCTCTCCGTCCGACTCATCGGAGGAGAAGAAGTGGGTCTTGGTGCCACGTGCAGTGCGGGGTCAAGGGAAACATCACCAGAAGGATTGCTTTGTTGATGACGTCGCATCCACAGAGATAGTGAAAGAACAACTGTCTTAATTTAAGCATTTTCAAGCTTATGAGGTTTGTTTAGCTCTTGATGTTTTCATATTTCATCTTTAGTGACAGTTAAAGGGGACCAAGTAGAATAACCCCTGGTTGAATGGAGATAAAACGGCAACTCAACTGATGAAGTGACAGAACCATGTCATTTAGTTCTACAAATATATCTGCACAAAACGTTATCCCAACACGATCCAATCATACACCTTGAAGTCACAAAACACGCGACGGGTAAAGGACCATGGGATTGATGACGCACCGCTCACTGGAAATGGTGTCACTTGCAGTCTACAAGGAGCAACTCTTTAAATGCTGCTAAGTAGGTTCTTGCACAAATGAAGTGTGTTTTGATTTGCGAAAGGGAGGATCATGCATTGGCATTACAAAACACTGATTTAAGGCGACTCAGCTGTGGGACGTCTGTCTCTCAGCAGGTGCATTTTGGTATTTGGTATCAGGAGTTTGGGAGTCCGTTTTTTTTCCCCTTCCAAATATTTAAATGCTTCTGTGTTTGACATTTGAGATCAGTTGAACACGAACGGGACTGACGGGCATTGTGCATCGCCCATCTATGTAGTCCTGTAAAGAGAGCGATTCGAGCGATGCAGCCATTTCTTGAACTTGAACACTTTATATTTTATTTTAATGTGAAGATACTATACTATTGTAAGAGATTCAATTACTGTAGAAGAGAAAGTTTTTTTTCTTCAGCATAGTTGTTGAACTTTGAAATCTAAAAATAAAATAAACTCATATTAAAACTCACATAGCAACTCATTTATGCCATCATTGTTTCTGTACATACATTTGGATAAGTCTTTGGTATGTGAGATGGCCTTATTAGCAATATTAAAAAGAATGTGTTGGTCTGTCTTTCTATGAGATAGAGCTTGTTCTGAAGTTTCAAAATCTGTAATTCTGTCTCCCTTTACACCTGCTGGAATCTTTTGTGACCGCGGATCCATTTGCAACAGTTGGCAAGGATATCTCCTCCCTCTACTTCATCTTCTGGTCTGATACTGTAACCTTCATCGTCCACCTCTGGAGAGTTCTGAAACGAAATAGGGTAGGTCACCTTTAGGAGAAGAAAATGTTCACAGCAAAAGTAGAACCGTTAACTCAATCAAGAAGAGGGTTGTCAAGTTCCCCATTACTGAGTGGTGACCTGTCGATCTTCAGGTAGCTTGGAAAGGCTGTACCCCAACAATCTTAACCAGTAAGGTCAGGAGCCAAAGACAATACTGAGTGCTGCAGCCAGGTCAAGGGTTCTAATACTGCTTCAACATCTCAGGATTTGACACTAAAGAGGTGTGCGGGGAGTGATGGCGTGGCCCAGGTGCCCCCGTCTCTTGTCCGATGTAGCTTGCATAGATTAAAAGGAGAATCGACAGGCGTTTCATCAACATATATACTTCCAAAATCCTCAAGAGTTTTCATGATTTAACAACCACTAGCAGACATCATGCAAATAGCAAAATGACTAGGCCTTGTAGACATCAATGAGGTGGGCCATTTTGATTTAGGTTTTAAAACAGAGCTGCTATTTTTAGCCAGCTGGTTTAAAGAAAACGGACGCTAAAATATTTACTTACATATCTTTCCCAGTCGATCTCTCCGTAGAAGCCATTTGGGGCCCCGTTTGTTTTCCTCTGCTAACAAGAAGATACATTAATACGTTTTTCTACCGCAAGTCGCTAAGCTTGTGCAGACACTATAATCACAAGCATCCCCAGTAGTCACTAGTCGTATCACTACTTTGAAATACTTCGTAAAGGACTGTCCAACCATCTTCCCACTGACATTGACAGACAAAGGACATGTTAAAGAGGGTGCCAATTCAACTGAGCAGATGAACATGTTAACATGTATCTTATGAAATATAGCCAACAAGAAATATGCAGCTTTTATTCTGGTCACTGTGATGTGTGCGAGGTGTAAAATATTTCCTCTTGGTCGGACATATTTTTTTGACTAGTACTTGATAGAAAAACCATAACTATCTAGTGTGAAGTTTTTATTGACCTTGTTCCTCAACTTAAAACAACGTATGTTAAGTTTTGTTGTGTTTTTTTTTTTTGAGGGTTGAAGGTTGATTTATCCTCCCCAGTGTCTCCTTCCTCTCTTCATTTATTTTGGTGAATTATAACGATGATGATTCATTTTTTTTTTATTTAAAATTTATTTAAACTTTAATTTTCCGTTAATCAACACAACCGTATTTCTATTCCTTCAACATGGATATTTTGGTTATGATGTCACATTGTATCATGTGTTGCACTTGCAATTGGAGGATAGAAAAATGTTCCCCCTGAAAGAACTTGATATGTGGCTAATCTGGATCGATTTTTCTGTAATTAATTCATCTGAATTAACACATTAAAGCCCTCGATTATACACACCAAGACACTGTATGAAATGTGCTGCATCAGAAGAAGTCAAATTTTTCTTTAAATTGTCCAGTGTCTATGGATGCATTCATAAATACTCTACACACTACATCTCTCTAGGGTTTTGACTACATTGAAGTTGATATATACCGCTTCCACTTCCTGGGGTTCCTGGCAGGTAAAAAGAAGACATACATAATGTGGGAAAGTTACTGAGTAGCTGCCTCCAAAATGAGCGTGTAAGTGGTACATAATTCTTTCCCTAAAGCTTCAACACGTAATAAACAGACAAATAAAGAGAATGACTGAAATGAAGAAATTTACTCACTCCTCCCTCTGTGTCGGGCGACCCCCTTCAAGAAAACAACAAAAAAATAAATAACCGTTAGTCAGGTTTCATTTATACACAACATTAACATGGCATATATTGTGTATCCACCAGAGGGCTATTTGACTTTGCACGTCAACGCCTCCCGAAAAACTACCCAACAAACACATGGAATTTCCCCACTGTGACAAATAAAGGATATCTATCTACTAAGCAGTCACGAGGAGTTAGGATGTTGACCAGGTTTAACACTCAAGAGAATTGTAACCCAGATTTTGAACATTGTTAAGTCAGAATATCCAGCCACTAAAAAGGGACGTACTGGCTACGACGATGCTGCTTGATGCTCAAACAGGATGCAATTGTCATCCAGTAGAATTCAACCCAATTGGTTCGACTGGTAGCCAAATAAGCCTGATCCTGTAATTGCTTTATCTTAAAGCAAGGCTGCTTTAGAGTTAGTGACTCTCAAATTTTCTATAATGATTAACGGGTTATTGGTTTCCATAGGAATCACAAGACAACTTACGTGGAGTCATTGTCCTTCTCTTTCTTCCGTATCCCAAAGGCCTTCCTGGTACGTTTTTTCAATCCTGAAGAAACAATTATACATGTCAGTGATAGCTGACTTAGTGTTACCATTGAGTGAGATGTTGAAGGGCTGTCTGAAGTTCCACATCCATCACATAACAAATTGGTGCATCAATGAGTGACTAACGGCCGTTTCAAATTCCTCTTTAGAGTTATAAATGACTTCACGGTCATTGTTGATGCATTGGGAGCCTCAAAAAGCTCAAGGAAAAGAGTTTGACATGAAAATCTATTCAGAAAAATCAATGAGGAGCCAGAAAAGAGCCACACCTTCCATGTTGGTCAATAGAGCCAACATCTCAAGGTCACTTCTAAAAACCTTGACAAGGAAACTAGACAACAATCTACAGGAATTCTGAGAACACCAAATTATGACGGCTAAAGAGCCTCACAAAATGAAACCGATCACTGACACAGTTGATCCAGGAACAGTAGCTAGTTTCGTTTTTGTGTCATTTGCCACATCTGAGGGTGAAGGTGTAATGTCTCTGCTTACTGAGGAACCATAATGGGGTGGTTTAGCATTTATGTCAGCTGGTCAGCTTCCATCGCTAGGTTAGGGTTAGGCCAAGGACAAAATAGAGACTGACCAACCTCATATTCCAAGGACGCCTCGCCTAAACACACATTCCTAATACAGAAAATGACTTCAACAACAACCAAAGTCAGAGAAATCATTTCAGCGAAACATAACTGACTGATGCCAATATGTCAGAATGCAATAATGACTCATAGGTTTCACTCATAACTGGTTGACAGATGTGAGTCTCAGCACATCAACCCTCCGACTAGAAAGCCCAGGCTTTGCTATTCCTCTGCCTCTGGGCAACTGACCTCCTCTTCTACCCATAACTATGGATTTGCTTCCTGCAAGACTGTACATCCCTTCTGCCAGCCAAGCACTCACATCTTTTGTAGTCCTGACCTTTAGACCACCTGCCCAGCCTGACAACATCTCTATTTACCCACATAGATGTCCTGATCCTGAGCATAACTAGACCACATGGGTCAGCAGTAAGGCTATATGCTTCTCCCCGAAGGGCCATGCCCGCATCGCCGGTTAATTTCTGTCATGCATGTGAACTTTTACGGTTGGGTCCTTTACTACCAGTGGGTTCTGATTTCAGGAGTAATGCATGCTTCCTATCTGGGAAAGCCATTGTGTCTACTTTCAATGAGGAATTGCGATATCAATTGGGATATCGCAGACCTTTTTGGTTTTTTTTTTAAATAATAGCACACAAATCCTCAAACAAGAAAGCCAATCAGTACAGTGGCTGCCTTGGACCCTGCTATGGAACCATCATTTTATCAAACCGATCCAATGTATTTAGCTTTTTCAGGGCTTTTTGGTCAAAATGGCGTCTTTGTGAATCAATTGTTCAGTGGCATACACACCATTGACTCATGATCCACATCAAGGGAAGTCTAAATTCAACAGGCACTGCCAATTACAACCCGAGTAATAAAAAATAAGAATAGAACGTGAGGATTTTCCATTCATCTGAGATTAAAAAGGCTTCTGTGAAGTGTCCAGTTACACCTTATAATCACTGGAACATCAGCAAACACAAATGACTCATATTCCTTCATGTTTTCCTGCTTCATTCCCACTCTCTCATTGACAAATTAATGCATGGAATTCTTCAATTTTACCAAGTTTGAAGGACACAAAACTATAAGAATCATTCATAATTAAGTGTCTGGTAAACTTGCTAATTCTGAGCTTGAATCGGTCCGGCTCGCGCTTACCCAAGATGAAAGCCCAATTCTCTCCCTCCATTCCTGCTCTGATGAGTCCTCTCCACTCATGCTTCCCCATCCGTCCCTCGGAAGCTGTGAACTTATCACAAGACTCTCCCCCCCGAAACCTGACTGGAGGAGCAGCACAGGAACCTGATGCTGCCTCTCACTAATCTACACACACGCAAACCCACACAAGGTATCACAGGCCTGTCCTGGATCAGCAGCTACTGATCAAATTCTATCCCAGTGACTTCATTTCATTTTAGAATAAGGCAAACGTCACCATTCAAGCAGAAAAAAAAAGTCTTTTTGTGGACATTTAAGCTGCATTCAAAATGAATGGCTTTTGTTAACAATGACACTAGGAGTGTAATGCTTCACCTAGCTGGATCTATCATTGACATCAATCGATTGTATCAATATTAGAAAATTATATATTTCATTTCATCACAGCAGACCTCATATAAATATGTTCCCTGCACTGTTGGTTATGATACAGACACTAAACATGCCCTGATTCTGATTCAGCTGGGCTTCTCCGCTACAGCAGTAAACAAAACAGCACACGCATGGTGGAGAGAAGCAGCGGTGCAAGGAATGATGAAGCCAGCGTTGGGGACCAGTGCTTGGTGAGTGCTCGCTCTCGACACCTCAGAGGCTGGAGCGAGTCTCAGACAGAGCGGTACTTGGTTTATGACTTTGTCACAGCCAAACTGCACAGAAGCGCACATTCAGAGCTGGACACGCACCGGGCACCTCTTCACTTCTGGAGAGACGTCACTCACTCGGCAACCCCCCCCACATGCAGCGGCCACACACATAGAGGAACAGCGCACCTGCAGCAGACACTCTACATTCACTCCTACAAAAGCCTATTTTAAGCCTTGGAACGCATTATTTGTTTTTCCATTAGTTGTGATGGGAAAAAAATCGATTCAGATTTCAAACAAATCGCTTCTGGAACGGCCTTCTGGAACGGCCTTCTGGAACGGAGTGCGGTCGAGAACCAAGGTACCACTGTAATACTAGACTACTAATGAACACCCATGGCAACTTCCTATTTTATTTTCCATTTATCATTTGGCCTAGATTAGGAATAATCTAGAGAGACATACACAAAATTCAGTCTAACAAAATCTAGTAAACAAAAAGCAGAAAAACTAAATAAATGCGTAAAAGGCCAAAACAGCCAAACAAAATCCGACCAACGGATATAATCATATTTTAATGATAATATTATTTAGCTCTAGTGTAACACATCATCTTCCTGATTAAATAAACAACCTTTATTTTACAGCAGCAGCAAATTACCTCTCTTATATTACTATTATATTAGATCACTTTAATCCAGTCATGACGGAGCTACTCAGCTGTTGTCCAATGAGTAAGAAGACAATGAGACAGAGAAGTGGCCACAATAAATTCCCCACAATGCATCTAAAGCCCAGGACAGAGGAGGTTTTAAGTGAAGATAAACAAGCAGACAAGCACATCAGACCAACACCGACACTGATTGGGTGGATTGAACGTGAGACACAGGAGCACAGCTGGCAAGGGTTAATTCACAGAAAGGAAAATAACAGGGCACACAGCACATGCGGCTTGATGAGAAAACTGCTTCCGTTCAGGAGGATGCTAGCACAAGTGTTAATGTGATTAGCAGTGTCCGATCGTGGAGCAGTAATGTGATTCCAGCATAGTAGCAATGGCCACATGACGGTTGACACAGCAGCATGAGCGTACACAAACAAATCCATATTTTATTAAACTGCCATCTTCTGATGAATTTGACTACCTCCGATGGCTTAGTCACTTGTTCTACTCACTCAGCACAGCAACCTAGTTCAGAGCTGCGTTTGAACTTCCATCCTTTGTTACTTAAAAAAACAGTAGCAGTGAAATATAAAATATATATGATTACTGACTTTAATCTATTTCACAAAGCTTGGCCCATCAGCGTAGCATGCTGTGTATTTAGATTTGTTTCCAGCCATGAATAATTATTTTAACAAAATAAACTATGGGTACAAATCTGGATCAATCGATTAATGAATTGCTTTCAACACAACAAGGTTGTTCATGTCGCAGAATCTAGAACTCCTCTGTAGAATTCCGGAAACAATTTATGTGACTTTAGACTTGGAATGTCTGCCCTGCCCTGGCTATGCAATTTCCTGTGGGCTTTCACAACTCTTTACATCCTACAGTAACATAAATAAACACACACACACGCAAGCCCACATGCACACACATGTAGGTATTGCTATCCCTGCGGTTGCTTTCCCCAGCCTCTCACCCTTAACTTAAGCCTCCAAAACACATGGCTAACCTTAACCAGGACTCTGATCCAAACTGAAACCCAATTATAATCACTATTATTTTATTATTTTTTTTTATGTTATTTTGACATCTTCATCCTTAAATTGAGGTTTGGACCTGTGGGAACCGGCAAAAGGTCCCCACATAGACATAAGGTCCGCATGAGGATAGTGTTTTGTCAAGAACTGGTCCCCCGAGGCAGTGTAAACAAGCCCCCACCACACGCACGTGCACGTGTACACGCGCGCACGTGCACACACACACACAAACACACAATAGTCCCAAATGTACGTGCGCTCAGTGGAGCCTTAAATATGGGTGTACTTAAGGCTACAGAGCTGTTTAAAAGCTGCTTGCAGATGGGCGACAGAAATTCACACACTGCTAGCCAGCTGCAGCGGCAGACCAACAGGCCAGACACTTAAAGCCTGAAAGAGAGCGCTGTGCTGCTCTGCATAGCAAGTGGAGCACCATAATAGTGAGATTGAGAAGTGGAAATGTTTGGTCAGAGCCTCAGGCAAAGTCATGGCTCCCAAAAATCTCTGTAGGAGGCAAAACAGCACAGTCACAGTTATATTGCTAAATTGAAGCAGCTTCGGGGTTCATCTATCTAATGATGAATGCCATTTATTATCGTAAAGATTTCTCAGTAGGACATGCACCTCCTTGCATCAGCATCAGTGAATTCAACACCATCCACCAGCCTTTTTTTCTTATTGAGTAACTAAACACTGCAGGAGAAGTTTTATGTTATATAACCAGCATGAACAGATTAGGTTAAATATTTCTTCCTTTTCATGATTGTCTACCAAAGAAAACTGTATAATACAGACACTGCTGGTGAGTGTATTATTGCACAACAAAAGAAACAATAAATCCACACAGGTTTAATATATTAACTGAAGCATACATGTGTCATTGTGCTTCTGGTGACAAAGCATCAAGGACATTTTGCAGATATCACAGCAAAAGAAAAAAAGGGGATGTGGGTCATTTTTCCATCAACCTCGCCTGAAGGGAGATGGAAAAGAAAAGCAGCATGGGAACCGCCAGATGTTGCTATTGACAGCCATCACCTGCCCTGTGCTTGTTTCCGTGCAGGGCTAGAAGATGTTCCAGTGTGGCAGAGAAGAGACAAAGATGTGGTGTCAGTTTGCATTTGTCCCTGTGCATGCTAAATTTAGGCCTCGGCTGAACAGCCCAGGTGGCTGTATTACATTGAGTAAAAGTATGCGAACAGGAGGATGGACATGAGATGTGGCCCATCTGCAAGAAGTGCAGATGCTGCTGCTCCCAGGAAAAATGTCCGTTTCACCATGTGAAGTCGTGCTTCAGCAAAGAAATTGGGTCAGAGCTGCAAACTATACGGCAGTATGACAGCGGTTGGACAGCAGATGAAAACATGATGCTGGAGAATGCCAGACCGGGTGTGACAAGGCCGGGATTACTGTTGGCAAAACTGGATTAGAAAATTAAAGCCTAGTAAACAAGGTATGATAAATAATGACAACAGATACTGCATAGACTCATGGTGCAAATTCATCAAATCACTCAAACGGCATCAAAACATTCAAATATTACTAAATGTGATTGTAATGTAATGAGTTGACACCAATACAGGAAAAAATAAACATCAAACTGAAGGGTGGTGCATGCTAGGACGCCTCAAGACAAGAACGGTGACCAAGGTGATCCATACTGGCACCCAGTGTGATGCACAGTGGTGGGGATTACTTGATAGCATGTCACACATGGTGTTGGAACTTTTGTGTAGTAGGTAGAAGCTGATGATTTCCACGATCACGTAATTGTGATATTGGATGGTTAAAACAGATCTACTGTTTAACACAGATTATAGTGGAATTTGCCATAATGCGTCTGATATACTGTTTTTGTGCGGTAGAGAGATGTGTGTTTCAGGAAAATTGCACAAAGCGAAGCCATCCTGGAAGGCACAGTGAGCCCTCTACACAGGTTGAGCCTCTCCTTTCAAAGACGTGAACATTGCGCAAAGTGGTGGTGAGCAGCCCTCTGTCTCACCCGCAAGTCCCGACGCGGCCAACATCAAGTGATGTTTTCAGCAGCAGAGTCACAACGGCAGAGAAAGTTGCTTGTTGGAAATGTTTCAAAAAACAATGATTACTTGGCGGTGGGTAATTGGGATGGGACGATATGGGTAGTAGATGGTTCTCCCATCAAGTGTTGAGTCCATGTATCACTATCAGCTCTTGTGCGTCACGCAGTTCAAAGAATGTATAACTGCTGCAGTAACACTCGGAGAAAACACTGGTTTACGATTGTTCCCGCTTCATCGATGGAGGAAAAGGCAAGGACTCTGGTCCCGGAAGTGACAGTGATTCAACGCATCCTGGATGCAGCCGCAAGACTTCAAAACATCATCTCGCCGCAACCACTCTACACGTTGGTGTGTTCACAGTGGTTTTGACTGGAAAGTTTGAATAAACAAGCTCTGAATCAAAGCCTGTGTGTTGCTGTTTTGTATGCAACACCACTGGCGTTAGCAAAGCTAACGTCAAAGTAGCTCATATCTCTTCACTCATCGAGGATTGATTTTGAGTTTGTAGGAGGTTTTTTAACTTTTCGCGTTCACAACAAGCTTTAACCAAATAATGAATCAAACCGTGTGTTGCGCTGCTTCACAAGTGTCACGCATTAGTTGCAGGCAGGGTAGCTTATGTTTATCAAGGCACCAAACATGGCATGGCATGATTTCATCAAATTCTATGTATGATTCCGTCTCCTTCAAGATTCCTTGTCAAACTTACCGGCCCGGTGTAGTGACGATAGCTATTAGCAGAGCTGGTGTTGGTCACGTGACAGCAGAAAACGCAAAAGCCTGAGCAGTTTCATGTCCCTCACCGGGCAATGTCTTTTCAAGACGGAGCATGACATGATTCTGAGTGAACAGCCACACTAGGCTACATTCGTGAATACAGAATTTAATTTAAATACAGAATACAGAATTTAAATTTGAACAACTAAAAATCCTAGGTAATCCACTATGTGTCTTGTAATGAAATATCAATATTTGCCGTCAGTGTGTTGATTATTTATTGTGAGAGATTGAGAGAGCGCAACAATATCTTGCAATGTCGATTGTACTCCCCCACCCCTCGTTGATAAGTGCATAAGAACACTGAATATTTGAAGGTGGTGGATGTTTCAAGCACTCCTTATCCCCCCGGATAACAGGCATACAAGCGACTGTCTTTAATATAATCAGAGTTCAAAGACAAAGGCGTTCTTCAGTGGTTTTGGAAGGTGACAACAGTAAATTCTCGTTTGCTTGCGCATGTGTCAGTGCTCCAGTAATGTTTCATAGAAGTCAGCACCGCGCCAGTCGTCCTCCCACATACACAGTGGGAGGTCTAATGTGTTTTATTCATTCATTAAACGTTAACATTTTTATTAGCTTACAAGTCTTGGGGTCATGTTATTCATAGACATGCATACACTTCCTCGCCATATAATCGTGAGACACTCAGTTTGAATACATTAGCCACATATGGTGGCAGTAGTGTGTCACTGAATCGACTTGACAGCTGAAAATCTGTGATGGTTAACAACTACTGCGAAGTTCTTGAAAAGAAAAAAATGACAAAGAAAGTGATGCAGTCCCCAACAGTAAAAACTGTTCATGAAAGCCTGTTGAAGCAGTTTTGAAAATTAATAGCATTTTATGGTGATACTTCCATTTACTTATTATTACTGTTCATTTACTTATATTTTCTTTGGAGTTTAAATAAAATATATCATTTTTCTTTTATGATATTTAGACATGGTTTTTATATATTTATTTTATTCTGAATTTTTTTCAGTTTTTCCAATTTTCTCAAGAGTTTGCATCAAGTGTATTTTTTTTTCTTTTGTAAATTTGATGAATATGACTTACACCTGGTTCGGCTTCCGGTTGGACTTATAAATATGACAAATAAATATCTTTGCAATGATCACATGGTTTCATGTCATTCCACAAGGTTTTGGTTTGTTTACGTGTAATTAGATTAAATACGGTTGTTGTTCACAAATGAAATCAAGCGTCATGAATCAGCTCTATTAAATGGGCCCCCACCCATTTGTTCTGGGAAAGGTGGGCCCCGGAATCAAAAAGGTTAAGATCCGAGCACTAGTGCACCTTTGCCCAAAAAATTAGGTGCGCAAAAAGGTGTGCGCTCCAGTTACTTCAGCACTCACTATCATGTCGCGGTGACGCAGACCAGCCATAATACAGCCGGATATTACTTTGTCAAAAAGATGATTATGAACACAGGGGACAGAAACACAACACGGTAGATAACTGCTGTATTACAAACAATGACTCACTGCAAAAATGCTCACTGTATATGTGACTCTCTCTGTCATAAAACGACAGAGATCAAATCAAACAAATCATATTATAAAAACAAAAAACAATACCTTGTTGCTGTTAAAACATACTGTAGATTATAGTAATGCAGGAGTTGTAAGCGGGACTGATATACGGGAATGAGGAAGGCAAGGGAAAAGACTTACAGCAACTACAGAAACCTACATAAAGTACAAGTTTTGACATCTCTCATTCATTGTGTTTTCTTTTTTTTCATGAATATTTACAATGCAGATTCTCATTGAAGCCATCAAAACTATGAATGAACACATGGAATAATGTTGTAAACAAAAAATTATAAAATGTCTCAAAACATATTTTAGATTATTTGGAAAAAAAATACCCTGTGTTTTGATTAATATTTTGCACACTCTTGCCATTCTGGCGACGGGCTTCATGAGATCATCACCTGAAATGGTTTGCCAACAGGTGACGACCTCATGAAGCTCATGAAGATGGACAAGGGCTTGCTGTATTGTCAAACAAAGCAAATGTTGGCTACGTTGAGTCACCTAAAATATAAAACATACTTAGATAATACTTAGTTAATACTTTAATCTTTCTTTTTCTTTTCTACGTAATTCCATGTAACTTGCTTTATATATTTGTAGTATGCCTTGGTATGCATTGGCAATGTAGTCAGTGTTGTAAATCCTTCAATAGTTTTGCATCATATTCTAAGTGACAACAAGATGACTAGTAAAGCAGCACCCACTAATTTCAGAGTTGAGGAAAGAGGAGTGCCATCTTAACAGGGATGTGTGGCTGAACTGTGAGGAAACCTGGATGAACCACAAGGTCTGGAAACACTCTGGGGAAACACCATAGATACTGACGCCCTACAATTGGGAGCGATGGAAACACTACATTAGCTAGACTTGAATTTAAGGTTGTAAAACTTGAACTGTAATCTGCAATATAATTGTTCTGTTTACTTGTATGTAGCACAGGTCTCGCATTTCGTGGTCTTCTACTTCAGTGTCATCATGACGACTCATCATTTATGCAACCACAGTCATGAAGAAAAGACACTGTTCTTAGAGACTATGTCTTAGGCAACACTGCTTCTCTCACAACAAAATTATAGCAGCAGAATTAGAATCCTGTAACATCTGTTGCAATCACATCCAGAGCTCTCAGGTGTCACCTTCATATTACATACAACATAATAAGATGGTTATTTCATGAGAATTTTACTTTTCATTATTAATATTATTTTCAAACAGCCTTGAGATGTGGGCACCATGCTGGTGACCCCTGCTCTCAATAGTTGAACACAAACTGAAATTCTAAACTAGCGCTCAACACTAAAAGATGCAGACTTTGTATCACACATCGCACTGAAGCGGCGCCATGACAGTCGGAAGTAGAGCATAATATTTGACACCAGGGATAACAAAGAAATGATCGACTAGAGAGGAAACATGTGATACACGGGCCGGAAAGTCCAAATCATTTCACCTTGAGTTGAACCGCTCCTGTTCAGTCACCAGCCGACTGAGCGGCGAGCCGTAGGGTCTAGCTGTAACTGCTGAAAGTGGAGCATTGTGTTGCCAGATTTTCATTGCGCTTCGAAAATGCAGGAGTGGATTGCCAGAATTTGGTGAGTGGCCTCATAGTTAATTTCACCGCCACTGCACATTTTGGCATTTAAAAAACACATTCTATTATGTTCAATTACAAGCGAAGGTCATCATTCATGGTCACACGCCACTATTTCACTTCAGTTTCAAAGCCAACTGTTGCTTTTTTGGCATTATTCGGTGGCCAAATGTTCAGTGCATCCCTTGTCGAAACTGTAGATGATAACGTGTCTCACTATTCTGTCAAAAGGACAGCTGAAAAACACTGAATTCGACGTCAGACGTTGCAGTTTGGTGAGACTTTACTATGACCATTTGTAGCGGGACCTGCGAGACAAAGAGCACTGCATTTGTCAAAGTTTCCACTGCGGACGGTTAACAAACACCATACCTGACTCCAAAAGGGCAATGATTCGATCGTTGCCGTCACCATGTCAACAACTTGAGAAAGGCTAGTCATCTGGCTTGGTAAAATTAATGACTATTTCTTGGGCAATTCGCTAAGTGTTGCGAATGTTACCGGCGGGTGTTGCCAAGCATAAGCTGATTCACAGCCTGCTGCTGAGGAACTAGCGGTATCAAAATCCACAAGCCCCGAAAACTGTGCGTCAAGTGCTGGTGCTTTGAATGGCGTATTTCATTTTAATGTGTCTCCCTGCACAGCATTTTCCTGTGCATGGGCTGCAGGATGCGAACTTTACAGGACAGCCTCCAGCAGACATGTTGCTGCCGAGTGAGAGGCGAGTACGGGGGACTGGACTCATCGGCTGTCACACGTGATCAGTTGTTGTGATCGGCAATGACCGGTAATGAAATCTGCCGATCATGAGCGGTGACCGATCAATCGCAGCATCCTGAGTTAGAATTCAAACATTTGAGGTAGTCTTTTGGGAACAGAGATAGTTATGGATGATGAAAGTCATGAAATGTAAAAAAGGAATCCGTACAGAAACATGATCAGTATTTCCTGGATGACAGCAGGGTCCTGCTCCTCAGTTGAAGCTCTACAGGGCAACACAAAGCTAATGCTTTGTCCCTGCTGCATCAGTTTCACTGATACGCACTTTTCGATCTTACCCAACTCTGCTGTCTTTTCCTCCTCCGCTCCCTCCTTCATTATTTCCCTCACTGCTGATATACAAAAAAAAAAAATAAATCAATGCCACCTCTATTCTGCGAACGAAATCCTATCTGCCGTGAGTCATCCATCAGATAGTTGCCAGGGCAATGACAAAAGGAAAGGAAGCCACGCCAGGAAAAGCTTTTATGAACAGAAGCACTCGAGTAACAAACACATGCTGCATACCGACATAAACACTCAAATTGTCAAAGATATGGTTTGATTGCTTTGTGAATATACATGACCTGATATATCAAGTTCAGATATAATATGTATAGCTATTTCAGCAGTAATAATGCGAGAAACCACTATTTATTGCATCTTCAGCTAACACTTTAGTGCTAATAATAATCACCAAAGGCTGCTGTAACGAAATACAACCATGAAGAATTAAAATTCAAATGAAAATGAAAATATACAGTGAAATTGAAAGAAAAAAAAATCTTAATAAGCATACCTTGTGTGCTTAAAATAGTATAACTTGGAAATGTATCAATGTACTGAACACAATTTTGATAAGTACAAAAACACATTTTCTTTTCTTTTAATTTTATATTGCCTTAATGGGATATGGGGGGAGCAAGAGCCTGTCTCAGCTCCAGCACACTGGGTGAGAGGCGAGGCCACCCTTGGCAGGATACCACTGGTGACACATACAGACGTCAACCTTGCACCAGTAAAACCATTTTCTTCATGAAGTATTACTTCTAATGATGGCTAGATAACAAATCAAAACACTCAAGGGTTAAAATGACCAAAGCATCCATTAGTTCCATGTTAGCTGCCATTAACAGCAATGCTACATTGGTGCAGTACACAGGGTGGACATTTATGTATCGATAGACCAAAAATATCAACGCAGTATCACACTGCTATTTACACCATTCAGGCAATTGTGTTTTCCATGAAATGACAGTTCTGTGAGTTGTAAAATGAATTGAAAATACATTCGCGATATTGACAAGGTTAGAAATAATGATTTTTATTTGAAATGATAATTTTGTCTTTCAACCCTTGCTTTTGTCAAAGACTGCTCCATTTGCAGCAATTACTGTACAGCATTGTAGACCTTTGGCATATACTACCTCTTAGTTTGCAGAGGTAATCTGTAGAAATTTCACCCCATGCTTCCAGAAGTCCCTCACACACGTTGGATTGGCTTGATGGGCACTTCTTGTGTACCAAGCTGCTCCCACAACAGCTCAATGGGGTTGAGATCTGGTGACTCGGCTGGCCACTCCATCACAGATAGATTACCAGCACCCTGCTTCTTCCATAAATATTCTTGCATAATTTTGGAGGTGTGCTTTGGGTCACTGTTCTTTTGTTGGATGAAATTGGCTCCAATCAATTGCTGTCCAAAGACTATGGCCGTGTGTTGCGAGTTATAGCCTTCCTTTTAAAATCCCTCTTACCTCGTACAACTCCTCCACTTTACCAGCACCAAAGCAACCCACCATACTTGACAGGTTTTGTCAGGCACTCTTTTTCTGCATCTCAAAACTGTGGTTCGTCTGTCCACGCTTTTTTTTCTAATCTGCCTCAGTTCCATGTCCACGTTCTTTTGCTATTATTAATCTCCTCCTTTTATTGACCAGTCTCAGATAGGGCTCCTCTGCCACTGTGCCTGAAGGCCAGCATTCCCGGACCTTCACTGTATGTAGGTCCGGGAGGCTGTAGTTGACACTGGCGTTTTGAGTTTCTGCCATTTGAGGACCTAGTAGTCTATTTTTCAAACTGGGTACTCTAGTATACTTGTATTCATTATCAGTTTTCAGTTGTGGTCCTCCCAATTCTCTTTCTACACTGGTTAGAGCCCATAAGTGCCCTTCTCTCAAGGAAGTAGTACACATAGTTGTATGAAAATGAAGTTTCTTGGCAATTTCTTGCATATAATAGTCTTCATTGCTCAGTAGAAGAATAGACAGTCGAGTTTCACAAGAAAGTTCTCTTTTTCAGGCCATTTTGAGAGTTGAATTGAACCCACAAATGTGATGCTGCGGATATTCAAAAGCTCAAAGGAAGATTTAGCGTCTCTAACCACTGCTGTTTCCTCTTCATCGATTAGCCTTCTAACACAATTAGCAAACAATATACAATGCCAGCACTGTAATGGTTGTAAACGTTGCTGGCCTCTACACACCAATGTAGACATTGCATGAAAAACCACATTTGCAGCTAGAAGTCATTTACTACATTAAGAATGTATTGAGTGTAAATCTGATTAGTTAAATGTTATCATCATTGAAAACAGTGATTTATATGCAAAAATAAGGAAATTTCGTAGTGACCCCGAACTTTTGATTGGGAGTGTGTGTTTGGAACTATGTAACAAATGTTAAAGGAAACATCAGGAAGCTGAACTCTCTACTCACTTTTACACTCTTAGTTGCACTTGAACTGTTTGCACTCTCGTTGTTAACTTGCATTAACATTGTTAACTTGACACTCACGTTTTTGTTGTTGTTTTTAATGTTGGTTGGTTTAATGTCGTATATGCCACAGCACAGGCCATGTAGTAATGACATTTCATTGTTGTGGAGAGTTTGGTGGACTTCTTTTCAATAAAGGA
Organism: Synchiropus splendidus; assembly: GCF_027744825.2. Classification (NCBI taxonomy): domain Eukaryota; kingdom Metazoa; phylum Chordata; class Actinopteri; order Syngnathiformes; family Callionymidae; genus Synchiropus; species Synchiropus splendidus. Next base: position 35,438,692 of record NC_071334.1, read on the forward strand.
AACTTCTGATAATGACATTGGTCAACTCTGAGTCTGTGGATCTGTGTTTGTTTTAATAGATGGAGTGGTCCTCATAGGTTTCCTGGTGAGTCGTCTGCCTTAGTTCAACACATGCAGGGTCTCCTGCTGCACTGGCACCTCGGCGAAACACTGTGTTGAAAATACCAGACAATAAGCCGCAACTTTTTTCTGAACCCTGCAGCTTATACAACGATGTGGCTAATATATGGACTTTTTACGAGGGATCCAATCGATCCGCCACCGATTATGCAAGGCTGATCTCGGTGTGAACGGTGAATGCCGATCACTGCCTGATATTGCCGACCACAAAATCTGATCACATGTGACAGCCGGCACTCTGATGAAGCACCGCACGCGGTTTGTGATGCGTTCGCACCTCCCTCCCTGCCGACTCAACCGCACACTTGGCAACGGCATGTCTACTGCGGAGGTTTTTTTCAGTCTGTCATGTAAAGTTTGCATCTTGCAGCACATACACGTTAAAAGGTGTCAACGCCACGAATTCAATACGACACCAGCACTTGATGGAGCACAGAGAGTTTTCTGGTGCTCATGAAAGTGAAACTGCAGGAACCAGCGGTCACGCGCCGCTCTGAACGTAACATTCGGAACGCGAAGCATATTGCCCAAGAAATAATCATTAATTTCACTAAGCCAGATGACCAGCCTTTCTCATGTGTCGTTTTAAGACAGAATCAACTGCAAAACGACCGTCTTCCGTCCTGTGATCAACTCCAGATTCATATCCTGAAAGTAGTCATCCCTCTTTCCTGAAACATTCATCTGACCCTGACCATCCTCCCTCCCTCTGTCTCTCAGAAGTGTGACTCCTCCTGCATCAGTTCATCTCCAAAACATTCCTAATCCTTTCCTTTCTCTGCCACTGTGCTGGTGCATGGATCGCTGATTGAAACTGACATCTGTTCGCATGATTTCAGCTCCAAGCCTTGTAGTTAAGATGTGCTAGGCTCTTATGTTTGCATACTAGCATGGAGATTCTCCCATGCTTTAGGCCAGAAAATGAAAGTACAGCTGTTTTAACATTTTATTGATATTGAGGTTGAGCAGAGTGGCAAAAAAGATGATTGTGTCTTGTGGCATAACCAAATAGGCCACTGTGACCGTTGTGTGCTCGGGCTGTAACATTATATAAAAAGATATATTTTTGCATACCCTTATTTCCTTTTTTACTCTGCTCAATTAATTTAGCAAAACTTTCTATTTTTGCCATTATCATTGATTATTTCATGATTTCTGCATTTTTTTCCATGAGGCTTTGTGACACCCAGGTTGTGCACCCTGACAGCAACAACATAAAAATATTGACAAAATACCTGCAGAACTAAACCCTGCCATCAGCAGCAGAGTCTTCATTTTACATACTAACTTGTCTGGGCACGTTACGGCAAACTTTAGGTCGTACAGATGACAGTTTCGTCTGTCTAGCAGGATTCAAAACATTCCTCCCAAATGCCTGAAACAACTCGTAAGATTACGACCAAGTTAGGATACCCACTGGAAATGGCTCTATATTATCGTAGACACATGCTCTCTCCTACTGAATGTACAATTTTAAACGACAGGAAGAAAACAAAAATCTTTATCTGGCTCAAGATTACAGAGTGACTGTTAGGGACTGGGTGTGCCCGCACTGGGGAACAAGATAGCCCCGGAGAGGACTGCTAAGAGGCTGTTAGGGCCATGAATGAATGGATAAATGAATAGGAAGTTATGATCCCACAGAAATACATGAAAGCTACTTTCACTTCTGTGCAGGACATGCATTCATTTCACGATTGTCAAATGTTCAGTGTACCAAAACCACAACAGATTTAAAGGTCGCTTGTATGTAGTGTTGACGCTTCTAACATGAAAGTGTGGCGGTTGAGTGGCAAAAAGGAGACTTGAAATGAAGACCAGACTTTATTCCAATTCCTTGTCTTTAAGCTTCCTGTGATTAAAACATGAATGACCACTATTGCCAGCACAGGTTTCCAACGAAGCCTCACATTTGACGCCTAAGCAGTCTCTAAGCTCTGCCATTTAGTTAAGCTTCTGAATATCAACCCATTCAGCTCATACCAAACTAAGACATATTTGGAAAGGCATATTAAATAAATTCAGAGCGCGGATGGAAGAATTGTTTTCAGATTATGCAGACAGAACATGAAGTCATTAGTTGAAGAGGCACATACAGGATAAGTAAATACTGAGATATTTTTTGTTCTGTCACGTATGGGACACGCCTCTTCATAAAATAAATAGCCATTAAGTTCCTGTAACAGTACATGCAGAATAGTACTTTAACTCATTGTACTCACTTAACTCAGAGTTATGTAATCAACATACCGCCTGAAATACATCCCAAACAATTTTTAAACTAAATTTTGGATGTATTAAACAGATCTTGGTGGTGCTGCGTTCAGTATGTGGTATGGACTGATGTCATGTTTCTACACTAGATATAATCATAAACTCCTTCGGCAAGGCCAAGGCGCTCTGCGTCTGTTGAGTCAGCCCACATGAGTCATTCTGCTTCTGGTCCATGGCAAACATTCATTTGTAACTGCAGCCTTCAAGAAGACTCGACAAGAAAAACCATATTGGCTGATTAAATACGCCTCAGTACTTATAATTATAAAAATGTATTTAGTGAGGAAAAACACCACTGTTGGTCTTCCAGAGAAGACATGAGTCACTTCCACGGCCATTATCTGCAGATCCATGTCGTGTTTCAATAACAGGGGGCTAATGGACATGGCAGTAATGCTGACCTGGCACTCGTGATTCATTAAAGTTGTAATTGAATTAAAGGTGGACCTCCAGTGATTTCAGTCCGCAGTGACGTGACAGATGGAGATGATGCAGAGTGGTTACGTCCACACCTAAAACATCATGGTATCAAAGTAGCATGCAGCTGGAGTAGATACCAAAAGTTAGTGAGGCACAAAGCGTTTCCAGTGGTAATCGCAGATGATGACATGCATGCATAGAAAATTATTTCTGCCCACCAATTGACGCATGGATCTTCAATAATAATCATAATAATACACCATGTGTACATTTAAGTCATATTTTACTGCAAAAGACCAACGCAAATATTGCATCATAGATTCCCCTTCCGCTGCGTGCGATAACATGTGACGCCAACCCAAAGTCTGCAGGACTTTATGATCACGGTTTGTAACTTTCGATATTGAAGCGCATAGTCATTAAGACTGACGGAGTCGTTTTCCAACGCAGTCGTCTGCTCGCATTGTGATGAAGACACCTCAAGTTGTCGACTACTGTAAGTAGTTAGCTTTCGCTAAGTACTTGAAGCCAGGATCATGTACTATAATTTAAGTTTGGAACATCCTTAACTTGAATCCTTGGCAACCAAAAACCATAAGAGAAAAGTTACAACTGTGTGCCAGGACAATCCAGACAACCCGGTGGGCGTTAGCCCAGAGCAAGCCATATGGCTAAGACTTGCTAAATTAGAAGAACACAACAACGCTTTGGGACACGCAACACACATACATGCACAAAAAAAGGCCCAAGTAAAACAGTAATGCAGTTTTGCCTTCAGATTTTGTACTTGGCATTAAAACTAATTGGCGTGTACTTGACAGCCATGATGCCAACTCTTTGCTTGAGCCTACAGGCCTAGAGATATTTATCACCGCACTGAAACAAATGCCTTGTAACAGGAAGAAGGCTTTATAAAGAGTTAATGAAAATCACGCATAAGGACAAATGAATCAAAATCGAGTTGACCCTTCACATATTAAATTAAATCATGTTTTGCCTATAAACGCTGTTGGAAATGATACTAGCACTGCTATACCAGGGGTCAGGAACCTATGGCTCGAGAGCCATGCGTGACCCTTTAGATGACTGCATCTGGCTTTCAGGGCTTGTTTACACGACTCAGACTCGACCTAATAACCATGCATACACACTGCCACAATAACACCTAATACTGCCTGTGGCGACCATTAATGACGGCTCTGTACGAACACAACTTTTCCGCTGTGCAAGGCTACATCCACACAGAGCCGCACATTTTCTATTCAGATCATTTTCCATGCCACTTTCAAAAAAGAGCTTCGCACAAACAATGCAGTTTATACCGGCCACATGTATCCACTGACCACCACTGCATATGCCAGGACTGCATGGCACAGGCGCACATGAAGATTGTGCACCAATATCAGCATTGGAGCATAACAAATTTATCGCAGAAGGAGAAATTGGTGTTCAAAACGATGTGGGTTCAGCTCCTGTCACGAGTCAACACAGAACTACAAATCGACAGAGACACGTGAGAGTGGCATTGGACTGTGTTTTAAGCAAAGCTGTCACCATACCTCATTTCTATCACAATGACCAGGCTATCATTTGCTCACGAGGATTAGAAAATGGATCGTTGGCCACTCTTCTGTTAAATATATCATTTCATCAGAAGTTTAAATAATGGCCTGCACTTCAGGAAAGAGCAGGTGGATTGCTGAACAAAAGATTAGATGAACACATCAATCGCCCTCAGTGACCTGTTCAATAGAATTCAAGCTAAAGGTTTATCCGAGAACTCAACCACCCCTTTGAGACTGATTCTTACCCCGAGTATCAGGGATTAAGGCGTGACCCTGTGAGGAAACGCAAAAACTGTCATGTGAAGCAGCCAGCACAGACATGCAATGCTGAGTTGTTTGTTTGTTTCAATTAAATCTACTATTACAGTCTCATCTGACCCCAAACCAAATATTTTAGAATCATATAACAAATTAAAATGTTGGCACGTTTCCCATTAACAAAACAACATTTAACAACAAACTACATTCATACACAAGAAATAAAATGAAAAAATTAAAAACTAAAAAAACAACAATAACACAATTCCACCATTTCAATCCCATTAAAGACCCAGATGCTTACAGTAGAATGAGGAAATTAACCTGGTGAACATTTCTAGGCCCAACATGATGGTGGCATGGTGCTTTAAAAAGCAGCACTAACTCGGCTTAGCTTCCTATTTTAACACCTGACAGTAATCCTGCCATCGCATCGTGCATGCTAAGCCCAAGCTAGCCATCTACAAGGCTGTGAAGCTGTTGGCAGACAGCTTTTTTTGTCTGTGCCATCCCAACTGTTACCTAACAAGCTGGCTCGGGACAAATCCAGTTCATGACAGGGCAGCACTGGAGTCAGGGGAGGAGGGGCAGGGCTGTGTTGCAACAAAGCAAACCACTGTTGCAGGACATGAAGTTGAGTAAGAGACAGTACAAATAAATGTACGAGTCGTCAGTCAGGTCCATGACAGGATTATGAAGATGAGAGATTGGCTGATGCTGTTACATGATTTTAAATTATCCACAGAAACATGAATAATGCCACACACTACAATAAGACAATAAAGAAAAAATAAAATAAATAATAATAAAAATGAAAGGCTCCTTAACCCATTGTCCAGTCATCTTCATGTGTCATTCATCAGGTCTCTGAACCTCACTGGCTGTCTTCCTTTACTTCCATCTCGGCCAACATTGTCTTTTCTCACCATTGGTCCAAAACATCTGGCCTCCTTGACTTGGTCTCCAAACTTCTCCCCATGAGCTCTCCCTCTGATATACTTGTTTCTGAGCTTGACTTTCCAATCCAGTCCCAATGAGAACATCCATGTCGTCATCTCTGTTGTCATTTTTTTAGAAGGAATGGAAGGTTTCTCAACGAGAATAAAATGGTTGATAGTAAAGACGGTTGAGAGAAAATATGTTTGACAGTAAATAAAATGTTTCCACCCTTCCCTAACAGACAAAATTCAAATAACGTCCCAGCGATGTTTGAGTATTAAGATATTAATTTCTTTCATTGCTCATTCCTTACTATAAATATTTAAACAGAAATAGCCAAGTTTCACTTTACTCAACCTGACCTGAGAGCAAACATTACTTTGAAATTTAACACTGGTGAGAGCACATCAGCCATCCCATCAACTCCAAATAGTTGGGTGTTCTGTTTAGATACTATGTCGCAGAATTTAGAATGATGTAAACAGACAAGACCACTCATAGACAAGCACATTGTACATTGTACATGCATTGATGGTTCCTAGGATGGTTGAAAATGCAAGGGCTTCAGTGATACTTTCCCAGTGTAGGGGGTGAAATGCAAGCCTAGGGGATCAAAATCCCAGCATAGGGGCCCCATGCTGCTAACTGAATTGCTGGGGAAAACCCTGGTATCCATGTTGATTTGCCATTGTACAGTCATACCAAATACAAACGTCCCAGATTTACATGTAAATTAATGAGATTGCGTGCAACAACATGCTATGGTTTGGAACAGGTTATATGATGTGTTTGGGGTGGCAAGACTGCTGCTTGGGGACATTTCAAGCAGGATCTTCCAACATTTGTAGTATCAAACACTGACATTGATAAATATGAACAGCAGTGACAAACCACAGCACGTTAATCAATCAGCAGTCCAATAAAAAGCTATATCATGCAAACAAGGAGGAAGACACAGTGCTTATCCAGCCGTATAGAACATTGTCGCGCAAGTAGTCAGTTTTGTTGTGTGTTTAAATTGTACGTGCGCGAGAACGTGAAAGAACACGATAGCGTGCCTGGGTGCTATGAGATGTTTCGGGAGAAATGTCTGCATCATCACAAGTAATAAAGTGTTAAATGAGTGAGTAGCAACAAGGAAGAATCAAGTTGCGACAAGCAATTATATAATCGAATAATTCAATCATAAATAGTTTTTTTTTCAGGACCAAGCCAAAGTGGGGAGCAGTTGTTGTCAAGGCAAGGTCTCCATCTTTATGCCCATCATTCTCGAGTGGGACACAAATTCAATAGTATTGACAGAAGTCTAAAACAAGGAGAGAACGTTTTACTCTAGAAACTGTGTGAGCAAACTTATCAATATGTTGACTTAACACTGAGGCAATGTTCCCTCCAAGCTGCTCACATGCGCTCACAAGCCACTGGGCAAATAATACCAGGACTGTAATAAAATAAACATCACCCTTTATACTGTACCATTTTGCAACGCAACTGAGTGAGTTACAGGCATCGCATCATACAAAGCGGCATCTCACACAAAAAGCGGTTTTTGCCCGCCCAGTGTGGGACAAGGCAGAGCCTGTCATCAGTCTGTTATACACATTGTACAATTGATATACATATGCATTTTAGTTTGTGCAAAATTCATATTTGTTGTGGGGACGACATTTTTTTCTTGCGCCGGTCCCAAGCCCGGATAAATGCAGAGGGTTGTGTCAGAAAGGGCAACTAGTGTTTTATTACTACAGTCAAGCAATATGTTAGTTAACTTTTATACCAAACACAATATTTATGGCCTCCTGTGTTTTGACTTTTTTTGTGACATCTAGCTTTTTTGCATGGCAACAATAATAATAATAATACCAAAGTGTATCCTTTTTTCTATGATTAACCTTTTGCTGCCTCAAAGAAATTTCTTTTCTGAGGCTAATATTTATAGAGTCAAAGCCACATTTTCCAATACATTTTACCCCAATGAACTGCACTGAAAACTACCTCAAACGCAGTACAATATATATGCCGGGCCTGTGATTAAACTCTAATGCTATATGATGGCACTGTGCACATAGGCACTTCTTGTGTACTGCATTAGCATAGTAGAAAGAGGAAAAGACATCACTGAACTATTAACAGAGACATGAGAGTGACACAGGTTTCACCTGTTTTTGAGTGTTTTTAGTAGATCTGTGGTAACCTGCTACAAGACACAAGTCAGGTCATTGTTGTCAAAAACACACGCAGACACAGATCCTGAGTTTTCAAATGTATTCACTCTAGGACTGGGTTTTAAAAAGCATAGGACAGGTGATTGAAAATGCTACTTCTTTGTGTGGTTTTTGCTGGTTTTTAGGGGGTCAAATTTTGAGTATGGACAAGTCTTGTGTCAATGGTAACAACATAAAAATATATTTTTTAAACTAAATTAGCGTTGTTACTGAAGTTATGTTGCCACCAATCACTAAAGCTTTTATTGGTCCGGGTTTTTTTTTTTCTGAAGACACATCAGGGATACGTTTCTACAGTTTAATTGTTCAACTCTGACCCATATGTTGAACTGAAACAACATTAAGTTCCAGTTCTGTGGTGTTCAGGGGGTAAAAACGTCAGGTGAAAACTCATGATTCATGGTCTCTTGCAAACTATGGACTGGAGTTATGGCCATCACATGGCGACAATGTTACACAACTGTATAGCATCAGACCTACAAATGATTATAAAAATAGGCACAAATTCCATCCACGTTTATCATGAAGCTGCTCTCCACAAAGGTGAAGCTCTGAGAGAATGGTCCCCTGATCTACAACCATCAATGGCGAGACACAAATCAATCAAACAATATAATCTACGGTGCAAGAATATTGACAGATGATTGACAAGCAGGGTCCCACACACCCATGCAGACATGTAATGGACGTGAGCGTCTCATGTTTAAGCATACAAAGAGATTTTCCGCAAGTGAGCCAGCTGGGCACATAAGCCCCGCTGCACAATAACTCAGAATAATCCTTTACGTTGGAAGTCGAGAATGGGGGGTGGGGAGGAGCACCGTCACACGCACTCCTCAGCGCACACTTCAATTAGCCTCGCCACGGCAAAAGGCGTTCAAGGTCCCCCAGAAGAATGACAGTGCAGTGACAGAGACGTGGGTTGCAGGAACAGCAAGTGACATTTCCCCATCACGCACTCGCTCGTCACCAAGGGCATCACGACAGATAATCCCGCTTCACAACAGAGAGAGACGGGCTGTTGTCTTACCTTCCATCATGGTTGCAGATTTGCATTCCTCTGTCTCCAAGGAGCCTGGAATCAAAGGTGTGGGGGAGAAGAGAGGGAGCCGCCGTTAGCTCGGTGTTGAATTGATGAGCACAGCAGCCGCGCGGCTAACGCCCCGGCTAACAGTGCGAGCCTCCCCAGACGTAGCCTGTCAACCGGTTAGAAGAGCCGGAGAGATGGAAGGATAGCAACTCAGAGGGAGGCGGGGTTTGAGGCCTAGCGAGCAGCTGACCCGAGTGAGGGTACGTAGTCCATGGATGCTGCCGCTGCCGGGACTGCTGCTCTAACGTTCAGCAGAGGATGCTGGAGGAGGAAATAAATAAATAAAGCCTGAGAGGGAGCGGGTGAGAGAGAGAGAGATAGGGAGGCAGGGCCGGAAGGGAGGGGGTGAACTGGCGCGTGCACGTGTGTTTGGGAATGGGGTGGAGGCATGTTCGCTGACGTCAGAGCAGGACTCGGCCAATCGCTGCAGGCCTGTGTGCAGTCACACGGCTCGCAGGCTGAATCTCCTGATGTGGCTTCATAAACAAGCGCTCGTTTGCACAACGCGACGCATCAACAAGACAGCGAGCTGTCACTGTACCTGGTGCACGTTTGAAGGGCCTCGATTCTGCTGGTCACTTGAGAATTGGTTCTCCCGCAACTCAACGCTCGTTCACCCGCACACCAACACACACTTGTCCCAACACACAACTGCACACTCGAGGCGATGAGGACTGTATTAGCTGCTTGTTTGAGCTCAGCTGCGCACTCCCCTCCGCTCGCTTGTTCCCTCCCACCTTTTCTAGTCGTCTATTTCTGCCCCACCGCCAGAGCCAAGATTGATTTGTGTGACGTCACAGCCACGACTGGAGCCAGAGGCGAGGTGGCGGTGTCAAACCCCCGACCCAAAGAACAGAACGAGGGTGGCACACAGGTAGGAGAAATGAGAATTGTTGTGGTCACACCACGGCAATAGCATCACTTATTCTGTGATGCAGACCTTTACTGTACATTTTTAATGTACATTTAAATAGACGTTAAATTATGATTAATAGTATGAAAAATAGTAATGATTACTAATTTTCAAAATATTTTTATGTCCATTATCTTTCATAATTAGATGTCTGAGGGTAATGTTAAATTTATTAATTATTTTTTTGTGTCTTGTCATCTATTCAAATTATTATTATTATTATTATTATTATCAAATTATTTCCTACAATCAATTTGTTTCTATTTGTTCCATTTCTGTCCGTATTTACTTTTCCAAGTGAGCGTTTAATTTCATTAATATGTTTTGGCATTTTCCTGTTTTTCGCAACTATTAGATACAATATAAAGCGCTGGTTATCCTTTGTTGCTTTAAATTGGGTATATTTTAATGAATTAGGTTCATGGTCATAAACAAGAGTGTAACTTAATTGTATTTTGCAACTGTTCTCTGAAATTTTTACGTCCATAGCCGTCTGTTAAGGAAGCGTTTTTGTGCCAGTCAATGACAATCTTCCATTGTAGGCGTCATTTCTATTCGTTATTATTAATCAGCTGCTGGATGTGTGAGATATAACACCGAGGTCGCCCCTAAAACCCTATTTATTCCATGTGATGATCCTTAATTCTCACTCTATTATCAGTCACTTCATTCCACTCACTTCCCCCGCTGCACCGATTATTTCTGTCACGCAGTTCGTGTGCTACCACTCCTCCCTCTTTTTACCCCCCAAAGCAGCAGACGTGACCAAGCAGACACCCCCTCTCGTTAAACCAGGCTCCAGCGTGGACCTCATGCCGCTCCTGTACCCCTCACGATGAACTGATTTACGCAATGAAACTTTCACAATTGGTTCCACCGTGTTTCATTTAAGCCTCTTCTAGCTCCTTCATCGAGCTCTGTTTTGCTGCCATCTAGTGTTCACGGGAAGAGCCAACTGTCGGTGTAATGCAGCGTTATTTTATGAGGAATTCTTGACCCATTTACTTAAAACATTTGTTGACCTCCGGAAGCTCTGGTTTCCTCCTACAGTCCAAAAACAAAGAAGTTGATTTGTGATTGTCAATAATAAATCGACAAATTGTCCGAAATATAAATTTTGAAAATAGAATTTAGAAAATTTGCATGCCTATTTTTCCCCACATGTCATGACTCGGGGGCATGCCTAGGCTATATGTATATATATATATATATATATATATATATATATATATATATATATATATATATATATATTTTGCGTGAGTTATTTTTACTTTACATATTTTAGAACTGCTCACAAGTGGATGGCAGTGGATGGCAATGGCACTCTCAACCACTGAAGTGGCTGATGCTCTACTTTAACATACTGACATCCATGCATTGCCACCTACACTCAGCTTTTGAATACCACAGAAGGAGTAATCGTAACCCCCAAAGGTCGCAGTGTTTTAAGTTCACCATTCAATAGCTAATTTCTAGAAAGCATCAAAAAACAAACACTGATGGAGATGGAGAGATGGAGGGGATCCCTCCTTGAGGCATGAAATGTGCTACGAAGATGAATCGGTGGTGAAACCCTGGGTTGCTTTCTAGAAAAAAATCATATCCCATAGCTGACTGTCGTCTTGAGTATCATAAATATACAGTATGGTGTGTCTCTCGTGTCCTACACTATGTAGGCTTCAGGTTGTCATAGTAACCGTGAATGTTTATTTTGGGGTTTAAGAACATATGTGGGTTTTGGAGCCGATTTCTTGTAAGTTCAAATAAATGACTTAAATGGAATAAACTCTCTCCGGAGAGCCAGTTTTAGACTGTTCAAGATGCATTGTTGTGTGTCATGTTTCACATTGCATCTTTAGTATTAGTGTTTACTATGTCATTAAAAAAATAATAATTAACTTAGCGAACAATAGGGTTTCACAAAAGCTAAAACTATTCATTTAACAATGTGCAGCATGACACATCATCAGTCCAGAAGTTGTATTCTTATGTAAATACTGAGCCTCACTTAACAAAAAAAACACACTTGATGCACTACATGAGTTTTCTAGTTGATGAGAGAAAGAAATAGTTTGCTGACTGTATTTGAAGGCGACTGAATCATGAATTGTGATGCAGCAGGATGATCAAAGGTACCTGCAGTGATACAAAACCAGCTGACACATAGTTCCTCAGCCATTTCAAGCACCTTTGGCAGAACGCTCCATCCCAGATCGAGGTGTGGAGATAATGAAAGAACGACAGTCTGTGGAAAATGAGGGAGGCAATATCGAGAGACAGCCTCTGCTGAGGACGGAGAGCACAAGCGCCACAGCTGGAAAAGGTTCAGACTGAGAGAGAGGTCCTCCACAGAATACCATCCCACAGACACATTCTGTTATTTCTATCCTTAAAACTTTTGGAGGTCCCTCTTTGACTTTCATGCTTTTCCCAGTCTCTCGTCCTTATCCTAACCATCCAAAATAAATGGTTAACCTTCACCAGGACTCTTTACTTACTTAGTCATTTTGAAGTTTTAACCATCTAATTTAGGCTTAGCCTTTAAATCTCCTCAAAATGACGTGCTTTCTGCCCCACACGCAACCATTTGTAGACCTTCTTTGTGAGGACCTCTCGCTGTGATAATGCTTTCCCCAGCCTCTCACCCTAAACCTTTACCAGGATTCTTAGCCAAACCTAAATCTGAATATAATGACCCAGTTATTTTTGACGTTTTCATCCTCAAATTGAGGCTTGAATTTGGTGCACACACACACACACACACACACACACACACACACACACACACACACACACACACACACACACACACACACACACACAGTTATCACTGGGACATACTGAAGTATTTCATATTTTTTTACACGCACATGTAAATAGCGCCTCTCAATCTGACCTAGTTATCTCCAAAGGTTGCTCATTGCCAATAGGGGGCAGCATTGCACTTATCTAGAAAAAAGGCAGCGGCGACCTTCATTATCTGTTCCTACACCCCGAGTTTGCAGCATCAACAAATAAAGCACAAGTTCAACTGGGTCACAACTCTCAGTGTGCAAAGTGTTAAAAATAAAAGGATGGATTTAGCAACTAACAGTCACCAGGTAAAGTGCCACTGGGAGCCGAGGATGAGTGAATGGGGACACCATTTGCTGCCCACCCAGTTCTTGTCATTTATCAAGTGTGTTCCAGTTCCATCGTCAGTGTGGCGCAGCAGTGCTGGTGCAGGAAAAACAGCCTGTTCCCCATCACTGCGGTATGAGGCTTTGATACTTGTTTGAAGCTCACAATGTGTGAAACTTTCAAATCATTTAAATAAAGATCGCCAAGGTCCAAAATGCACCTGTACACCTGACACCTGTGTCCTAAGACTACCTGATCGATTGGCTTCAGTAATGAGAGTCAATGAATGACTGAAAACGAATTCGTCGAAAGACATTGACTACGCTGCACAGAAAAGTGTCCAACCCTCAAGATGATCAGTTCACAACAAAGCACCTCATGGGCTCCCCATGTGATCAGATACAGATGTTGAATAATATATATATATATATATATATATATATATATATATATATATATATATATATATATTTATATATATAAAATTACATCAAAAGAAGAGCAGTATTTGGTTTTAGATGATAAACGCAAGTGGTTTATTTGAGGATATTTACAATAATGATGATGCACTTTAGACAGACCTCTGATTTGATTGATTTTATTTTAATAAAACAACTTCATAAAGCCTTATTTGTTACACGTATCAGTCTTTATCTGCCCCAATAAAATAATAAAATGAACTGAAAACACCACAAGTTGGAAGGCAAGGCAATTTTAGGTGACATTAAAAAAGATTAATTTGCATATTTCATTTGCATAATAAATCATTTTAATGGGCAGAGCTTATACACATTCAGCTATTTGAATAGATTGAATTTGTTTTTCCTTGAAATGGGGAATTTTTGCTTGTCGGCAGCATATATTTCAAATCATAGAGAGTTTTATGGAAACAGAAACATACTGCTGGGTTCAACTGGAGTCCAATATACAGTGGTACCTCGATTTTTTAGCTTCGGATTTCGAACGAAAATCCAGAACTCGAACGCCCCCAAAAAAAGCCGGAAAAAACATAACATGCGCGGACCGATCAGCTGACCCACGGCGCGCTTTGTTATTGTGTATAACGCAGCCTCTGTATGTAGACGTGTCCTGTTAGCTACATGCACTGACTGTTTTTTCTTCATATGAGGTGTAAAACCTTTCCTGTCTCCGCACTGGACCGTGGTGGAGTGTCACAGGGGAGGTGCTCGCTCTCCACACCTCCGAGGTTGGAGCGTGCACTGTTGTCAGCTGGAGCTGGGACAGGGATGAGGCGAGTCTCGGACAGAGCGTTACTTGGTTTATGACTTTGTCACAGCCAAACTGCACAGAAGCGCACATTCAGAGCTGGACACGCACCGGGCACCTCTTCACTTCTGGAGAGACGTCACTCACTCGGCAACCCCTCCCACATGCAGCGGCCACACACATAGAGGAACAGCGCACCTGCAGCAGACACTCTACATTCACTCCTACAAAAGCCTATTTTAAGGCTTGGAACGCATTATTTCTTTTTCCATTCATTGTAATGGGAAAAATTGATTCAGATTTCGAACAATTCGCTTCTGGAACGGCCTTCTGGAACGGCCTTCTGGAACAGCCTTCTGGAACGGCCTTCTGGAACAGCCTTCTGGAACGGCCTTCTGGAACAGATTGTGGTTGAGAACCGAGGTACCACTGTAACTGGAAAAGACACTCAAATCACTAGGTTTGGTCCTCTCAGATGTACATGGACATGATATTTATATATTTAGAGTGGCATCTGCTATCAAAAATTGTCGCCATTAAAAGAGTTGGTTATACATACTGTATGTATCCAAGGAAGATTGTTGTTTTATTTTTTTTTATTTATTTTATTTTGTTCTTGTGGATTTTCAAATACACAATTCCCTCAAAGGGTTGCAGTGAGTGCATGTGTTTGTTCCAATCCAACAGACACACATAAGTTAACTAATCGGTTGTCAGCTGAAATAAGCAGCACCAGACTGACAATTGATTCCAGACCTCAGACACCCGATTGGTGAACAAGTGTTTTTGATTGGTTGGAACAAAATCTGCAGCTCTTGTGTGGATCAGTTAGAGGCCCCTGCTCTTATTCATTACAATACAAAATAGACCTCCAGTGTTCCGTTGTGGCATCGACAAACTGACCTCAGTCATTGTGAAATCAATACATGGTCAACAGTCCTGCGGCTCATGCTGCCACAGTCACGTCTCATGTCTTCATGTCTTCATGTCTTCATGTCTTCTGCGCTGTTTCCTGTTCAAAGCTGCAGCCGCAGTAACTTCCAGCCCTGATAAGCAACGATGATTAGGCTGCACCCACCCAACAATTAGGCAGCAGGCAGTGGATTCAGGCCAAAACAACATTCCGCCCGATGGAAGGGAAAAGCATGGAGGGCGACGAGGTGTGACGGTGGCAAGGTGCCATGTCCAATGCCTACGTGCCATCCAGCCACTTGTGATGCTCTCATCTGTTAGTTCTGCTAGTGAGGCACAATCGGTAATTGTCCCACTTACTGCCCTGCCCAAAGGCACCCAGACACACTGCATCAAACAGGAAGATTATTATATTTAGCAAGACTCTGATGGGGTTTGTTTAGTCTGTCACTAAATTTGACTTCATTTTTCAAATTAACATGCAAGAGGTTGAAAGTTGATATGACTGTTTCCCATGTGACTAAAAGGAAAGCTCACTCAAAGGAAAATTTCAAAGTCACTGAGGAATGAATTTTCCTCAATATTGAGATTCGCTGGTACCTACATTAGGACTGAGGAATACCCAGAATGCTTTGTGTAATTCCAGCCGATAAAAAATGGCATACAAAGCGACTAAAATAAGCAAACAACAAAGGTATACGACTTTAGACAAGCAGGAAGAGGACACCTTCATCTTCAATCGGGTGTGTTTCTATCAATGTTTTGCAGTAGAGATTGATATCCGTCCCTCAGTAACACAGACCAGTAGTAGCAGAGAGCCATAGTGCAATATCAAAGTTGAAAGTTATTTAATTGAAAAAAATCATGTACACTTGGACCGTATTCGTAGTATAAAAACATTGCTGGTGATTCTGACAATGATACAAGTTGATTGAAGTAAGTTCTATCCTAATAGACTGCATATTTAAAAAACTCATATTTAAAAAAAAAACTCAACTCTGAGGGCATTTATGCATAAGAGAATCAAGATAGTGTCTGTGGTACAGTAATATCAACCACTAACAATTTCCATTCATACAGACGACGTGCTTTTGAGGATTTTCTTTTATGTTTGCTACATTGATGTTAGATATTTGAGGCTTGCAGAGGAGTAGCAGCAACACAGCTTTTGCATTGGCTCAGATGGAAAGAGTAGGACAGAAGATTGAACAGCCACTTCCAGAGGGGGGTTTGTGAGACATCTATAATGGGTGGCTCCCAACAAATGGCCCTGCCCTTTCTGTACCTGCAGAAGTGTGGAAAAAAAAGTTGAAACCCCAAATTAGCAATTTAAGAATTTAAAAATGAATGATGAATGCCATGATAAAACAACACACTGAGGGCTGTGGAATACATTTGGGCATCACATATGTGCCACACGTTGTCACTCCTAATAGATGTAAGTCACATTGTGAAATAGATCAAGTTTGTTGAAGTTTCCATTCAGTTCACACTAGTTACTCTCCACTACTATGTAATGAAGTTTGCTCTCCTATAGCACTCCTGTATAGCTTCTCCCTAATACACTGGCCTCAGGTAGACATAAGGCAAATCACCACCCATATTATATGAATTCATGCCAAAGAAGGCACCAACCGCACATGAGTGCTCATAGGCAGAAACCCTCCAGCCACTGACTACAAACACACAAGCATGCCAATGGCCAAGGTGGATATAGATGCATCTGGGCGCATGAAGTATGTGACTATATTATATTGATTTTCATATGGACCATATGTTGATCAATTAAATACTGAGTTGAGTGAGTAGCGGCAGAATTAGACAATTGAGAAAAGCCATTGTATAATTCAAGAACATGCATACACACCTTTGGGGGTCCCGTGACCTGAGACATTCATACATTGAAATCGATTTTTGACAATTTGTTCACCGAGATGTGAGCTTGCAGTTTGAGATACCCTTCAAAGGGTGACTTCTGAAACAATCACAGGAACAATGAAAAAGACAGTCCTTGCTTGGCCACCTACTATTTTTCAACGAGGAAGAACATTGTGTCAGCAAAGAAAACTGTCTCATCCAAAATAATCTGATAAATAACATATGAAGTCAGAATTATGAATAAAGACTTCATTTCTCTTTAAAGGGTCGGCGCCACCGACCGCATCATGGCCTGCGTCACAAACGCGTCATAGACGGTGAAAAACCCTTTTGCCACCTACATGAATTGATTTTAAAAATGAAAGAATTTCCTTTGGCTCATGGACAGTTCACACTAGTTTTGGTGGACACCCACGAGGATGTAACAAATATAGGTTAAAGGAGTGTGTGAATGTGTGTGCTCCCATTATGACATGCTGGTAGAAGATTCCCAATGACGCATTTTACTGTACTCATAATTCATGAGGCTACTTTAAATAGAGCTCTCTGTTTTTACTCATCGGAACCTGCCAGCACTCTGGTGTTTCATAATATGATGGACCCAGACTCTCAAAATCGGCTGTGACACTGAGATCTGTTCAGAGATATGTTCTCTACACAAAATAGGACACTCAAGCCAAAGATAGTGATAGCACAGTACATCTGCCCAAGTTTGTCAGTGACATAACTCAAAAAGTTACACAACAGATAATGGCCAGAATCACTGGCAAAAAAAAAAAAAAGATTATCGTGGTAGACAAAATAATTCTGATTGATTTGATCCAGACCATGGTGATGTTACGGTGTGGCTTGGTGGAGGTCTGTCCTCTTCAAGTGCTTCTAGCTTCAACTATTACAAAGTGCTAGTCTATTAGAATAAAGCAGTGTCGGGCAGTGCATTTCACAGCTAGGCCTTCAGTGATGTCCTACCATATCCAACTTCTCCATAGCGCTCCCTCGCACACCCTCGGCCCTCTCTTTAAAAAAAACAAAAAAAAAATACTAAACAAACACAAGTGGTGACAGAGAAACAGGGAGGAACGTTCTGTCACATACTGAATTGCTGACAGCAAAAATGCAAGTTTTTAATCATGAGACATAAATGTGTCTCCAATCCAAGTGGTTATATGTACGATACTGTTTTGGGAAAATATACTAACAATGAAATTAACTTCTATCATAAATATTCTGGTTATGGCTTTGCTGGCCCTGACGGTCCACTACTGGAATAAAGAGAAAACAAGATTATCAGCCAACAGCTAACGTTCTTCATCCAACACGTCCACACCACCATAACTGTGTCTCCGTAACTCTCCATGTTGGCTGCTCCAAAAAAAATCTGTTTGTCTTGAAGACATAGATTTTTAACAAGTAGTGTAGTCCATATATTATAATTTGTAATAAATTTTCATTGTAGTACCATGTTCAATAAAGTTTTGTAGCATCTTCTTCAAATGCTATTTTCTTCACTATCATTTTTGAATAAATTGAATGATTAAAAATGGACAAGTTCCATAAATGTTTACCACAAAATCAACTGTGAATACGAGCTATTATAATAACCGTAGTTTTTCATTGAAGTCTATGTCATTCATCAGTTCAGGTGGTAAAATGGCATCATCTCAGATTCATCTTTTAAAACTTGATACGTGTTCGTGCGTTTATTTCCTCGACACTTTCTGTTGCAAATAAAAGAATGGAAGCGTGTGTACCAACAGCCGATGGATTATTTCTTTTAAGAAATAGACAGGCTCATTATTCATGCACAGAGTTTACACTGACTTTCTGCTTCTGTGACCTTTCACAGCTCAACACAGGAAATGAAGATCTGAGGACTTCCCAGACTTCATTCCCAGAATCAACTCAGAGCTCATGCCTCACTCATCATACACAAGCAGAAAAACAAGATACGCACTTCATATCCCTATCCCTAACCCTAACCCTTCCAGGAACATGTTTGAAGAGTGGCACATGTTTCTGTTTATACCTTCAGAACTTCACCATCTCTGTGCATCGATGCTGTTATGAAACGTCTCCATGTGAGTAATGTGAATTCAAGATGGCGCAGACGAAGGCTTCTCCGGAATTATCGTGCGTGTTATTTTGCTTGTTTTTATTTGTTTTGATCATGCATCTGTGTGTGATGAGTTGATGAATATCAGGTCTCTCACGCCGTCTGACTTACTACCTATATTTTTGATGTCAATTTCGGAGAGAGTTTGTCCTTTTGTTGGCTGGACGGAAGAGACTGAGGAGGAGAGGGAAACGTGCTGGTGCGCTCGTTTCCCAAAGAGGATCGTGCACACCACTTCCTGGGATATTCCTCTCCAACGTCGTTGCTCAGCAATAAGATGGATGAACTGGATTAACTGGTGCTGATGTTGAGAAGGAACAGGGACTATTCCTCCACTTGTGTTTTGTGTTTCACAGAGACGTGGTTGAGGGATCATCTGGAGGGGTTCCAGCTTCACTGCGCAGACCGGGTTCCAGAGCTCACCGGCAAAACCAAAGGCGTGTTTTGCTCGGTCCTTTCGTGCTTTTATTTTGTTATTTCCGGTTTGGTAGTGTGTTTCCGTTTCCTGCTTCTCTTCTAGCTTCGCAAGTAATGCGGCTGGCATTCATGAGCTAATCAAGCCGGTTAGCTACACCTTGTGTTGGTGTTGCCAGATGGTTACTTCACGTTCCTACGGTAAACTCCTTGTGACTCCACTCTCTCGTGCTTCCGACTTTGATCCAAATTGTGTGTGTGCTTGGCTTTCTTAGTTTGTTCTCCTCGCTCCATTTTCTGTTTCTTGTCTCTCTCTATTAGATCGTGTCTGAGTGTTTTGTAAAACTCACCCTTTTGGTTTTCTCTCCTTATAGTTATTTCCTGTGTTGTGTGAGTGTGTTTTATTCTACCACCGAGCGCTTTCTGTGCCTCGTAAGTTAATATCTAAATGCGTTTTTGTTGTTTCGTTGTTATTTATTCACCTGGATTCATCAGTAATCTACAATTCAGCGACTGGGTCAGACTCCTAAGACTGCCATGACAAGGTGGAGGAGTGTGATTCTACATCAACGATTGCTGGGATACAGACGTGTCGGAGATTTTTCAGCACTGCTCTCCCTCTATGGAACATCTTAACTGTAAGCCAGTGATTCTTAACCATAGGGCCCCGGCCCATGGTTGGCCTTGAAGGGCAGCTAAAAGTTTTTAGTTTTACACCTGTGAGCCGCCAGGGCCGTAAGGCGTACACTTTTACTACACCGCCCTGCCATAAGGTGGCAGTGGTGCGTCACTTAATTTATTTAACACTCAAAGAAGCCGAAGAAGACAGAAGACTGCCTGTTTGTGATAAGATCCGTGGAAAAGTTCTTGAAAAGAAAAATTACAATAAAAAGTGATGCTATCCCCCACACAAGTCAACATTTGTTCGCAACTACAATCCAGACTTTATTATGTTTGGTTTCATTACTAGAGGTAACAAAATCTCAGTGTGTTGAGTGTGAGCTCATATTATCCAGTGAAGCACTGAAGCCTTCAACCCTGAAACAGCACCTCGAAACAAAACACGCAAAGGTTGTGGGGTAGCCGGTCAATTTCTTTACGAGGGAAGAAAATGAGCAACAGACAGAAAAGGTCACTGACAGGCACCTCTAAGTGCGCCTTGAGAGCGAGCTACCTTGTAGCCAGAATAGTGGCTCAGAGTAAGAAAGCCTACACTATAGCGGAGGTATTGGTTTTGCCTGCTGCTGTGGATATGTGCTGTGAGATGATTGGAGAGAAGCAAAGAGGCTGTTGACAATAACACTCTCAAACGATACTTTGAATCATTGTGTCTTGGACATGTCCTGAGACATACAAATTCAGCTCAATGGAGGAATTAAGAATAGTGGCCCTAGTTTCTCAGTACAATCAGACAAGTCCACCAATGTCACCAATGCAGCATTGCGTCTGTTTTTTGGCCAAAATCGTTGGGACAGTTGTTTGCAGGAAGACATTCTGTTTTGCGAGAACTACCAGCTACCAACGCGAGCCGCGGCTCAGGAATGTTTGCCCTGAATTGACAGCTACTTCACAGAGAACGGTTTAGACTGGCAGAACTGCGTCGGGGTATGCAGTGATGGTGCAACATCAATGACCAGCAGATACAATAGCGTCATTAGGCAGATACTGGACCACCAGAAGCTAGATGGACCCACTATTTTCTCCACTGTGAAAGCCTTGCAGCCAAAAAGATGTCTCTAGAGTTACATGAAGTAATGGGTGTAAGTGTGAAGACGATCGACATCATTAAGAAAATGCTGTAAACTTGCTAGGTTTTGTGAGGGCATGGATGCAGAACATGTTCTGCTCTATCATAGCGAGGTGAGATGGTTGTCAGGAGGACAGATTCTCCAGAGTTTGTTTGAGTTGAGAAAAGAAGTCTTCGCTTTTCGGACAGAAAAACATCTCACTTCAAGGGAGAAATAGTTTTGTTGCTGAAGGATGGACATGTTCCTATGTGACATTCTAAAAAACTCCCCACAGGTGAATATTAGTGAATCAGTCTCTCAGCACCTCTCACAGCTAGCAAGAAATTTGATGAATCTTTTCCTGAGGATCCTAGAGAGGGACAAATGTGGATTTTAGATCCATTTTCTGTGAACCCTTCTGGACATGATGAAGCTTTGCCCTCACATCTGGAGTCCCACCTGCTGGATGTTTACACTGAGCACTTTGAAGTTGCAGCAGACAAATTGGTTCTGGGTTCCTTCTGGACCGCTGCTTCAAAGGAGTACCTGTGTCTTGCAGAAAGAGCTGTGAAATTCCTTCTATCATTCACAACTACATATTTGTGTTGTCAGGTCATGATGGCTTAACTGTTGCACATGTTTCTAATAAGATATATATCAGATTATTCTCCAACAGTGTGAATCAGGATTTTCAGTTGTGGCCACAGTGAAGACAAAAGCCAGAAACAGACTCCGTGCAACACTGGAGGCGACTTTGAGAGATTGCCTTTCCTCCATTCCACCCAGACTGGATGAGATCACGTCTAGAAGCAAGCTGAAGTGTCTTTGTTCGACCTGTTGAAGAAGTTTTTTAAGACTAATTTGAAAATGTTATGATACTTTAATTTGTACTCTACTTATGTCTTCTTTTCAGTTTATTTGGGGAAAAAATCCATTATATTTATTTTATGATATTTAGATATTTCATTTATAGTGGGTTTTTTTTCTCAAGCAAATTTGAAAAATATAAGTTGAGCCTGGTTCTGCTGCTGGTTGGAGTTTTCAACGACTAATAAATATCTTTGTGATGATCACATGGCATTATATAATTCCACAAGGTTAGAGTAGAATACATATGGTTATTGAATACAAATGAATTCAAGAGTAACATCATGACTTTGGTTTGACTGGAATGGGCCTCGGGTCCATCTGTTTTGGAGTCGAGCACCCCGAACACAAAAAGGTTAAGAACCCCTCCTGTAAGCCATTGTACTCCCAGCGTGAGTTCACTTCATTCATTCTGGCTGCCGTGTACGTTTCTCATGCCTTCCTGAAGCATTGTGCCACAGAGCTGGCTCCTGTGTTCACAGACATCACCAATGCATCCTTGGTGTCTTGTCATGTTCCAGTCTGCTTTAAGTCCTCTACTACTATTCCTGTTCCCAAGAAACCAAGGACCACAGGACTGAACGACTACAGACCGGTGGCACTGACGTCTGTGGTCATGAAGTCCTCTGAGGTGGTTTTATCCCACCTGAAGTCTATCACTGCCCCCCTCCTGGACTCAATGCAGTTTGTCTCCAGAGCCAACAGATCTGTAGACGAGGCAGTAAACCAGGCCCTTCATTTTGTTCTGGAGCATCTGGACCTACGCCCGGATCCTGTTTGTGGACTTCAGCTCTGCTTTCAACACAATTCTCCCAGCTCCGCTTGAAGACAAGCTTCATTAGCTCAACGTGCGGTCTGTGCAGCTGGGGGCCTCGGACACTCTCAACCTTGGATCTTCTCAGGACTGTGTACTCTCTCCATGCTTCTTCTCCCTGTACACCAACTGCTACACCTCCAGCCACCAGTCGGTGAAGCTGATCAAGTTTGCGGATGACACCACCATCATCAGGCTCATCTCATATGGACCCAGGGACGGATCAGAGCCGACCCTTCTCAACCTTGTCATGGACTGTTTGTCCCTCTTCCCTCTGGCAGGAGGCTACGGTCCATCCAGACCAGAACACAGGAACAGCTTTTGCCCTCAGCCGTCAGACTGATGAATTTGTGAACATCCCTTATTGTTTTTAGTTTATTTATTCATTAGTTAGTTCTATTATTATTATTATTATTAGTAGTAGTAGTAATATGTTTTGTTCATTATTGCACATTGTTCCAAAGCACTTGGTGGCACATTGGTGGGATCCTCAGTGACCTTGGCAATAAAGCTGATGAAACCTTCTCAAGCATTAAGTTGCAGCTGTTCCTTCTTACAGTGCTGATGTCAAGTATGTGTGATGGAACTGGTGAACTGGACGTCAAAGTTGACTATTGATTACAATAAAGAATGATCATGAAAATGTACTGCAAACTTTTGGATAGAGTACATTTCAAAAGAGAAAGTATTTGTTCAAAGGCATATGTGATCTGCCCTGGAAGAGGTCCTGCCTTGTGTATGAGAATTGATCTCCAGCCAAGTATGCTCCATCCTCCTGACCAAACCCCATCTCCCACTACTCACTCAACATTTTAAAATGACTGTTCATTTGACCATGGATCTCATTTGCATAACCAGCACCATTCTGTGTCATCAACAATGAATGTGTTGAATGGTTTTAAAGTCTGTTCTATTGATTAGATGATGAGTATAACTATTTTAAATAGGGATATGTGTGATGCCAAATTTCAACATAGCAGAATTCATCGTATCCTGCAAACACCATTTGAACTTGAGAGGTGTTTTTGACGTACTGTGGGGGGGAGTCCCTGGACCCAGGACACGCTGGAAATACAGACCACGTTTCTGTGTTTTCCCAGATAATCTGAGGAAAGTTCCCTGGGAAAGAGAAGGCTGGGTCTTTGGTTGCTGCCTCCAGACACCTGACTTCTATAAGCAGAGACAAATTCATGGCTGGATATTTTTTTTGTCTTTTTTTTCCGTCTGGTCTTCCCATCAATCTGAAAAGGGCACATAGAGTCTCATAGAGATAGAAGATTCTCTCTTGAGGATCCTCCTGCATTCTTCTGGAGTTTTCATGACGTTTCCAAGTCAAAATTTGGAAATGCTTAGGGGAATTGTTGTGCCAAGAAAATCAGCATCACACTACATGGTCATATACCGGCTTCATAAGTTTTACATTCTCATGCAAGCGTGTGTGTGAAACCATGTAGTTATATGATATATATATATATATTTTTTTTAGCAGGACTGTGAGGCGGTGTGGAAGTGTTGGGGTTTTCTGCCTGTGCTGCTGCCTCACATTGTGTGCATGTGACTCGAGTAATATCCAGAGAACACTTCAGTGTTCAACTCTGATAGTGTTACCATGACAACCAGACAGTGAGGTCTCGGTCACCCCGTGATTCAACGCGCAAGAAAGCCTGGTGAAATTCTCTATTCACTATCTCTTATGTCGCAGGCCATCCTCTGTTATGCCATGGCATGACACGTTACCTACATTACAGGTGTGACTAGACGATTTGTTTGCTTTTGGTTACTGTTTCAGATGGAGATGATGGCGATGATTGGAAGTTGAGACGCTCCCTGGAAATGACATGACAGCCATGACCCACCACATTTGCAGCATGGTTGAAATTCAAGGAGCTCGCTGATGCCTGCTGAGTTTGCACTATTCATTGATCATGTTCACTCCACTCCATGCCAGCTTGCAGTCTTGGCTCCTCGGCTGGCGCCCAATAAGTTGTTCCAAAGTCGAGGCGTCGTCTGCCAAATCCAGTTAAACGTGTCCGTTCTACCTGTTTGAGCATAGCGGATTTTCTCCATGTAAAGGATGCCATTCTTTCATAATTGTTTACATGTTACAATTGTTGTGAGCAACCTCAAATGGCTGTTCCAGGGTTAGGGGGCGACGTCTACCCCAAATCCTGCCACGAGTCCAAACTATTGATTTTCACGAGTGTGTCATGTGTCATTTGGTGTTTGATATCACTTCTATTTATATAAATGAAGATCAAGTATAATTACCATACTAATTTATATAGTTATTACTATCGTTGTATGTGGTTATTATCAAGTGTAATTACATTGAGTAAGTAAGTTCCATGAGGGATTAAGAGAGTTGAGTTGACTTTTAGATGTCATTCATAACTGTGAATTGAATTGTATAGCAGCAGGAGATGAACGTGAGCTGCTCATGTCATCTACCTAGGAACCGCGCCTACACCAGAAACCATAGCAACACTGCATCACATCAGGGAGTGGACAAATCCAATCCAACACTCAACATTTCTTGATGTTTACTTGCCATTCTTGATTCCTCTCCTTTCCAGCCTTATTCATGCATGTACAGGGCAATGCATGGGCATGCTGTTGGACCGAAACGCTGGACCTAAAAGGGATAAAAGCAGGCAAACAATAGACATCCATTACAAAGCAAAAAGGCAAACAGCATAACATTTAACCAAGTAAAATTTAAACCTGGCTCACACTAACCACAAGCCCTGCAGCAAGAAGGTGGGTGTGTCTCCCTGATCACAGGCCTGTCTGAATGTGGCTTGTACCTGTGGGTGCGTGGGTTCTCCGGTTCGCTCCCTCAGTCCAAATTTCTCATTCACATTTATGGTTCAGGATAAGTGATCATTCTGAATTGCCTGTAGGAGTGAATGTGTGAGTGGATGGCCCGTAACCGTCAGGGGTTGATGCCTACAGCATGTTAGCCGCCTGCAGCCAGGAATTCCTGGTCCTATTCTCTTCATGTCCGGTGAGCACATAAACAACTGTGCGAGTTGGTTCAAAACAGCAGGTGGTCCTCATGCATTCGTCTCCCCACTATTGATCAGGCGTGTCACTTTAATGGGCATATAGCGAGTTGCCTCAGAAGTGAAGTTGTGCAGCATCAACTGGTGAAGTGCAATCCTGGACTGCAGTGGCCCTCAAAAATAGATTTGGCTCAGAATGCTGCCTAAAGCAGAACTGTAGGTGGACGATCAAGAGTACTGCCTGAGCGCTTCTAGATAAAAGCCATTTAGAACACGGTTCAGTGATGACAGGCTCCTCCATATTCAACCATCTGTTATGTAATATTCCCAGAGAAACTGAAAATATTTTAATCTACCTGAAATATTAAAGGCTTATTCCATCACCAGCGTTTCAGCATCTCGCACGAATTTGGGCTTTTAAGATTTTCAAGTATCCCTGCTAGCATGCAAACCAAAAGTCAGAGTGTGGAAAAGTCAACCTGCCAGACTTGAGGAATATTTATGAACCATGTCTCAACAAAGTCAATCTCTGGGCAACTCTTAAACAACCCGGCACAGGTTCAAACCCTGCGGCTCAAGACAACTGACAACGCTTTGCATCCATCTGCAGAAAGGAGAGGAGATCAGCAGGGGAACAATGAGTTAAAGACACCCACGTGTCATCGCTGGTGCTCTCACGCTACAAGGAGAATTGCTCCCATGTGCTGCAGACTGGTACGGTTGGGGAGAGCCTGCGTGAGAGCAGTCATTTATGCATTTTAGGTTAATATAACCAAAAGGCTCAGTGACACAGCTGTGGGAGAAACGGAGAGAAGGGAAACAGAAACAACTGAAATTAGTCACGCAATGGAAAAACAGCCATCTTGGTTCCAGCTCTGGGTTTTTTTTTCATCCCCAGGCTTCATGAGGACCGGCTGCCGGTGATGATATCTGTTGAGGCTCTTTTATAGCTGTGCAGAGGGCTCAGAATTAACAAACTATTCGTCTTGGTCTGATTTTTGAAGTGTGATATCATTCATGTTTTGTAATTGCTCTTCAAAGTTTTTTTTTTGTTTTTGTGCTGCGCTTGTGTTGGATCCTTGACAGTCTGCGAACTGAATGTGTAAGAGGAAATAAGGACAAATGATGGAGCCTTCAGTGGAGTGTCTTCAACAGATATGTCACTGACTTGAAAGTTTTTTTTAGTATGTGCTATCTTCTAAAAGTAGTTGCCGCAGGACTGGCAATACCACATGGTAGTTCATTTACTAGTCACCTTTGAACATAGCCGTTGATTACTCATGGTGACAGGCTTGTGGGTCCGTTATATAGACCTGATCAAAACCTAAAGACTTGATGAAAAATAGCTAGAATTTACCTTTTGCACATTTGGATCTTTGGACCACCACCTGAAGCTCCAGTGTTCCACTGAATGATTAAAGCACCCCAGATGATAATGGACACCCTCCACTGTGCTGGGTAGAAAACATCTCAGGTGGGATCTCCTTGTCATGCCAGTAACGTTGGAAGCCATCAGGACCGTCAGGGTTATATTTTCTTCTCATTAGAGAATAAAGCTGTTTTCCATCTTTCAATGTCCCATGTTTGATGCTCCCCGGCAAAGTCAGTTTTGTGGCGTTGAAAGAGGCGAGGTCTTTGAATTTATTTTTGGTTTTTGAAACCCTTTTCCCACAGATGGTGGTTATTGCGCTGTAGTTGGCACCAGTAGGGTCTTTAGGGTCTTGACCGACAGCTGATCGGGCAGATGTAATTTTTTGGGGTGTACCACTTGACTTTTTTGTTCCATAATCAGGGTCAAGGTCTTTCAAAAATTTTTGAATGACTGTCTCGCTGCGTCCACCCTCAGCAGCAATGCCATGCTGATGCAGCTCGACCATCCGACCACATTCAAAAAGAGAAAGCTTCTTAGCTTTAGCCATCAGGAGGACATGACCGCGTGAATGCCTGACAGAAAATGAGAATTTTGCGCAGATTTTGGCTTTTATAGCCTGTGGTCTTAAACTTTATATCAGGTGATAAACAACCTATTTCAGTTTATTTATTTTTTCAATTACAAGTTCCAAATGTTTTTTTTTTGTTTCACTCCCTTTTCTTGCTTTTGCTTATTGTTGCTCTGCTTAAAACTGCATTAAGGTCCAGACGTGCAAGATGCATATTCTAGCTATTTTTCAACTGGTCTGAAGATTTTGATCAGGAGTGTATCAACAATAGATAATAATAGATACAAAAAACATCTCCATTGATCACACTAAAACTGAGTTAATTCGCAGTTAAAGGCAAATGCATCATATGTTTTGAATCTGTTCTAAATGTAATGTTTTTTTATCCATACAAGAGCGGCCAATAATGTTTAGCATGTTGTTGAACCCTTATTCTAACGCAGGGGTATCACACTGATGCGGCGGGTTTTTGTTCCGGCACGCACATGTACAGTGACCAATCAGGTGTCAGCTGAAATGACAGTCCTCTGATTGGTGAGAAGGTGTCCTCATGGTTGGTTGGAACAAAAACCTGCGGCCCTTTAAGGCTCCGTTTGAGAGCCCAGTTCTTAAGAATGTTCTCGACGGTGTCTGCAATGTTGGGTTGTTGTCAGGATAGCATTACTGGCCACCCAGGTGTTGAAAACATCTTCCCTTTAGTTACAATGAGAGCAGATGCCGATTCATTTGCCGATAATCACCAGTTGCCTGTGGGTTCAGTGTGATGAAATGAGCTAAAGAATTTTAATCTGCTGACAGCCCTGATCATAAAAACAACAAAAACTCTAATATAAAAGTGATGCCTGCTGAGGACCAACCAAAATGGATCCATCACACTCCTATCTAGCCGCAGTGTTGCCTCAGGAGAACACTATTTTGTTTTTTGTTTTCTTTGTTTTTGTTTTTATGTTATGTAAAATAAACACTGAGGCGGTTTATGCAAATGTAGTACAAATATTTAACACTTACTTGTTTCACACCCACCATAACGGTGGTTACGGTTATGTAATCCAAATCTCGTAAAAGTCAGTAAAGCGTTTGCATTTAGGATTATGGTTGATGTCAGGTAAAAACTGAGATCAAGTTAAGTTTTGGGGGCTTGTTTTGTGCTCATCTCTTCCCTAATTGTCTCCAGTATAAATAGCCACATCCATCAGAAGGCCGATTGACTCAACTCTCATCTAAGGTTGATGCTGCCCCTCGGGACCGGAGGGGTCCCGGGGTCAAAAGCCCTGTGCAGGTTTCAGCACCACAGTCTTGCAAAAAGGCAAATGTTGATTCTGACTCCAGTCAGAAAAATCTTTATGAGAACTGATATTTAAATTCAAGCGTATCATACTGAGTGCAGCGACCCATGCAGCAGTGTTTGACCCAGCTGGCCTAGCAGTCAGCTATGAAACCTCAATGACGCACTAGCAGCGTTCGCATTAACCGAGCTTGAGAACCATGCATGTGGAAGCTCAAACTAGATTTACTGTAGCTGAAGTGCTGTTGTTAAAACGTCTTATTCTCCTCTAAATATCATTATCCTCCCCTGCTGTTTCATGTTTGCTTTGCACCAGGTCATGAGATGGTGGCTCAAAATCCAAATTGGAATTATTTATTTTCTTAAAGGGGCATTTTTTACGGAGCCCTGGAAGTGACATGCATGTGTTTATATTTTTTGGATGTGACATGCATGACTTTATTTTTTTTTTTAGCCCGAGATAACTGTTATCTCGTGATAATTAGTATCTCGAGGTAATTTTTATCTCAAGAATCGATTACTTCCTGTAACCACTATGTCTCCCATGGCTTCGTAACTGTTTGTCAACGTTGACATTCGCTATCTGCAAGTCTGAATATTGCCGACGGCAAAGTCTGTGTGCTTTTCACACTCTGATCAAGTGCCTGCCAGACAGTGACTGACAATGTTTACGAACAGTTACGAAGCCATGGGAGACATTGTGGTTCCAGGTGGACGTATACATAATGCTTTGCCAGAGAGGCAGTTACGCATGCGCTGACATTTAGGATTGTATCTTGAGATAAATATTATCTCGAGATAACTGTGATCTCGAGATACACATTATCAGGAGAAAAAATTTTCTTGAGATAATTGTTATCTCAGGCAAAAAAAATAAATAAATAAATAAAGTCATGCATGCCACATCCAAAAAAAAAAAAAAAAATACACATGTATGTCACTTCCAGGGCTCCGTACTTGTTCTCTATAAACCAGGGAGAATCTTATTTTCAAAGTTTGTTAAGAGTTAAGAAAAGGAACTTAAAGTGATGAAAGCAAGTCCAGAGTGATTCACAATGTACGTTGATGATTGACATCTGGTGGAGTGTGGTTGTGTAAGAGGGCCTGAGAATCTTTGAGGCACCAACTCTGTGGGGAAAATGGGAAGCGAAGCTAGGGAGGTCAATGTTGGAGGAGGAAGAAGAGGAAGACCACCAGTGAGGTTCATGGATGTGGTCAGAGCATAGGTGGGACAAGGGAGGAAGATCAAGACAGACGAAGGTGGAAGACTTGTGGCCAGGACTGATGGGCGATAAAACAAGACTGCGATAATACGAACAAACGTCAATACATCATTTGCTGCTGTTTGATGTCAAATACATCACGTCTGGAAAAACCACTAAGAACCTTGAAACTCTGAAAGCAGCCAACTGGTGGGACTGGTGGGATGTACTTCAATCTGTTTTTAGCATTATTAGGTAACCGCCATCCCCCCAGACCTCCACGTCATTGTGAAGGCGCCACTTGAGAGCTCTGCCCCAAATCTGCATCCTTCTGTCGTCACACGCCCGTCAGCAGTCTCATCAAATCCTGAACAAGATGACACCTTTAATTGTTGGGTGAGACTGTGACTGCCCATGACGATTCAAGGTCAAGGGCCTGTAGATTGAAATAGAAAGCGAGAGGAGCTCAGGAGAGAATAAAGTGATGTAATTCACTTATGATTCTTTTCATTTAGATCCAAGGGCGAACATGCTCAGAGCTCTAATCACAATGGCCAGTGGAAATGAGATGAGAAGGGTCACTGTGAGGAATTACACAAGGCTGTTATGTCTGGCAGTCTGAACAAAGGACGTCTCCATGTCCTGAGAACAATAGAATGCTACCCAGGTTCAAGAGATCTGTAACATCGTTCAGACCTTTATTAAGCAACATTTCTCTTCAAGCAAACGCAAGGCCACAAGGATTTCTTTCACATTTGCCACTGGATGTGATCTCGAACAAAAGGATATGATATTCAAAATGTTTTCTCCAGCGTCTTTGGTTCGTCTCTGAAACAGTATATATATATATATATATATATACATATATATATATATATATATACAACTGACAATCTGGTCTCTAAAATTACAATTCATGTGGCTGTGGAGACAAAATGTGTGGCTGTCGTCACTTGTGGCTTAGTGGGTACGACACTGCTTTCCTGCAATGGTGTGAGTTTGAATTCCAGCAGCAAACTTTTGCCAAGAGTTCTAGAAAGTATCTGAGCTTTTCTTGTCTTATTACTGTAGAGGAAGAGTTAGGTGACAGTGTTTACTTTCATTGAGGCGTCACTAAAGCTTCAGGCTAGCGTTATTATAATATTGTATACCGCATTAGAAGCAGAAAAAAAAAAACAGACAGAGGAAACCTAGTCATGCTTTGCCTTTAATCACTTCATAGAAAAGTATTTCAGATTGAATTTGGAACACAATATACAATATAATACCATACATTGTGTGAAACATTGAATATCCCACCAGCAACAACTTGGTGGACTTGAACGTACTATCGACAACAAAAATAAACCCATCTCTCATGCAGATAGTGCTAAATCGGTGCTAAACCAAGTTGGACACAACTAGGACCAATAGAAAGCTTGAACATAGATCAACAATGTTAATACTGACAAATTTGAATTTCAAAACCGTTGACAAGTTTGGTCAGAATAGTGTCACACATCAGCACAATCAGTTACAGAAGATGTGGTGGTCTTCACTCAGATCGATTCGTGCAGACGTGTCGGAGCATGCCAACGACAGCGCCTGTGTGTGTTTGTCTACTTTTACACCAAGTGTGATAAAAGGACATAGTCCATAGTTGGAGGAGGAACCCGTAACCGGCCTCGGCAATCTCCATTACCGGACATGAGTGTGCCTCGTGTCGGAGGGAGCTGCTAGTGGGAGTCCACACTCGGCGTCAGCTACGGTCCCTTGCTAGCATTTGTGCATCCAGGCTGGTGCAGTTTAACATGTTCTCTATGTTGCCCCTGGCTCACCAACGTGCTGCTGTCAGATGACAACCCAGGATGCTCTACCACGTTTAAAGAAATACAGTTTAACCGCACTGGTTATTGTGAGGACATTTTTCATCGGTGCATCATTTCATTCCCAAATAAGTGAGCATTAATCAAGCGAGTAGCTTCATATTTTCAACTGTGGCTGTGAAATCTAGTCCATATTTTTGGAATATATAAAGTGCACTTTTCCATGATGACATAAAAGTATTCACTCTCAGTTTTATTAGTTTAGTTTGAAGATTAGCTGGATGACAATATGGATAAACTTTGCATCGCGATCTTCATTTTATTTGAAAAAAAATTTCTTTTAGAAGTTGCTACTTTCAAACAAGTTGGTATTCTGACTTTGAGCTAGGATTGCTTCATACAATGGAGTTTCGCGACAGCCTTGCTAGAACAGTCCAGTGTGACTATACTCAATACTCCAGTGTGACAGACATTATCAAACATTATCATTTCTGAATGCCATAAATCATTAATACGGCCGTTCACACTGTTTTGTACTGTTGTGTAACCAAAAGTTTCGACTTTGATGATAGCTCACTCCATTGCATTAAAAGGGTTGCCATTTTAGTAGCACTTTGAATCCAGCTTTCACCGGTCGATGACACAAAAAAGCCATTAAATCAGTTAGCGTTAGTTAGTGTGGAAAGGGTTGAGTTCACTTCCAGTTGCGTTCATTTTGCTAACCAGTGGATCCCAGGTTCTCATGTGACAGCAGCCGTTTTCTTTAGCTTCTGCTCTGCTTATTGAAAATATTGTGCGATTATAAACACGTTATATTGTGTAACAATATATAATACATATCATATAAAAAAAGACTCTAATCCAGAGTCTTCTACACGTACACACCACCACTTCCAGGTAATGCAAGTGCATATAAATTAAAATAGATTGTTTTTCTTTTACACTGAACCAGTATTTTGTATGTACATGCCTAAAATAGAGAATAAATACACACTGTTATAAACAGCAAAAAGGACAAACTTGAGCTCCTAGCAACAAACGTTAGAGACGAGGGAGTGGGGGGTGGGATGGTGGGATGGTGGGGTAAGGCCTGATGGCAGCCGTTCACACTTTCTATCCGTACTGTGCATCCACAGAGGTGGATCGTGCCGGAGTACCTTATGAGCATTTCAGTAAACAGACGAAAAAGTGCTTATCATCCCCTAATTTGAGTTGCCGTCCTGAAAACCTGATGCAGCGGGAGGGGTGGGGGTGGGGGTGGGGGGGTACTGACGTCAGCACAGAGAAGCAGCACTCCAGAGATTTTTTGTGGCGTAGAAGAAATAGCTGGCCTGATTGTTTTGGGGTCGTGTCCATGGAGCCTGAGGGGTTTGCAAACCATGTGAATAGTCCCACTGATGAGGGTCTCACAGCCCCCCGCACTCCGGCAGCAGCCAGGGCACCTTTAATCAGCGGATCTGGGTCTGATTGCAACGGGGCCAGGGGGACGGGAGGGGGGCAGCGTATCAGACCGGCCCAGGTCAGGTCCGGCTCCAACTAACAGGATTATTTTGGACTGGAAGCTAAAAATAGAATCGCCGCAGTTGGATATTTCTGCTCTGTCGGAGGATTTTACAAATTCTAGGTGAAGAAAGAAGTCACTGGTTTAGTATAAATGGCTCACAGCCCAATCGATTTCATTTGGGATGGAAGAAAAAAAGCTATGTTCACATCAACTTGAGTTTTTAAATTCTAATGGGAGATGGGATGAGTACCATCATGGTTTGTGGCACTGTAATGACTTAGCAACGAGCGATGAAGCCAGCCTTTACAGGCTGGTAGCTACAGCTGGAACCATGTCTAGATCTTATAAACATTTTACCTTTGTCTATTTGGCTTTTTAAAGCTAAATTCAGTTCTCATTTCAGTCCTTATGGTATCTCGCCTGCTACCAAGCATATTGCAAGTGTGAGTGTTACAGCATGGTGTCTTACCCAAGTCACTTTAGGCTTCTTTGTACACACAAATATATTTTAAAATGTTTTCTCTTGTCCATGTTATGTAACATGAAAGTGTCGAATTATGACAGTTGCTAGCTAGCAGGAGATCATCTTTATTGCTCTATTGATGATGTTATGAACGTTCAATCGCTGGTCATTATTGTGTATTTGCTGCCATAAGGGCTAAGATAGCCCTGGATGCCTTTGGGGAAAGTAGGCAAGTTTTGAGGCTACAGCTACCACCATTATCTCCAGAAAGAGATAAACAGGAAGAGGAGTTTGTTGGAATGACATTTTAACCATTTCTGGACATAATTGCAAGACTGAATGTCCATGGATGTTCGGTCTTGCAGTTGTTAGAATGTCATACAGACTTACTTTTCACAGTTGGAATGTAAAATTCACACCGTGTTGGAATGTAAATATGCAAGCTAAAGTTGATTTGACTGTGAACGCAAGACGTCGCTTCAGCTAATGTGAACGTAGCTTTCAGAAGATGTACTTGAATAAGTGAATGTGAAACCTGCAGCCTGCCATCAAAAGTAACCCACATTAAACCTGTGTAGCTCTGTGCTGAAAGATCAAATGTGTGTAATGAGTCTCTACCCAGGAGTTATTATGTATGTTTGTTTGGATTTCTCTATTGCCCAATACATGGAAGACTGTCCTCTTAATAACATATAAAACTTTCTTTGATAAGAAAAAGAACATTTCACAGACAAACTAGAGTGTTCAATAAATAAAAAACTATATAAAGACATTAGTAAAAAAGGCACACAAAAGTCTTTTGACAATGGTACAGGAACAGAATGAACTCTTACAAACGTGTCTCCATCAGTAGAACTTAACGCTATGCTACTACTTCTAGATCATTAAAAAAAAGTCTTTTCGGTACAAAACTTCTCTCAGTAGTGTCGATGTCCATTTATACGAGTCCAGAACAGAAAACAAAAAAAAATCCCAAACTGGCCAAAATCCTTCAAACGCCACCTTAAGTCTCGCCGATCCATCATGACGAAAATGTTCGCAGTAATGATTTCCTGAGAACTCTGAAGCCACCTCGCTCAAACTGTCCGTCCGTCTCTGGCTTCAAACACCCAAGTGCAAGATGCCCCGCGTGCGGGCCAAAAGACAAGCTCCTGTCGGCTTGTTTAAAAAAGCACAACTGCAAGAGGAGTCTCCCTCTTGGTTTCCAAATAACCTCTCAGATCACCATGTGGAAACCTTATGTGTCCCTCGGTGACGCCTCATGTGTCAGGATCTCTATCGTGGGCTCCGTCATGCCATCCACATTGTCCTGACCGTCCAAATAACCCGGGGGAGGAGAGTGAGAGTCTCCCAGACTCTCTTCTTCTTCCTCTATCGCCTCCTCTTCCCCGTCTTTCTCTATCCCATCCAGGTCCTCCTCCTCTAAGGTTAGCTCGAACTGAAACTTCTCCCCTCCTCCCTGACCTCCTGTGCCACCGCCATGTCCATGTGAGCCTTGATCGTAGAAGGGCGGCGAAGGGCTTTGGGGGATCATGCTCTGGTACCAGTTCCTATTGTCCTCCAACGTGTCCAGTATGTCTTGGGCATCTGGGTGGACCAAATCCGCCCAGGTCTCCCACAGAGGGTGCACGATGTAGTCAATGAAGCCCACCTTGAAGACGAAGACATGCACAGGCTTAATTCAACAACTTCACATGCTCCAGGTCATGTCAAAGGACCCATGTTCAGATATTAGTGCCACTGTTGTGTTATCTGCATAAGCAATAAGAAGATTTCTGCCGTTTCCAGATAAGCGACATGGCACCTACTTAGAAACCCATCTACTGTAACCCAAAGCTACCTCAAAGCAGTGGTTCACTTTAGTTGGGTGTAATGTGGCCATGTGTTCCCTTACTTTTCATGAAGAGCAATGTGGATGCATCGAGTACATCTTAAGCAAGTCTTCTGTTTCAACCAATAAACCTCGAATTCAGCCAATTCTCCTGCTGGTGAGGGGGGACTAGTTACCTGGCTCTTCTCCACTGATGCCGTGTGTTTGTCACACATGGGGCTGATCTCCATCCCCCGCTCCCTCTCTCGGTCGCCCTGGTGAAAGAACTCCTCCATGATCCGGTCGGTCCACTGGCGATACAACTCTAAGGACTTGGTGGGGTTGCTCAGGTCAGCGCAGTGCACCATGTTCCGCAGCACCTGGATCACAAAGTTGTCTATTTTTAGGGTCTGGATATACGACATAATGGCCCAGTAAGTGGCGGGATTAGTGGGAGGATCACTGGGAAGATGGATGTGCTGTCAAAAAGCGTGACGGAGTGGTCAGAGGTCATGTCGGAGGCCAGCGAATGATCGATGACCAAGTGACCAACACCCCCAACAACCCATTGATCGGCGCTAAGAATAGCCGTTTTAGAACGCGGGAAGGGCTTACAGTATCAGCTTACAAAAATACCTGTATTCTGTCAGTGTAGTTATCCAGCAGCAGAACTCCAGAGCTGGTCACCTTCTTGGTTTCCACCATTGTCTTCAGATCAGCCAACAAACTCATGTGTTTTGACATGTCGGTGGCCAGAACCTGCCAACACAGTGTACTTGATGAATGTGCTGGCCATTTGAAGCCACATTATTGTATTGGTTCTGCTAAGAGGGCCGTACCATGTCGATGACCATCTTGCGCAGAGACTGCCGCTGCTTCTTGGTCAGGTTTTGGAAAATGTCGCAGCTCTCCTCCTGGAGCAGCTTGAACCCCACAGCTAGGTGATGGTTTTCCAGCACAGACTCATCGTTGTACATCAGCGCCAGCTCTGAGTCTGAAGGGGAAACATCCCGTCTTAATATGTAAAGACCATCACTTCCACTACAGGACACTCACTGGTATTGATGAGGAATTGGTTCGATACTCCAGGATGGTCGACGTCATGGATAGCAGCAGCAAAGATGGCTGCTAGGATCTCCAGATCAGTGAACACAGCCTGCGAATGA
The DNA here is from genome assembly GCF_027744825.2 of Synchiropus splendidus. Classification (NCBI taxonomy): domain Eukaryota; kingdom Metazoa; phylum Chordata; class Actinopteri; order Syngnathiformes; family Callionymidae; genus Synchiropus; species Synchiropus splendidus. The sequence goes on from NC_071334.1 coordinate 35,475,748, forward strand.
AAGTAAAGGCCCTGAATACCTTTTTGAAAAACATGAATCCCCACAGTTTATTCAGCAATTTATGTTTTATGTAGCTCATGCTTTTAATCCAATTCTGAATATCTAGGTAAAAGATGCTTACTTTTAAAAACATCTGTTATTGGTGTTTTGCATAGAGAAATTACATTTGACTGCCTTTTTCAAATGTTTTTTTCACACACACAATTACTATTCTAACATATGAATCTAAAACGTTTTGTTCATTTCTTCCCATTTTCTCATTGAAACCACCATATAGGGCAATATTTCCTGAAACCTAATGGTTCAATTTACACACATTGTCCTGAGGTATCAATAGTTCTTTGTGCAATAAATTATGTACTTTTACTTAATTACATTTTAAAATATTTTTTGCTTTAAATGACTTTTATTTTTACTTATCCTTGTATCCTTTTTCCCCATATCAGATTTATCTTTTTGAATATTTTCCTTCCTGATATCAACTTTTATAAAATGACATTGCGGCATCAATATTTTTTTAAACTGAGGAACTGCTCATTTTTCTTAGTTATTGGTTTATTTGAATTGCCCATCCTCAAATTTTATAAAATTCAACCTGTATCCATGATACCAATCCTCAAATTTTATAAAATTCAACCTGTATCCATGATACCCGCCACACACATGAAATATGAGGTGAGTAAAAAACGCTGAAAAAAACTTTAAAATAATACTTATTAGAAGATAATAACATTACACAATAAAACATCCTACTTTATGTTAACTGAGTAATTACTGAGTTGTGCCACAACATAATTTGATAAAGGTTGATATCATGGACAAAAATATTTACCAAAGGAGACAACTAAAAGCCTTATTTAGCTGGGACAGGCCCTTACATCCAATGGCCCCATGGCGAGAATGAGAAACTGATGATGTCTCATGTGGCCCAGTAGGAAGCAAGATTGCGCTCCCTTTCCCGAAACATTCAGCGGCAGTGAAAGAGAGGTGCAACATGGGTGGGATAATAACACAGGACGGCATGACACAAAGCCATCTCACGAGCAGCACTAAGCCACGAGATTGAAATATCTGACAAAGAGCTGATGTGGAGGCGAGTGCTTGATATCAGACAGCTAATATGTCACCACTGAATCTGTGAGCAGTTGTCGAAACAATATCACTGATCTTGAAAGGAGGCCGATATTGTGGCGCACTGAGCTGATTCACGCATCTTTGTAGAGAAGCAAGGAGATGTAATGATGTGGCATAAAATGACCATGAACGAGGAAAAGGCTGACTCACGTCGAGGGCTGGCGTCGAGAGGAGGATGTGGGTGGACTGTGCGACATCTGCAGCGTGAAGACTGTTGTGGTAGGCCACGTCTGAATGGTAGTGGTCCTCCAGAGTCATCATGTAGGCAACAAAAGTGTCCACTGGGATCTTAAATGTTTTTAACAAATCTCGCTCCTGGAGAAGAAGAAAGGACACGTCTCACAAAGGGGCCTGGTGAAGAAGTCAAAGCAAAAAAGGTGTGGAGCCTCGTACCTGAAAGATGGCGTACATGATGCACGTGAGCGGTCTGTTGTTGGAGTACTCCGACACGGTGAAGATGTTCAGGCCCCACTTGTTCAGGTCCTCCAGCTCTTTGGACAGCAGCTCCTCTTTGTCTGTCTTGACACCGAAGCGCGAGATGCTGCTGCTGGACAGCGACGGTCCGTGAGATACCTTCTTGACTCCGCTAATCTGCGTCATCAGCTGCTGCTTCTGTTGCTTCTTCTTTTCCCGCGTTTTGGATGTTGGGGACGGGATTTCCACCTCGTTCTGTTTGTCTAAAGGGAGACAAGGGAAGAGTTTTTGTCACCAGTGTGCGTGTGTTGAGGGAAGTTCCAGTGATGTGCTCCATTTTATAAGTGAGCAGAAAACAGCTGATATTTTCTGATGTGATGAAGAAGTCGGGAAGAGCTCTGTAATCATGAATCTAACATGGAGAGGATCGGTGCAACGAGGGAGGACTGTCCACGGGTCAAGAGGGAGACTTGCGGGGCAACCACTGATGGTTGCACAAATAGTCGAAAGATGAGTTGTAAAAACGAACTAGAATTGGGAGGATAGATTTGTTTCGGCGTTAAGCAAGTAGTGGAAGCAACAGTGAATGGAGTGTATCATAACGCAGACATTCATTAGTTTCACACACAGGAGGTGCACCTGCAGCAGGTCAGTTCCTGTGGGATTCACGGGTTCATTCATCATCTCTGCCTCCATTCATGCTCTGTCTGTCCTCCACCTGCAGGCCCTCTGAGCCCCCGCCGCTCTGTCCTTTCTCACAGCAGGGGCTTCGTCCCTCCTCCCTTCATCTCTACAGTCAGAGCTCAGTTGCACAGCGACAGTGCTGCTATGAACCCGAAGGTGAATGAGCCACCGAGCCCTGATTACATCACCTCAGGAATCAGTTTAGCAGAATACATTGAATTTACTGCCAGCGAGATGCGCCCACACACTTGTGCCATTTAGTTTGTCTGGAAAACATTACAAGTAACAGCCGACCAGCTCGACTTACGTTATGTCCACCTGTACTTACGACCACGGCCAGCAGATGCTTTTTTTTTTTTTTTTTTCAATGTCTGGCACCGCAGCATGTAGCAGCCTGGCAACGCGTACGACAGTTACAGCAGCACAGTATCCCAGCATCTCACTCTCACACAGCCATCTACCACTACACTAGTACCTATAACCCTCACGTCGGCTATTTTGAATGGCATTCGACTTACGTCCAATACGACTTACGAATGGTTGGAACCGATCCCGGGCGCAAGTCGGATGTTACTTGTATTTATCGTTCTTGCACAAATTGTTTTCAACATTTACAACCTCAATCCACCAAGTGTGCCTTCATTGATTTTCAAATGTTGTGTGTAACCTCACCTCACTCATGGGGCCCAGAGATTGTTGACTTACTCAGCAGATTTGTTATCGTAACCGCTCATGATTTATACTTTCTTCCTTAGTCGTGTAATTCTCTGTGTAAAAGATGATCATTTATCAGAGACCTCGGATGATTCTACACATATTGGGTCAGTGTCTACGCTTTATTGCACCAATATTATTGTCAAATTGATTTGACTTATCCCTGTTTACATGCCAAACTTACACTTGCAATTCATGCATTCATTCGTGCATCAAGCTTTGATGACATTACACTACTACAAAAGTGATACTGTGTGTGCTTAGCTTAGCTAGCACCAGGACCCTCACAGTCATCAACAGGAGCTCTTTAAGTACAAGCCATTTTGTGCCATTTATCGTTGTATGATGCCGCTGATGTAAGCTCTGTATGTTTGTGCACAGTGGAAAGAAACCAGAGTGCTCACACCCGCAGGCACAAGAACATATCCGTCACTGACAAAAAATCCAGCTTGGCCCTTGGAGACGGCCTTAAAGTGAATCAAAACCTGCTGCACCCCCTGCTATAGTCCGACTGGAATGGACTGAAGTCGCGCTCTCATCGGTGGCGCATCAACCGCCCGCCCACTAAGGGTTATTCAATTACCAGCTGTAATTCAAATAATCACTTTGAGTTTCATGCTGTCTCACTCTCGCTGTCTCTTGCTCTTATCTGTTGCCGTCTGTCCTCCAATGGTAATTCAGAACGGCTGATGAAGGGGTGTGTGAAAGCGGAGGAAGAGCAATATATATCACCCTCTAATTCTTTGCCATCACCACTGTGTGGCTCTCCTCCATTCACCTGTCGCTTCATTCATGTCACTTAGCAAAGACGCAATTCATAAGCCTGCATCCAAATTTACGAGCAGTGTTACTGAACCAATGTAATTACAGTATTATTACTGCCATACTACTCTATAAGTTGCTCCACGATGGCTCCTAAAAGTACTCCTTGATAGTGAGACTATGGGTGCAATCATGCAACTTTATGTTTTATTTTATTATTTTATTATTATTATTTTTTAAAGCTTTTATGTTTTCAATTAACATGAAAGCTTTTCAGTCTCTTCTGTTCAAGCAATGTTTTTCAGGCTGACTGTCAGTCTATGGCACTTTCATTGTAAATATTAATTCAAATATTAAGACTTTAATATGATCTCCATATCAATTTCTTGAAAATCTCCAGCACCAGCTTCCCTTTCCTTTATGCTTCAGCTTTTCACAGCAGTGATGGTTTCTTTTGAACTCTTTAATGAGTCCAGCATGGGAATGAATGCAAATAGATGAGAAAACCCAAGTAAACACAAGACTCCATGGCTATACTTTCATCAGCGTGACGTCAAATGAAGTGCTCCCGCACTCTTTTCTCGCTGCCCACATTTATTTCATTCACCATTCTTCCTCCACCTCCTCAAGCTCGACAGGGGACTTTTCTTTGGACAACAGAACATATATTCCCATTATGTAGGTGTGTGCTGCTGCTCCAGGCTGATGCAAGATGGGTATTATGATGCAAGGAGGCGTTGAGGAGCAGAGGAATCTCCCTTTGATGATGAGAGGTTTGGATTTATTAAAATCCAGCAATTGTTGCCATAATGCATAATGGAAGGAAGAATTCAATGTTCTGCACAGGGCCGAGTGGGCGGCGAGGTGGAGGGACAACAACATGGTGTCCCTGCTGACAGAGATGCATTAAGATAAGGATGAGTCACCTGATAGCATATCTGCCAAAAAGGGGGTTCCTCAGTAACTCTCCTCTTTCCTTCACTGCAGTCATTTCCCCTTCCCTCCCTGCCTCTCGCCCTACATCCACACAAGATCCAGCAGATTCAACACCCCGCGGGATCAGGACTCCGATCGATCGTGTCTATAAATAGTCTCACAGTGGATTCTCGCTGCCAAGATTCCAGTGTTTGCTCAACATTACCAACGTTAGCTTCAAGATTCAGAAGAACAAGTAATGTAACCATTTTTTTCTCCATAAAAGTTAGTCGCCATTTTGAGTGAAGACCATTTTCAATGGCGCAGTGTCTTGTGGAACGCCCACACAGAGAACCTCGCCGATTAATGCAGTTCGATCCAGGGTAACGGAAGTCGACCATTTATACTTCATAGAATGAGTGTATTGACTGTGACTCTGTGGGAGATGTGGTGAGTGCCGTGCGACGTGGGTTTACCCAGGAAGGTGTTGGAGATGAATTCGGAAACCTGGTTCCCAGACCGACTCATCTCGGAAAGATGCGTCAACTCCCGATTCAACATTCTCTTGAACTGCAAGAGAGACAGGAAGGGTGGGGCGAAGAGGGAGAGAGAAACAATGGCCAAATTAGGGTGCGTAGTTCCATGGAAAACACTTCATTAGGAAAACACTTTTCAGTTCCAGATGTCACGTTTTCCTATCACTGCTTTTGATGCCATCACCTGTTACATCATTTTATGACCGCGCTGCCTCATTTTTACGGCCCATTTTCCTGGTTTCTAGATTTCCAATGATGTCAACAAGAAAAACCTTGGCATTAAATGTAACATGCAACAGAGTTCAGCAGCACACACACAAGCTGGTACTGCAGTAGCAGCTGTTGATAGACGCGATGCACACTTGTGCAAACACACACTCACACGCACGCATACATACATATGATATACAACAGGGCTCGGCAATGGGCTCAAGATGGAGACGGAGACACCATTCTCTCAGAATGTGATGAAATCAGCACCATTTTGGAAAGAGATGGTAAAACACATCAAGTCCTCATGCACCATTGTGGCGGCTACATATGCAGACAAACACGCACCTTGATGTAACCCCATGACACCGACAGCAGGTAGTTAGCTTCAGGCATTTTGGACCCTGTTTTGTCACTCCTAATCAAAGCCAGAACTGTAATCCAAGGTAGGGGGGAGAAAAGCGAGAAGCAGTCGAACCGTAGTCCTCAAAAAATAAATACAAAAAAGAAAAAAAAAAGAAAAAAGATTTCTATGTCCTCCCTTCAGCGCCGAGGAGAGCAACTACATGACGGCCCCCTTTTAGTGACAGAAAAGGGCCAGCGCTGGTTCTCCATGATGGCAGATCAAGGACGAGGAGATCCGGCAGCAGCTGGAGCCGAGTGCTGAAGACCCTCGGCGCAGGGATGAATTATTGAGAAGGAATGAGAGTGGGAGGAGGGGAAAGAGAGCGATGGAGACGGGCAGGGGAGGAGAAGGAGGAGGCTGTGATGTTCATCTGACTGGAGGGGGGGTTCCTCCACTGAATTCGTCTCGCTTGCCTGCGCTCACTGCTGTCGTGCTCTGCTCCTCTCGCTCTCTCTCCGTTCCTCCCATCTCTGCCTCCCCCCGAGCCGTAGTCTGCCAACCCCAGCAACGCTCACCATCCAGAACACATGATTTGACAGAAAGAGGGGAGAAGGAGGGGAATCCTAATTACAGCTTGGCAGACTTTAAGAAGAAGTGATCGGCATGAGAGTGAATCCAGATGTGATGAACTGAAGGTCTCGCTTCACAAAAACGATTCTTCACGTATTTGACCAATTTAGCCGTCTGTTCCTGTAACAGCTGTGGCTCTGATGAGGCCCCACAGGACTAAAACTGATCCACACGGACCTGTGCCACAGGCTGCATTCACTGCCTCCTGCCAGCGTGGAGCAGCACCAGCTCCGCTCCAAGTCTCAGTCCGGTGGCAGCACTTGTTATACAGTTCCCAACACAGTACACACTTGCGCCGGTTTAATTTTTTGTGACCCATTCACTGTAAGATTCTTTGCTGAGAGTTCAAGAGAACAGTAACTTGGGCAATCCAAAAAGACTTGTGGTAAACAATACAGAAGGAGTTTATTTCAGGGTTTCCAATGCACAAAGTAGCAAGTAGCAAGATGAAATATTCAGACTTCCATCCACAACTGACCCTATCTTGAATGCAGCGAACAACAGACCAATGAGGATACACGTGAGATCATAAAGTTTCAAACTATTACAGTTATAGTGACGTCAAGACAAAAAGGCTGCAGAATCAGCTCTGACTGACATGGCACTGCGTTTGCTCACTTTGTGCAATGCACAATTGGAGCCCAAATCTCTCCCTATATTTGATGACTTTGAACTTGAATATATAACCATGTTTTTTTTTTTAACCAGGGCCAGCAGCTCCTCTGGATGCAAGGACTGACCTACAGTACCCAGAAGTGGGCCCATCCAAAACCAGAATCCCAACTTTTACTTTTGGAAAATATCATCACTAATAGGGGTGTAACTTCACAAAGGAATATGATAATAATGCAAAGGCCACAATACAAAACACAAATCACAAACTGAAAGATCTAGAATGAAATGAAAAAAAAATGGAGACAAATTTGATCAAAAACAATTAACAAAAAATGGGCATCACCTTGTGGATGTGATATGCTCTGCAAATACAGAAAGAAATGTTTATTTATTGATCTCATTGGTTATTTTATTTTTCCTGAACATAAATATCATGAAAACACAAAGCTAAAAGTCACACAGGCTTAAATGTACATCTAGACACATACAGTATATGTGTCTAGTTTGACACAGCTTATAATCTTGGTCTCATTTTGACAATTATTACTCCTGGACGCCCATGAAAATGCATTTGCATTTGGCCTGCAGTGGCCGTTCTGGGAGGCGATGACGCTCAGCCAAGCCAGCACATTACAGTAAAAACTACAACTAAACGAAAAACAGTACAGCCTTCATTTTACAAACATTGATTGTGAACCACAGAGGAAATAAAATAGAAACTATGCAATAAAATGTTTGCAAACTCAGTTGCTTGACAGATACTACCTTGATCTGTGACATATGATGCTAGTTTTGGCAAATCTCTGCAAAATGAAAAACACTTCTAATCATTCACGCTAATGTAATGAAACAGACCCAGAAGTCTTTTGACTCAAGCAGACATGGAGCAGTTCCTCGTACAAGATCGAGGTGTTCTAAAATCAATGTGAAGATACCAGAAGAACTGAAGAGCTTCCTTGAAATGACATGTTCTGTCCATCCTAACTTAGAAATGCGGTTGACCCCTGACAAAGAGACAAAGTGGGTCAGGAATGGCACTCAGACGAGTCTCATCTGCATTATCTCCATTATCATCCACTTCTCACTACCCCTCTGCTGTCGCGTCCCCCAGTTCAGCTCCTATCGAAGAGGACCGTAGGCCTGCTCATTACCCGTATCCCATAATATTACTGGCTGTCAGAGAGTCTGCGGGGGGCTATTTTTAACCACCCACAGGAGAGACAGCTATAGTAGAGGGGGAAACAGTCAAAAAAAGTAGAACAGAGATTTGAGATAATTGCACCCAGTTTGGGTGACACCAGCCTTGTGACGCTTCTTGCCTGTGAGAAAGTTAGCAAATTACCAACCCTGTTGCCATGGCAACAGCATCAGTCAAGAAGTGTGCGAGTGTTTTCTGAGGAGAGAAGGCTTCCCCTTCTCCTTCCCAGGCAGACATGGTGTGCAGTTGCTGAGCTGTCACGAGGACTCACCACACACATCCACAGATGTGAAACCTCCCCTCCACCTCTCCATGCCCCTCTTCCCCTCCTTACATGTCAATTTCTCTCTCAGCCGCCACTCGCCAACACAGCCATCAATCTGTCTGCTTGGCAGGCAGGATCGATGGACTGTCTCGTGTTCATGCCGCGGTTGGCACGCAAGGTTAGTACCACCTTACGGCTGTTACATCATGGCGGCTCGTGCAGTGGGCATTAGGTTTTAAACAGCTGATGTTTGCCTGTGTCACATCCCACCGACCGACCACTGGGGTAACAAAACCTCCACTTGGCTTTAAGGTAGTACTGCAGCATTCGGGATAATGCAATATTACTTATTATCATGTCATGTTAGACCTTGGTGATAGGGGGCGCTCTAATGGTGCAATGACTGGCAATCCAGATCAGTCCAACCAGCTGCTGGTAAAGTTTAAGTCACTTTTTTTTGTTTTTTACTGTTACACAATCACAGCCTATGTATTTCTCATCTACAGTTATTTGAAATAATTTCGAATTTTCAGCTTTGAAATCAAAATTATTGCAAAATATTACTATCACCGTGGGACAAATGAAGGACATGTAATGTAATCTAATCATAATTTGTCTTATCTAATATTAATAGTAATATTAAACTAGTAACTCTTAATTATAGTTACAAGTTGATTTTTACAATTACCTTACATCCTTTGTTTTCCTTAAAACACGTTTGAATTTTCAACCAACACTAAAATAAAATAAGTATTAAATGACATAAAAGTTCTTCATTATTTAATCGTAGAAGTTGTTTTTCTTTCAAAGCAAGAAACCCTGAATGTCTTTTCCCCATATATCTTTTCTTTACTTTAATTTTCCGTGATATTATACTACATTGTTTTCATTTAACAGTGTAGTGAAGAATGCAATGGAGCTTTAGCATTCAATGTAGCTCTCATGTCTTACTTCTTTTCTTAGTAGTAGTATTTGCATCTAAACACTACAATTTAGAAATATGCTAAATATGCTAAAATATGCTCCTCCCCCTCACTTTTATCAAGTGTTCTTCTTTCAAATATCCGCTCTTTTAAACTCTGATCCGATATTTCTGACTTGATTCATTCCCAATGGTATTTATCACAAACGTGATGACCTGATAATATTCTTGCACGTTTATCACTGTTTATATCTCCTCAGGTTTAATCTATGGCACCACATCACTGCTGTAAACACTGCTGCTAGGTGGGAACACCTCATGCCGCCAAGTGTTCCTCTAGAGCCCATCAATCGGCTACGGTCCACAACATGTGAGCGTTTGGAATGATGGAAAGACGATAAAAGCTTCCCTCGAAAAGATTGCGGGTTTTCCTCCAGCTGAGGGAAAGATCCAGAAGCAGGAGGGAGGGGGACGCAAGAGTGCGCATGGAGGTAGCCTTTACATAATAACTCACTGCATAAAACATCAAGAGACCAAAAATAACAGCGGGGGATGTCTTGGTGCGCCACGTCTGCCTGCTCCTGCACACACACACACTTGCAGCTGAGCACACTTCACATCGCACACGCAATTCTGCAGTGGGTTTTGTTCATTAGGGAAGTCTGTCTGCCTCCCACTGCAATGATAAGGCTGGAGGGAGACTCGTCTTCCCTCACATCTCTCACCAGTCATCCTTTCATTCAGCATCCTTCCCATCTCTGCTTGCAGGGGGTTGACTCGATTCAGCATGAGTCAGTGGTGTTTAATAGGAGGGGGAGGGGAGTCGCTTCATTCAGATGAGATTCCACCAGACAGGCGAGCGCTGGTGCAGCCAGGCGGACGAGCTAGGAAGCAGATCGGGAGTCTCCCTGAGCACGAGACTGTGATCTCTCCACACGTGATCATCACAGTATACCATCAGTGCTGACCGTGAAATCTGGTGAATGCAGCTCACACGGAAGCCTCTGCTGTTCACTCCGGAATTCTCTTGATGGACTTTAAATACCAAGAGGTTTTATGTCTTTGTAGATATAATTATAAAACACGCATTTACTCATACATTATAAATTTTAATCCTTGTTTTCACTCGAACATTAGGTATGTTTAAATATTATACGCATATGCAAATATATATGAAGTGATGACATTTTCACCACAAATGTATTTCTTACTTGTTTCTCTCTTATTTTACAGTATTGTTCTTGTGAATTTGTGACTCACAAAAAACAAGCACTCAAATATTTGGAAAAAGGGATTATAAAAGTTCTGTTAATATGGTGACAGTACAAGTTGAATATCTTACTGTATTTGATGAGTTCAATTCAGTTCAGTTTCAGTAGTTCAGTTTAAGGCCGGTCAGAAAACAACGCATACAGTCAACAATACAATATAAAATGAAATAAAATGGACAATTAACATGGAATGTATTATTATTATTATTATTGCCCATGTACCAAACTTTCCTAGTTGGTGGGATCCTCACTGATACTGATACTGATCATTTAATAATAAGATGACATATTCGTTATTTTTTATTATTTGTTTAAAATATAGTTTGACTGAAACGTTCTCCAGACTTTTAAGAGTGATGTTATTTTATGCTGAAAATATTAGGAATACATCTAATTCAGTGTTCAATTGTGCTGGTCGCACAAGGTGAAATGTTGCACATCAGCCACTAGTGGGCGTTCGGCGCCCACAGTGCTGAGGGTGAGGAAGGACTTTTGAACCTCCATCCTATCATTTTTAATCACTAAGGGGATGGCCACTTCCAATGCAATGACAAAAACAAGAAATTAAAGGGTTAAAAATGTTTACCTCAAGGCTAAATCACTAATGAAGTCAGTGTTTGAAACATGAGCCAGAAAGAAATGACATAAGTTTACCAAGTAAACGTGTTTTCTTTGTTTCTGATGACATAATTCACACAAACATATGAACGTTTATTCAAACTCTGACATTGCCTCATGGCGTTTCTTCTGACTCCACTGTGATGTAACCAGAGGAGCTCATCACTACATCTACCTACGTGAGAACCAGTGTGTTGAGTAAAAGCAGGCACAAATTGCGACCCCACCTGACTCCCTCCTGCTTCTCCTGACTCACCCGTTCACGCAAGTCTGACAGAGGAGTGTTCTTTGGTTTCTTACCGCAATTTCTCAGAGGGGTGACTCATGAGATGTCAGGTCAGCCCTACCAGGCTTTCATTTTTCATTTTCATTTAACACGTGAAGGCCGCGACACTCAAATGCATTTAATGAGATAAAGTCAATAATATCATAGCTCATGCTAACAATAGAACCGTCTGGATTCATACATATAATATCAGATTTTGATCAGACTATTATAATGGCCCACATGCTTGCACGAAAACACTGTCCAACAACCTTTTCATCTCTTCTCTGAGCAAAGATGGGCATAAAGACATTCTTGAACTCAGTCACTGGTGAAATACTAACAGAGCTTCTTGAATGAAAAGGCAATGCAGTGTCCAATCTATGCAACTGCTGTGGGCTCACATTTGTTGTGGTTTAATAAATATAATAATAAATTAGCATTCATCCAGACATCACACAGATCTGAAAAACATACTTACTCCATGGAAAAGTCCCATCATTCAACCAGCACTTTTCAACCTCCACTACATTCAATTCAAAGTATGCCGTAACTACTCAAACTTCTTTCGCTTTGCACTGGATGTTTAACACCATATGCACAGGCACACATTCAGAACAGACATCTATTGCTTATCCTATTTGGGTTCACTGAGGTAGCAGATGAAGCAAAGAGACGCAGACTTCCCTCGCTCCAGAAAGAGTCCCCCAGCTCTTCTGTGAGATACATAGGTGCTCCCAAGTCAAGTGAGATCCAACATCTGCCCTGTAGCTCCCTCCAATATGCTGAGGACATATTGAGCTACTGTATATATCTAATTCATTTGCTATATTCATTTGAGGTGCTTGATGTTCAACAACATTTATTTAAAGCAGAAAACAGGTAATCATCTATCATGAGGGTCGATATGCTTCTGACTCCATCAGACTCCATCGGCCCCAGTACTTCAGAGTCAAGACTGACTCATTAGCCATGCAGGTCAAAAGTAAAGGGAAACACTATTTAAAATTTTTTGCTTCACTGCTTGTCCGACTGCTCTGTGGAGGAAGACTCTGAGACACAAACACTGTAAGCTTTTTTTCTCCAGTAAAGGACAATCATCATTAAGAATTCACTGAGAAACAGAACTGCAGATCAGGCTAAAATATTGTGTAAATAATGAGGAACTCTTAAGATGCTCAGAAAAACGGATGCTTCGTCCATACAAGGCATGAATAATGCGTATCTCACCAGGAAAAATGAATGATGCAACAGGTGCTTTAAAATTAGATATTTATGAACACATATTTTAAATTTCAGTTTAAGTTTACAAAATTGATGACCAGAAATTTTTAAGAATATTTTTTAAAGAAAGAAAATGAAATGCACTAGAAACAGACCAATTGCTATCAGAGACAGGAATATTCTTAATATTATAAACATTTATATTATAATATAATAATATATAATATGTATAATACAGAAGATTTAAACAGTATAATGAGAAATAAAATGTTCGAAAAGAAACAACATCATGAGAATTACACATTTTAAAAAAGTGGACATTAATATAAATGTAGTGCTGGATAATTTTTATTTCTTTCTATTGAAAAAAAAAAGGAAAATTGCGAGGGCAAAACACGAAAACTAATGAACACGCGGTTATTGGGAAAACTAAACTTTTTGTTGTAGAAGTCTCAAAACAGAAACGCCAATATGCTTAATTTGTGGTTCCAGCAGAATACCTTTGTCAGAGCCATCAAGCTAGAGACAGTACTTTTCAGCACCAGTCGGCTTTGAACCTGCACTCACTCAAAGTGAACACCAACGACTGTGAGGTGGAAAGTTTAAAAGCTGCATGTCTCTGTGTCTGCAACTCAAGTAAGTTCACAAACACATCGGAATAAATAGCGTGCTAACCAGACGGCTGCATCTTCATCTCTCATAAATCACAAGGAACAAGTTTTAAACTTCGACAGCTCCAGCACTGACAGGCAAACACTATGTGCTTCTGAGCTCCAGCCCTGGAAAAACAGCCAAAAGGAGACTCACCTTTCTCCAACTGTTCAGCTTCCCCAGTTTCTTATCCTTCTTGTCAAAGCAGCACGCTCCCATGTTGCTGTCGAGTGGTGGCCGTTACGGTGTCTGTCTCTCTCTGACTACAGCATGAGTAAAAGCAGCAGCTTCTGTCTGTGACGCCGGGAAACGTTACAGATCCAGTGACTCACTCCGGACTGAGAGGGCTGACTCTGGCCTTACCTCACACCCTCCCTGAGCGTGTGTGAGCGTGTGAGAGAGACACACAGACAGAGAGAGACCTCTGTCTCACTCACACTCAACCATGAGGGAAGTTCCGCCTCTGTTCACTGACATGTGTTCACAGAATCCAAATTAATCTTCAATGTTTCTCCATAAATCACTCTTTTCTCTCAATGGGAGATAAGCGATTGAGTGTGCTGAGGTAGTTTTCAACCGGTCTCTTTTTCAGTATTTATTCAGGTTAAATTGTATTTTTGAGAAACGCAAAACAAAATTTCCTCGAGCTCATTGTATTGTAGGCACACACAACACAGACGTCAGTCAACTGAGCTGCAGCACCAATAATATAAAGGTCACACAAAGTACTGTTACACATAGAGGCACACACGTGCATTGTTTACCTCAGCAGTAAGAGACATCATATTGTGGAACTCACGTAACATAACTTCATTATTCAAGTCCATATTAGTTTGCTGTCTTCTGAAATTAATATCATGAAGGGATTTTGGGAATCAAATCTGACGACAAGTTGCAGCAGAATTTTGCAAGCGTTTCCATTGGCAGGCTGTATTCCCAGGCTTTAAGGGATGAAAGGGATACCTGTTCACATGAGATCTGCCCAATGGGACGGCCCTGAGCCACCAGCAGAGCATAAAGGCACCACACATGAAAGACGCTTAATCAAGTATTCTATTCAACTTTGGTACTTGTCCTTGAGATGGCGGGAGGTTACATTAAACTAGCTCAGGTCTCAGTTGAGACTGCTGAAAACAAGTCCCGTCCAAGTTTAGGGCTCTAGCAGGCTCTCCCACATCACAACATCGATCCATTTAGGATTCAACTCTATTCACCCCATAAGGGTCCTGGAGGTGCGTTCAGCTCGGACTCTGGCCCCCAGGTGAACCTAGGGGGAGACTAGGTAGCTGACCGGCGACTCAGCTTGACTCCACAACCGCTCCAACATGTAAACTGAATAAGTAACACCGAACCTCACCAAACATGTTGTTATGGCCCACATATCACATCAGGATATCGCAAAGACTCTGCATATTTATGAGCAGTCAAAAAGCTCTACCCTCTATACTATCTTATGCTAAGGTGTATAACAGCCAATTCATGAGTGTTACACCAGTTCTCAGAGTCAGCTACATTCCTCCTTCAAATCTCAAACCAGTGAGAATAATACCACAGCTCAGTTGCTTATCTGCTGCAGTGCTATCCTCCCAGTGCACTCAGCCTTGGAAGGACAGCGGCACTGCCTCACGTTTCAAGTATCCCTCTGCAGACTGCTACTGAAACGTGCACGCAGCAGGGAGCATCTGATACTCAAGCTAACAGGTTTGCGTGAATCAAACCAGGTCAGACATCAGAGCCCACATGACCTTGCCATGAAGCGGATGTTGTGTAACATGTCAGTTTGCTGTCAAAACAACATGCGTTGTAAAAAAAAAAATAAAAAATTGATTTCGCTGCTTAATCTCACTGACGGATCCAAAAGGTGTTTGTAGGTGACACGTGGTGTCATAGGATGACATCACTTCACCTACAGATGGCCATGCACTGCTGATGAAGTGGGCCAAAGTCAGACATGTAGGGTTCCTCACAATAGCTCTGGTCAACGCATCTGAATTTAAGATACTTTCATTGTAAAATGCGTCAAATGAAGGAGTAATGACTATAACTTTGACAAATTGTCATGAGAAAAGCTCTTGGTCATAAGTCGGAAATTATGGTTATGAGTGTTAGCTGTTCTAGAACTGAACTGATCAATCATTCCATAACAAATCAGAGTGGGCCGCAGCAGGCAGTGGCCTTGTCTTTCCTTCCACAGAAACTTCCTTTCCCTTTCTGGGGAATACCGAGCAGTTTCTAGACCAACTGCCTATGTGTACATACTGGGACTGCCCTGTGGCCTCCTCCCAGTTAGACACGCCCTATCAGGGAGGTGTTCCGGAGGTACGAGGGTGAGCAAGACCCCAAGCCAACTGAACTGAGGAAGGATCTCTCCAGCAACATGGACAAACATCATTCAATCACCATCCTGGCTGCAAGAACTGATGGCTCAGTCTAAGGGAATGGACAGTGTCACAGCGTCGGAAAAAAAGCAAGTGGAGATCCTGCGGGCACCAAGCCAAAGAAGAAGCCATCCAGCATGGCTAATAGTGAAGGAAGCTCTAGCATGTGAACATAAATTTCATGACAATTGAAGCAGTAAATAAAGCAGTCATTTTGCTATTAGGAGTGATCGGGACATCTGTAACAGCTGGAAGGGTTATATTATTACAGCTAATAGGCTCGTAACTACATCCACACTGGTGACTGATAGGAAAAGTGGCGTAATTATTACAGTAGTCGTGATCGCTGCATTTACATCATTGTTATTGTGATGTGAAAAAACACAATCATCTGTATGAGTCACTAACACTATCCAGCTGACTGCTCGGCAGCACTGGGATTAATAAAACAACCATTAACCAAACAGGCTGTTATGATGGGATGGCCATTGTCGTCTGAGTGGGAGAGAGGATGGGGCAGGAAGGAGACAGGAAAAGAGAGTCACTCGGCCCTGAGGTCTGTGCACACACATGCACACACAAAGCAAATTGTCCTCCCAAGTAAGTGGGCTTCCAAGAAGTGGTCCTCACAAGTACAGCTAAACCAGGTCCTCACACGTCCTCATACTGACACATATTGTGCAACCCACAGAGCGATCTCTTCCTGTTCTACAGTTTAACAAATCCATGTACAGTAAATAAACTATTCATAAACATCTTGATCCCAGGGGAGCTGAGTCCACAGCACGACTGACTTGCTACTCATGCACGAGCACCACAGTCCTGCTTAGTGGTGGTTACAGCAAAGTAATTGGAAAATCAACAAAGTCAATGTTGAAGGTCAGTGTCCCGCTTATAGAGATGTTGCAACTAGGCAAGAACATATGTGTACCACACTGTTCACTTGAAACAACGTCATGAAGCATCCCAAATCAGACTCCACGCATGTGTGTGCCTTGTGGCCTTGCTAAAGGGTAAAACACCAGGCAAAGAGTGCAGTGGCATCTCCAGCAGAGGCAGTTATTCGGCCTCTATCATGAAGTCAAGCTTCTAAACCCGATGTCAGAATGTCTGAGGTCACAAAGTTGTTGACTCTCCACAGCCAGACAGGAAGTGTACGTCAGTGGAGCGATCAAGGTCTAGACACTAAATCAACTTTGCACCTGACACATGAGCAGCAACCTGCCACTCTTACCTTGTTGGACGCCATGTCGCTGACCGATCGATAGGTCTGGATGGTCTCCAGCTGGTCCAGACACCAGTCCAGTTCCTCCATGGTCTCGGTGGCCAGTTTCTGGTAGGCATCATCTACGGACAAGCAGTCACAAAGCGACATGATTAGGACCGAAGCACAATGGCAGAGTGAGCTCAACACCGCTCCAGAATTATCCACCCTCCGTCCAGCACGGGGCACCTTTGGTTGATGCCGAGGCGGAGATCGCTCGAGGCGACTCGCGGGACTCCTCCTGTCATTAGCTAATCTTTTGGTTTTCTGAATTGAGTTGATTTCTTACATCATTTCTTCATGATTATTTAATCATGTTTGTAATAAACATCGAGTATCTGCCACAGTGCTGTTGCATAACAAGGCGCTGGACCTGCAGGGCTGCACATGACGCAGTATTTCAAAGGTTGCAGGCCAAACGACAGACAAATATTTGTCAATTGTTGAGAACGTCTTCCAGAAATTTCACACAGATTCTCACAAGTTTCGTGAGTAATCCTTGGAGAGATGTCATGAGATTGAACAATGAATAATTGTATATTTAAACTTTATAAAACTGCAAAAATATGATTTAAAAACATTTTCTATATCTACATCTTTTGTCAATACATACATTACAGTATGCACTGTATTATGTATAAAGGAAGAAAAATATGAAAAAGAATAGTATGTTACGCATAAAATATTCATGCATAAGATCCAAACAGGGATGTTGGCTCAAGGTAATAAGTGAGCAAATAGTGCGGTAACTAAGTGGGTGGCAAGGCAGTTAGGTAAGAAGGTAGTCTGGTGATGAAAAACGAGTTTGTCTGTTGCTAATGGCTATATTGCAATCATTAAACAGCGTTCTAGTTAAAACCTAAACACAATTATGTAATTGGGGAATATACAAATGCTACACAATTACAACAAATTGTTGGAGCCTGACGACGACCTTCTGAAGTATCATGGGACAGCAGGTCGCCATGTTAAGCATTTTCGTGCAGGTGTTGATACAGCTACATTTCCACACAGCAAAAGAGAGATCTTCTTTTGTCTAGGATGAGCCCTCAGTGGGACTGGGATAGTTCTTCCTGCTTGTAGCAGGAAGAACTATCTGTGTTGTTTCTCTCAAAGAGGAGGCCGCTATGAAACTTTGGACTCCAAGAGAACTGTGGAGAGGAACCTGGTTATAATCCTGTTTTGTCTTGTTCAGCTAACAACAAAGTCATGCGTCGTATGAGAAGCATGACAACATCGATCGCTTGAACACAGGTACATGTTTTTTGTATGTCAGCACATTTTGAAAGGGCTGACAGGAAAACAACCTCCTCACAGGTTCTCCAAAACGCAAACCACGTCAAAAACGGATGCCGCTTCAACATCAGACACTGGCTGAGTTGAAGCAAACACTGCCTTCTTACCCGTGTCTCTCTCTCTCTCTCTCCTGATCAGAGCAACAGGCGGCGGTGGGCAGAGATCCAGCAGCCTCTCATGTCTGAGAGAGCAAACAGCCTCGCGTCTTTGATGGCTACACGATCAGAGCTGAGGACACATTCTACGAGGCCACGCTAAAGTCGCAGCAGTCAACGGCCCTCAGGCATGTTGTGCTCTGCAGCTAGGAGACCACCATCGTACACAGACACTAGTGTGTGTGAGTCTGTGTGTGTGTGTTCCACCATATCTCACTACACTGATATATATATTCGCTCCAACTTAACTGTGCAGCTGCAGTTAGGAGGAAAACATTCCTGTGACTTGATATAGGCTTCACAAATCCTGCTGAGTATAAAGAGACGTGAGCCCTCACATTAAAATGGTACTGCTGCTTTATATGTGCGGATCATCATATGATGTAGAAGGACAGCTCTGGTTACCAGCATCATAAGACTTGTTGCCAATAATAATGGTCCACCAGAATCACAGCCAACCATAGGCAGCACTTTGACGTAATGAGTGGAAGATCACCTCTGCTTTCTGACAAACTAAATATGTGTACTTGACTCTAGAATGCTACATGCTCCATTGCAATTTACAAATGTGTTCCACCCTCATGAGTCTTTCCTCCAGGTAGATGCCAGATCCATTTAGCTACAAAGCTTGTCTAACAGTGTATCCCTGCTGGCAAAACCACACTCACACAGAACTGTGCTGCGGTGCTGACCCATTTCACCAAATCAACACCCGTGGAACTCACTTTAGTTAGTGTGTCAGACTAGAGTCTGAAGTGCAGTATAAGTTGGTCGTGAACGCACTAATGCCATTGTTTCCTACTTTTGTCAACTTCCTGGAAATGTTTCTTGATGATGTCCCGTATTTTAAAACAGCTCGGCCAGCTATACTTTTGGTTACAGCTGCCTGTTTGAGATCTTGACCTTAGATAGCGCATGGAGGAAAAAAACACCAATATGTGGGAGGGGATTTCCACTGTGTTCTGCAGACACAAGGGTCTGTCTGATGGACGGTGTCTGTGCCAGCAGAGCCGCCGTGAAAAAATAAACACGCGTAGAAGCCAACCAGACACACAAGTTATTGTGCCTTAGCAATAAAAGAGTCACGCGACTGTTCACAGATGAACACACACTACTTATATCATGAGAATTGTTTGAACTCAGACTCTTTAAGTCAGAGTTATTCAGACTCCCAGACTTGGACACAAATCTAGGAACAGTATGTCACCTGGCTATTCGGACCACTTATGTGAGCCGGAATGTGATCCTGAAACAAAAATCTCTAATCTTCCATGTTCATTGAACATGAGCATTGAAAAATACACTATTAATGTCAGAAAAATCTAAAAATAAAATAGATATACTCAACACTTGCGAAGACTTATTTCATAACTGATAATATTACTGTGAGTGCAAATGAATCTTTGCTCCTGACGTAAGCGTCTTTTCAACAGAAACACTTGTGGACACAGTTTGACAAACATCTCAAGAATATGTGCAAATAGAGCTGGCGACTTCTCGTGGTAATTATCAGGCCTGTTTGACGTCATTACAGACGAAACGTCACAGTTCATTAGCAGGTCAGGACATTTGAACTCAGTGCAGAACTACATTTTTTGTAGTAGTTTTAAGAAAGAAATTTGTCAAAGATGGAAAATCACAGGTGACAAATAAGTATTTTTTATTTAGTAATGCGTAAACAGTATTATTCATGTGTTGTATTGCATTTGTTTTTACT
Organism: Synchiropus splendidus; assembly: GCF_027744825.2. Taxonomy (NCBI): domain Eukaryota; kingdom Metazoa; phylum Chordata; class Actinopteri; order Syngnathiformes; family Callionymidae; genus Synchiropus; species Synchiropus splendidus. The sequence goes on from NC_071334.1 coordinate 35,495,932, forward strand.
TTATTTCTGCTTATTTACTTCCTTTTATTATCCATTTAAATATTTATTTAGCTTGCTGTGGAATGCAAAGCAAAAGACACATGATCACTTAAGAGGCGAGCCATCTTAAAGTTGACCTCACAGTTGAATCCATTAATACTGTGTTGACAGGTGTCACATTTCTTGTGACCATACAAGAATTAAATAAATGTGACCAGCAGTGACGTGGGTCGCCTGGCAGCTGCAGCTGGTTCTAGATGAGCAAAAGAGGCACATTCTTTAATGGCATCCCCTGCTCCGCCAGAAACAGAGCAGTGCTGCATCCCATCACCTTCACACAGTTACACAACTCTTCCAAACAAAGAGCAGAGACGGTGAGGCAGCGGTTGGCTCTTCCTCTTCCAGTCCGATTATGACTCTGCACGCGCTACATTACAACATCCTGTCTTTTATTACAGAAACATGGGAGAAGGTTGACGGTTGGGTTTGTGGTTTTGGATCCTGTTACGTTTGTTGATTTGAGCATTTGTCGACAAGGTTTTGTGGATCAGCGATGACATCACAAGTCTGTGTTTGGTTAGAGCACATTTATGGAGCCATGGGCTCGAGGTAATCAGAGCAGGGTGTCAACTGATGCTTCATGTGGCAGTCGACTATTGGGAAACTGTTCATATTAGGGACGTGACGCAAAAACAAGATTCACACTTGATTAGAAACTGCTTGAAAACAACAGAACTCTTTCATGTGTGCGTCTTAGATTTCATGATAGACTCCTGTCTGACTGAACCATTTCAGTGCCAAATACTGGAGTTGCATATGTCTTGGCGTGAAATCATATTTTTTAATTCATAAAAGTACAAACGAGAAAGACGGTGGGTAGTTGGCATGTTCTCGTCGCGATATATAATTTTGAAAAATGAGCACTGTAGAATTCCATATTTGCAGATCAGTGCACTCAGTGCACTTCCAGTCTTATCTTGGTCGACATCCATCTGTAATTTTTTATTCCCAGTGCAGACCACAGCTGCTGTGATTTTTATTGATTCAAATCACAAATTAGCATAATTTAAAGTGAAAATGGTCGAGAATTTTGTTTTGAGATACTGCCTCAGATTGCCAAATAAGTGCCGTTAATACTGTTACTCTCTTGATGAACCATATTGACATCATGGAAAAGACGGGAAGAGGAGAGCTCCGCCTTGCTCGCAATCCAGCATCATAGTAAATAATAATACGCCTTATTCCCCAGATGAGAGTGTTCATCACTTTATAAAGGACAACACTTCATCCTCCAAATTTTCTAACGCTCATAGCGACGCACCACCCATGAATCTAGAAAAAAAATGATGAGAGACTCTACAGCAGGGGATTCTGCTTTACTCATAGTAAGATATGAACATTTTTTTTAAATGCTCTAAACAGAAAATTCTGTGAAACGTGGACTTGGTGTTCACCTTCCTCTGCCTTGGTCTCCCTCTCTATGTCTCGGTCTTGTATTGTCTTGGTCTGCTCTGGTCTAGGACTTGACATGCTCTCGGGTTTGGGGTGGTCTCTGCTTCAACACTGGTGACGGCCAGGTGAGGTTGAGATTACTGGTGGAACACCAACTTCAAGCGGAAATGGGGGACAGGGGTAAATCTCTGGACGTGCCTACTGTACTTTTCAATTCTGAATATGGCATCCAACCCAGGATGGTCACAGCTACTGCAACGGGTTTTGTACGTTCATCTGCATGTCCTCATGCAATGACTATTTAACAAAATATTACGCAGGTTCTACAAAATGACATTGAAAAACTTGACAAGATCCTGACAAAAATACAAAGGAAAATGGGGTTTCATTACTTGCTGACCACTTGATCAATGTCTGTAGTCCGTGGTCAAGAGCTTTGGGTCGGGACCAAACAAAATTTTTGAGATAGCATAAAGTACAACTCCTCCTCCACATCAAAACAAGCCAGTTGAGGTGTGCGAGGTTTGTGGAAGCTACATTAGCATAAAAAACCTCTAGTGATGCACAACCTTGATTGTCTGGGACTCTTGAATGTGAACTCTCTGCCCTGCTTTGACTGACATTACGTAACACAGAGTGCGTTTCATTCACTGTGACCTCCAGATTATTTACATTCTCTGATTAGCATATGTTAAAAGAATCTGTTTATTGTGCAACAACTTCACACTCCACTGACCCAAAACACTCCCAGTCGGTCATGGTGTTAACGTGCACCAATAAAACCTTGTCGGACTCCCCTCATGGTCATCTCCCCCTCTCTAACTTGGACATCGTGTTCCCTGTCCTCCACACACACACACACACACACACACACACACACACACACACACACACACACACACACACACACACACACACACACACACACACACACACGCACGCACGCACGCACAGGACTTTGAATTACTTTACAGCACAACACTGAAGAAAGTGGGTGGCAATAAACCCTCCCCGGATTGGAAACCCTGTTGGAACAACATGCAGCATTTTATCGTAGCCTCCAATCCAGGTGGAAAAAGTTTTATCAAGGAATTTTCCTTGAACCACAGACGAGGCGGTTGCTACAAATCCGAACAGCAGGTCAAACGGGTCTCTGTAGATTATGTACAGTAAGAAACACAACACTGAGACTGTTAAGATTTCTATGGTTCATGAAGCACATTCACACAAAAAACGTTTTTCATGTGAACTAAGCGATATGAACCCTGTTGAACATAATACCATGCATGTTTCTAAAGCACAGAAAAGACTTTTAAAAGGCTCATTTGATGGAAGCGTTTCAACTTACTGAAAAATAAAATAAATAAAAACGGGAGCTCACGAAAACCTGCAGCTATTCTGAGGAGGAGGGAAAATGTTTGATCAAATCATTGGTTTAGGTTGGGAATAATAAAGTCAACCACAACTCCCAAGAATTCATGTTCTTCCATTGAAACTTCTGGTTACAGTTCCATTACTGACTATTCCTGGGAATTGAAAACGACATGAAGATTGAGGCCTATGAAACCCCACTGAAAATAGAGACAATTGGACTGTAAAGATTTATAAGAACTTTTTCACAACAGTAATAACAGATGAATCCCAAACTTTTCCGATTCAAGAAGGGACAAGAGAGTTCACAATGTGGGCGAGATAGTGAGATATGACACATGAATAAAAAAGTAAGGTTCAGGATTCTTGGTTAACAACTAATGTAAGTGATTCCTTTGCTCACTCACATCATGCACAGCAGGAGTAGCCAGTCTGGTTACCGCTGATCTGCAGAAATTTGGCTTTGTCAACAACAACAGAACTTCTTCCTGTTCCACAATACAAACAAGTATCCCATGAAACCAAAAAAAGAGTAATGTGATGAGTATACAGAATATAGATACTCACAAAATTGACTAAGCAGTGAAATTTATGCATGTCTCGTTGCAGAGCAACCTGGTTCAAAGTTGGGATCGTATGTTCTCCACATCACAGGATTTGAGTCAGATGTGAACGACAGAGTGACTCCATGACTCAGACAAAAACAGATATATGACTCATGGGTTGTTGTATACGTAAGAGTACTTCATTCAGTGTCTGCGATTACACGCCTCTTTTTGCACACTGTCCTGCAGCACTCGAGTGGCCAGGAGAGTGAGTCAAACCCTGTCACTTTCATATAACAGTCAGGAAACATGCTGTCACAATTGAACTCCCTCCCGATATTTGCCTGTTCAGGTCAAAACAATGCCAGAGCATATACTCTGACGTCACCGTCTGCCGCTCCAGGTCGACTCGCATGATTCAATCATGACACGCATGTGTGTTACGTGCACAGAAACAAGGTGATGGATGCACATGGGAGCTGATGAACTCCGCTTGACATCACACAGCTCCAGGCAGCCGACTCTGGAGTCTCGTTATCTGCGGTGATAGTTCTGGTGTTAAATGAATCTGCTGTTTTGTTTTCCTGTGCGATAAAACGTCAACGATGGAGCACCTTATCAGCCCGCCTGCTCGTGGGACTTGAACAATATCTCGTCCTTGAACCAAACCCTCCGTCGCTGTCTGTTTTGACTCCTGCTCTAATAAACTCTCACACGCTGTGGACCGGGCTTCTCTCCGCACTCCCATACATGCGTCCACACGCTAACACACAACAACAGGACGGGCTTTGTCTGTGCCACCTGACCTGAACTCTTAAATTTGGAGCAACAGAGATGACCGCACTGAATAGACTCATTGTTATCCTGACTGGCATTTGCACCTCGGGCTGATGACCAGCGATCTGAGGAGCCATGAACATTCTGATGCCATTGCCCTCCCTTGTAGTGTCTAGTGTTACAAATACAGATGTTGGGCAAACCAGGAGCCAGGAGACAAAAATGTTCAATTATCATCTGGAATGATGGTATCCAGAGAGCAGAGCAGCTGCTGCTTTATGAGTGTCATGGATGTAGTGAATGGGTACTCAAATACAAGTCACAAAGATCTCTTCACTCAACACCACAGCAACATCAGGAACATAAAGTGAAACCGAATTTCCTTTTTGACTTACACAAAACAAAATATGAACACATAAAGCTGTGAGTACATGTTCACAAGACCTTTATTTATTGTTCCCTTTCTTTAATCCACTTAACTTCTGGGATTTTCTTAAAGTGCTTTTTCTCTTTTCATAATGTAATTTACAGCAGTCCTGTGTTGTGAGCTACACGCTGGGATCTTTGATTTCTCCACCACAAGACTAAGGTTTGTTATTTTCGTCATTTCGCATCACAAACTCCAGCTGCTTTACTTGCGCCGTTATTGGTGCTGGGAGCAAAGGATTTTGTGATAAACACCCGGTATACACCTTAAACCTTTCGTCTAGGAATAGCAGTTCAAGGGCCACGCATCATTGGGGACTGGATGAGGCCTAGGGGGCACCTATGTTGTGGGCCAGGGAACTACAGGATGACTTGAATAGGACTGTGGCAACGCCAGTTGGGAGATGCCAATAGGATCATTCATGAATGATCCATTAGTCCAGCTGAGATCAGACTTTTGAAATGAATGTAAATAGTGTAGTTTGAATATGGGAGATAAATTTGAATTTCTCTTAGTCGGACTACACAACCTGGATAATGCTGCTAACAGCATGACTAGGGACCAATCCTATTTCTTACCCTAAACACTAGCACTTGGTTTTGAGTGCCCTCCACTATGAAGTCTTTGCAACCTCTTGCATCAGTGCTGATAATCTTACTACGTTTGGTGAACCAACGCAGAAGAGATGGGCACAAGCAAATCCGACTTAGCCGCTGTTTTGCGTTGATACATCTGTTAGAAGTATGTCGACGTTAACGTTAGCCTGGATGCTAGCTGACTGTTTGCTAAGAAGAGATAACAACATACTCATGAATGTTGTACAATTCATTTTGTCGGTCGATCCTTTTGGTCACTAACGTGTCGTGTGACACGAGAAGAGAGTAGTCCTCATTAGTAAAATGTCCCTGTTGTCTTATCCCCTTGAGTGTTAGGGTACGAACTGGGACAGGTTCTGAACCTGTATGTTGTCAAGTTGCTCAACTATGATCACACCGGGTGATAGCTGCACAAACTTCTGCTCTGCACCAGAGGTGTCAACTATGAGTGGAAATTAAAGTTTTCTGCCTTACAAAGAAGAAGCATGGTATTTATATCTGTACTGCTTTATTTTTCAACATAGCATCCTTCCAACTCCATATTCCTGTTACACCTAGTTACCAATCGGGGAACTCTTCTCGATCACCTAAACATCCAAATCTCTGGTCCTCAGGTGTTTCTTCAGCCTGGGGTAGAGATGGAAGTTAAGATGGTCACTGGGGGCAAGGTCTGGAGAGTAGGTTGGGTGAGGGAGAAGTAACTGGTCACAATCGCGAACAGCCTCCATCGTAACTCGGCTAGTGTGGGCTGGTGCAGGGTCCGTCTCTGGCTAAACAACTGCAGCCACAAGTTTGTTTTCCCATGAAAATCCATTTATGTTTAAACCACAGGATTCTGACAGCAAGAAAAAACTAGCGGAAATTACTGTATGAGCATTTAATCACAGGACGTATACAAGTCATATTCAACGTGAGGCCAGCTAGAAGGCCTCGCTGTCTCCTACTCATGATCCGATCAGCTATCGCAACTGTCCATCCACTATATGTGCACGTTCACTCAGAGTGCACCGGCACTGTCGATTCTGAAGGCCTTGGACTGAATTCATACAACCTGGCAACACAAGCCAGCTGAATTCTGATTGGATAAAAACTCTAACGTAGAAAAACAGCACTGGCATGTACTATGACTATGACATAGACAACATAAGCTCTGTGGAGTGTTAATATTTACTGTACATACTTTATGCATCTCTATACTCTACAGCTATCTTTATTGTAATACAAAGAAAACAGTCTCTTCTGAATATTTAATTTGAATTTAATCCAGAAACCTGTTCCAGAAGCCACTCCATTGACAGTTGAACCAGTAGGACTGAAGAGCACTTTGGCTTGTTTGTGTGACACCATTTTGAGTACCCAGTGGAAATAATAAACAACCAAATGACAGCTGTGAGGTGGACCATATGCAAGCAGCGGAAGAAAGCAGCACCATACACCATGGCAAACACAAGCACCAACATAAGAAATACTGAATCAGCACAGCTCACTGGTAAGGTCACTGGTAAAATCCACTGCAGGCTGCATGACTGCAGTAGACTTGAAATTGAAAAGTTGAAAACATTGTTTTATGAGTCAGTGACTGTGTTAACTAAAGGTCTGTTCACGCGTGCAGGATATCCGAACGTGATGGTTTTCCATGACGCTATGAACCCTACTTGGTGGTAATGAAATAACCTCAAATAGCAGGTCATGATGGCGCTCAAGGTTCTGATGGAGATTTTCAAAATTCATGGTAACACAAAACGGTTCAAGTGACATTGGGGTTTACGCGAAACACCGTTTCAGCGGCTCCAACAACATATCAAGACCAGCTGAGACGAAACTTGTATGAGCTGATAGGTACTCATGATGAGTAAGAATAGAAGTCAGTGTGAGCTTTCCAAAACAGGTCTGGAGGCAGAGCATTTGAAACTTTATTGGCAACACCAAGATTGCATAAATTGGCAGGCATCTTGTACAAAGAGGATCAAGCCAAACCGCAATTTTGGATCATCTTGATAAGTCATCAGGATGATGATTTAATTGGGCAGAATGCCGCAGAAATAAATGTTCTCTAGCACAAATGGAATGGATGGATGTTTTTTTTTTTTCCCAGTGAGGAGGTGGAGGAGTCCTAAACACTTCCCAAATACCCAAACAAAAGGGCCTGTCTGTGAGGCACTGCTCATCTGTGCGGAGCTGAACAGGCCTGCTGGCAGGGGAATACTTGAGGGGAAGGGCCGCCGTCTACTTTATGACTGTGCTGACGTCAATGGCATAATTCAAATACTTGCCTAGTTCACGCTTCCAGCACACTCAACCTGCTCTCTCTTTTTCTCCTGGCGGCTGGCTGCAACTAAAACCTGATGTGGAGTTCCCGGAGAGGCATCACGCTCATAGTGAGTAACAGGCTTAAAAACAAGAGAGAAAGTGAAAGAATTTGGCGCTGAAGAGGAATTCTCCTCATTCAAAGAAGGAAGTGTTTGGATTACTGGTAGGCTAAGTGTGAATTTATTATCATATAGGGTTTAACATTTCATATTATTTAGTCAAGTGTGACTGAGCATTTGTATCACATTGGCAACTCAAGCTTTACTCCAAAGAACCATTCCCTGAAAAGAAGAGCTACATAGTTTATCAAAACAGTGTGACAAAGTGCTGGACGAGGGGGCAACGGCTGAAATAAAGAGATCCAGATTTCCCACTCCTTGGAGACTTCATCTTTCTGCTTTTCCATGAGACTAGAGAAGCAGTCAATGTGAATCATCTATTGGCTCAATTGCAGCACTGAAAGGACTGAAAAATGATGTAATCTCTTGTTTTTATTGATAAAGTTCCCTCACTAGAGGTTGGTGAAACTGGGTCAATTCAAACAAGACTGTGTCTCCTTAGATGTAGTAGAGCCTGTGTCTTGTGATGTGGTTAGCCAGGTGAGGTCAATCATCTGAAATATTTTGTCAGGATTTGACCTGGTCACCAAACTAAGGAAGTTTATTCAGTCAGTATATTATCAACATCAGTCTTCAAAGGCAACAGACGGCAGGGTCACAAAGGCCATAATGAAAACCGATCGTTAAAAATGAAGGTCTGAGAACTGCAGTAAGAAACTGCTTGGAACTTGACTGATCAGAAACTCGTATCACAATGATGCCAAAAAAGCTAAAAAAAAAAAAAAATTCAACTGCTTCCCTCCGACCAGCTCGGACACAGACCTGGAAGTAAGTCTGTTAGAAGAAAACCAGTGTTCAGCAGGAGAATCGGCAATAAAAAAGCTTGTCATGTCTGAATTAGAAGGTTTGGAGGAACACATTCACCTCCTTTCAAACAAAATTGATCAGATCAGAAATGAAAGCAGAAGTGCGAAGACAAACAGAATATGGCAGTCAAGATGGGTGCACTTTCAGACAAAGTTCAAAGCCATCAAGAGGAAATGGTCAAGCTGAAAAATTCAGAAAAGAAACAAAGGGAGGAAGACACCCAGATCAAGGTGGAAATTAGAAGACCTCTCAGTGGAGATGTCATCACTGAAGGATTCAGCAAAACAGCTCCAACGTGAGAACAAAACACTGGATCACCTTTGGCATTTGACAGAGAGGGCACTGATTCTAAATAATGGAACAGTAACTACGACAGAGCCCCAGTAAATGTGGGGAATAAAAATGGTAGCACATTCAAATTCAATTTATTTTTATAATTCTGACAACACGTTGCCTGTGCATACACCGACACACAGGACTTTCCCAAACCAGTGCTCCCACGGCCAGCAGCCGCTGAGATCTGTGCCAGCGTGTATATGGCGCTGTGAGTCGGTTAAATACTTGGCACGGATGCCTGTCTATGACACTGGAGACTTGTAAATTTGAGGGCCATCGTCTCGCTAAATCATATGTCTGAGATACTTCATTTGACCTGGAAATCAGAAACAAAAACAATTTTTTCTACAGCTGAGGTGAAAGACTCAACAATTCTGTATCATACTCACAATTTGGTGACATATTTTACACACCATCTGAGATGGGGTGGATGCTGCCTGCAATTCAGGGGCACCTCCCACGTCAGCTGCTATGTATGTTTGGAAACCTCTAATGCTCTTTTTCAGGCCTCACCCTGACACATGAGCGTTTGAGGGCAGCGAGGATGAAACGCAACCTGCTGCTTGACGATTAGCTGAAACCTTTCCACATTAACTCAGATATTCAGGCTCCATTTTAAATAGTCCAGACGAGCCTGGCCTAGATTTCAGGCTGACACTGAGGAGGTGAAAGGTTGCAAAAGGACAATTGCGGTGACAAAACAAAAGTAGCTTTAGGGTAGCAAGACATTAGAAAAAACTATCACTAAACGCCTAAAAGTCAGGATGACCTCAAAACACAATGAATTCTTAAGTTCTTCATCCCCAAGTTCCTCTTCACTTACAATCCAGTGACCGAGTTGTATAGATGACTCCATGATAGTGTGTCCTTTCACCAGAGAGACACAAAAATGTGACAGTGAGGAAAATGAAAACAGGATAAATACATGAAAAAACGTCATCTAAATAAATTGCAACAAATAAAAGAATGTCAAAGAAGAAGAAAAAAACAATCTATTAAGTTAATACAAAAATCTGACAATACAATTTTTGACAGTCAGAACATAACTAATTCAAAAAACTCAAATAAATCAAAAAATACATTGACAATAATAATGCCTGAGCAAGTGTTCAGTCTCTCTTGTTGCACCACGAGGATGCACAGAACAAAACTTGTGTCATAAGGACAACCCGTGGAGTTTCTTCTTACGTAACACCAGTCTGAGAACTAACAGGATCAGCGATGCCTGTGGTCTGCTAATGGGGGCCACACTAGTGCTGGAGGTTGAAGGTAAAAGTCGAGAGTGCAGCCGGGGCTGTGACACACTAGTGTGTCTTTTCCATCACAAGGACTCCAGATCGCATGCATTGCAACATTGCATAAAAACTCTCTAGGGAGTTTAAAAGCATCGATCAGAAAGATTCCAGCAAGATTATAACACGGTCACACAGCAAAAATAACTGATCATGACCACTTGCTTGCTGGCCCTCTCTCCTTGAAGACAGATGCTGATTTGCAGATCCCCCATCAGGCACCCTTTACAGTGACTGCTGCTGCTTTATTTCCCAGGCTGGTATCCACAACAAGAGCAAACGCGTTGCTTTTACCTCCACTGCCTAACGTGAGAAATGCACCTTGTTGTGAATTGATACCAACATGACATTACACTGTTACTGCATGACAGAGAGGAACCACGAGAGTAAGGATGACGTCAACTTCAGTGAGTTCCCGCACACAAGTGTGTAGATCTGAGCGGTGTCGGAGAGCTGGAGGTTTGAAGGTGGTGCGAGATATTCCTCACCTCCACTCCGAGAGCAAACATGCACTTTTGTAGATGCAATGTCCCAGCAAACACATGCACACGTGTACACAGTGAGACGTGCGTTTCTCATCGTAGCTGTGGTTGCGCACTTGAAGGTAGTTACTCATGCTGAGAGACCAAAACAAAGACAAAGCAAGACCTCTCCAGTTATGTTTACACTCTGATGTTCTTTCGTCCATGACATGGTTAAAACAAGCCAACGATTCTGTTGCTTCCTTTACTTTGCACGTGTCTTTTCCATCACTGTCCTCGATGTTCTCAGGATCTTTACCTGAAATTAAGTGGAAAATGGTGCAACCGCCACCCGTTAAACGCCAAATTTCAAGGTCCCCCTACATCCTATTGAACGAACAAATGAATATTTCAGTCCTGCATCAAACATACAACAACAATTCTTTCATCATCAACCTGATCCCAGGGCTCAAAAAGAAGCAATGAGAAGAACAGCTCTCATCATGTCTGATAAACCACTGCTGGTGTTGGATTAAAGCTGTTAGCTGCATTGATCTTATTAGAAATGTTGAGTGTTTCCAATGGCACGGCCAGATACATGTATCTGATGTGGATGAAATAAGCATGAAAACACATTCTCTCACTTGATCAAAAGGTAAGAGATGAAAGGGGGCAGTATTTTGAATGACCAGTTTAGTTTTAATGTGGTGTCAGATGGTTCTTTTAATAAGCTACTTGCAGGTACTTTCTATGTGAACTGAGTTAGCACCACAGAATGCTGGGTCCTGTGAAGTACAGTATTTACACGATGACAAAGCCGCTGAATTCAAGCAGCACTGATGCTCTAGCCATATGTAGTCAACACTGCATATGACACTGAATTCTATTTGAATTCTATCATTCCTGTCTCTGTGAAATTGTTGACTCCATTCATCCAAACTAATGCTACTACGCTGTGTTCATGCTCAAACATTAAGCAAACTGTACTGAAGTACTATAACAGGGTGTTTGTTCTTCCCATCTCTACCTCAGCTGTGAATGGCTCCTTTTCATTCATCCTGGGTTGAACACTATGACTTTCAGATGAATAAAGAGAGACGATGTAACACAGGTGGAAAGTAACACAACAAGCCTGTGTGAAACTGTTGAGTGAATTTTGTTTTATATGTAAAAAGTCCTGTACAAATGAGCTTTACATTTGAATCTATGAATTTAAAATCAGTATTAATTGAATTACTGAAGCCTGGTTTGTCAACTGTTTCTATATTGTGTTGTTATATTGTGTTGATTAAATATCGTGGACAAGGCAACGACAGAAGAAGTCAAATTTTGAGGGAAAGCCAACACAAACAAATAAAAATCCCTTCTTCAACTTCTCAGCAAAACAAGCAAATAAAAAGTGCACCAACAAAAAAAGGGCTGGACTGGAGAGACCTGTTTCTGTCACAGTTTCAAACCTCAAGGCTTTTTATTTTTAAGCAACATTAGGGCCAGCCTTCCAGATGTTTATCAGTACAGTATAATTAAACAGGTTTTGGGGCTCAACACTAATAACTCAACACAAACTGATTTTCCCCAAGTTACTGAAGATCACCAGAATATTCATTTCTGACATCGGGATCTGAACTGAGCGTGGATCAATCAAGACGCTCCGTATTACGCTGCTTGTTTCCGCTACTTAATAAACAACACACTTTCATGTTTAGTTTTGGCTGTGAAACGCCACATTGTGTTAGAGCCGTGGCGGAGCTCCGTCATCAATTCAGTCCTGAGGTGAGGACGACTTGTCGCGCGGCTGATGACAACTTCCTTGAGACCTGCTTCATCATGGGTCACAAACCAGCTATGTTGCGCAGAGTGCCGCCAGCAGAGAAGAAAAAAAAAGGGCATCGCCTGAGGCGCAGAGGTGCGAGGCTGCACAGCAGGTGGCGAGTTGGACCCACCCAAGTCAGAACCCGTAGTCTGAAAGCGCCCTAAAAGGTGTCTAAAAGGGTGGTTTGGTTGCCTGAGAATGTCATCACTGCTTCTTTATAGATGTGGCCTCCAGTCGTCGCAAGACAATGTAAGGTCACGTAAAAGAAAGACAGAGGTAGGGGTTTGGTAAGGCAAGGGATGGCGCTCCTTTTGTTCAACACGTAGCAACGTGTCAGTTGATCAAGTGACATCCAATGTAATTCATTGAGCATCCCCACGTCTTCCCGGTGTGCAACATGTCTTCACCGCTTGGAAGGAAAACGTTTTTTTTTCACTCCATTGAAACACCTATGCAATGTTGAAGGCTGCTTGTGGCATCAGTATAGACGCATACACAGATGACTCTGTCTCCTGAATGTCCTGGTAATCATTCATATCCTTGGCATAGGAAGAAAACTCCTGAATTTGGTTGGCTACTACCACAACCCTACCGTTGAGAAGCTGGAGGTCTGGATTCATACAGGAACAACAACATATGATCTGTCTGGTCCAGTGTTTGTTTTTCAGTCTAGTTCTATTTGTTTTCAGCTGAATCCTATTTAATAAACCCGTGTCCGGGGTTCACTTTGAAACAAGGGTTTCTATTCAATAAAAGGTGTTGGCGGTGCTGTGATGACCTCTTTATGGTGAATGCTGCATCTCATTTGGGGAAGAGAATGGAGTTAGAGTCATTACCAGCCGGGTCAACGCTTCAGATGTCTGACCAAGTGTAGTTTATTATCCTCTCCAGCCCTCCACTGGGCGCTTCACTCTCACACCTTGGCTTTTATTCCTGTTTGTAGTCTAATGGGCACTTTTGTTTTACGTGTCATCCTCACACATTCTTTGCGGCACAACGATCCTCTCAGAGCAGCAGAGTCCTGGATTAACCCTTCACAGCAGACGGTTATGTCATAGTCGGACAACTTATCCACCCACTGATGTTTAGATTGGTGTGGATTGATTCAGATGAATCATGTCATTTATTCTAAAATCTATTTCACAACTGATTTCTGCATGAGCATAGACAAGGCAGTTAGTCAGCTTAGTTGTCTGCAACCCGGGTCACATTTACCTGATGCTAATGTACTGTAAGCATGCACCAAGGACAAACATGTTGGAGGGGGCACAAGGAGACAGATATATGCATATTTATAGACCACTGCATATTTACCGCCATGATATTTCTTGTATCATTGTGTTTTGCAGCAGCTGAGACAATGACTGAGGGACTACCGTACATATATGGATATGTTTGAAATAAGTGAGTGGAATGTAACGCTGCAATCAAATGCATCCTTACAAGACTACAAGAGAAGCTTTGGAAGTTATGTGAGTACGCTGCGTTCTGTGTTAATCCGCCTATCCACACGAAAACACATCTTTTGCCATCATGTCAACCTGTCCAAGCTCAGACACGATGAGCTCAGTCCATGCTCTCAGATATAATGGAGCGACAGAGCCAGGACATCATCATTTTCAATAATGTGAAGTATGGTCGTACAGACCATGACAAAAACCTGGGTTTATAAAACTGGAACTCAGGTTTGAAAAAGTTGTAGACTGAAAATGCGGGCACTGGGTGGACAACTGGCCTATCGGACACAAGACAGGTGTAGAGGTGACCAACTCTGTCTTCATATGGAAGGACCTAATGTCTGGTCAAGGCATCAGTTTGTTTTAAGTGACACGTTGCTGTTTTTTACTTCTGTAAATATTTATCCTTTCTCACGAATCCCTTTTTTATGAGACTTTTTGTGCACTCCAGGCTACTGTAGATCAATCTACTTGCGCGACTTATTTGAGCTGAAATAGATATAGCAATATGTTTCTTTTACATGTGACTGTCCACTGGTGTGCACGTCATAACTCCCACTATCACCCAAACTACTTTCTAATGTGTCATAGTGTGGCGATGTGGGTGTTTGTTACGTCACAGACTATGTCCCATCAGTTAAGTTCTCTGTGTCACAGGTGATGAAAAAAAAGTGTGTTTTCTCCATTGCTCCTTTTTGTAACTGGGCAGACAATGTTTTTCAGTTTCGTTTAGAGAGAAATTACTGAATCATACTCAGGTTACATCATATTGAATATCTGTTGCAGGCGCACACACGCAGCAGTTACCTGTCATGCCACACACTGGCATTAGAATGATGTTCATCACACACAAACACACAGACTGAAGGTAAACACTGTTATCTGTTATGCTTGGCAAAGAACAGCTTCTTCTGTCAACACTGATTTCTGTCACGATACATCACACATGGTCAGATTCCATGAGCGTAGAACTCCAGACCCTCCACTAACGGTTAGTGACACGTCGAGAGTGTACGCAGGTATGACAAGGTCGGTGCACACTTTGTACTGGAGTGGAGATAAAACCCCAAGTGCACTACGATCGCCATCATGCTCAATGACACCAATGACGTCTGACCTGAACATTTACTCTTTACATGCGAGATTAAGTTGGACTTGATGTCGCCAGCAAGTGCAAGATCAAGACACATTCAGTATCTCACTTTATATGTCCCCAAGTATGTCTACTATGTCTTATGTAATAGTTCAGTCCCGTCTTTCCATTTGTATCATCAGACTTCAGTATCGTACAGAAAGGAATTCAAGGTCATTCATAACGTAGTTTTGGTTCATGATGTCAGTCAGTCAGTATCTTTACAAGACTCCTGGCCATGTAACCATGTATATACTGGTCAGTTGGCCAGAGCAAACCTCCCAAAGGGTTCATGAATCTCTGCCAGTCAGTATACTCTCAATGTGATGATATTCTTGCTGCATAAAAGTGATTGTGTGGAGCCTATCCCAGAGTCCATTAGGCAAGAGGCAGGAATACATCCTGGACAGGACACACCTATATTTAGAGAGTCCAATAAACAGAGTGAGCATGTCTTTGGATTGCGGGAGGAAACCAGGAAAACATGCAAACTCCATGCAGGAATCGAACCGCAAGGCGAGAGTGCTGGCCACTAGGCCACCGTGAGGCCCCTGTCTGAAACATAATGAAGTATGAAAGTGGCCATGCATGTGATATATTTGAAAATGAAAAAGCGGTAAAGCAGACATGTCAGAATTTGTTACCCTTTGTTAACCAAAAGACATTTTTTTGGACCCAATATTATTGCCCTGCACATATTTTATACAAGGAATTTGCGATCAAAATATTCCAGGGGCAATGAGCTCAAAAAATAAAAAGTCTGAACTTGCGGACTTAATGCATTCCAGATATGAGTGTTTCCAGTGTAGCAGAGTTGAAAAACTACAGTGTACAGGAGCAAGAGCATACTGGAATCTTGTTTCAAACAAAAGGAATTGAGAAATGCATGAGCCTTGGGACTTGGTCACTTGATGCGAAAGTCCTTAAAAGGCTGGAAAAATACTTTGAAATAATGAATTAATTATTAATAGTAGAAGATGATCAAAATAAAATTATGCTGTCAGATAAGATTTTTGTACGTTTCATGTCATTTTAATTCCATGTTTCATCTTGCATTTTTCTTTAATTTGGTTAGGGTTATGTTAAGATGTTGGTCAGAGGGGGACCACCGTGACCCGCTCGCTGCTCTCCCGGGTCTGTGTGAATTTGTCAAAAACTCTGACCCGTAGAAGATATTTAGGTCACACCCCTTAGCACCACATGAATATTCTAAACACTCAAAGAGGTCACTTCCTCTGTGTCACTCTGAAACCTGGAAATAATAACAATTTTGGGCTCATCTATTCCCTGCCTTGGCCAAACCATGTGCTGTCTGCTGAGACCATGACACACTCCCGAGGAAATCATGTGTCCCTGCAGAGTGACAGAAGAATTGTTGAGTTGGAAAAGCCCCGTGGTGGTGGTGCTGGAGGATGTCCGAACACCTGGCTTTGTCCATGGGATGAAGTCACTGCTGTCCCACTGGCCTCTTTCCTCATTTATGTCACAATGCTGCCTAGCAAGGACTTGAGGACTTCCTTCCAGCACACGTTCACACACGTCACCTTTCCTTCAGACAGTCACTCAGTTATGGCCGTACACAGGTCTCAAGTTACCACTGCTCCTAGTCTCTTTTCAAATTCAGGTGTATTCATCAGCCTTCTCCAACACTTCAGAACATGAACAGTGCACAACATCATTGATATCCACACTACCGTCAGGCCGGTGGCTGTGCCTGGATGCAGATTGTGTAGTTTTAAAGCACAGCTGTTTGAAATGTTTGACACAGGTCCCTGAATCTGAACGCTAGAGTGGGACTGCTCTCTCCAAGCATGCAGGTTTATTATATGATGACCACCTCTGTAGGGTTTTCACCTACATGCAACTTTAAGCGCATGTGGAGGGTGCTATAAAAATCAAGATGGGTTGTGGTTTCAAAGTCTCTCTGGCATTAGTTACTGTCATAATCGCTGTCACACTTAATCCCGTCCACTTATTTTAATTACATAAATGTTGGTGAGTAAACTAAGCTTTGCTTCTCTCCTGTCAGCTGTTTAAACATTTACGTGCTGTTTCTCTTCGGTTTCCCCTCTCAGCCTGCCCTGGGCCTCAGCCTGGGAACAAAGGGATTAAAAGTCACCCACAAGTTTTCAACTCACATTCAGTTTATTTTCACACAGCGCCTTGGTGGACAAACATGACGTGGGATGAGGTTTTTTTCCTTTTTTGTTTGAGAGTTGAACCCTCTGTCTGTTACTGTACAGTCACCTCTGCGAGGTAATTAAAGCAGCAGAATGGTAAAGAGGTTTCACCAGACCAGACGACAGAAATACTGAGAGCTATTACGACCTGTTCCAGACCAAGAAAAAGGGTTTGGCAGACTACAGCAGGGAAAACAGGAGGGACACCACAGCTCGAACAGACTTGGCATTCCGTTGCATGCCGAAGTTTCGAAAGAAACAAAGTTGATGTACAATTTAACACAGAATGCCACCTAGACATACATGTATGACAAAACAGCAGCTCTTTCCTGGCCCACCTGAAACGGAAGACCACGTATAGCTATAACTAGTCCAGCCGACATTCGATATTACACACCAATCTGCAATTCATTTCTGATACTTAAATGAACACAGTCAGGAATATACTACCAATCTACCCACACCATTACCTGGCTAAGCAGTCAAGCAGTTACAGTTCTGCCCTTGTTATCCATGAATGGCTCCATCAGCCATCATAACTACGCTTTCAGACAGTCTCTCCCCACGGGGATGACAGGGGTCTTTGCCAAGATATGGGAGGACATTGCAAATGTACTTTGATTTCAAGTTGCAAGTCACCCAAAACTTGATGCCAAACTTGCCAGGTTTCATTGCAATGTACTGTAGGAAACAGCAGCCAGATCTGACGGGAAAAGCGGTTCTCGCATGACAAGATTTGCATGCAGTATCCAGACAGGTGAGAAGAGTTACTGCTTCCCTCCTCCCACTTCAACGGTCCCATGACCATCTATCATAAAACATTCTTCCAAATCTTCCTTCAAGCATGAAGTGCATAAAGATAAGTATTCGAAAAGTGCCATGTGATGCTGTCATAATCATGTCAAATTTATAGAACAACTCCCTGGAGGTAAGTGTGACATGTTTGGGTTCTTCTGAAGACTAAAATAGGAAGACGTTAAAATGTGATCTGTGCACAGAAAATATTGCACTTTGTCCTGTTATTCTCGTCGTCTGATGTCACATGTTCAAGCTAAACTACAGTTATCTTGACAGGGCAGCCTGTCAGTGGAGATCACATGATCGAGATGTACATCATGTGGTCGAAGCTGTTCTCAGGGAACCAGTGCTTAAGAAACTATAATCATTCTCACATTTGATCACGGTAAAAAGCCAGAGTGAAACATGATAATGTCAAGAAAGATCAACCCGAGGGAAAAAAGTGGCCAAACTGGACAGCATCCTACCCTAACTGGAAGCCAGGGCCTCAATATGATCAGAAGCGCTCAGAAGGAGAGCTCCTCCAGGATGCTTCACATTTAGCTATTTCATGTGAGACTAGAAGGTCTTGGCCAGACAGGGAACACACTACATTGTCTACAAAACGCAGTAATGACATCCTGAAGTGTTCCATGGAGAAATTTGGACTGTAAAATGTGTCAAATGTAAGCAATGTTTATTTGTATGAATGGATATTAAATGGCTTTTTGTATTTCAAGCCCACATCAAACATACAACAATTCTTCCATTGTCCACCTGATCTGAGGGATCGAAAAGGAACAGAGAGAAGAACAGTTCTTATAATATCTGCCCCTTTTTTGTATTTTTTTCAGGTTGCTCTTATAGCAGTTCATTTTGATTTCCAGAAAGTAAACTTGAGTGAATCGTTTTGACCGTGTTATTACACGTCCTTGACCATTCTTTCTGACTTCAGGAGGTGTCTGAACGTGCAAGTCTCACTCAGTCAATACTCCTTTGGTAATGGCTTGCATCCTTTGGTGATGCAGCAGTGGGCATTTCATTAATAAAACGGCACAAGGACTCAAATTAGCACTTAAAAGCTAAAATCCTCAAAATATTGTGTACAAGTGAGCAGGGAGGGCCGACAAAGGATAAGAACATTTATGCAGGAATCTTTTCAGAAGACATCTTTTCGGTATACATCAACTGAAATCTCTGCTAGATGTATACAAAACTCCTTTTGATCTGAACCATGAGATTCATGTAGCTTAATCGACCTTTGAATTCCAAACTACGTCTGAGACTCCCTGATCTGTCTGCGATCTCTCCTGTCCTCTCACCCCATCACTCCTCATCTCCTCCTTCCAAACCTCCATGAGCATCAACTCTCCTTACATTCCTGCACGCACAGGTCTGAAGTCGACTGCAGCTCACTCATCATGCAGATAATGGCTGAGATCAAACATTGGACGATCACATCCGATGACATGAATCAAGGAGTCATACTCAGTTTTTCTGCTACGAAAAAATGTGTTTTTCTTCATTATTGTTATGTATGTTAATCCTGCCTTGAACAACCACCTCAGAAGTGAGCCATTTCTTTGATTGACTTGTTCATCTGTAAGAAGATATACAAGCCACTAACATGCTTTGATGTCTTAACATACTGTTAAGTTATATGCTCCTTGAATGGCTGTTTGTCTTTTACGTGTGCTGCCCAGTGACAACTGGTGACTCGTCCAGGATGTCCACCGCCTATCGCCCGTTGATGCTGAGATTGGCAGAGCTCCTCCCATGACCCTCCTCAGGAGTACAAAGCAGAAAAGAAGATGTATGTATGTACTTGAACAAAGTACAGCCTGGGGCAGCTGTTGACTTGACCAAATGCTGACACTAGGACAGAGCGTGAAATTTGATCTCACCAAAACTTCTTAACTGCTGTATTTTCACTCCATGCATTGTTTGGCTTTTTGTTGCTCAACAGGTGCATATTGTCCTCTAATACCTTTCACTGATGTGTCCTTGTTACTGTTTTGAGACAACACAAACCTCTTTATTCTTAGCATAGAATTCATTGTAGCCAGTGGGGTGCCTCATAGAAAAACATCCGTACAATAGCATGACACAGAGAGATTTAAAGGACCAAGTCTGGCACCTATACATGAACCACACAAACACCCACATGTGTGTGTGTGAGATTAAGGTCAGGAGAGTTTGAGAGCTCTTTAAGTCATAGAAGCAGCTTTGCAACTTTAGATTGTGTAATCATCTTAAATCAAACGTAATATTTAACAGACTTGTCAAGAATGTGGCGAAACATACCTGTAGTGTACTGTTCCTGCACTGGCTAGCATCCAGGCATGTTGAGACTGGACAAAATGTGTAAAGTCAAGCAAACAATTTCAGTATCTTAGAAACAAGTATCTTGCTGTGACAATCCCTGATGAGAGATGAACTCATGAGATGCAAACGTTATACATCATGAATGGCAAGTTTCTCCTCACGTCAGCCATCCAACATTCAGAGTGAGCAGTGAGGCCCTGTACCTGCCCTGAATCTTGTTTGAGATCCAACTTTGTCATGCTCTTATTGTCCTAGCCCAGGCGACCTCAGCATATTGTGTCTTAATAAAGGTTTCCACTCCCGGTGCCTTAAAGAGGTTCGAGGCACAATAAGAGCAGCCACAATACAGTGTGCTCTGCTGAAACAGTAGAAGAAGAGGTGATGACAAACATACAATCAAGCAAACCAGCAGCTCTATGGATGTTTCCACTCACCCCTGTGGAGAACGAGGTTACAGGTGAGACCTGATACTGACAGATGGAGTCAGTCCAGGTTGCATAACTCGCCCCAAACATACGCACACACACAGGACCATGAGGCCATAAGTGACCGTGCATTTACTCTCCTGAAGAGTGACTTGAAAACAAAAGAAATATCTAACATCTGACCTAACTTCTCTCAATGGCAATTGATCACATGAAATCAAATTCGCAGGACAACGTAGACAGCCGGAGATACTTTATCATGAGGCTTCTTGTGAAATGCAAGAAGAGTCAGAAAGAGGAAGAGAAAGATCAGACAGTGTGTACGTAGTATGCACGTGGATACTATTTTCCAGCTGTGGTGTCACAGCTAATGGTATTATGAGAGGTATTGTTTGAAGTCAGACATGGTAGGACATCACTGCAGGCCTAGGTGTGAAATGCACGACCAGCCAGTGGTGGAGCCGATACACACCCACTATGATACACGCATGTGTTTCCACTGCCCCTGATTCATCGCAGCTGCAGCAACCCAAGTCCTCAGCACACACACATTCTCTATTTTTGCAGTAGCCAGAGCACAAATATGATTTCTCCTAAATTCTTGAAATCCCACTTCTCACTATTGTCTCACATTCCACGATACTGCTATTGACACATTTCTGTGGACAATTAAAACGATGACTCTACAAGAGGAAGTGAGGCGCAATCTGATCTTCCTGCCGTCCCACTCGTCCTCTGCCAAACAACAAACAGGTGAATAAAGAAGAAGTTGAAGAATAAACAGCATGAATCAGGACTCACTTGGAAGTGAGGGGTTGATGACGTTGAGACCTTCCACGCGCTTGTGAAAGAAAGAGGATGGCGATTAAACTCCGTCATGAGTTGCTCTGACAGGATGTTGACAGCCCTGCTGCTGAATGAACCCTGTGAACCTTTCCCGACATCAAGAAGAGATTTGACGTGAGCAGACTTTGATAATCAAGCTAAATGGCTGCTGAGAGACCGCAAATGTGTCACCGTTCTCCAGCCCAGATGTTAAGAATCAGGCTTGTAAGTCTGCTGTCACAGCTCAAATATGTATTTATCCTCCCATCCAAATGACTTTTTCATTTATCGTGAAATTGTCTGCCAGTTAAGCTAGTGCTTGCTTTGTCAACGTGCAACAGACAAGTCGATCATTCTTAACAGACCTAAACCAGATGCTGTCTTTCTTACGTGACCTCTTTAGGAACAGGAGCTTCAAAGATTTCGCTTGTACCAGTACGACTACTGATGTCACTACCACTACTAATTCAGAATTTTGATTATGATTTTTGTGGCTTCAACTGCTTTTAAAAACAACTCAATTTCAGTACTTCTACAGTTACTATTACTTGAACAGGACAACTACTACAACTGGAGCTACTAACATTGGTACTGCATCTCAGTATTTCCACAGCCAGACCTATAAAATTTTAGTTTACGTTTACTTCTTACTTTAATACTACTAGAAATTATATACTTCTGCTATTAACAGTATTGCTATTCAAGTCTTCCTTTGCTAATTCTAAAATGACAAAATACAAAATAACTCACTATAATGTAACTCCACCATCAAAACTATAACTTTAGCAAACATTAGTACCACTTTTATGACTACTACCAATGAGGTTACCTACTTTAAAGCAGCCATTCTTTTTACTGACTCATGCTGGTATATACCAAGGGTTAGGTACTGCATATATACTAACCTGATTCCTGTGCTGTATGAGGGATGTTTGTCACGTTAAGCACGTAGCTGAATCATAAAACTTCATGAAGACCCACACAACTCACAAACACAATAGTTAAACTACATAAATACCTGTACAATCTCAACAATAACTACAGTCAACATGTTTTACAGTAAAACCCGTAAACAAGCATGGAAGTGAGCTGCCTTTTATTTAAATGTCACATTTCTTGTTTCTTGAGGCTGAACACACACACACACACACACACACACACACCTGACATGCTGTGGTTCAGAAAAAGGAAGTGAAAACTGAGTCCATCTGCTTTGACAGGAAGTCAACAGAAGCCACACAGGCCTGCTGACGTCAATCATAGCCACAAGACTGAACACACACACAAACACACACCAACACACAGACACGCACACAGACACAATCATACAACATCAAGCAAAACCAAGAATTATTTGACAAACTTAGAATTAACACAGAAACATTACCGTGAAAGAAAGAAATGTCAACATAAGGTGGGGCACAGTTTCTCATAAGAGAAATCAACGGACAAAAGATGATGATGGTCAGTTTGAGGTTGAAAAAAAAAGATTTGGAAACACAATTGTGCACAGAAGGACAGCAGTTAATGACACCCTAAAATTGTGTATGAAGTACAAGGGCGCCTCTGACCCTCAGCGGTCACAACACAACTACTGTACAAAGACAAGAAAAACCATTGACATCTGACAGGAAAATTAAGGAAATTCTTCCTGTAACTCCATGACCTGTTGAATACTAATGGCACCTCTCTAGAACCACACTTTGCTCATTTAACATACAGAGTACCCATCCCCAATTTTACTCCCAATTTTCCTAGGGGCACCTTACTGGTACATCCTCACATAAGAAGAGAAGAGCATCGGAACAGGCACAGTAAGAAAAATAATTCAGCAAAATATTTAAGTGAGTAAATGAGGTTAAAATGACTTTTTTACGTGAATAAGGAGCATTGAATTTTCCATAACAGATTAGAAATGTACAACAGTTAAATCCGGGTCAGAACTTTGGCGTCCAAAACAAAGGTTTTGAACACAATAACTAAATAAAAGAATAAGAAAAAAAGTGTACATTTTCAATTGAATGATAGATTCCTGGAATTTTTTTAATTGACCATAATTGACGAATCATGTACTGAAAGTCAAAATATAAAATATTATTGACTAATTGCAAATAAATAAATAACTAAATAAATAAAAGAATCAGCAGAAACAATTGAAAACCATTTTGAAAAATTATGACTATAATAATAAATAGTTTGAATTAGTAGTTTGAATCTGTTTGAATTGCTAGGAGTGTGCAATATTACAATTGGAACATGTTCACGATCTGCAAAAGTGAGAAGACCATATGGATCTTTTGGTCTAAAATATAGATGCTGACGCGCCGCCGCCAACTCTCCCCACATCACCACGCTACACACTCACCGTCGGAGCAAACAAGCAGCTCAAAAATGCCACTTTTTACTTTTTTAATCCTAATTCGCCTCTAACTCGATCACTCACAGTCACGGCAGAATGACAGATTTCTCTTGCGCTGAAGACTAGAGCTAATGTCACGCCTTTTGAAACCTCTACTGACACTTGTTGAACAGGCAATAGAGTTATAAGTTTAACAATCTGATGGAATGAAAGCCAAAGATTTAACAGCATACATTTATGCAAAGGAAGGTAAATTAGTATCAATATGCCAACCTTAACTCAGAAAGTCACATAAAGACGGAATGTTTTCTTGCAAGCCAATAATCTGTGAAAGGAATCTGTCAGGATGTCTACTTTGAAGAAGTTGAATCTAGAATAAATAGTCATGGTTTAACGCTGCAGCACCTGTAATAATCAGGTCTAATAACTAGACAATATAATTCCTTTTCTGTTCAAAGTTGCTCAGCATTTTCAATTGACCATTTTCAAAAAAATCGACATCAAGTGCTTTGGTGCACTTAAAATCCAGCTCATGTCAAAACATAAAATCATGATAAAAATCTAAATCGTGAAATTGTTTTTGCCCTACCGTCCAGCCCTATACACAGCCAATGAATAACCGTTGATAAAAGAATTTTATAATGCCAAACGTTTGATCAACTGTGTGCTCATGCGTGTCCAAACGATAGATGACCAAGCTTACACAACATTCCCCTAATTCATCGCAGATTGAAGAATAAATTGCAGATGAATTTGACAACTCACAAAAACTCTAAGTCTAATCTGCAAGCACAAACACAACAAATGGGCTCCAAATCAAATGTGATGATGGGGAGAGAGGAGTTATCAGATTGCGTGTGTGTGTGTGTGTGTGTGTGTGTGTGTGTGTGTGTGTGTGTGTGTGTGTGTGTGTGTGTGTGTATGAGGGGGTGGGGGGTTGGTGTGTGGGTGTGCACGTATTTTTTCAACAAGCTTAATGAGCCTGATGACAAAACAGTCTGAGCTACATGGTCTGTGCCGCAGACGAACACTGTTGGAAGGGAAAGTGGTCACGTCTACAAGTTTGGGAGGAAGAGGGTGAAGCTGGGTGGAAACAGGTAAAAGTGGAAAAACATTTTCCTGTGACATTATTTGTTGAAGAGACCCAGTCTAAATCCACTCAGGCAGCGTATGCTAGCTTACACAAAGCATGGAAGAGTGTCTTACCTGGCAGACAAACTCTGGTGATGGGAGGCTGAGTTACAGCGGCCGGAGATCTCCTGCAAGGGACCAACGTCAGAGAGGGGGTTTTCAGGTTGATAACAGATTCGAATAAAAACCTTCTAATATTCTGAGTATAGTAAATGGCTTCTGCAAAATGAATACTTGTGCCTAAGCGAAAGTGAAGAGCTAAAAACATACTGTGTATATATATATATATATATATATATATATATATATAACTAACTTGCTATTGTTAGAAAAATGTTGCTATTGTTGCTAACAATATGTGATAAGTAAAATATTTTTTTAAAAACTGACCAAAAAAGCTATCTTCATGTCTTTTTGTTGCCACGTCTCATAATTTAGACCTCTTCAGCGTTAGTACTGTCAGGATGCCTGGATGGGTGCGAGAGTGGAAGTATGTCAGAGTGCAGTTGTGGTCGTGCTTCATGAGACAGCTCTAACCCTCTCACTTCATTCAACAGTTTATTTAACTTTATTGAACAGGAATACTGGTTCTAATTGCCCACGCAACCACACATTTAGTGAATCTTTGCAGATAGAATAATAATTTTGTTTTTATTTTGTTTGTATTGTTTTGTGTCATGGAGTATTATATTTATTTTAAACTCTTTGGTAGACCTTACGCTAATTAAATACAGTGACTGCTCCTGTCTCTGGCCCCAAAGGTTTCAGTCACAAGGGGAGGATTTCTCACACACAAGGTGTTCAAATTACATCCCAATATGCGTTCTGGCACGGGTTCCTCCCATACAACCGTCATTTTTCTAAAGGATTCTTTGACATTTTGAGAGATCGCGTTTGGGGTGGACTGAAGCGCTTTTCTAGTTGGAATATAAATTTGTATTTTTTTAAATTAATTAAGTAGCTTACATCAAACGTTCATGATGTGATAAACCAACTAAATAATTTGACTCTACATGTCACATCATGAAATGTCAACAGGTAATGTGTTCGAGAGATGCGACTTGTGTTACTTGCACAAAGTAGGTCACCTTTAAAATATTCCACACAGACAGAAGAAGAAGAAGAGGCTCTCAGCAGCGTCTGAGGAAACGGTGAAGAGACGGAACGCAGCCTCACATCTTTATCTGCTGCTTCCGCCTCTGCTGTCTTACTGATCTCATCTCAGCTGAAGCACTCACTCAGCTGCGCTAGAAGTTGTCATGCACATTACAATCTGCACATTAACAGGCAGAATTCATCACTGATGGAGAGTTTCAATCTTATGAAAGCTGTGTGTCTGAAAGATAAAATGCACTGATAAACTATATTCTGGTAACGGTGACATCGGTGGAGGTCTTCATCCAATGAAACGCTGGTGATTAAACCCAGGTGCATCTTGTACCCTGTTGCCATCGTCTGTTCCGGTGCTGAAGGAGTGGGAATTGTTGACCAGTTTAATAATGATGATGGATGAAAAAAGTATCCCAAGAGTCTTGGAATGTTGTCGGACGGCAGAAACATCTGCAAAAACATGTACATTCGCTGATACATAATTTATGTTGTCACCTCATGTGATATAATCTGAATTTAATTTTATAGATTGACTTCTCCTGTTGAATTAATTGATTTGCATTGAATATGTTATTACGCAACTACAATGGCAAATTAACTGTTTTGGTGAAGGAAATGACTGCTAACGTCAAAATAACAACATCTAGAGGGAGGGAGATTCAATGTAGGGCCGCTACTGAAGACAAGGCAAAGGCACTTCATACACTACGACGGCACTACGACGAGAGATGGACTGGCCAAATACATAAAATAAAATAACCGTTTTGCTGGTTTATAGTTCCTGTAAATGCAACTGACTGAATGGACCAAATAATTCCACAGCCACTGCTCAGAGTCATGGCCCGTGATGAATAAGAGAGGATTCCAGTGGACAGCTTCTTCACACCACAGAAGATAAAATTCTAACCTTCGAATGCACTGAAATGGAGGGCGTCTGTCACTATATTTCATCTTAACAAGAGATTTATTCACAATGGGACTACTGTGTTCTATTTATATACACACGCAGGAGAGAAATATAACTTTAGATCAATGGGTACAGGGAAAGTAAATAGAAAATAAACAGAATAAATCAATAAATACCTGCGATGTAAAATGTGGCAAACAAACAAACAAATTTATAGTGCTTACTTTTATACGGTTATTTTAGGCAGCACATCTTCTGTTTTAATAGCCCAAATTAAAAGTACAACAGGTGGTGACTGTGTGTCCCTCAACCTTCCTCTACTCGACTGATGTGCAGTGACACCTAGCGGTAGCTTACCTACTCTCTTCCAAAAATGGAAAGCATTATGTGGAACAGCTCAGTGTCCCGCGTCAAAATATTATTGGACTTATTGTCTAGAGTGATCCTGGTCCGCTCTGAATGTCACGGCAGTGTTTGAGTTTCGAGTACAGCTTTAAGGTCATAAGGAATAGTTTGTGCAACAGCGATTGACGTCATCGCATGATGACATTCGAAGCTCGAGCCCACCATCTTGTGGTAAAATAGGAAAACCACAGTCTTCTTTCTCAACAGTCAACATGCGTGACAAGTAACTTACTTGCTGGACGCACACTGGACGTTGGTCAGCACTGTAAAGTTATTCCTGACACTTCGAAGGCTCGCCAGAACCTGGAAAAAATTTGAAACAAAAATGAAATTGAAACAAAAAATGCTTTAAATCACATTTTAAACACACACCACTCGTGAAAAGTGAAAAACACAGCTGATTTTGTTGATAAAAAAAATCTAAGACAGAGCATTTCAGGGCTTTTATTCACTATTTTATTCCGTCTAACAATTTAATTATTCATTCATTGACTATTTCATTTATATATTGCTATTTTATTAACTACTTATTATACTTGACCTGAAATATGTAAAATAAACAGCCTCATTTAAGATGTTTTCCAGTAAATTTCTCTATTTTTAGAAATACGTTTTTAAATGCCTTGTGTGTATCATCTTGATTCAATGTCATCAGATTAAATGTCTTGAATCAAATTATTTTTACTGTGCCTTATATATTTTATACAACTGAGTAACTGAGTACAATGTTCATTAGTTAAGATACCTGAGCAAAAGGTGTTACAATCAGGTCATCGCCATGTCTGCAAAGAAGCAAGGACAGCAAAGTTAGCAAGCGAAGGATGAGTATCAGTTCGTGTCCTGTGGAAAGGAGAGCTGCCGGAATGGTAATTAAGATCAACTAGCTCCAAAAATCAGGGAAGAAGGTTTCAGGTCAAAGGATGGGTGTCCCTTTCTGAGTGTAAATTGAGATCTAGATATCCATTTACCGCTTGGAGCGCATTCATTTGAAAGATCTGACACAAAGGTCACAAAGGGGGTCATATTTACACCAAGTAAATACTCCTCAAGACTCATCAAAAGTATATGATCCGTAAGATGAGGACGATGGTTGGAGTTTTGTTCTTGGATTCTAGTCTCAGGTCTTTCATGTGTACTTGTTGTACCTCCCGAGCCATAGTACACATATTAATGGCTGATATTAGTAGAGTGAGTGAATGCACTTGTTGTGTAGAGTGTGTCTGTATTTACAGTTCAGAGGCGATGGAGGAATTCCTCGACATGGACTTGGGTGACAGATCATAGTCGCTGTCAGAGCGGTACAAAAAGGACTCTCTCCGCTGGTTGTGACCCGGGAAGTTGGTGTGGAGGACCAGACCGGATCCTGGAGAGGCCTGGGGGTCCAGGGGACTGCAGCTGGCGGACGGGCCATTCTCCACATCAAAACTGTGAACACATGAAGTGAGTTCAATCACTGTTTTGATTCTTCACTCGTGGCCAAGAGAGGGAGAGCGGAAGAGGGGGAGTTGAGATCTCTTCCACATGAAAAGACATAACAGTGAGGGCAGGGAGGGATGGGCGGTCACGTGACACAGTCATGATCAAGGATTCTTGTTCTGCTGATGAAATAGCAGCTTCAAAACACACCATCATAGCAGCTTTAGTTTTGTCAACACAAACACACGATGCATAAACTCTCGTTTGAAAATTTGTTTCCACAAAACATGGGAGTAAAGGTCGTGTACATTATTTGGCGACAGATTTAATTGTAGGGTCTGCTTTTACCAAAGCCAACACCATGCTGCTGATGGTGCAGAACACAGCAGAGTGCAAGTGTGGTGCGTCTTCACAGTGGAGACAACAGAAGGTGGTTTCAATAGGCTGGAGATGTTGGATCACCATTACAAAGTGGATAATTCTAGGAACTCTCCAGCTTCATTATGATACAAAATTACTGTCAGCTATTGTTGGAAATTAATGTGTGATCATTGATTATATGGCATCAATTTGCATGGGGCACCGTGGCCCAAGGCAGCCTTTTTTGGTTTCTCTCATTTTTCTGCACAAAAGGTGGTGACACAAAGCACCTAATCCAACTGTGCCATGTGTCCTGCCAATTTAGGCTTTTTTTGAGTGGGTACCACCAGGGCATAAAAATACTCATGGAAACACTGATCTCACTTTAAAAGTAAAAATATTTTACAGCAAATCTCTGGAGGCCCAGTGGTTTCTATCATCAGACTTTAGAGGACATATAAGGAGAGAACTTGACTGAAATGAAATGGAAAATACCAAAGATAAATACAAAACCACCCAAAACTGAAATGGAAAAGTGTATTTAGAATCATTGATCGCGTCTAATAAAAACTAGCTCTGACAAGACAATATGGAAAGAGGCAACTGGTGGAGTTGAGGGTACAAACTGGCTTAAGAACATGTATTTGTGAAATAATCTGGAAAGCAAAGCGTGCGTTTGCAGCTCCACCGCCTCTGGCCTCCTGCCTATTGCTGCTTCGTCATAGTCACGTGTGAAGACGAGTCACTCCAGTGGACACACACACACACACACACTCCACTGAGCACACGACTCTTGATTTTTTGTTGTTCCTTATAGATGAAATCATCACATCATCTTACTATGAAAATCAGTCTCTGTATGATGAAGGTCTTAGACCCTAAAACATTGGCATGGGATCTGACTGTTTAGGTGAACGAATGAAAGTCTCGCTCATGTTCGGCATTGATTCCCAACTCCAATTTCTGCTTCACATTTTTTGCTTCTTTTTGCTTCCAATAATTTCTTAAAATCGGGACTGAACCGAAAATGTTGGTCTCCACAAGGACATGACACCTTGAAAACCACAGCCCTCCTCCTGACTGCTTGTTGTCTTGGTCTTGACATTTTCTAATATCCCTTCGGGTCTTTCCCCAGAATGCTTAATTTTATAGCTAAAACACATGTCTGTTCTGGATCATGTAGTTTTCCTTCAAAAAAAGTCTTGGTTTGTTACCTGAAAGTCTCACTCCTTACTTCATGTCTGACCCTGAAAGTCTATATTTTAACCCCTAAAGCGTCTAGTATTCTCTTTACTCTCAACCCAACACTTAGATATCTAGATTTTGTCTACACTACCACTAGCTCTTGAACAGCACAGGCTGTATAACATTAGAAATAACCAAATAATACTTTATTCATTCTGTTCAAGAGGCAGATTAGACATCAGCGCCATGCTAAGATTGTCTTAGCAAGTTCTCCAAGATGGATCTGCCTTGGCATAACCGTCCTCTCCCATACATCTTCAACAGAGGATAATCCAGGAGCAGTCTGGCCCTACTAACCAGCTGGTTGAGTCTGTTTCTGTCCCGGTCACTCAACTCCTTGCATCACCGTCAAAGCCACTGCAGCGTCAAAGAAAGTCCTCAGCGGGATCCAGTACACTCCTCACTGAGAGAGGGCCATTCTGGCCCTTTGTGTATAGAGCATACTCATGGTGAACACCTAACACTGAGTGCTGTGTTGAGTCCACCACAATGCTTGCAGGAGAGATCAGGCAGACCAGTCAGCAGTGATGGTTCCTCTGTCCTCCTGGTGGTCCCTGCCTGCCCATATAGAAACATTTATTTTTTTGATTCACAGTAATAAAACATTGTTGTGTGAGAGTCTCCCTGTCAAAAACATGTTCTCATATTGAGAACCATGAAAAGGTCTAAGTGCACTGAGAAAATCTCCAAACTACCTCAGGCAGAGTCTAAATAAAATCCAGTCATTTAGGGTAACAGCAGCTTCTTAACTCCAATCATGGAGGACAAGGCAGCCTGGTCGCCTGTACGTTTTGCTTGTTTTTCTTACACACAAGGGGTTGGGAAGTGCTTCCTCTGACCCTGAACTGATGCGCCGGGATGACACAACATTCCGTTCTCAAGCCGATTCTGCCCGAATAACTCAAGCAACAACACAGGTTCCCCTGATTGTGACTCACACATAATCGCCAGTTAGTTTTCTCGCATAGCGGGAAGAGTACTGAAGACAGAATCACCAAAATGTCCACCTGGTCTCCTCTTTATCTATATTTTACTGTGGGATTCCATATTCTGCAAGCATGATTCTGGAAATGGTGGCTTTTGCCTTATTTAACTTTTCTTTGTCCTAGCCCACTGCTGAGTTAATACCTTCTGGGCTTAAGCTGTTGCTGGGTGAAACTGGTGAATCTGACTTGGGCCCACTGAGTCAAAGTATTCAGTTCCATGTTTGAGGGGTCAGCCCACGCATTTATTTTGATCTACGTCTATTTTATTAGATGGAGTGGTCCTCATAGGCTCCGATGCGGTTGTCTGCATTGGTTCATATCAACATATTCAGGTTTCCCGCTGCGCTGGCGCCTTGGCGAGACACTGTGGTGAAAATAGTTGGATATTGGACAGACATCCAGACCAGTATTGGCAGGGGCGCCCTCTTCTGCGTCCCCATTCAGGTTCACTGATCGCGGACACACGGTCTCACGGGCAACGCTAATGCTACGACCCGGCGACAGTTAGGGACCATCAACAAATTCTAAAGCTGTCAAAGTATTAGTGAAATCTTCAACAAGGCAATGGAAAACAACCATTTTAGCAGAGAGTCATCACACAAGACAAAGGACTGACAGTTTGTACAATGATTTCGAGAATAGAATATGACTAAATGATCATTTATTTTTTATTTAATATTTCTTCAACAGCATCTAGGTAATGTGTCCAGACTGGCCCATAGTTCAAGTTAAACTGTTAAGAGACATGAGATACAGCAGACACCAGCGGCTTCTACCAGAGACGTGAAACACTGAATTTCTCATCTCTACGCTTAGTTAACTATTGTATTTAAACATAAAGAAATAATGACGTTGGAGACAAACTCCACTAATAATTTTCATCATTAAACAGTTTCAAGAGAGACTGTAGTGTCCAACTCATGGACTGGAATGAAAATGTATTCATCGAGATAATTATCGTTATGGCAGAAATTACAACATTTATTGCGATAACTTTTTTGTCCATCGTTAGTTGTCACCCAGCAAGGAACCATATTATTTGCTATGTCATCTCATGCTAGCCAACATGTCAATGTCTGCCATTCATTTTATTGTACAGTGGGCCCTCAGCCCTACATGACACGTAGCTTCCCTCAGTGAAATGTTCCGTAAACGCACGTCCTTCTTCCACACAAAGCTGCTTATCAGCCACATGAAATTCTGCGACATTCCATGTTAAACAGTAGTTTCTGTATTAATCAGTCAATTCCACGATTCAGCGATGGCGGAACTCATAAGGCCCAAGTTATCAGTTGTCGTACACATGTGTATTGACACCTGGGATGAGATTTTTGCTGTAGGCTGTCAGCAAGTCTTCATGGTAAGCCAACACATGACTGTGCGGGCGGGACTAGGGAATGGAGTGTCATCTCAAATATTCTTAGACTCTGTAGTGCGGCTTTCCTAGGACTATTCTAGGCATCAATTCATTTGTAACCTAATAAGTCCACTTTAGACATGGGAGGTATGCTGTGCTGCAATCTTCTGGAGGAGTTGAAGATCAGTGAGTTTGTTTTCAACAACTAGCATGGAAGAAATCAAACCATCCCAAATAGAAGCGCTCATCTCAAGTCAAATCATCCACCTGACATCCACAGGGAGCATTGATCACATCAGAGGGAACGGAAATAGCAGCAGGAGTTAAAGACTTACAGAACAAGAGGATGATTTCCCAACATGAATCAGATGCAGTTGCCTGAAAATAGACACTATGAAAACACCGTCTGAGAAGCCAGCATTAACACGGCAACATCTTCAAATAGCCATGAGCTTACAACAATGTATGTTTGTGAGTCTATGTTCAGTTATCTCCTCCAAAAGGACAAACACCTCCACTAAACCTTGGTCGTAAGTCAGTTATCCCAACAATTGCTGAGGGGGGCTTTCAATTTACTATAAGGTTTAAAGGACGGAAAACTTGGTGTTCTTTTGGACTTCACTATTACTTCACTTCTCTATTATGTCCTCACTTGTCTCCGGCAACATCGCATTCCTCGGATGATTTTTGTGTAGCTAAGAAGTTGACCGTTTGAGAGGATGGTTATGTCTTACTAATGTACATCAAAAACCTCTCCAACAGAACCCAATCCTGGACAGAATGGACCACACAGCATCTCTGAGGAAAACACAAAGAACTCAGAGAATCCAACTGGATACAGCGATTATTAATAGAAATCAGGTCACCAAGATAATCAGGACTTGTGCCGAGTCATTACACACGCACACACACACACGCACACACACGAAGGTTCAAATTCATCTGGCAGATGCTCTCAATTACAAGTCTTAATACACAACCAGAGTTCATACACATTCATGGACAATGCTGGACAAAGAGACTATGTTTGTCGGAAGACGGTTTAGACATTTGGCAAAATGGGACAGTCAAGATGAAAGAAAAGACAAACACAAGTCAGGGTCATTTAACAGGAGAATAGCAGGTCTCTGACGGTAAAGTTAAAATGACAGGACAGCTTTACTTGTGATGCTTAAGAGTGGAGAGTCTGTTAAAAACTAAACTTTGGATCACTGATCAAGGTTCAGTACCTTCTCTTTGGGCTGCCGACGTACAGCATATCCTACAGGTTCTTGAAACAGCACCAAACTCTGATGTATTTTATACAATAGTTTAAAGAATCGAATTTTTTACTCACACCTTCAGGCCACTCCAATTATTGTCTGTCAATCAAAAATGTTTTATACAATGGCAACATTTACTCATAAATGCCAAGATTTTCCATTTTAACTTGGCACGTCCCTGTCCTGCCAACATTCAGCACAGAAATGAAAACAAGCTGAACTTGACTGCAGTGCAAATAAACCACAAACTACAAAGTCTCACTGCACCCTGCCCATGAGCAAAGTATACACAATCCAAACCTGCAGCGAGCCAGAATTTAGGTCACCAAACTGAAAAGCCTTTTACCATTTGATAGTAGAGTGCACATATGAGCAGCCCCAGGCCTCACCATCTTCTTGGGTACTATAACACAAAAGAAGTTCTTCAACAGATACTTTTTTGTTAACATGGTTTGGAGCCATTGTATGAGCTGCAGAGACGAAATTCTATTTTAATCTCATCGTTTTTGGTCGACTGATCAATTAAAGCCGAGGTTTCATGCAGCACTGCTCATTGTTTGAGCTGAGGGAGACTCAGAGAAAAAGAGAGGGTCAAAATAGCTAAGGCTGAATCACTTCATGGACTCGTGACGGGAAAGTTTCATTAAAAAAATATATATATGAATCAAGAGACAGAAGCTCATCCCTGTTATTGCACTGGAGTGTTCAGGGCGACTGTCCAAACATGTGGTTAAGCCCTTTGTTGCAGGACATTACGTGCTCACTGGTCATGTGAGAAAAACATACTTGGAATCTAATAGGGCGATTTATTCACGCGCATTAACTCAGCATAAATGGTACACAGCCTGTGTGTGCGTGTGTGTTGGCTATGTGCCATATAATGGTTATTCTACCTTCCTACTTTCTACCACAACTCATCAACATCTGCAGCTACCTACACAAATCTCACTTTCTTCTGAGGACAGAGAATCAACATCAAGTGCACTTCTTTGATTCAATTTTAAATACATTAAATTAAAAAAAAATGACGCAACACAATTATTATCACTTTGGAAGTAGCAATACACCATTACAAGAGAAAAATAAAATCAATGAACGGTAAAAATATAATTAGTATTTTTTTTACGTGATGTACAGTATATGACTAATAGCAATAGATTAATTCAGTTACCTGAGAAATAAAACACATACAAAAATAACAAAATATTTTCTTCTCATATGAGATGACATAATATGGTTATATATAAATATCTTGTTCAAATAATGAATCTAAGTCAGTTTCACCAGGCACTTCTTCAGCTGCTCACTTTCTACATGAATGTTTAAAAGCATCAACATTATAAATATTCTTACATAAATGCAGTCAAGTCAAGTGTTAAGAGTCATCACACTGTCTGACAACTCATTGTTCTGAATTACTAAGCTTTATTTTGATCCCACTCTACTCTCTATCTTTGTAACTCATCACTTATTTGAAAAAAAATCACAACTTGTGTTATGCAGATATACTTTATACGATATCTCCATCAAGGTGTTTGTGTTTTGAAAAGTGGCCGAGGAATTTTTTAAAGGATTCCTTAACATTGAGCGAAAGGACCATTTTTGGTATTTATGCCCGAGTGCGTTTGGATCCAGGTATTTGTTTTTAAGATAGGGAGATAGTGTGTGCTGGGGGTCCTAAATCTAAAATACTGGACATTGCCGCAGTTGTTCCAACAACTAGAAATGATAAACTAAGTACATCACATGGTTTGAGTGACATCATGTCTGAATAGCAACTGTTCCCGGGTGAGTTTGAAAACTCCCTCCAATGTTCCTCATAGTTGTATCAGGACCTCACAACAACGCAACTGATGTTGATCTTATTAGAAATACTAACACATCTTCACCACAGCCAACATGAAACAGCACAACTCCTGAAAAGTTGGACAATACCAACATAAGCAACATGATCATTCTCACTCCTTCCATCCTTCACATCAATGAGATAATTCAATGTCAAGGTAGTATAAATATCATAATATCATAAAATATCATATACAAATATTTTCAAATCTTCATTTCAGAGTAACTCGAAGCTTGCAATAGACAGCCAGTGACCTCCTCCGTGTCCAGCTGAGCCCCTGGTTCGCGTGAGAAGCTGTATTTGATGTCATCCCTGAATAAGCTGTACAAAATGTTAGCGTGAGGAAAACTCGCTGTGTCAGTGACTGCCTTCATCCTTCCTTGTTTCCCAAATTTGTTCCATAGCTGTTGTTAACTAGCTCGAATAACTAATTCACCACAGGCATCATTACTGACCAATCAGCCACAGGCTCTACACATTTTCATATCATGAAATGACAAAAATATGTTTTCATCCTTGGCAGGTTTAAAAACTAAACAGTAGTCCACTAAGTGTACAAACTGAAAGCAACTGAAATATAGGTATTTGCATGTATTATACGTTTATTTGAATACTCCACTCAGTCAAAAAAAGTTAAAGTAACAACATAGGCACATTCAAAAACAACAAAAACATATTTGTTGAAGTTATGAATACAGTAAGCTGTGTTATCCTATTGTTTGTAACTATTGCAACTATTGTTTGTTAACTATGCTAGCAAGGAAAAACATTATATAATTGAATGATATAAGATATAAAGTCACATTCTGATTTGGCTTTACATTAAATAATATGCCTTCCATGTGCTAGTCTGATAATAGATAAACACCTGCGACACATGAGCTGCAGTAAGCAGCGTACAAGTTGCAGCACTCAAAAGTCAATAGAAACATTCCTCTGGAGATGACAAGTCTGCTTTGATTGTGATACTTCATGACATAAACCTTCAACTGTTCACATCTCAGCAACATACACCAACAGTCGAATAAATAAAAAATTGTTATGTTTCACTTTCATTTTGTCTTCGGACTTCCGTCTTCGTCCCATGTCTCAGCACACAGCTGGAAGCTCTGTGCCATCACCCGCCTTAGATTGCCCCTGGTTCCAGTCTATTGTACCAGACCGTCAGGATTCCAGTCTGGTAAAGGCTCCCCCACGAATGAACTCCTTGCATTCTTTAGCATCTTTGCTCTCATGTCTGAAAACCTTAGTCGCTTTACTGCTTCACAGATGTTAGCTCCTTCGGTTTGTTTACTTCCCAAGTTGGTGGGTTGGGCTCTCAGACTGGGTTTCATCACCTTTTTGAGTTTGGGTCCCTCACCTTCCAGGAGAGATGGGGCCGGGTCCCATTGAAATATTAGAACTGTATTGGAAATGTCACTCTTGCTTTAATTTGCATTAAATAACTAGATTTAATCTACATACAGATTCACTAGCCTAAACCTTGTCATATGACATGAGACCAGGTGATTGTCACCAAGAAACTTAAACCAGCACCTGAACACGACTCAAGTAATGATTAGCACATTTTACGACTTCAAATTAATCTAAAATGTCTTTTAATTACTGACGTTAACAGCAATATTTTAGCATCAAATGAATGGAAATTGCTTTTCAAGCTCTGTGGTGAACAAACAACTCACAACTTATGAACTCTTGAGCCTTGAGTCTTTTTTTTAATCAGTGAGACCCTAAAAATAGATCAAATATCATATGTGCACCTTGATAATCTCAGCACTCAACACGCATGTTTATTGAGGCAAATTCAAGGAATCAAGGATTTGCCTTATGATTGAAGGGGGTGTCTAACATCCTTGGTCTGAAAGGGGCAAAATTGTGACCAAAAACAGCTCAATTATCCAACTATGTGATCTCTTCTCGTGACTACTGTCACTCTATTATTCTTTAGTTGAAAGACTGAAAGACATAGTAGTGCCACCTAAAAGAACTAGGCTGAAGTGCATTAAAACATTTTCAGGATGCAGTGGCTCCTGGAGTGAGCTCATTGCCTTTCATAACCACTTACATGGCTCCTCTCCTTCTTGAAGGTGCAGTCAGGAAGTCACCGTGACTGAGCCGCTTTAAATAGCAATTGAAACATTGACACAGGTAGAAGGAAAGTTGAGCCATCCCATGGCTTACCTGACCCTAACTCTGTGTTTCTTTTACGACGTGACCACTGTCCAAGCATCTGGATATGCCACGGATGATGGAATATGCGCTTCAATTGAAAACCTCACATGTCGACATGCAACAGCTGAAGGCTGCCTTACAGGCCAGTAAGGACACAAAAGTCCACTTTCCCAAGGTCACTATATTGGGAGTCATGGGAGTGAGGTCTTGTTTGATTCAATTCGACTAGGTGAAAAGAAAAAAATGTGAATATGTTTATACTCTTTAAACTACTTGCGTTAGCTCCACACACGCACCAAGCGCAAGGTTAAGTCAATAGGCAAATGGCTTTACATGTAGCCTATTAGCGGTGTTAACCAAATTTGTTAGCTTTAGTGTTATGCAATGCCTCAACACACAAATAATGGCCACATTTCTGTGTTTCATTTCTGTGTTTCATTTGAGCATTAAAGTGACTGCAATACGTCAATAAGCAAATAAGTATGAACACATTGCGGTACACTGTAGCCCTGAAACCAAGTTATGCTACGCTGTCTGTCAAAATTCGTAGCATTATGTAAGCATTCAGCCAACAAAATATTCGACGGTGGACAGAGTGAACATAATACAACAAAAACAAAACATCATCAGCTTGGCAACAGGATTTGCTAACCCGACATAAGCCCTTGACTGATGTGTGAATGAAGCCTAAATCAGCAAGATTATCTTAATTAGTAATGAAAACATTAGCATTAGCATAGTGTCACACAAAAGCTACAGCAATAATGCAATAATTTGGGACAAATAAAGTGCTGATCATTCTACTCCCCTGGATTTGTCTGCTCTTCTCAAACGCCTGTCTATATTTACACTGTGGCTAAAGAAGTTGGGACAGTCCACAAACCAGCTAAACAAATCCAAAATGTTTGTTTTGAGTCATGAGCGAGTAGACTGCAGTAAAGCTTGCAGCGACACGCGTACATCAGAGTCACCAGCATCGACAGCAGTGTGAGAAATCGTGGAAGTCCTGACCTGTGAGCTCGTCCATGATTGGCGGCGTGGAGTCTCCTGATAACCTCCTCGCTGAAGTCAAAGTGAACCCTTGCTCTGGCACAGGGGGAACGCCGGTACATTGCCCCGACACACACATTCACTCACCATCCACCTAGTCGCTTCAAACACACTCCTACTATTTTGGATGATCTCATGTGTCTCCCCCCCCGCTGAGACGCTGTCCCTAAAAATTCACACCAGAAATCTATATGATAGAAATGAAAAGTTACTCAGCAAGTCAGTTTCTTCTTCATGATGGAACAAGCAGCTCCGAACACCTTGAAAACACACACGTCACGGGGCTCCTACCTCACACTCTGACACTCTCTGACTGACTGGACTTCTTTCCTCAGCTATACTTCCTCCCCATGGTGAATTGTAAGTGTGTGTGTGTGTGTGTGTGTGTGTCCTCCTCACTGCTCCCAAAGCAGAGCATTGAGACACAATTAAGTGCAGGAGTGGAATCACTGGAATGGAGTCATAATCTGTCATCACTCACAGCATCATGGTCTGAATATTATCATTTTAAATGAGAATAATCATGAGTTTGCGAGGGATGTAAGCATCCTTTTCTTAATTTGTGTGTGTGAAAGGAGGAAGAGGCGCCATCTGTTGTGATTGCGGGGGGTCACATTGTACAGTAGGAAGCACCTCAAATCCTACAGGACAGATTGCATATGGAAGATACTGTTGAGCACATAAGACAGAAGATTGTGATGTCACTAAACAGAAGGACAACAATCCAGACTATGCATTTAGAACTTAGCTTTTCTTTCATGCAGAATTGATTTCAGGGGTATAGATAAGTACAGATTTCTTTTTTCCTGTGTAATATGGATAGTCCAAAACTGGGAGTAGCTACAGTAAGTGGCGGTAAGTAGCTGATATGTGTGCACACCAACACACCAAAAGTGGGCGGGTGGGCGGTTTAGCATCAAACGTACATTTGTTATTACTCTTACAGTACAAGTGGCTCTAATCCAAACCGTTTTGAGGAAGTGTTGACCCATGTGGGATTCTGGGCTTCCTACAGTCACATCCTTTACTGGCTGTCGTGACACTCCACAGGAAAACCATTCTGAATCACATGTGCTGGAGTTGTCCATGATGACCGTCAAGACAGAGTCAGGGTTTTCCACTATGATTTAGAAAATGGACACGTATGGTGGTTTCAGTCTGTTGTCATGGGTTAAATTGGGTGCTGAAGCATCAAGATCTAGGGTCATCAGACATCTATTTTACTGCTATGCTGTGATGGTTTTCAAACATCAATTGCTTATGAGTACAGAGAGCAACACACCTTTTTGGTCGAGGAAGATAAAAAGAGGGAGGTTGAGTTGGTCTCTGCCAGTGGTTCATTCTCATACAACTCATGGCACGGCAGAACCCAAGTCAAGTACCGAGTTGATCTTTCAATAGTGCGAACCGGGTATGAGTCTCTCAGATTGTTGACCTGATTTAACATAGAGCAGCAAACTCCACAAAAAATAATACATGAGCAGCAGTAAGTTATTTTGAACAAAATTGACCATCAGGTTAGTATTATTGAGTTGATCAGAAGGATATGAACAAAACCATTTGTCAAATAGGCTTCAGCCACATAGCATGAGTTTTTAATGACTGAAAGTCAGACTCAACAGTTCAGACATACATTCAACATGTCAAAACAACACACACACTCAGTCATGTATCACTATGTTTGTGCTATAATGCGAAACGTAACCATGCAAAACAGATGACTGCTAACCTTAACCGGGACTCTGAACCAAACTTCAAACCAATTACTGCAAAATGAACTACTTTTACTGAAGTGACTGACAAAAGCTCCCCACAAATAGCATAAGGTGCCCACAAACAGGTGTGTTTCCAGGAACTGGTCCCTACAGGTATAGCTATACACGTGCAATAACAACAGAACCGGTGCTACGACATTCATCCTCTAATTAGAGTGAGCAAAAAGTGGGAAATCTGCTTCTGCAAGGCACCGAAGTCATTCAAGTTGAAAGGTTAAAGAAAACATTCAATTGCGAGGTCTGTTTTTACATCTTCATTCGTACATGAATGCTTGAGTACACTTATTGCACTTTTTCCACACTTACTATTACTGTTGTTATTATAAACATTGTGTAAAATGCTATATTTCTACTTGCATGTCACTGGCTTTACTGAAACATTTCCTCGGCACAAACTGTCCGATCAAAATTGACCTGACCTTGAAAGGAAAATGACTTTATGTATTTTACATGGGACTGATGACTAAACGCGATTTTTGGCTCTCGTGATTAATGATTTGGATATTGTGACAAACATAAAAAAATACACATAAAAATAATAAAAGATCAGTAATTGGCCAATGACACCGAATTGCAAGAATTGTACTGTAAAAGTATATGAAAAAGCACTTTAAACGAAGCACCTTACGCTGCAATGTCCCATTAAAGCCACTAGAGGGAAGTGTTCTACTACAGTATTTGCTCTTCACGATGTGAATTGCAGTGCGACGTTAGAGCTTCATGGGGAGCATTTTGTAAGTATTATAACGGCGTTTATTTGAAGTTTTATCACCGTAAATAGGGCATATGACCTAAACATTATGATAACACAGATGTTATACCCCATATGAATGTATTATACGAGGGCTATAACCACCAAACCGAACAGAAGACTGTGTCAAACGTCTCATGCTGCGGACGCAGTCGATGAGCAATATCGTAGCGACAGAGTGACGTGGTAATTGTTTTAAAATGTTTTCTCACAGCGGCACAGGCTTTTAATCAAACATCGAGGCTTCAGTGTCGAGGACTTAAGCACAGCCTGTCAAGACAGTCGCTTTAAGTGGCTTCACACTGCAGACGTGAAGAGAGAACGGACAAAAAGAACAAGAATTCTACATTAGTTAGAAAACGACGTCATTGAAAAAAAAGACGGTCGATTTATTTGGCTATTTTAGATAGGGAAATGTTCTGACATAATTTCAACCATCATTTTGTGTGTGGTTGTAGCTGAAAAGCACATGAACGTGCAGAGTCACTCTTCATGATGTGGTTGTCTGTTGATGTGCATCCTTGTCAGAGGTCTCTCAGTAGCTGGGGTTGACCTAACCCAAGAGACTCTGCTGTCTCTGTCCTGTGACGGGTGAGTTGACTTGTTGACTTGTTGTTGAGTTGATGCACATTGTTGCTAACAGCAGCACGTTTGGTCCTTTTGTGTGAGGGAGGACACTTGAGAGTTAAGAGACTTAAGAGTCACTGAACTGTCCAGCAATCTAAATACACTGCCTGGCCAAAAAAAAAAAAAAAGTTGCTGCCAAAGAAAAGGCTCATATACTCTAATATTTTGTTGGAGCGCCTTTAGCTTTGATTACAGCACGCATTCGCTGTGGCACTGTTTCGATAAGCTTCTGCAATGTCACAAGATTTATTTCCATCCAGTGTTGCAACTTTTCACCAAGATCTTGCATTGATGATGGTAGAGTCTGACCGCTGCGCAAAGCCTTCTCCAGCACACCCCAAAGATTCTCAATGGGGTTAAGGTCTGGACTCTGAGGTGGCCAGTCCATGTGTGAAAATGATGTCTCATGCTCCCTGAACCAGGCATTGTCATCTTGGAATATGCCCGTGCCATCAGGGAAGAAAACATCCATTGATGGAATAACCTGGTCATTCAGTATATTCAGGTAGTCAGCTGACCTCATTCTGTGAGCACATAATGTTGCTGAACCTAGACCTGACCAACTGCAGCAACCCCATACCCCATATTTGCTTAGTTAAATCCAGGTGGCGACTTTTTTTTTTTGGCCAGGCAGTGTATGAACTACAAAAGCACCCAGAGAGTACAAGCTCATTTCCTCCCATTGAGATTATTTTTTTAGCCAAAGACAATTGCTTTACTGTACATATATTTTCTATATATATATTTAAATATTTTAAACAGATTATTAGCAGTCATCTCAGTAGGACAGCAGGTGGTAGTAGGGTACAAAAACCCGTGTTCACAACAAAGAATAGGTGGAGAGAGGAAGGCACTGCAACTCTTGCTACACAGACTGATGAATTCTTCAAAAGGATCTGAAAGGTAATCCCAAACACCAGAATATGATCATCTGTTCCCTGTCCCTCCATCAACATTTCCTGAACTCTTCATTGAAACCTGCTCTGCAGTCATGGCAATATTGTGGTTACACAGACAGACAAACCCTGACAATCATATGACATCCGTGGCAGAGTAAGAACCACGACTCAGGGACTCACAACGTAAAAGAATGAACACTACAATGCCTGCCTTGCTAATAAATTAAGCATCCACGCTTCAGAACCTACCAAACCCAGGAGTGACGCCGGTCACAGAAATGACTGATGGGAACTTTTAGACTGGAGGATGTCGTTGTCATCGTCCTGGTCACACTCCGATCCAGAATAGTTTGAGTGAAACGGAGAAGACCAACTCAACGGCGTCACCACCGGCTTTCACTAAAGGGCAGTTAAAGTCACCTCTTTTGGAGAAAATGTAGATCCATAGCTATGATTCAGCAGTTTTCCAAAGCTAACAAGCGAACATACAATCCTCACGTCCGGATTCCTCCAGGATGTTCCTCCCTCTGGTCTGGCTGCAGATCATGTCTGCTAGACCAGTGCAGGTCACATTTCATGGATGATCTCTGATCCCCCAGACTCAAGTAACCAATTTGCCAGTAAGTACCTTAGCTACATTAAGACAATCCTCACCCGTAAAAATGTGCAAGCCAATCCAAACAATTTTCCAAACTCATTCATGAGTTTGACCATTTTAAGGAATGACAT
Source organism: Synchiropus splendidus (assembly GCF_027744825.2). NCBI lineage: Eukaryota > Metazoa > Chordata > Actinopteri > Syngnathiformes > Callionymidae > Synchiropus > Synchiropus splendidus. Next base: position 35,539,725 of record NC_071334.1, read on the forward strand.
CCCTCATCATTTCACTTCATGAAAACCGAAGCAAGTGTAGAAAAGCCCTTACCATAACCATAACCTACAACAATAGCGCATCGCCGGGAGTCATCAAACTGCCTCCCCTCTCACCCCATCCATGTCACAACATCGAGCAGAGAGGAGTCTGATTACATACACACGCTTAACATGGAGATGAAGACAATGACAACAGCTCCCAGCAGCTCTCCGACACACAATCTCTCTGCACTCAAAAGGCAACACACTTTTTCAGAAGCTTTCGAAAGAGTCTGAGTGCGAGTCTCAGGTGACACATGAAGAGTAGACCGACATGAAGTGTGTGTTTATAAAAACATGCCTTTGTTCTTATAGGTTTGCGTGTATGTATGTGAGCTGAACACTGTGCATGTGAGTTCTGATATGCATTTTGTGTGCTGCGCATATGACAGTATGTTGATACTTGAGACTATGTTTATGCAAATGTGTCATTGTGGAGTGCCCAGTTATATGTAAGTGAGTGTGCTTTTGTGTGTCTGAAAGGGTTATTCTTTGTATGCCAAAGCACTTGCGGTGATAAACGTTCATGTCAAACTGGAACACAGAGGAGATGGTGAGTGTAATTGTGTCTCTGTGCTCACATCCGGCATTTTAGGTGGGCAGCATGGGCCCACGTGAAAAACAAAAAAGGATGGCGGTGCACATTTTTTGCATTTGTAATGTATAACTGTTTTAATAAAAATAAATATATGGAAAGAAGAGGTAATGTGTTTTTGGGGGGATATAAATTCAGAGTGATTTTGTGTGTAGTGGTTACACAGTATATACTCTAGCTATAGTGGGGGCAGCACAGTGGAGCAGAGTTAGCCGTGACAAAAAGGCAGCAGGGGATCGAGCAAGATTTTAAATTGAGAACACCACATCTCTTTACATGAGACAGAAGAAAAAGACGTCAAACCAGTGAGGTGAGAGACATAACCATGGCAACGTGGTTCCGCCAATCAGCTGTGACCTTATGGTAAGCCCAGAGAATAATTATACACGTGAGGAGTTGACACCATCGTATGACATGTCGCCATACCGTCACACCTTTCGCTAGTTCAAACATTTAAGATCTGGAGATCATTGGACGAAACTCTGCATATCTGCTCGCCAACAAGAAGAAGGAACAACAAGAGCAGAAATCCCTGACGTGTTCAGATTTATGTGGTCGCTGATGTTTGCTGGTCACATTGGAGCCAGAGAGGAGATGATTTAGTCTGGAAGAAAGTCAAAATCACAGGGCAGCCTTTTCATGGGGGATTAGATGGCGAAGAGGACAGTGGGAGGAGAGGGGAGCCGAAATGAGGAGGAGATTAGAGAGTATAAAGGGAGAGGAGAGCGCAGGGAAGAAGCTCTGCACTGCTGTGAGGGGAACGTCGGTCTATTTTTATTTTATCATTTCCTACCTTCTTGACTTCTGTAAGACATGACTGTAAAAATTAGACTTTTTTTAGCAGGGAAGAACTTTCAAAGGCACCAACTAGCACATGGGAATACATGAATGTTTGGCAGGAATGATCCAATACATGGTCCCCTACAGTTGTATCATGGGAGAATTGGACATGAATTGGACCACACACAACGAGGGATTCGATTAAATCAGATTGTTTCTTGTATGTAGTATGTGCGCTATCTTGCTCATTATAATGTTAGCTTTCATTCATAGACAAACAGCTATTTCTTCCTGTATTCTGTGTCTACAAGTTTCCTCCTGGTTTGTCAAATCACCTCAGCCAGCCTCACTGCTTCAACATGAATGTTGGATGTGGACCAAAGTGGAGCAAAAAGCGTCATCCTGTGATTGGCTCCTTCCTCTTGTGCAACCAGGCCCAGACGAATTGCGGTGCAAATGACACCAGCACCAGAATCTTGTCCTCGATGTGGACAAAACCAAGAGAGGTTGTGATTGACTTCAAGAGGTCTGAACATTCACTAGCGCCTCTAACCAGTGACAGGACGGCTGAGGACGGAGTCAACACAGTAAAGTACTTGATGATGTACTTGAATCTGGCAACACAATATCCCATTCAGTGGCGGCTGGTGAAACATGACGTATAATTTAACACAAACAACAGCAAAACGGCAGATAGTCATTCTTATGCCGTTTCATACTACCCTGAATTTAATTTATAATTGTAATTCTGTAAAATATCCAGCCATAAATGAATATTAAATGTAACATACAATGTATGTTGAATTAAAAAACAATTGAAGTTAAAAGGCGAAAATGACAAAAAAAATAAATTTATTTATTTTGAACGTTAATAGTGTGTGAACATTAACATCCAGCATATTCATTTTCAGTTTTCTTAAAACTATATATATATATATATATATATATATATATATATATATATATATATATATATATATATATATATATATATATATATATATATATATATATATATATATAGTTGTTGTATATTTGGTTATCAGGACTGCGATTTGTACCTTGGCCTTCATTTCAGTATATCTTTCAGTAAAGCAGAGTGAAATACACACCATCGCAGTGCGGACCAACTATTCTACAGGTTAGCATTGAAGTGGCAGTGGTAGAATGTAGGAATGATTGTTGATAAATCGTGGTCAGAGGTCTTATGCTACTCAAAAACATAAACATTTCCAACTATTCACTGTACGTATTTAGTGTACTGATGTCTTCGACCCCTTGTGATGACTTGACCCATACCCCCACCAGCACCACTGCTGTTATCTAAAGGACACAGTAACAACATTCACCATACAAAACACCATGACCTCCACCCTTTGGATCCTGCAGAGTCAAAAGACAAGATGGCCAGAAGAACACTGACTCATGGCCTTGAATGCCCAGTACAAACATCATCACAGCCCCCCTTAAACATCATATTCTTCAGATTATGAACTTGGAAAAGACAGAGAAACTTATGCTGCAAGCCCGTGTACCGTAGCTAGACTCACAAGAGACAGTTTCAGGAGAACCATAAATTCCATGGAGGTGCTTCATTTATTAAAAATTACAGTTCTGGGTCATGGGCAGGAGATTATCGTATTCATAGAGCAATGACCAGGTTTATCTAGGCACCGAATGATAAAAAATAGAGGTACCACATTTTTAAAAATTCTTAACTTCTTAATCCAAATAAAGCAGAACCATGATTTGATAGCTGAACCTATTTCATTTGATCATGAAATAGGTTCAGCTGCTCTGCTTGCTGTCCTCACCATCTCCACGATGGCCATCGGTGTCACGGCCTGACAACAGCAGCTCACCATCGACCAGTCAGTTCAATTTCCTCCTGGCTCCCCGCAGAACGCTGCATTGATCACACTTCAGATGGTGCCTCACAAGGCAAAACCTCTAGTCCCAACACAGAAACAAATCCATACTCAGCTGCTTCTCTAATCAAAACAGTGTCGGTGAGAAGAAGCAGAGGAGTTTTGAATATTCGGTTGTGTCCATGATGGTGACAGTGCAGATGCTTTGTTCAAGAACAACATTGATAGCTCTGATTGACAGAGACAAGCTGGAGCGAAGGTGGACACTTGTCCTGAAGTGTTCAAACGCCAGGCTTTCCGCTACAATCATAGTGTAACCATTATAGTGCTTTTCAGCTGTCCTTGGATTTTGAAAATTCTCAGCTCCATGCGCCGATGACGTCACTTGATGTTGGATTTCCAGGTCGGACGGTGGCAGAATTCTCACCATGCCAAGTTCACAATCCAAGAAAGTACGTAGAAGTTTGCAATTTGTGAAATACACCACAGGAAACACATACACATTCCGCAAACGCACATTTATCAAGAAGCAGCTTATATTTGGACAACGCACGCTTCTGAATAGCTTGACTATGACGTCTTTCCCAGCTCAGACTTCCCACTACTGAGGTCATGGGAACTCATCACGCAAGACTAGCGTTTTTATTGCTTATCTTTGCTTCCTCGTTCTTAGGGGTAGAAGGGCTGTAATCGGTAAGGGCACTCCTGCAATTCCAAAAAAATCCCAGCAGAACGCCTACGACAGCTTCCAGCATCTCCATTTCATTCTGATCAATATCTTCTTCACCAGCTGCCTTCATCGTCTTGCGAAACTCATGCTCATCTAAACCTCTCTACCAGTTTCACTGTGAGACGTGCTGAGTAGATGATGTGGCACAACTCAACGTGACATCGTCTCCTTGAACTTTCTGCCAAAAATCTTCTTGGTGTCACTGAAGACCGAGCCACGCTGGATTCATCTCCATGTCCAAAAAAGAATAAGAAAAAAAATCGTAAAAAGTGGTTTGTCACTACTGCTATTTTTAAACAACTAAGTGGAGCAGCATTGCAGAAGGTCACAATGTTTGACAGACCCATCACAAACTTTTCCATCACAATATCTCTACGAAGCTGACAGCTGTCACACGGGGGCTCTCTTTTTCTCTTGTACTGGCATTTGGACTCTCAAAGAGAATCTATTTATTTATGCTCTTGTTGCAGCGCTTAAATGAATCAAATCATTTGAATCACCAACAAATTACGACTCTTTATTTTTCAATGTGCCACAGTGGTAAATAGTTCTCTATAAAAAATGAAATGTCTATATTGGTTCAAACTAAACCACATAGTTGAAGGGACTCTTTCCAGTAAGTGGACCCCACTGGTGCTGCCCTTTTTCAACAGCAATTTTATGGACACAATTTCCTTCCTGGTATAGTGCGAGTGGAGAGTGTCGTCAGTTTGGTATAGGATCGGCTCCTCTGAGTCTGAGAACACGATTCTCAGACAGAAAAGGGCTTTTAATGTCTTGTCCATGTTCGAGATGAGCCGAGCAAGTATTTTGAGCTTTGTGGCATGACTGAAAGAATACGACTGGGCAAAACATTGCTTCCTCTTCAGGTTGCCAGGTCTCTTTCCCAGGTGAGAAACTAGGCCACCCAAAGTATATATATGCATCACAAGAAATCATTGAAACATCACTGTCTCCTGGAGACTGTGAAGCAGGTCACACTGAAAACAGCAGAATCACAAAACACATCAAATGATCTTGTTTCTTATTACAGTAATGTCCTAAAGACTGCACATAATTCCATTAGATGAAGCGGACTAAATGTGGTTTTCGGTGCCACTGACATCACTGATGATGACATCCTGGTCTTTCCAAGCCTTCTATTGTGCTGGCGGACTCTTGGAGACACAAGAGTTTGGAGAGTCATTCAACAACGCCGCAGGCAAACTCTCTCACGCACACAGCGTGAAACCTGAGAGGAGGAATCGGACACCAGCACCTGCTCCACACACAGGAACCTCGTCTCCAGCACACAAACACAGAGGAGGTTCTACCTGACAATGGCATTGAGAGAGCCGTGAAATCGACCCGATGACGGCACCACATGGCTGGCGACAAGAGGGAACCGACGTCATACAGGTTGTTTACAAATGACAATCATCAGCGAGTCTTTCAGCAGCTCTGCCACACGGGAGAGTTTCTTATCACTCCTGCACGCCTCCATTTTCTGATCCAATCTTCTCCCAGCTTCTCTCTTTCACTCAATCAACTAGTGTGACCTAGTAGCTTAGCCTTTTCTTCTCCTGTTGTATTATTTAGGAAGAATGTGTGGGGGATGTTTGAGATGACGTCCGGCGAGAATACCAGACAGATTTGAGGCAGGAACTCCACCTAGATATCACTACACTTCATATGAGTGGTATCTGATTCATTCATTTCATAAAAAGAGATTTTCTTCAGTTTTCAGTTTGTGACCTATGAAGCTGATACACTTTGTGAACTTGTGTCTGTTCTTTCTTTGGTTTCTATATCAGAGAAGAAGCTTGTGGTCAGCTGGTCAAGCACAAGACGTGCCTCTGCTCCAGCCAGCACTGCAGCATAACTCTGGTATCTGAACCAAATGGAAGCTCAACCTTGACAGCTGAAGGAGACAACAGGCGCTCAAAACACCCAGAGGACATGGTGGGCCAGCTTGAGTCATGCTCTACATGTTTTCCAAACCATCCCAGAATATCTAAAGACACAAGACAAAACAGTGAAAACTGCGATTGGAGAAACCATGAGAGAAGAATCGAAGCAAAACCAAAAAGAATGATTTATGAGCCGGATAACACCGAGTCCAGCTGAGTCACTGACTGCACACTTTCCTAAATGAACAGCTGTGAGGGTAACAATGACACACTGTTAACAAGCTCAGATTAATGCAATTATGCTGCAGCAGTTCGGAAAAGTTGACCGTGTGTCTGATTAGAGAGGAAATCTTCCTTGATGTCAGATATTGAAGAAGGGTGATTATTGTTGCTGGGCAGTGTGATTCCTAGTGCAAGTTGCCATCTGTCACATCAAAGAGTTTTAATATGCAGTGTTCCAAGGACAGCGTTTATTGAGCACACCGCTATGATACATCTGCATATTGCACCATCAAATCTGACGCTCCCCACAGCATTTATGTTTCTCACCACTTGCCTTTCCAGAGCAAATGACATTTTTTTAGTACGTACATGTAAAATGGGGATTGTGAAGTCAGCCATTCCCTCAGCAGCGCAGTGTGACATCATACCTTGTCAAGTGGGTTTCTGAGGTTCATTGTATATCTGCAGTCACTGACCGCCCTGTCTTAAATTTTCAATGGTTCACCAGTTTTTTTTTTGTTTGGTTGTTTCTGTTCAGAATTTTCCTTTTTATGGCTTATAATGTGATTCAGTCTTTTGTATTTCATGTGAGCAATGTGGGTCTATTTTGGTACCTGCACTTGGGGTATCCGCACTTTGGTTTTCTCAAGCTTCACATATGGCACACAGCTGGAGCTAATCCTGAACCACCTGCTGGAGACGGGTCTTTATATTTCACCCAATTCCGGTCTAGTGTGCCAGATCACCGAGTTTCCACACTGGTTAAGAACACACTTGTACTCTCTTGCTGTTTTGGACTCTTGGAAGTTATTACTTTGTATTATTTGTCTTGGGGCCTGAGCCTTTTAGTTGGATTCTTTTGCTTCGCCATGTGTTGTTCTGATATCCACGTGTGCTTTTGATTTTCAGATTTCTACTCCCTTGGTTGCTTGTTTGTTATCTCCCCCGGTTCGGTTGGACGTTTTGGATTTTGGAAAATTGAGACATTTGGACTTTTTTTTTATGAGTTCTGAGATCTAGTAGTACAAGAATCAATATTTTTCATTTTATTGTTGGACCCTGCAGCCAGTATATATTTTATTTTTTTGTATCTGCAATCACAGCATTCAGCTTTTTTAGCAGTTTACATCAATGTGATCACAGCATACGACCTTGACTTGTTGTGTTTCTTTAGTGGTGTATAAAATTATGACAATATTAACTTCTCATCAGAAATCTAACGATCATCAAGGTAACAGAACCGTGGCTATATATGATTCACTTGTAATAATCCTGCCTCAGCGTCTTCGATACTGAGGCAGGATTATAGCTGAGAATAGTTATGGATTGTTTAAAAAGTGAAGAATATCCAACTCACATGTGTTCTAACAAAGCAGGGATGGGAAACAACCTTCAATCACAACAGTGAGGAAGCTACTAATGGACCAGTGTCAGTGAAATTGATATTTTTTATCAATATAAAAATATACAATGGCTGACTGAAGTCACAATTATGACAACCACATGGCTAGATCTTGACGCAGCAGACTTCTCGCCAGCATGTGGTCTCCAAAATAGTTTTTTCACATCAAGAATACACAGCATGTGTCACCCCCACTGTAGGAGGTTGGCAGGAGTTTACCGTCCACGTAATCCCGTCTGCGAGTAAAGCAACTTGGTTTTTTTTCTTTTTTCCCCTCATTTATTCTTGCTGGTAAAAAAGGGACAGAAGGAATATGGAGATCAGCCCAGACGGTCTGACAGACTGTTGGCATCTTTGCTCATATTTGTCAGCCGAGAAGATGCGCTCCTGTCTGCTGCTGCTGCCACCCATAAACCAACATCGCTCTTGAAGCTGCTCAAAAAGGACCTGGAGGTTTTGACCACCAAAGCATGACCATGATCACATAGATCGAGAAGCAGCATAGACTGGTAAATGAATAGATTTGTCAACTGGCTCAGACTTTTCTTCACCACCACACACTGATCCAGAGTCCTAGTAGCTGACAGTGGAAACCAGGCCGTTAGCTAGGATTTTGAGACGAGGTGTCCTAATGTCTGATTGGTGACAATAAAAACGCTACTTTTGGATCATGAGAAGTAAAGCTCTCCTCCTATCTCCAGCAGTCGTCAACAGTCCATCTCTTCATATGTCGGGCCAGTCCGGATGCGTGACTTTAGCTCATTGGGTAACACACACCGATCATTTAGTTATGAATACTTTTTCTTTGAAAACCACCATAATAGTAATGTCTACTTCCATGATGCGTTACGCGTTATTTTGACATTTTCACTTTGCTTTATTACATTTAATCATGATCTTGCAATGCAAACTCGGGAGGGTGACAATTCTCCCGTCAACTGACCTCATCGGGGGGCAGAGCTGGGAGTTGTCCAAAAAAAACCTCTCTCCAATCTGTCCTCACCCCGTCCGTCTCTTCATATGTCCGGTCAGATGCACGACTTCAGTCCCTGAGCAGTGGACTTCAGTTACCATACCATTAATCACGTGAGATTATTATTTGGAAGGCATGGCGTTGCTCATTTAAGAGATGACAGCACGCCTCTCTCTGGCTAAAAGCCTGCTTATTCAACTGATATCTAACGACTGTGATGTGGATCACGGTGACATTTTGTCCGAAAACAAATATGGCGGCTGCCATGGCAAAGCCACCAGTCTAGTGGCGCGTGAAAATCTGCAATTTTGATCTAATTCCGTGAAATTAGGGCGATGGCACTATGGCACCAATCACTTGGGATGTCCTGCTGAAAAAAACAGGGCATTCTATTTCTCAATATTGTTTGTTTAGAGCATCCATCAGGACACCCAGACGCCCCTCGAGGCAAGATACTGGTGGAAAAAAACTAAGATGGTCCTGGTCATTCCCACAAAATACTTTGCTGGCCTCTGGTCCAAAGGTGTACAAAATGTAAAAATCCTTCTCATTGAGTTCAAAGCCACACACAACCTGCAGCAGCTACAATCCAACCCAACAGACGACTTGAACTGGCCAACGGGAACACAAGTGTGAAACTCTGCTGGGAGTGGACTCAGGTGTGACACAACCAAAACTGCAACTATGAACTTGCTAAAGCTGCAGCAAAATTCCTGAAGCACTGACGGCAGGAGTGGATTGCAGTTCACCTGTTGCAGACCCTGAGTAAGGTATTAAGAGGCTCACAGACCTCGGTTGATACAAAACGGAGCCTCATTGGTGCAGATAATCTGTGTGTGTGATAATCAAAGATGACAGGCCCCTCCTCACTGCCTGACCTTCCGCAGTGACCAGGAAAAATGTCTGTCAATGCTACTAAACGTCACCATATCCACGGAGGTTTTTGAATCGCCAGCGTTTGATATCTGAGTGTCTGTCGTCGCTGCATGCTGATGAACAATAGATGCCAGCGAGTCAGCGAGCTAATCATTTTGACCAGTGACATTGGTGCTTGTTCCTGCTGCACGCTCACTGCCCCGACTTGTACACAAGATGTTGGCAGATGGCAAGCCAGCCATGGCCAGGGCTCAGTCCCTGGTGACACCAGAGAACTGCCAGCGGGCTGCACATTGCCACAGCAAGGCTTTTTAGACTAGATGTGCTGCACAAAAAGACAAACCGGGTCAACATTAAACACACAAGCAGGAGCCCAGACCTACAGTCATTTTTCATCCTGGCCCCCCATGCCACTTTTCTAGGACAGAGGTTGTGAAAACAAGTGAACTTTTGCGAGAAATGAACCAAGCTAAAATTCAGTTGATAGAAACTAGGGCTTTGGAGTGAAAAAATATTGCAATTAATGTGACAAATTAGAGACGGTTGAGAGAAAGCTGGTTCCAGATGCTGAGGTTCGGACTCAGTGGTTAATCAGAGCTGCAGATGCAAATTAACTAGTTACACTTACTAATTTGAACGAATGAGGAAGAATCCCTCAACAAATCAAGGCCCTCTCACGCTACAGACCCAGGCCCAGGTCAAAGTCTGTTTTGTTCCAATATCTAAGATCTGTCTTCAGTTCAAAGGCAGAGTTGGATCTAGTCCAGGACTTCACTCCTTAATAATAATGTACATACAAATCCATATATATATATATATATATATTTCGATATTTAACAGCGCTGGTCAATGGGATAACCCCCCTAAAAAGTACAGCCTTAAATACAGAACATGAGATTTGACAACTGAAAAAATAAAAACCTGAACCCATCGACTCAGTCTTTCTCACAAGTGGCCAAATGTTTCAACATAAAGTCCATGTCAGAACATGTCAAACCAGAAAAGCCTTTGCAAAGATTGAAAGAACTCCTGACTCCACTTTGTCTTGTGCTGGCACGGTAACCATGGCTGAAATGAGGAGCCATAACCAAATTATCAAGAGTCAATTCAGTTTTCTCCGCTGGCCGAAGAAAGATAATTGGTGCTGAGAGAGGAAATGATGTTTGTGTAGTGAGTGTGCGTGTTTGTCTGGTTGAGGGCACACACGCCATCAATGTTGTCTAGTTCATAAATTACAGCGGGACAAAGCTGCATCGTTTTGTCCGGCCCAATTCATTTTCAATTACCATCCTTAATTCTGATCTGTTAAACAATTAATGTGCCAGTCTGGCTGTGATTTTTAAAGTCCTCATGCAAGATCAGTGTCGCCGTGAATGAAGAAGCTTTCTGAAGCAAATACCCACAACTGTCATTGCTCATCACAGTCCTTAATCCTTATTTTACACAAGAATAAGGTGGATGACTGATCAGTGAGCAGCAGTTTCACTGCTAAAATCAATGATTAAAAGGATGAAATGGATCTGCTATAAAGCCATACTGTACTGCGATGACACATGGATGACGATTTTTGAACTGGACATTGCAACAGTATTGGACTCATGACGGTAAGGACAAAGGCTAGGATGGTAAAAAGGACTAAGAAATAGGAGAATGAGGGAATGAAGGATGAATGTGGAGACAATGTGGTGCCGCTGTAAAGGATGATTGAGAGGAGGGAACAGATGGAAATAGAAATAAATTACAAAAAAAAGTACATGGAAAGGCTTAAAAATATGTGAGGAATGGATAAAGGAAGATGCCAATTAAAAGCAGTAGGAAGTGACAAATGATATCAGGAAAATGAAGGACGATACCGAGAAACTTAAGAGAGAAGGGAGTGACAAAAGGAAGCAGGAAGGAGTGGGAGAAAAAGGAAGGGAAATACAAACTCTTAAAATGTGATTTGGTAAATATTTGCACCTGACTTGTTGTTTCCAGTGACAAAATAACATCAAGCTGTCAAGCAAGTCACACTAAAAATGTTGGGTCCAGCTACCAGGGGTCTACAGTTTGTGGAAAGTCAGAAGCAAAAAAGACTGTGACGCCACCCTCTCGGTGTCAATCCGATTGATTGGTTAACATGCCGCAAGTGTTTGCCAATTTTTCAACTTGAGCATTTAATACTACGGATGTTGCTTGAAATGTGTCCCAACAAACACCATCAAGCTCAAGGGTCTGAACAACCCTCAGGAGTGACACACACACTTCCATCACAACACCATCATTTCTGCTTTGTTACCATGGTGACTGAGTGGCAGCTGTCTCCATGGACAGAATATGACAAAGCCCCACCCTCTGCATGACTCTACCATCCCTGTAATCACAAACACATTGTTTGTCAAGAAGGAAACACACATAGGCCATTTGTCACACACTCATGCGGTGAGCGATTGTCTCCAGGAGAGCTGGAGGGTCACAAGGAGCACATCACCCCTTGTTTGCTGCTGGACTCCATAGGGACCAGATGTCACGTTGGCCCACTTAGATGATGTCGACAAATGAAGTGTGTGGAAAGGTGCTTGAAGCGTGACTCAACACAGCGCATGAACTTTAATGTACTGAATTTAAAATACACTATTTATAGACTTAAAGGAAAATACTTTCATGAGTATCCTTTATTAAAATATTGACCTGGACATGGGAGTGCAGATATCACAGTTTAATTTTATGGTTGCCGTTGTTAATTAAAAAAAAAAAAAAAAAAAAAGCACTTGCTAATCTTCACTAATTACAGCAAATATAATCATAGAACTGCTCTCATAACCTCATTTAAGTAGGGAAAACACATAAGTGCTTGGTTGCTTCTCACTTAGGTGTGTTATGGATCCCAGTGAAGCCACTAGCATTGCTACCTGCTAACAAAATAGTGCCGTGCACCAGAGCGATTTGTGTGCAGAAAGATGAGTGAATATCCACGAATCTAAGATCAGGGAAGAACGTGTCATGATGGAATAGAGGTGGCGTGTTTGTTTAAGGTCCAAAGCTTGACACGTGAGACAAAATAAAACAAAAATGACATATGTTGCACATACGTGTAAACCAACAGAGCTTCTGCACATAACCATGTAACAGCAGGTGACAATCAGACCACACCATCCATCAGAGAGGTCCGCCCTGTGGTCTCCATTCATCATGTGAACTAGATGTTGACATTTCAGCAACAGCTGGCACATTAGCGTTACGCAAGTACGATGAAGTCTGGTCAAGCACAACTGTGTTTACGTAATCCCAGAAATGACGCTGCATATGACGGAGGTTAAATCATTAGTTAGTGATGACCAGGCCCTTGCACTTGGATCACTGGATGACCATGATCGATGTCATGCTGGTGGATCTAATGAATATCATTTCAATATAATGTGTATAGACAGGTTGTTACAGAAACCTTTCACAACATCTTGGTTCAAGCCCCATCATTTTTCAAAAATGCCTCGGTACAAACAAGACAATTTTACTTTTTTAATTTTGAAGAAAAGTCACCAATGACTAAGTAGGTACACATCATTTAGTTTTGTGAGGCTGGAGTCTGAGCTGCTTTTTACACTCTCTAAATGTCACTTTAAGTTAAAAGCAAATTTAATTAGCCATCAGTAGCACCTTCACGCCGTCTGAGAGCAATTTACAAAGTTCATTTCACGCTTGCCAGTCGCCCCTCCTCATAATAACGCCGGGCAAGACAAAGAAGATGACGCTACTTTTTATAATGTCGCTTATAACAAGTTAGTACTAATTAACTGTGGTGGCCAGAACTGATAAATAACTGGTGCGACTGTTAGTGATGGGTTTAAATAAGACTAAGAAAGAAGTGACTGTCATCACTAAACTGTACAGACAGTCTGGGACATCCATTTATCTCCACGAGAGACACTCTGTGCTGCGACAAATGCAGGACATCAGTCAGAGGAACACTCTGGCCCGGAGCAACACTTGTGCTCGTTCCTGTAGGGAGGAAACAGGAACAACACCCAGCTCTCTCAGGACTGGGATTTCTACTGCGTTTTATGATGAACGTGTCTAAGGATGTCCTTGGTGTAAATTATTGTCCCTATTGAATTGAGTGTCATAATCTGACACACAACAGTGCAAACACGCTGGATTTCATCATCTTTTATTTCAAAACGGTTTCAAGCGGCTCACCCTGTCACAGGCATCCTTCGTCTTTTGTACCAAATATGACAAGTTGTACTCAAAGCTGTAGGAATCTGCTGTCATTACAGGAGAAAACTGAACAAGAACCGAGCAGGTTAATGAGCTATCTCAACCAAGTTTCGAAGCAGTCAGTGTCCTCTTCAGCTCAGGAGTGAAATCCACTTGCCGTAACAGACATCACAGAGGGGTGAGCATCCTGGATGTGGACGCACACTGTGTTTTTGGAATCGTTTCATTTCAACACCAACGGACACTGTCCAAGTTAATCACATGACGCGCTTCACGCTGTACCCAGCAGTAAGCAGCTCAGGCCTTTTGGCTGTGTCCCGGCACTAAAAAGACAAAACCAATACCTCCTCATCTGAGCCATCAAGATGATCCATTTGCTTCAAAAATTCACAGTAGTGTGAATTACACTATAGTTACCATATCCATACCATATCTATCTAGCTATCTATCTCGATAGATTGGTAGATAGACAGACAGATAGATAGATAGATAGATAGATAAATAGACAGACAGACAGACAGACAGACAGATAGATATCATCATTTGATCTTTCCTCCCCCTCCCCATCACATCACTGTCAGTGTCTGCAGTGTCCTCTATGCAACCTTCCACTCAACTGGCAGCATTGCTTGGACAAACAGGTTAATTGGCTTGACCCGTCATGTTTACTCCTGCACTTAGGTGACAATAAGCTGATGTTGACATTAGCAGGCAGCATCAGTACGAACACGGGTGCTGATATGACACATCACACAGCCAGTAAATGTCAACACGCTGTTTAGGGAGGAGATCATGTTCACGAATGGAGTGGACTCTTTCAACTCTGACTGTCAGATGACTTCTGAGACATTCCTCACACATCCGGAAGTGTAATTTACAGGCCGGTGTCTCTGTAACAATGTGATTCAAATAAGAATCCTGACTCTAATTTACTATAATTCAGAATTAAAAAAACAAAATCTGCTGCCCTCCATTTTGTAACTACTCACAACGTCTAGACATGACTAGTCTAGACACACATACACACCTAAAATACAAAAACAAAGATAGGGAAAAGGAGATCGTACCAGCTCTGACGGTTTCACTGAATGCCCAGAAATACTGAGCTGTACGACACAGTGTGCAAGCATTGCAATGTTGATGTATAGCAATTCAGCAACACAACAAATGCGCCGACTCATATTGCGGGGCGTCACCCAAAGACCACATAATAAATTATAGCTGTCAGCTGCGTACTGCCATGCTGTCAATGAGACAGCTGTGCCACAGCATAATCAAGTTCACTCAGAATTTAAAAGGCAACGTGTTTAACAAAACTATTATTTATTTATTCATTTATTTTAGAGGAAATTATATTTTCATTATGTAATATGTGATGTTGCTTTTATTTAACAGTTGCAACCATTCCATCTAAACATGGATACATTTCTACAACTTTATAAATGTGGAAAAGACACAAATGACAATCATTGTGAATAAAATCATTCAGAATAAAAAAATCCATTCAGAATCGTTTTAAAGGTTTTAAACCCTAATGATTTATGGTCACATTAGAACTATGTGTGAGGGTTGGGGTTAGGTATCATTTTCTTGAGGAAAATCCCAGCGAGAACAACTATGGGATTGGAAAAATGTGCTTTCATTTCATGGCAAACTACAAGAAACTGTTTCCTGAGTGAGAAGCAGTGACTCACACAGCGTTTAGTATGTTAGTATGTATGTTAATAGTAGGGGTGGGATTTGATTTAAAAAAATCAAATAAATTTGTGATTAATTCATCTAAATTAATCAGAGTTTAATGGTATAAGAATATTTGCCACCAGAAGACACATTGGGTGTCTTAGTGAAACAAATGATGGACCCACACACTACATTTAAACAACAATTTTATTTTATTTATTATTTTGCATCAGTTTGTCACGATGGTGGCTATATTCAAGTTTTTATATCACCTTATTTAAAATTAAGTTCTTTTGATGTCTTGAAAATATTTGTATAAGAATTTCAATTTTATAAGAATTTCAAGTCCATTCAGAGTGGTGGTTTTGTTTGCTTTTGTTCAGGGATTCCTCCATGTTTGTTGTTGTTGTTATCATCATCAGTGTGATCATCATTATCAGTGTGATCAGTGGACCAGGAACTCCTGCACTTACAAAGCTTCCCTGTTGTCTGGAGAGCAAACGATTAAAATATTTTAACACATTTTTTTGTTGCAATTAATCAATCGTAATTAACCCGTTAAAGTCCCACCACTAGTTTGTAGCTGATGGTGGCACTGTGGACACTTTTATTGTAACCATAAATGTTGGAAATCCTGCGTGAAGATTTGTCTAATATTCTCTCAGCGACCAGTGCAAGCTTTCAGGCAAAAGCATAAAAGTGGAAAGATTCTGAATAATTCCACTGCACTGTGAAGTGTGTGATTGTCGTGACAACTGCGATGACTCAGACACACTATGTGCAACCGTCAATCTGGCATGCGCATGTTGTCATCAGGCCTCTCAGCCTCCCTTGGCCATGTCCATCAACCAGAAGCAGCAGACAGCGTACAGACAGAGACACCGATGTACTTTTGTTCTGATATGTGAAAAGGAAATGAAAGCCATTACACTCCAGAGAGGTCGTAACTGACACATGCGATTCAAAGAGATTTGACACTTTCTTCCTTCTTCACATCCTCTGAGTGAAAAACCAAATCATAATTCCACTTTGGAAATACAGTACGGGGCAATCATGTCAAACATCGGAACACATTGAACAACCTTTTACAACACAACACGCAGGCCTACTTTGGTCCTCATTTGTGACCATCAACTTCTTTTTACTGGAAAATGCATGATTTTCCTTTTAAGCAGTCAAGTTGATTTCATCCATCATCATACATTTTCTATGAAGGCCTTTTATTTTTTTTTCCATTTCTCCCTGATTTTTTTTAGTTCCATTTTTTCTTTATTGTTTTGGTATATTCTTTGCATTCAGTACTATTCTTTTTTTGTTCAATTCTATCATTTTGCAACATGCGAACTTTAAATGTAATAACTTTTCTACAATTGTGTTTCTTTCTACATTCATTTTTCTTTGATGGCTTTTTAGCTGGTGATATTTTTTTCAATCAAATTGAACTTTACTGCAGCTAATACAAGTTGTGTTTTTGGATAGTCAACTATTTTATTTTACTTATTTATTTATTTTTCTGTGCTTGGCATTTCACAATGGAATTGCTTAAATCTTGTGAGTACGGACCTTTTAGCAAAATCCATGGTGCTTGGATGTTGCTTAGCCTTTTTGCACCATCTTCATGATTTTTCCAAATACCTTCAAATACAAAGCAAGTCAGACAAATGTATAAGTCAGAATAGCCACCCATTCGGGGTGACAAAGAAGATTTGTCCAAGGAACTGGTGTGATCTTTACCTTATAATTTTGCACGACAAAAGACATTTTCATGAAATCCAGACTCACTGTCTGAAATACGCTTATGTATAAAGAGCAGCTTATAAGAGAGGCCATTTTCTGAGCTTGTCCAAAAAGCTCAGAGGGACAAAAGAGTAGCGTGTTCGCTGGCTCCAGAACGCTGGTTGGATCCGTATCCCGCCATTGATTTCAATTACGATAACTGTTATTAGGGCGCCTCGCATGACACCAATTCAATGGGCCCATGAAGCCTAATCTGTGCTGATGGATCACGGCGAGAAGCTGTAAAGTGAAGGCTGCACATTGTTGTCGGGAAGGAGAGGATGGAAACTAAAAGGAAATAAGAGTGAGAAAGTGGAGGATTACAGAAATCAGCCCAGCATGTGTCCGCCCTCCACTCTCACTTGTCTGCTTCACTAGTACACAACCAGTGCTTCAATCTTCAGTCAGGGTGCCACCTAACCCGGTTCGCAGTCTGGTTTCTGCCGCCACCACTCTGTCATACAGAGTTTCTTAGGAAGGACTGGATACTACCAATTAGACTCATGAACAGTGTTGTAATGCCATACAAAGATTGGTTTACTTTTTTATTTTTTTTACGCATCTATGATGCATTATAAGTACATTCATCAAGCCACCACAATGTATTAATAAGGCTTTTACAGAAGAAGTTAGGCCTTAGTCTGTTTGTTTTTATTTAGACCTTGCTGTTTTTCAATGTAACATTATTAGGCTGAGTGAAATTGTGGCTTTTATTTTTTCAGACCAATGTCGGTTTTTCCATAGTTTCGCTTGGGACGAGCACAGATCCGACCAATCGAAATGCTCATTCATGACACATCACACACCAAAACATTAATCATGGCACGCAGCATGATTAGGTTCAAATACCAGGACTTGGTTCTTCACGACAAAACACAACAAAAAATATGAAGACAACAATAATAAAGACAAAGTTAACAATAAATACTAGCATCTCCCTACTCCATGTGAACGGGGAACTGCTCGTGGAGTTTCCTCTGGAGTTGTTCAACCACTCATTTATATAGCCAATTAAAACAGTAGCATGTGATATGTTACTCAGCATTGGGATGCAAAGTGTCTGAAACAAATTGCAGTGCCTCGCCGATCTCTCTGGGTTTGGCTGAAATTGCGTTAATAGTTAGGATGGCAACATGGCCATTTCCTTGGGGGACTGATTACAATGTCACGTGAATGTACTGACAATGCAGTACAGATTACAAGATTTAATGCAATACTGATGACTATGTGTCATTTTATTACATCACATTTTTGTGGTTATTTTCAGTAAATCTGCTACATGACTACATTCAGGATTAACTCGACATTGGGCTTTTGGTTTGGTTCGGCATTTTTCATGATTTGTCAATATTTGTAATTTTGAGAGTCAACAACAACAAAGGCTTTTCGTTGTGCACATTAGCCATGAGCCATTAGAAACATCTTTGTGGCCACATGAATAATGCATGTGGCGTGCATGCGTGTTTGTTTTTGCATTAGTGATGACCGCAGCTCCGCCTGAGCCACGCGACGAGGAAGACGAGTCCAAGGAAGGAGCAAGAACCCATGGGTGAGAAGAAAGTGCAATAACGTGAAGAGACAGCAGCGGAGGAGGACTGTCGCCAGGAATGAAGTTAAAAGGGGACAAAACCGTGGAGTTCAAATTCAACTTTCACTCGGGTGAGGGAAGTGAATGCAGGAGCCAGAGCCAAAGCTGTGAACAATATTAACCCAAATGTGGGAATGATTAAAAATGTGACACTGCTGCAACAGAGTTCTATGGCCTTCATCCGAGCAATGAGGAGTATATCAACGGCTTCATCCTCACAGTTTTCAGCATGAATAAAAGCTGGAGGCATCCAGACAGATTCATGATTTAAGATCAGCAAAGTGTTAAACGTTAAATAGCCCAGAGCCACACACGTTGCATCTGTCAGCTGACTTAAACATTTTCATTTACATATCCAAGACAAACAGTTTATTCTGCCATTAAAGAACTGGTGCTTGTCTCACAGAAAACACAGCAGATTATTTGTGTATGCTGTGTTAGGCTGAGTCTCATGCAGTGGCGGGCCGTCAGGGCCAGGAGGGCCTTCTCTGCCGGACCAACATAACCAGAAATCATGAGAATATTTATGACAAAAGTGAATTTCATTTTTAATGTATTTTCCCAAAATATATTATATATAGTATTTGGGATGATCGATGGGTCACTGATCATGATCAGCCGATCACTACCTGTCACTGCCAATCGCAACAACCATTCGTGTTTGCATCCTGCAGCAGATTTAAAGCGCCAGCACTTGACGGAGCACAGAGAGTTTTCTGGGCTCATGAAAGTGAGCCAGCTGGTTCCTCAGCAGCTGATTAGCAACACCTGCGGGTCCCATCGTCATTCTGAATGATAAGAAATATTTATTAATGTCACCGAGCTCGATGACCAGCCTCTCTCAGGTGTGATTTATGCAAACGCGGAAATGGAAACAACCACTTCCGTTGCCGTTTTGGAGTCAGGTGCAGCATTCATTAGCCACCTGAATCAGAAAGTTTTGAAAACGTCCAGAGAGGAAACTTTCATAAATGCAGTGCTCTCTGTCTCTGAGTCCCGCAATGGTATGTAAATATTTCATGGACATAGCAGAGTCTCTAGAGATTTGCCTGCGACGTCTCACATCAAAGTAAATGTGGTGCTCTCAGAGGAACGGACACATATAGTTGATGGATAGTTGAGATAGCCAATCAAATCAGGAGTTGGGGACAGCGATGCCTTCTAGCTGGCCTCACATTGAACGTGTATTGTACGCGTCCTGTGATTGGATTCTCAACCTGCTACTCTTTTCTTGCTCTTGGAATTCAGTGGCTTAAACATATATAGGTTTTTACGGGCAAACTAGCTTCAGAGCAATGAAACCACAGATGTTAGGTGGCATTCCAGCACATATCACGCTGTTCTCCACCCCTACATTTCCCCTGCATCTACAGCCACACCAGCTCCATAACCAGGTGGAGAAAGGTCGCCATTTCCAATCAAGCAGCTACCGCAGGCTTAGCGCTTCGAGATATGTATTTTGCCCACTTTTAACATGTTAACATGTGATTCTACTCTGACACGTTTCTTGTGCCGCCGTTGGCAAACTGTGTCTCGTTGGAGTCTTTCTGATCGGGGTGTGAAAGAAATAAATTCAGTGATATATCGAGATTTTTGGCCGCCTAACATAATATCATTTTTTTTAATCCTAATATCGATTTTTTAAAAACATTTATGGATCAGACCCATTGTGAATTGCACAATTTCCACACCTCCATTCTGGTATTGCCGCTTTGCTGTGCAGGGCCTTTGCTGTAGCAGAGGTAGTCGCCACGGCAGACGCGGATATTTCAGCAAATATGGCTGACAGAATCATAAAGCCGCTGCAATACAAAACAGACGTCTCAAAATATTTTGGCGTCCGACTTAAAGCTGATAATAGGAAGACTAATAAAAATAACGCCGTCTGCAAGCTTTACCTATTATATAGGGTCGTACATAGAGTCGTACTGATCCAAAACAAACAACGCTGGATAACTTACTGCCATCCACATCACCTCGGGCACAGCACATTCACAGAATCCATAGTACATTTTAGTTATAAAGATTTGCACCCATATAGCGTTGTTAAAAAAGTTTATGAGGAGGTGAAAACCGCTTTTAAAACTGAAGTTAAAATCTGCATGCAGAGTCGCCCTGTCATGTGACGAATGGACGTCCAGGGCCACGAGTTGTATGTCACCATAACGTTTCACTTCATCTCTGACAAATGGGAAATGGTTTCACATGTGCGGCTATATATGTACACACAGGGATTTTGTTTTCATGTTGTATGTTCAGATCATGACAGAAGTGTGAAAACAAATCCCGTTGCACTTTATGATTGCTATGTGTTTGTGTGTGTATGTGTTACACTTTCGGTTTTTATTTTTTGAGAAAATGGTCTAAAACACTATCAAAGGTCAAAGGTATTAAAACAAAGTGGAAACATCAAAAAGGTGGTCTTGAATGTGTCAGTTTTCACGTGTAAAGTTCCTTGCTGGAGGTACGGACATATGAGCAGACGGACCGTGACAAAACATACCCCTGTGTTTCTCTATCACTTCTTGAATGGCTGCATGCCGTAAAAAAAATAAAATAAAATAAAAAAACACTCAACATCGAGATACTGTAACATAACATTTAAGGGTTGCCATTTAAACAAAAATAATCCACTACCTCTCACCATGTTTTCATGAAATCATCGCAAGCGCATTCTACCTGCACCTGCCAGAGAAACGTCACAACAAATTAGGACGACAACACAAGAATCTGGCAGATTTTAGCATCTCTGAATTGCGGGTACACACCGACACCCTCGTAGTACTTGCTACAACATCCTTATGACTCTCACTTTTCCACTGCCAGAGACTTCCACTGGAGCGCAATCTGTGCTGCTGGTGATATTAACAGTCGATCAGACAGCACATTCCAAAGCCCTTTGCCAACCTGAAAAGACTTTTGGTTTGAAGTCTTCTCACTAGCACCATATAAAGACACAAAAAAGCAGGATTCTACGTGTGTCTTAAATTAAAAGTTCCAGTAGTTGTGCATTAAAAAAATGGCCTGGTGCTGGAGAAAAACATCCTGCTACAAGGTAGGTAGATTCTATCCACAACATATTGGAAGAAGCAGAATATGAGACAATTCTTGGGTTTATTTATAGATCTAGAACTCACAAGGAGCATATGGATTCACAAATATGGTAAAACCGTCTCATTTGAGATACAAACCCTCACAGTTTATGCCATGACTCGTACATTAATATGATGATATTTTGAGAAATATGGAAGCACCATTACTGAAACGCATCTTTAAACAGAAATAGAAACATTGCTACATGGCATGTAGTAGTAGCATGAGCTACTACTGAAAGCCTTGTGCGTTAAAAACAACAAACGCTGCCATCGGCATCTGTATAGGACGCAAAAGTCCACTTTCCCAAAGTCAACAATATTACGCCATAGGAGTGAGGATAGGTCAATAAAAACATCAAAGTGAAAGGAACTCTTGCTACAGTACCACTTGTCCCAGCTAGTTGGTGGGAGAGGTGGCCGCCAGGCTACATTGCATGCAACCACTCACTCTAACATACACGTACACAGTCATATTTATGGACGATTTAGGGAAACAGAGTGTTCAGTGGAAACCCATACAACAGACACAGAGAACAATGGCCGTTTTACAACAAGCCTTTATGTGATCTTGACAACAATTGCACACTATGTTGTGCTCCAGCAAAATCACAATTGGGCCTCACAACCAACCTGTTCTGCTTCTTTGTTCTGTGGTTTAGTGTTTTTTTGCCTCTGTCAAATGCCAGTGGCTCAGTGCTATCTAGCTCCTCGAATATTTTTTGAAAGGTTGCATGTGTGAGCAGAAAGGGAAGAAGAGTGAACTCCTGGAAGACTTGTTGTCACTGAGCTAATGTGGCCACAAACGGGATGAGACAGAGTGAAGAGTGTAAACAGCGGCTCAGAATCAACACAAAGAAAAGAAGACTATCTGCCAGTCAGATGGGAAAGTGAAAGTGTTTTCCACAGAACAAGAACAATTACAGTCACGGCTGCAAGTGTATGGTAGGAAACAACAAGTGAATAACTGTTATTTTTCATGAGATCATGCAGACTGTAACCCTTTCCAGATCCAATGGGAAGACATGATGACAAACATTGATAATATAATCGAAGATTGTCCTGCAGCATATTGGCAACATTTGCTTGTCGTAATGAGAGTAAAGATGAGTTCAATGACACATGACTGACATATTCAAGACATAGGCTCCATCAACTCCTGCGTAAAGAGCCAGCCAAACAACAGAGTAGTACTACCATAACCAAATCTCTCACACCAAAAGGTCTCGCTAGGATGAAGCAAATTCCAGTATTAGTAACGTAAAAATAGAAAAATTACAGGATTTTATTGAACGGCCGGATTTGAGTGGATTATAGTACGATGCTCCACTGACTGCTGTGCTTAATTCCTGTGTGGCCTCAAATACACTAAATACTGTTTTAGAGTGGAAGAGTCTTATCAACAGGAAGTGTTCGCACATTTACAAGTTTGCTCACTTTTTTGTTTTCAAAACAGGCCGCAAGTTTGTGAATGTTAAGGACATAAATGGAACTGTTCTATGGGTTTTATGATCTATGGGTGGGAGTGCTTGTCACACTTCATGACATATAACAAAACACCTACCCCACACTGCAACAGCACCGGGGGGAACCTTGGTTTCAAGTATTCAAGAAGACCTGCACCAAGCAGGTTTAAATGACGCATTGTACAATGGTGCTTGAAGGGTCAACTCCAGTATAATTTAATGAAAATGGCCTGTTTGAACTGTGTTTTTAGAAATGGATTACCATGAGTTAAATTCCATGCCATATTCACGGGATTACTGTACTTCAAAACTACAGTAAGTAAAAAGCAACATTGATCCCAGCTGATTCCTGAAAAATGTTCCCACAGCATAACAGCATATTTTCATTCAATTTAGATGCTGTCTGTTTTCTCCCATCAATCAGAGCCTCATTTTTGAGTGTTTATCTATGCCATTAGTGCAGTGTTCATGTGCATATATTTATGCATTCCCTCTGGACCTTTAGAAAGATGTAGGAAGAATTGAATCCATGAGGGTTGACTCCAAAAGGTCAGACAATCAATAACATGAGGGAGTCATATTTTAATGTGGTAGTGATCAGGGGGGTGATCTGTTCATTTATTCACTTATAGCTCACACAGCCTCTTAAAATCCATATTCATAGCTTCCTGAGATAATTTTAATAAAACAAGTGAGAAGGAAAACACATCGCTCACCATCACCTCCTGCGCCACAGTTAAGATGAACAGATACGCTGGTGTGGAAATTACTGTCATGGATCATGTGGCTATTTTTGGAAACTCAGATTTTATCTACAGAGCCCAAGAGAGAGACTCGGAATGTCGGGATGAAACAGGAACCGTTTAAACTGGATCATCTGATGATATCACTGTGAACAGACCTCAGAGAAGGGACACAATATGGAGACGCCCTGATTCCGCACCACGCCAGTGCATGTGTGCAAGTGGATCTGTTTTGTGTGTGCGGATTTGTGTCATTGTTTGTTTGTGAGTACAAGTGTGTGTGTTTGTGTGGAGGTGTGTGTTTGACAGCGCGTTAGTGCGCGTTAATCATATAAAAGCTGCATCAGGTTGTGAGCTTGTGTATTCTTACTGTTTCAGTGAAAGTGCAATGATCAAGATGAAGTGTCGGGCTTCATTCCACCATTCACCATGAAGCTCATTATGAAACCACTCTCTCTCTGTCCAAATCAGATTACATAACTGGACAATGACAACAGCATCTCAGTTCTGCCAACAAAGTCACAAATATCAAATACTGTGCAAGACACACTGAACCTGGTCGCTGCATTAGCTCATCTGACATGGAGACATGTCACAGGAATATCAACACAGATCCCTACAGGGGTCGAGGCGGAGCGGAGGCTCTCTCCAGCACTGCTTTTTGTATACAGCACCACCGCCCCAATGGTCGCTATAAGGCCTCATAGTAAATCCAGTGAGTGGCTTGAAAAACAACCACCAGACGTAAAAACCTATAAGCTGTCGGTATTCAGAGAATTAGGGGAGGTAAGCCAAAGACAGAGAGCTGGTGTTCGATAATTTGAGATCAAAAGGTTTACAATCAGGTGTAAAACTTTTGACCAGTGGCGATGTTGTGATGTGCCTCAAGGTACCACTCGCAGCATTTATAAATTAAAAAAAAAAATCAGTGTGGACTAGTATACAGGAGGAGGTTAAATGTGACGTACCTATCTTGGTGTTCAGGGTCTACTTAACTTCGCCGATTATTGGTGGATGGTAGCGTTAGGTCAATGAGATATTATGTATTCTATTTGATACATGCATTGAAGATCCGGGTAGCCACAGTCTATTATTTGACAAGTCAGATTTAACCACTGAGCTGTAAGTCAGACACGTGGTGAGACGCACTGAAGTCTGTTCCTCTTGATGGGTTGAGGGTCTCAGCAGCTGACTTTTTTCAATGTTCTCGCACTCTGTAGTTGTCACAGAGGCTAGGGCTGTGGATGTGTCCACAGCGCCATCATGTTATACAAGAGACTGAGACTAACAGCATGTGAATGAGTGAGTGAACATGTCCCTCATGAATCTGTGTTGACAATGAGAGGAGTTGACAGGACATGCATAAAAACCACTACACAGATGGACAGTGATAACAGCTCAATTTTCCTCATTAGGTGAAGAATTTTTCAAGAGCGGTGCGATTCAAACAGCAGTTTGATGACACTGATGGCAAAACATCAGGTTCTTGGTCACAAAGGACGAGGAGCGTGTAGAGCATACAATAGAGAAGAGAAGCATTTTTATACAATTTCAGGTTATATTTATCTTTTAAAACCACAAACATTTCACCTGAATATTTCAAAACCATCTCTGAAATGGCACTCCTGTTATACCACTCTAACTACCACATAGAGCTTCACTTTTGCTGCAACTGTACTCACTGTCCAACCCAGTCTGCACTCTTTTCTTCTCTCTCTTCTCTCCTCACTCCCACGTCTATAACTCGGGTTGATTGGCCCCATATATTGTAATAGTTTTCACTTCCTCCATTCCCTTGATCTTCCCACACCCTCTCTCTCATTCAAACCCATTATTGTGTTCTTTCTAATGACCTCCATTCCACATCTCTTCATCTTCTCCTTGACCTCCTCTTCACACCCTGCAAACCACGATATCATCCACAAACACCAGTGTCCATGGAGATTACCACCTCCCAGACATCACTTGTCAATACCATCACCAAAGCAGACTAGAGAGTAATGTAACTCTTGCAGTGTCGTGTTGACTTTGAAGGATTAGTCTTGTCCCTGTCATTTTCAGTCTCCTGGTTGTTTCATTTTTACCTCACACTTCCTGTTTCCTGCTCCTGTTTTCTCATGCTTTACGTTTCAGAGGCTGGCTCTCACAACATTGGAGTCAAGTCGGTCGAGTTTCCCTGAACGCACCCCAATGATCTCGTCGTCCGACCTGGTATTTCAGCAAATTGCTAGAAATTGATCTCTCCTGGCATTGCCAGCGTTGTTGAGAAAGTAATTCATTTGTCCTTTGTTTAGTGGCGTCGGTGCACGTGCCTCCAGCCGTTCCCAGAATCCTGCGCGCGACTGTGATTCCCAGAGTTCCCATTTGTGATCGTTTATGTTCTGGATTTCTCGTTTGGATACTTGAGACTGTGGATTATTTGTGAATGAACTCTTGCAAGCTATAAGCAGTTTACTGTTTTTGGACTTCCGCTATTAGATCCACCGCACCTCTACAGTCCCATCATCTCCAAACATCACCCTGCACATCTCCTATTATTTGGATGACATAAGTTAAATTCTTCAACATCTTTATAAAACTAAAATTTAATATTGAAATATTTGAGAAGTATTTCAAGGACTGAAATCCAAATGTCACATCAGCATGACCAAAGCTAGATGGAGAAGAAGGAGGAGGATGGTGGGAGGATGAACTGCTAATTTAATAAAGAGAAATTGACATTTCAATGTTCCTTGAACATTGATGCTTAAGGTCTCGTGGGAAACCTCGGGAGTGCGACACACTGACAGGAGCCGTCTTCTCATGAGGCCCAGGAGATACAAACCTGTGGTGATCAGACGGTCATTAGGGTTTAGTGGTTGCTGTGTGACAAGCCATGTGAAGGAGAGGATGTGGACCGACTCTGAGACGAGAAACGAACGTGACAAATGTCTCGAGTTCCGTTACTAAGTGACAACACAGCAAACAGCTTGCAAGGGAGATTGTGTGGTTGCCAAAGACATCACAAAAAGGGAAATGACGCCAATATGAGAAAAAACTGAAGAATCCCACAATTTTTCACTTGTTAAATGTGCATCATTCAACTTAGCTTCACTTTTCGTTTTCAGCTACACACATTTGTACTACATTAACAAAGGCTTGTGGCAATCGTGCAGTTTCATTTTGAATTTTTCCTCAAAGACATCTATCAATCGGTCATCAACTTAGCTGTGCAGAAGCATCAGAAAATACCATATTGGAGAAGCAAAGATAAGAACAGGTGCGGCTCATTGTTTCTTCCATAATACGTGCTATGGCCCCTCTCATTCATGAGGACAGCTAATTTCTGAGTTTTGGTGAAACAGCTTCAGCAGTTCAGAGTAGAATCACTGCTCCTCTCCATCAAGAGAAGCCATTCAGTTGGGAGGAGGCCACAGACAACCCCAGGGGTGCTTCAGGGGTGCCCCTGTATGAAGAGTTGGACGACATCTAGGGCTCTTCACTTCACGTGCTGGCCCCTTGATGCAGCCTCAGACAAACTGGATGGACTGAAAATGGATGGACTTGATACTAATCTCTCCTGGTGGGTAGTTTACAGATATTAAAAGTTCTGTGATGGTCACAATCTATATCAGCTTCAGCCTTGTTAAGACATACTGATGACTATGTGGTGGGACCTTTTGGACGGGAGGAGGTTTGGGTGGTGGGTGGTACTTGTAATGAATAGGGCCGAGCAGGAAAGAGGAGCGGCTCAGCTGAACAGTTGGATTCAAAGTGACAGCGTCTTAACTACAGTGCAGTGTTTTCTGTGGTTAAAGAAACAGTCGGGACGCTTCAGGAGCCTTCGTCTGCGCCAACCCATCAGCCCCTATACGTGCCCTACAGGACGTAGTAAATATGTACAAAGCGTGCCATGCTCACGTACAGGCCCAAGAAACATGTCACCCATAACTTGCCGACTCCCTGTCCCAGCCCCAGATAATCACATGCAGACAGAGCGCGGTGCTGCACAGAGCCACCACACTCTCTCAGCCGTCCCTAATGGTTCAGTTTCTGCTTGGCTGCTTCAGTGCAGCAAGACAGAGGAGAGAAATGGAGGGTGCTAAAGCCAGTGGCTGGCGAGGATGACGAAGAGCAGCCACAGACAGCCAGACCTGGAGATCTCTCGTGTTAGTTCGATTTAAACACTCACTCGTATTCAGCTAAAACACCGAGCAGTGCTCAAGAGTTTATTGGAGATCAGAGAAACAATCGACTGAGATGACAACAGAGAACAAACACATGGGTACTTTTTCACAGAAAGATCAGGACCTCGTAACAACTTATGTAGTTAGCGCCACTATCTAGTATTTTCCTCTTCACCCGCAAACATAGTAGTTGAAAACAGGTAACAGGTATTTTTTTCATCTGGAAAAAAAAATTGAGGCACTAACATAATTTCTGTTTTATGCGAGAAGAGCAACATGAGCTTAATAATGTAAGAAATACTCTCTTTGTTTCACAAGGTACTTTGCAGAAATACCACTAACCGCTCCATATAGAGTTTTCTACCACATTTTTCATTCCACGGTTGGGAGTTAATAAGACACAACAATCAGAGTCTGAATGTGTCAGACCAGTAGATGTATCAATGACCACAGCAGTCCAGGGTGTTACTCAGTTCCTTGGGATTACGGTGAGTTCATCACATTAACATACTCATCTAGGATTTACTTGCTACAAATACAAAGCAAACATCAAATAATACAATCTGTCAAAAAACACTGAAATGTCAAGTAACATAATAAAAAAAATAAAAGTTCAACTCAAACCTTGCAGTCATTCAACTGTTCGCATTTGTTTCCCCTCGGAGAAGTGCAGGCAAAGCACTTTGCATGTTTCCTCCATTTCGCTCTGATTCACTTGCATCATATAACATATGTTTGATCACCATTAAATAACATTCCTGGTTTGCTGATTCCACTCTATCCTGTCAGCACCGTTAAAACCATGTTAGACGGAAACAGTGTTCACTACTGACAGAAGACTGGAAAGAGACTTTATGTCCATCAAATTAAACAGTTGGCATAAACACACTGGAGGTTACAAGCATCACGTCAGGCTGACGTTGGCAGCAAGCATGATTTGCAGTGAGTCACAGAGGCACTGGTTGAGGAATCAATAACAGACGGAGAGCTGGGCTCAATGGGTATTTGTTTGACATTCAAGCTGCGCAAAACAAGGCCTTTTTGCGTGACCTCTATTGGTGAGTGATGCATCATGACCTTTAGGCTTCTTTATTTTTGGTGTTTTTTGTTGTTGCATCTTACAGTATTTCACCATCAAGGATGCACCAATCATTGGCCGACCAATTCCTTTTTTGGACACCGATCCTATCTACTGACCTCATCTACCGCTGTCTTCTGTAACACGCCAGCAAACATATTGTAGCGATGCAGGAACCAGGTTTTCAAGTTGAGATGAGAACAGACAAATGTGCTCCTCGCCAAAACATCAGCAGCACAACCAAACTTTATCACACAAAGATCCTGTCACAACACAGACTCCCACGGTTAAATCTTTCAACATGACAAATCTTATTTGTCACTTAAGAACTCGCCATCTTGCTAACCTGTACCGCGCAGCATTTGAAGTTGGTCAAGCTACAGCAGGAGCAGAGACTGTCAGTGGTGCACTGCTGATTCTATTGAGCAGTGAGATGTGCAAAGCCACAACCACAAAAGTCATGGAACTCATGGTATTAACCAAACAAGTCTTCTCTGGTGGTTAAAGACCAAGTGATGCAGCGCCTGAGCCGCCATATAATGTGCAGTGCCAGAGAGACTAGTCAGACAAATGCACAGTCAATGGACACTATTATTTGAGCTGTTACATTGATACACAGCTTAGACAGGCTGTTTTCTTACAAGCAGTGATTATTAATGTCAACTTTTTATCAGGAAACTTTCAACCACGAGGAACTGAAAATGTAAAGGAATGATTATAATTTCTGTTTCCACCCAAACCACCAAAGAACTTAGTGCTAAAATCAGCCTCCGTCAACAGGAAGGCATTCAGAATCCGATTTACCAATAAAGAAGTGCCAGTTACGGACTGGTCAATAGGTGAGTATTTGGCTCGAAGCATATCTTAGACCATGTATAAAACGTTGTCCCCAAAGCATAATTGAGTTTGACTATCCTGGCTTACATAATGTGAATTATTTTTGCCTACATAAACCTTCAACGCACTACTGCATCAACCAAGTGGGGAGGAAAAGCGCCCAAATTATTTTAATACGAATTCAGTGCTACAGCATTTTGCTTGAAATGATGCATTATGTCTGGACTACAGCTTTACATATGCAATGTCTTGCTGGTCCACCAGGGGGTAGTGCAAGGAAAACCTAGTATCAAATGTGGAATACTAGGTTTCTCATGTGGAACTTTTGTCATTTAATAATGTAAAATATTTAATCAGGAATATATATGTAAATTAATATAAAAATAAAACTAGTTGAGGTGGTGAGGTTCAGTGTTAAATCATACCCCAAAGATATCCCATTGAAACAAGATCTTCAGTTGTGTCATTTCCATCGTCATTTCAAATATAAGTATTCATTTCATAATATCTCTTACTTTTCAACCAATTATTCCAATTGTCAGAGCAGGAAGGGTGTTTAACCAAACTACAGAGGGTGAAAAGCCAGCAATGTCCTGGACAAGTCAATTTCTGATGTTTCAAAAATGTATCCCCTCCACTAATTTCTCTCATGATTATATGACTCTTCTTCCAGTCCATGTATTGCCTTTTCTTGCACTTGTGCAAGGAGAGGTGGTGAGGGAGCGGTCACGCTGCTCAGCTCACCCATCAAACATTTACATCATGTGGCACTCTGTAGAGCAAAAGTGGGAGGGAGTCCCAAAAACAAGGCAAGTGTGTGGGAGGACGACAGCAAGAAGCAGGAGGAGTATTGGGGCCAAATGAGGATGAAAAGTGGTGCAAAACAGAAATATTTAAACATAGTGACAAGAGCGCATGAGGACGCAGGAAGAGAGAGAGAGAGACAGGGGAACAGCTCAGCAGTTAGAACAGACCGGTCATTGTCTGATGGTGAGTAGGGCAAGAGTTCACCAGCCCTAGTGGCAGCCACAATGCTGCTGCCCTGCACCGTAGCAAAGACGGCAACAAAAGTAGATTACACAACAGTTGGAGGCTAACTGTGCAGCATGTCTTCATGCTATCCACCATTCAAAATCATTCTAATCCCACTAAAACCGATTGCTAAGAACCCAATTCATTCATTCTTCAGTGGCAGAAGTTGCTCAGATGACTGACAGGGTTTAGCTTCTCCAAATATGCTGCTAAACCAAAACGCTGTTTATAGAACTCACACACACAAAAAAAAAAAACTGTTCAGTTTCTTTCACGTTAAGATTCTTCAGTCAAAAGGAATCAAAAAGGCATAGCAGGCTTTCCACTAGGGGTTTAATGGTACCTGGCAATGTCAGTTCGGAATGGCTCTCATTTTGAACGTTTCAGTTGAGTATATTTTCAGCTCAGCAAGGGACCGTTTTTT
This sequence comes from Synchiropus splendidus, assembly GCF_027744825.2. Lineage (NCBI taxonomy): Eukaryota > Metazoa > Chordata > Actinopteri > Syngnathiformes > Callionymidae > Synchiropus > Synchiropus splendidus. The sequence continues at coordinate 35,571,178 of NC_071334.1, forward strand.
TTTGTCTTTTTAACTATGAACACTTTCAACGTCTTTTTCTGAACTGAACAAGACTAATACTGGGACCTCCAACCCACAATTTAGCGAATGAGTCGTGCCTGCAATCATAAGCACAAGCACTGCATCCTTCAGTGGAGATAATGAATTGTGATGTTGAAAAATGACATTTTGAAGAGGAATTGTGAGGAAAGGGAGCCTCATCGACTCATGCTGGAACCAGCTGCCCGTGCCTCAAGTGAACTGACCGTATTTATCGTCAGTGGCCATCATTTTAACAAGAGTAAAATGCTTCAGCACATTCATCCTTGATCCTTTATGGCAATGACAGCAACACAGCTAATAAGCCTGAATTGTTGACAGACTGTTGCCAGATTTCCCACCCTGATCCCACTTCAACTCCTTATTTGCCCATCAACAAGTGTCTTTATCTCCATAATGTCCCTTCAATTACCACGACCCACTCGTCAGACGACCGCTCACTCTTCCCTTCGGGCCTTTTTCATCCACATTTAAATTCTCAGCATTGTCTCATTCTTAAAAGGCGGTCGGATCAGACCTCCGTGTGAAGGACACTCCATCACTGATAATGACGCTAATGGCTTGGACGGGGAATTAATGTGACGGTTGTCATCAAATTCACACTAGTGTGTATACTAGTGTGTATATTGTTGTCTAGAGCAAGGGAACATCTGTAAATTAGGTCTTTCTTTCCTGTCTTTCACGCAGGCACCCAACCCCCAGCACATCTTCCTAGCTGCTCAGAAACTGGCTGTAGAGAGATAAGCAGACTGCTGCTGGGGATGGAAATGAAGCAGGGTTTTGAAAATATACAGAAGGTACATGAAGGCAACAGCATGAACGATTCTGCTGTGGACACAATGTCGTCGGAGAAGATTTGTATCAGGGTCAAATTGTGTTAACCACCCTAGCCAGGGAGGTGGGTGACAAGCCTACTTCGTATCAACACAAACAATCCACACCGCTGTAAAGCTGTTTGTCATGTGTATAAACAGCTGTGAAATTAAAGTGTTGACAAAATATAGTCACCCTCGGGGTCTGTATTCTCCCGTTTTACAAGAGTACAATGCATTATAGCAGATGAATACACGCAAGGGGGGTAAACTGTGCATGGGGTTAAATAGATCACAGATGTGAACATGTGTGATACTGAGGTATAGCTCAACAGTTAAATCTCAGGTGCTGGTTCATCTGGAGATTGAGGTGTGCTGAGAATCCCAAACATTACTGGAAGAAGGGCCAGGTTGCGTAAAATGGCCACCTCTGCTCCTGACATCCAAAGTAATCCAGACATGCTAACACACCCAGAGCTCAATTCAGCAGGTAGAGAGGGCAGAGACATCGAAATGGAGGATGAGGGATTATATCATCCCAAAGCCCAGGGGTAAATAACAAGACATCTGTTCTGTAACGAAAATAATCTAAGAGGACACTTTTATAAAGGTTATAAAGGTAAATGTTTTTATTTATTCATCACCTTTATCATTTCCACTTCAAAGTATGTGAGGTAGGTCTCTCCCTCCATCATCTTTATGATTCAATTTGAGTTGAGATTATTCACAAATTCCACCTCTCCATTCAGAAAGCTCTTACCATGTGTGAGCCACGGTGAAGCGCCGCCTCTGTCGGATGCTCTTATTGACCATCAGCTTGCGGAAGAGTCTCGGCGAGCTGCGGGGGGAAAGTTTGGGAGACGTGGCACCTCGTTTCCCTCCCACCACACCCGGGATTTTGGGGGGCTCCAGCTCCAGGTGCATGTGCTCCTTGAAAGTCCTGATGCAGGAGTCCATCTCCACACTCAGCTCATTGGACGACATTACTGATTCAATTCCCCCCTTCTCTCCTCCTTTCACTTCACTGGCCCCGCTCGGTCTTCTGCACCCTCACGCATGTCATAGGAACGACATGCCTTCTCTGTTGCCGCCACCAGATTATAACAGGCTCAGGAATCCACCAGGCTGCTACTCCTCTCTTTTATCGGGGGTCCCTGCAGATTGTGGGGTCACATTCATGTAGACCAGTACTCCATTCTGACGCTGTCCGCAGTCCCTCCAGTCCCACACTGGTGCTCCTCCTGCTAAATGCACATCTCCATCATCCAGCAGCAGGATGTTGGAGAGCTATGAAACATTCAAGAGCACAGAAAACTGCCTCTCCCTGCCCCTCCTCATCAACCGCTGCTTGGATGACCTCTCCGATCTTCTGACCTCAGCCTCCCCACAGGCACTCCTGGTGTGGCAGAGAGTGACTCAAGTCCACTTCCCTCTTAGTGTCAGAGCGAGGCGCAGCACGCAGCCTGACGCTTCAGTAGCTCTTTCATTCAGAGTAAACACCAGGAGCTGAGGGCAGACACACAGCCGGCACAGGGACACACCTCCGCTGCATCTGATAGGCTGCTGGCTGGTGTGACGACAGACCACGCAGGCACAGAAACAGGTTGTCAGATTTACCCCACCCAACCCCAATAAAAAAAAATATCTGGGATTAGTGGTAATACAGGGACGTCGTGATCTTTAGCCATGATGGCAGCTGGCTATTTGAAGCCTGAGGAAAAGGCAATTTGAAGGAATGAGGGGAGAAAACAGCTTGTTGGGAGACAGTGACTATAGACATTATTATTGTGAACAACAACTACTTCATAAAAACAATAAAAGGAAGCAAATAAAAAGGTGTCAACAGTTGTGTCAGTCGGCTCTGATCTCACGTGAAGTTGCAACATCAAACGGAGGGTTACACTTTTACAAATGCAAATGAGTGACAACACTCATCGATGAGTTTGGCATTTCAACATTAACTTTTAGAGTGCCACAAATAAATATTGATTGATTACTTACTTTCTAATTTCCGTTATCATGTTTTCTTCAAGCTTTCCATCTTTCCCTCATTCATCCGTCGCTTACACCCAACACCACCTGAACCAGTGTGAGTTCAAGTGTTCCCGTCACTGCCTTCATTAAGGTCAACCTCTGTCTTCCAACAACTCACTGGTACAACTACTGTAAACAGTAACACAGGATGCTGCCAGACAGATAACTCCCACCAAGTACCACAGTACAGTAAATCCAGTACCCAAATGGAAGCTCCATCCGTTACTGTAAAAAGTACCTCATAAATGTGCACTCTAGTCAGCATTGGGAGGGGAGCGGGAAGGCAGTGGCCCAAAGGTATAGAGAAACACTTTGGAGGGAATCCAAAAGAACATCAGAGAAGGCGTAACGGTGGAATGATGGGAACGAGAGCACTACTTCATCTGTTCGGACCACTCGGGCCACTGGTGACTGAATGGCCAAGCTATGATGCAAGTTTTTATACATTTATGCCAAAAGAAAGCTGGCAAGATGAAGTGGAGAAGAAGGAGTAGGAGCGCCAGAGCACAGCAGGCAGGAGATTAAATTGACTCTCATGGTGTTGATGATGCATGATATTCCCCGGCTGCTGTTTGTCATCATTAACCTACTTTTATCAAAGCATCAGGCCACAACAGCATAAGCAAGTTAACAATATGTTTTCGGTGCTCCAAGAACAGGCAAATCCCAGTTTGGCACAACACTGAAAACCAGGCCAATGAGAGAGCGGGCAAGAAGTTCCACTGCCAAGAAGAGGGTTGTGGCATGTTGGTTCTTCTTAGAAGGCAGCGGTACAGCTGCTGCCCCAGCAACACAACCTTATATGACAGATGGACTTCATTCAAGTAACTTCTCTAGAAACAGACAGGTGATTATAAACCCGGGGGAAGTGAGATATTATCATATTTTTTCAGCTTTCAAGCGTCCTCTCAGTCTGGAATGGGAAGAGACTATGGGGCTTCAGCGAAGTGAGATGTGAGCGGGGCAGCAACACAGCTGCTCTGAAGCCACTTCATTGTGCTGTCGCTGGCGCTCTGCACTCGTTTGCAACTGGAGAGGACACTTACCAGAACGTGTCATGGAAGTGGGTCATAGAGTGGTCGTCTTTTAGCTCACACAGCTTGTTGGCAGCCACAATGAAACTACAAATTTATCTAAACAACGAGCAGTTGTTGTCACATGTAGGATTCGTAACTGAAGAGTTTTCTAATCAATTGAAACCATGTGCTGACTCTTTACACATCCACAAGCTGCCATTGTCTTTTAGCTCAGTTTCCAGTCAGTGTGCAAACACGTCCTCTTCATCACTGTTGGCTTCATATTTATTGCAGAAGTGATACTAAAATTTGAGTAAGGGGAGAAACGGGCGGGTTCAGTCACCTATCCAGAGTTACCACCCACAACTGACAGGATCACGTGCAAGCTGTCGCAAGACTAAATAGACATATTTCTTCTTTCAACAAAGCCTGTGCAACGAGAGACATGTTCATGCAGATGGATGCCCAGAAAGCTCCAGCTGAGATTAGCCATTTAGAATGCATGTAAACATCTTACTCCAACAATGGGAGAGAAAATTGAGTTTCTCTTAGTTGGATTCGAGACCTGAATTATACAGTGAATGGCTCGACAACTGCATCTAAACTCCAGTATGATTGGACCGGGTGATGTGCGGCTGTGCGTGTTTCTGCTACGCCACATTAACTAAACAGAGTCAACTATTCCTCAGACATATAATATAGAATTGATGTGTGTTACCTGATGCAGCGTGTAGGTGTTAAATTACAATGCCAATAAATACAAATAAGATAAAAAGAATACCAACAATAATGATCAATTGCAATATGTACCCTCAAATCAACAAATGTTCTTATTATATCTCTTTCATTGTGCTCCTTGTCTGATGGTTGCAACAACAGCTCACTTGAATACTCGTTCAAATTAGAGCTATCTATGATCACTTTAGTGTGAAAACATTTTAGTTCCTACAAAGACCTCAAGGCATTGCAGTCGCAGCTCCACCCAGTACACACGTGATTCCAAAGGCAGACATTTATGTATATACGCTTACAATCGACAGTTCAGCTATTTGCAGTTTTGCGCAAACTGGATGGACTCAAGAGGTAACACTGTCATCCTTAGTCACGGGGGCCACATTAATGATTCTGTTTACTCCCTACTGGATGTAGCTATCGCCTTAGTCGGACTATTCTCTGCATGGAAACATGAGTAGTGAGCCACTGACATAGAACAATAATGGACAGCTTAACATGCTCCTGAATGTAACTACACAGCCTCATATTTGTCAGGTGGAAAATTATTAACAGTCCAAGTCAGTGACAAGATGCCGGAACAAATATTCAAATCAGCATGTAATAATCGTATTTTGTTCACGCCATTGTTCTGATGAATTCAAAAGCTCAATGAGCAGAAAACGAATTCTTAGCCAATTCAAACGCCGCATCACACACCGCCTCATTTATGGAGATGACATGGTGCGGTGACTACCCCGCTGGCCGATCCATGAGGCGTCAATCAGGCTTCCATATTAGCAAAGAAAGGCCAAAAATTGCGTGGAGGCTGGATGTTCTAATTGCCTCAGTGAAAATACTGGCCAGTTCTCATTCCTAAATGACCAAGGTGTTCATTTACAAAATGGCTGAAGCAAGACAGACGAATGTCCGCAGACACCATCTGTTGTATTCAGTAGTGATCAGTTTAGAGGAGTCGCCTCTTTTAGGAATATTTAGACTTGACAGTTGGTGGCAAACGGGTTCTCAAACCTATAGTACCAAACCATATCTTTGATATTTCAATGAAAACCAGCAACTTAAGATAATATCAAAAAAAATCAAAACAACACAGTCGTTTGTATCTTGCCATTCACCATATTGGAGGCGACCGATCTCTAACCTCAATCTCTTCAAGTCACAATCGCATCCTGAATAATATCCGTTGGTACACGTTCTTCTTCGTCACTCCATCATGCCTTTTCCTCAAAAACTACAAATCTTTGCAGGAAAGACGCCACAACAAGAGCAATGACGGAGAAAGGAACACAGTGTTCCACAGAAAAAAGGCCCCTCCTCATCCAGAGAGATAACCAACGATCATTTCTGGACACATGAAGGAAACAAGTTACATTATAAATATTACAAATATCATGCAGTACTTAAACAGTTCCACTTTTGTTGAAGAATACTCATCTGTTTTTAAAGTAGTAGGAAATAACACTGAGCCCCGATGCCTTGAAATAGATTATTGACAAATGTATATCAAAATAAAAGACCACATGACCTCCAGCCAGTTGTCAGACAGCAATCACCAAACACACTGACAAACTATGAATGCCGACTGTTACAGGACAGTAGAGAGGCCTGCCCTGATGCAAGGTTTGGACTGTGGCTGGATGCAGAGTTAGAAGTGAGAGGAAGACACTATGGTTTTCAGGTCAGGTGGAGCTGTTGGAGGAAGAAGAACTTTAGAAATGGTGTAGGGGCAAAAGAAAGAGCAGAAGACGGCCATTTAGGTTCATGAATGTAGTAAAGGGCAAGAAGAGGATTGGTGTGACTAGTAAGGATGCATAAGACAAGGTAAGCTGAATGAGGTGCACTGCTGTGGCAACCCACGACGATAGTGAAAGACCAACAAGTAGAAAACAATTGCAATCTCATTGTTTCTGGACAATAAAGAGATGGACTCCACCAGTGTTGCGTCTCACCCAAGCATGCTAGGAAACAAGTCTGCCGCTGACGCCGCTAATGGATTCCTAAAATAACTCCTTCCATCCTCATGTAAACATTGATGAAAGCACACCATTAAGTTCAAGAGAGGGAAAGGAAAGACAGAAGACATGCGGCTGAGTTCAGCTGTCCGAGCTCTGCCGGTCCCGTACACTCAGGTGAAGGCGTGACTCGGGGGAGGTGGGGGAGTAATTACCACATTTGATTAAACCAGCAGGGACTTGAGACACACTTTGATCACTTTTCAAAATAGAACACTGCCAGGGAGACGGAGAAGTACAAAGGAGAACCGTGTCTGTTTCCAACACCGGGGGGAAGCGACACATACATACGCCTCACCTTCTGTACAGTCTGCGGATTCCTGAGCGCCGAGCGCTGACAGCAACAAAATCACTGTTGACATAGAGAGATGGAGTTTACTATCTAGTGTAATATCATTACACATTCATAGACCTTCATTCAAGTGGTGTGTGATATTTTCAAGTCCACTGTTTTCTGATCACGCAAGCACAGTCAACTTATCAAGTGACTCAGACCTTTAAACAAATCCATTGTTTCAGAAGTTTTCTTCATGTCAAGGCATCAGAGGGCTGCCTTGGACCAGTCATCTGATAATACTGTAGAAGCAACATGACGCCTATGAACAAACTGAGATAACACAGCTAATACACAGTCAGAAGAACTCAGTTGAAGTTCAGCTCGCTAGAAAAGAGGCACTTTTCATAACAGTTCAATGTCCAAAAAAAGCCGGAAATGGATTAGACACATTGAATCACAGGTTCATAGTGCCTTTTCCAGGAGTTGGTTCCCTGTGTTCCCAGATTTATGTGCCATTTTAGAGAACATTGAGTGAACACACTCACTTGATACATGGATGAATACCAGAACTGATCACTACTGATACAAATACAAATACAAGATAACAAAAGTTGCAGAAACAAGACATTACATTTTTACAGCTTTTGCTAAGTGTTATGCTTTTGGAAGCAAGTGTGTGCAGAATTTTTAATACCAAAAAAACAGTAATGCACAACAGAGATGCTGACTGGCCGCAAGATACAGAGCAATACTTAACCATTCAAAATATCCTACTGTGGCTACAAATATTTAGGAATTAATTCACATCACACCAGGCACGAGGAACCTTTATCAAGCCATTTTTTCATAATCTTTCAGCCAAAATTACATTGAATTGAGAAAAAGGACCTAAACTTCAGTGGGGCTTAGCTCTGCCTAACTATTGGGCAAGTAAATTTCAATTACAATTGGGGCTTCTTCAACCCCATGATACAAATTTAGCACCATCTCATCAGGCACTTCAAACTTCTGCGTATGCCTGACCACTTTCATCATCAAAGTTTATGAAGAACATAGTTATCATAAACGCTTGAAAAAAGAATTAGACTCCATGCAAGCAACAGCCTCTGAGCATTTCCAACCTCTTCATTTGACTGGATGAAATTAATATCACAATGAAGAAACTATAATATCCTCAAAAAGATACCAAGGATGAAATCAGGTTCTTGACAAACAGCCTCACCAACTTGCTACGTTTCATTGTTGTCATACTTGCTCATCCATTCATTCATTCAATTCACTTATCTCGAATCTGTGGTGCTTTCTGTGCGCATTTTGTTGTTGTTCCGAAAATGAAAATGAAGAAGAGCATGATGTCCTCAAATCAAAGCATGAAATCAAGACGTATGAGCTAGGTGTGCTTCTAGTCCACTTGGCAATGGAGGAGAAGCAGCTTGCAGGAGATGCCGTGATGGAGAGGATCATCTGTGAGAAGGCATGATTCACTGCAGCAGGCATTTCGATCGCTTCCAGCCAAACAGGCCCGTCACTCAACGTCGTATTTTTATGGTTTTACACATAGCTATATTTTAGGACTGAAAACCGGGTGTTCAACACATTCATGACATTTTAACTGTCAATTGAGGCATAAAACCCAAACGTACCAGCAAAAATCACACAAGAATTGCATTTCTCTAAAACTACTTTATACGTACGAGTGCGGTCAAGGACTCAGGTCAGACATTTGCTCGAGGAACCACTCCCGAGATGATGCTTCTGTTCATTGGTGAAAAAAAATCATTATTTTTATAAAACAAATTGTAAAAGTCTGTAGCACAGCATTTTGTTTTTGGTTTTTAGCGCTGTTTTTTTTTTTTTTAAACAAAATGTTAAATCAATTCTGTCTCTTGCTCCAAAACCATCTTAGCCAAGTTATCTTTACACATTGTTGTTGTTGTCCTGTCCTATTTTATTTTATTTTATTTTATTTTATTCTATTTCGAAGCACTTTCCTAGTTGGTGGAACCCCCACTGACCATGGCAATAAATTCTATTCTGATTCTGATTCTGATTCTCATTTTAGGTCACCACCACCCCACCTTTTGCCTGGATGACAAGTCAAAATAAGGATATTATTTAATCCTCCTGGTGACCTGATGCAATATTGCCTTTTTATACGATACGATATACATCGATGGAACCCTTGAATAGAATGTCCCATCGATCCATTGGACAATATCTCACCACCACGGTCGTTCGTTACACGCCTCTGTCTGTGACACACTGCCCCCCACCGGTAAACACACACGCCTCACCTAACGTAACCGTCACTCATCGAGCAGGTTTAATGGTAGTAACATCGTAATAACACCGTGACAACATGATGGGTTTCATAAACAATTAAAATGAGATGAGCATCATTTACATATGATCCAGATTACATTTGCAAAACAGAATGAATTATGATCGCACAGAACAGTACATTCCTTGCTATCAAGGACAAAAAATAAATAAGTGGCAGGCATAATAGAACGTGTTCAGCGTATCTCATCTACGAATTGATCTCAGCCACACGGAGGAGGAACAAATATTAAAACATGTTTGTGACAAGCCACAGTTCAAGTGAAGAACCTTGACTCTGTAATCCGGCATTGAAATACCCCTTTTCAAATAGATATAATTTTATAATCATTATATAAAAACTCCAATTTCATTTGTACTTGTAGCGTCCCATAAACAGCATTAAAGCACAGACAAATAAAGCAGGCCAAGTTAAAAATCTGGCTTAAGCCTTTAATCTCTTGTGTCTCTTCTGTTTACATAACAGACTTTTCAGGCGAGGACTTTGGAAAAAGATGAATGGAAACAAAACTCACTGAACTGGCAGACAAACAACAAGAACCCGGTGCTCAAATACTGTGCTCCAAATCATGACACTTTATTTGCTATATTTAACTGATTCCACTAAAAAAAATCAATTATTAAATTAATTCAAACAGAATATCCCACTAATTCATGAGGTCACCGGGTCTGGAATCGATTCCTGCAACTTGGGGCAAAGTCCTTCAGTCAGATATCCAATTGCACAGGCACAAGCACACACACACACACAAACAGGTTTTTTTCGCTGTTTTTGTGACGACCTCTCATTGCTACAATGCTTTCCCCAGCCTCTCACCCTTAACTTAACCCTCCAAAACACATGGCTCACCTTAACCAGGACTCAACTAACTAACCAAACTGCAACCCAGTTATGATAAACTACTTTTACTGACATTTTAACCCTCTAAACCTTGTGAGGACAGGCCAAGATGTCCTCAGACCGCAGAAGGTGGCTTGTCAAGACTAGGCACTCACAAGTATGGCAAAACATGAGCCACCTATGTCATCTGTGAACCTTTCTGTGTTCTTGGACTACGGCAGGAAGCCCATGCGACCAGGGGAAAACCCCAAAAACCCATAGTCGCTCCAGGGGTCACCGATCGCTGCTGTCAGTCTCATATGTGAAAGTAAAATCAGCAACTTTGGCATCCACTCACCACTCTGGGTCCACAGGCGTAATGTCTATCCTGGGAGGGGCTCCGAAGGGCAGTGAAGTAGGCCGGGGCACAAACTCTTCATCAGGCGTCCGTGATCGCTCACCCTGTCGCCATGACAACGGCGGAAGCTGCAAGTTTCCTGAGAAGCGCCGGCGGCCTCTGCGCAGGTCGACACCCAGCGTGCACGAAGGAGACGTGAAGGATTCACTCAGGCAGCAGTCAGGTGGCTCTTTATTGTCCTGATAGGGAGACAGGACTCATTAATACAAACACCATCACACACAACATTATGACCACCTGCTCGACAACATGCTGGTCTCTCTATAAATGTCACTATTTGTGAGGGGACAGTGATTGCACCCTGGTCGGTTTGCAATTCCACTTCAGATGAGTAGTTGCCGCTGCATGCCTTACCTCAAAATGAGAAAAATCATGACGTCGTTTGTATTCTCAATGTTCAATGTTTTTTTTGAAAAACAAATGGCAATCTGTAGCTCATCAACGCATCACAAGAGGGCGCTATAGTATCTCTGGACGAGCGTTCAGCGCGCCGTACCGAGGGAAACAACCCAGCAGATATATATATATATATATATATATATATATATATATATATATATATATATATATATATATATATATATATATAGTGAAAAGATGACAGAAGAGAAACGCCTCAGCTTGAAAAATAAATCCACTCATCAACAAAATAATCTCATCAGATTCACTTGCACCGTCTGACACACTGATCATGAATAACGGATCCAGTTCATGAGTCCTGAACATCATAAATCTAATATGGCATCTTCTTACAGTGTAGAAGACATCTGTTTATATAGAACATGGAGAGAACCGAACTACTAAATGCTGAAGTTATCAGTTATGGATCTTCATCTGTCATCAGACATGGAATACATGGAAAACATGGAAAAAGTGGAGCCTTTTCTCTGCAGGCTGTCAGTCGTACGGTTTAGTACAAAAGGCAGCAGCTCTGGGCCAGAAAATTATATCTACTGATTCTTTTTGGAGCCCCTGCCTACATGGGTCTCGGGTAGTAAGAGCTCTCTGCTGTAAATATCACCTCCCACTCCAAGACCCACGACAGTTGTTTTAAGTAAATTCTAAACCAAATGCTGCCAGATATTATGACAGACATATGTAGAATCGCTCTCATGGCTTATAGATATCTCTTCAGGTGATCTGAATCTGCTGTGCTTGGCTGAATTAACGATCAAAACCTCACGTTTAGAGACGCCGTGTACAGTTGATCATCCATTTTCTCCACTTACTCAACGTCAGGTTCATTATAATAAAAGGCCAGACTTCCCTCTTGTCCACAATGTATTGCTAGGACACACTGTGAACCCCAGAACAGGGAGCCACCCAGACAGGTTGTGTGAGCCACCTCAACTGTCTTCTCTTGTGGTCAAGGATGTCAAGGAGCAGTAGTTCCCCAGATAGCCTGCTTCCACCATCCTGTATGTCACTAGCTAAAAGTAATGACCACAGGTTAATGCAAGACACTCTCAACCATAAAATGAGAAACTGTGCCCATAAAATTATAAACAGAACCTTGATTTGAATTTCCAACATCATTAAAAAGTGGGCCGAAAGCGTTTCACCCTAAAGCACGAAAAAGTACTGTTGCTGTGCTTTCATATTCATACAGACTTTTGTTTTTGTTACCTTTGTCAGAGGCTCTCCTCCGTCAGTGCTCCTGGTATAACAATCTAGTGTTTGGAGAACGTATGGAAAGTATAGACCAAGGTTCAACGGTTTCTTCCACGTCTCTAGCAGTCTTGCTGTATGACCATCTCAAAACCTTTCACCAACTACGAGGTTGATTCTCAGGTCCCAGCTAGGGGCGTGAACTGAGAGTCGATAGACCAGTGGAAAATGAAAAAGATTGGTTCGTGAAGGCTTTGCAGGAAATGTTAAGGTGCTTGTAGAGGTGGATCAATAACCGGAGGGCTGACGTGCCAATCACAGGGAATGACAACTGCAACAGTGCAGCTTACTGAGTTCATTTTAACTACATCAAAACTGAAATAGTAGATTGATGTATGCAACATTTGAGGGTAAGTATGACCCATTTATAAGCAAAAAAAGTGCTGAAATCAGATGAATTTAGCTCAGACTGTGATAATTACAGGAAGATTGAGCTGTAACTTCATGAAAAACCAACAGACTTTGTAGACAAATGAAACAAAAGCAGCTCATGACCAGAAAAATGATGCAGCCATTAAGACACATGGCAAGAAGTGACTTCAGATTGGAAAGATATTCACTGAAGCTCAGACAGCAGATGGAGCAAGGGACGATGAGAAGGTAAGAACCCAGGCAAAGAGAAAAGAATTCAGAGGAGATAAGGAGAGGAGGAGAGGAAGGTCAACTTGATAAAGATACGTTGATATATAATCAAAACCATTTGATCTCAAGGACGTTGGAGCAACAGTTGTCTTAAGTCCTGTGATTTCTGTCACAATCTGATGAGTCAGGTGAGATATCAGAGGGTCTTTGACATTCAGCCTTCAGAAGCAGGAAAAAGCAAGGTTCAAGCTCATCATCACTTCTCTCCAGGTGGGTGTGAGAAGGAAGGATCACATTGAAAACGTCCAACAGTGTTCCAAGCCACTTGCACTGGGAGTTGAGTGTGGAACAGCGAAACTGATTTTAGAGGTTATCAAACCTTGGGTTTAGGTTTGACCAAAGTCTGGCCTTTTTACGCCCCTCTAATATTTGTGGCTCACAGCTGATGGTCCACAACTGTGGACGGAAAACTCTAACTAACCAGAGGAACCGTTGGAAAATATCTGACATAAAATCAGGAACCAGTAAGATGTCAGTGAGTGATTCATCAACATGCCTCCACAGATTGCAAGCCCGCTGCTAAAACAATTCAGGAAGCAATTCCGGTAGCTCAGAGAGCAAACGCATCGGGCAGCAAGTGAGGGGGCACTCGTGAGGAGGACTGCGTGTTGAAGCAGCTGAAAGGATAAACTGGAGAAAAAAAATCTTTTCAAACAAAAAAGAAAGAAATTTCTGTGACTGAGGGAATGTGTGAAGAAGCGGTGGAAGGACTCCTATGTCTCTTCTATTCTGTGATAGTTTATGAAATGAGCCTAGGTGTGTACGCTTGCCTGTGTCAGGAAGGATCAGTTCAGGTCAGGTGCTGAAGTCCATCATTCCATCAGCTCATGAGTTGGCCGCCCCTGTGGCCACCACTCTGATCCATGGAGCACTTACTACAAAGACCGACGCCCTCATTAGACCTGATGAAAAGCCCGGCGATTCAAAACACAAACAGACACGGAGTCAGGTCGCACGTCAGCGGCAGTGTGAGACGAATGGCAAGGCGGCTAGGATCTGCCTTCATCATCTCGTAGAGGCCAAATTGATGTCACCTCTCACACCGTTCTCACTGAAGATCTCCATCAAGACAGGAACCTTATAAGACCTTGTCAGAATTGTCAGCTCGGAGAGAAGGGGAAGAAACATATCTTAGGCGGTCGCCTTTATGATCTGCAGCGGGGAATCAATTTGCTTTGGCCCTCTTCTAAACTCCACTGAGAAAAGTTGTGAATCACCAAACAGTAGATCAAAAACTCATCTAAACTATAAGATTATGACCAGGTGTCATAACATGCTGTTTTTGACAGATGTACCTACTTGTATGTGGAGCATTAGAATCTAATGCTGGTAAATTTCCATCATAACAATAAGAGAAGTACAAAGAGAGACAACCCCTCCTTAGTATAGTCTCTAACACCCAGCACCATTGACTCCAGACACCTTCCCTGTAATCTGTGTACACCATAATCTCCCCATTATGTCCAGGGTGTCCCACAGCGCTACCATGAGGACAACAGCCCTATGTCTCTTTAAGACATGGATAAGTTCAGTAACATCAACAGAGTAACATATCAGAAGATTAATGCAACTTTCATTTTGAAATCTGAATCAAACAAGAACAAATATTCAGAACTCCTTGCTGACTCAAGACAAATGCAACATGGTTAGCAGCAGGGCTATTTAAAACCAATATGTCCGCGATGCACTGCGATAAAGACATGAATGAGTGTGCATCAATGCAGTGACAGGACATAGTGTAGTAATAATTATTACTGAGTGACGTTACCCTTGGCAAGCCTCGTCTTTCTAGTTGTTGTATAGACACAAACCAATGGTGAACTGGTCCAAAACAATAGCAAAGCTTTAAGACGTATACCCCATTGGCGACAACAACAAAAAGCAAAGAGGCAACAATAACGGTTTATAAAAAGGCTCCTGTGTGCCAAAAAAGGATATCAGGGATCATTTGAAAGTTTCCAAACTGGTGAGAAAGCAAGGACTTGATAAGACACAATGTCACGCAAAGAAATCAAACACTAAAGAGATACCGATTGAAATGGCACATTAGCCATTTCCATCCAGAGAGGTGCGGACACATCCTCAGCGGCAAACGATTCAAGTGATTGCAACTTTGCCAGCAAACTCTGAGAAATGGCAGAGAAGGATCAATGGCCTGTTTCAGCCATAGAAAACCTCAGTCTCAACATTTTACTCAGAAGTATTTCTGCACTTTGCAATTGAACCCCAAAATTTGTCATTGTTATTGCAAATAAACTGCTTGTTTGTGTAATTATACAGAGTACAAAACCTGGGTTACTTCGTTAACAACCTTTATATTTCATGACAACAATGTGAAGATGACAAGCTAAACATGGATCCTTGTTGCCGATAACGCAACGGTAAATTTTGATGAGACAAGACAGAAATGTATGTAGATGGTCTGTCAAAGCTGTATGGGACATTGTGTAATCCGCAATATCTGTCAGACAGTACGCCAATGTTTGTACACTCCAAAAGCCACATGCGCAGTGGAGAAACAGGACAAAATAAGGAAGCTCAAGCACCACCTGAGGGTTTGTGCCGTAGACACGCCACATGTTGATACTCAGTCAAGCATTAGTTGTGACATACACAGGCATTTTCCCACATACCACCTGGTGCAAATGAGGTGGTGATGGGCTTTTATTATCTTAACTTAAGTTAACTAACATTGGTTCAGTAGCTTATGTGTGTCACTGTATCTGGTGATGTCTAAATGTTGTCAGTACAAATGAAAGAACAATTACAAATACATTATAACTTTGGCTAATGTTCGATGTGTTGTGCACCATCATGTGGTCAGTAAGCAAAAGATCAATAATCAAAATGCAGTGTTAAGGCCATTTTATTGCTAACGTTGTAAATTTGGGCAAAATGAAGGTGATGTACCTACGTAAATTTGTGTACAATGGAAAATACAGTAATTTTATGTCCTCTTTTATTTCTCATGACTATTATCATAATCATTTCTCGCTGACTAAAATTTACTAAAATGTTATTACGTTTTGTCGCTTAACAGACGGAAACTCCTACAAGTAGACATGACCGAAATGTGAGTAAAACGAATAACTACTAAACATCCAGAAGACTAGCACTAAGACTAAAACTGAAATGGCTTCCAAAAACACAACCCCTGGTACCACCTCAACCATCCAATTGTCAGCAGGAAACACTAATGTCAGTGAACCTGAGTGCACTCAAGTATTATTCCGCTGTTGTCTTCAACCAGTTGAGTCAGATTCACGCTCCTCCAGACAAACCACTTTCCAGAGGTGATTCCACCTTGGGATTTTGCCCATCGCTCTTTGAATTCATTGTTCTAGGCAGATTTTTCTCTTCCCTCTTCCACTTTTCCCCCAGGTCCCTTTTCCACATCTTCCCTGTCTGGCACCTCTCTGTGCAAGCCAATTCCTTTCACTTGGTCTCTGGCCATTATGGTGTGCAGATCTCACACCTTTTGCTGAGCCCTTCTGCCTTGTCAACTCCACATCCAGCAGGCTCCATTATAGCCACGTAGAACCACACTGACAAGAGCGCAAATCATGTTCACGGCTCAATAGGGAATCTACAGTTTTCTCACCACCAAACAGAAGTTGACTCTCATTACGCTCATCCAAATATGGTTTTATATGTCTAAAACACACATGCAAAGAGAGAGTCCTACTGGGCAGACACTCGCAGATAAACTTTTTAAGATGTCATCCTCAGGCTCCCTGCTGCTCTACTTCAAGGTTCCCGAGGATAAGGACAACTTCTTCTCTTATCAAGACCAGATACACAGTCACTACAGAGATGTAACTATCTTAAGCCACGTGTGTCCAGGATCATATCATCTCACCTCTTGATATTGGATACACTTAATGATAATGACCATAAAAATGATTAGCCCTCAAAAACAAATCCAACCACAGATGATGAAGATCCACCAGCGGGAACCATATTGTTCCACCCCACACAAGACACCAAAATGGAGGGGGCGCGCTCAGTAATTCCATCACATGGACGTCTGTGACTATTCTAGGCAAAGTACGATCATCGTATATTCAAACAATCAAACATCTATTGGATTGTTACTGCCTCACATACTTTGGCTTTGCTGTCATGTGGGCCAGTCGTGACTTGCTAAGAGGCAATGTGTTTCATGGTGGCCACTGGCATCCTGATTGATGGCCAATGATGCACATCATAAATGATGCTACTCATCAGGTGGGGGTGAATTTAACTATAAACTCCGGAAGCAAAAGCAAAGCTGCCATGTTCTTTGTTATTTCTAGCACGCTCCAGTCGCCATCGGCATCCCTGCCGCTCCACGTTGTTACCATTCTGACACCACGTCAACTGAACAACAGGGAGGAAATATATTGAGCCGAGAAAACAGCACCTGCTTCCGATCATACACTGTGAGGAGCCAGCGCAGTTGGAAAGCAACAGGGAGGACGAAAAGGCTTGAGGGCAGGTGGTGGGACAGAGCAGCTGGGTTAAGACTTGGGGGAGAAGAACTCAATATGGAGGGTGACTAAAGGAGAATGGAAGTGGAAGAAAAATGACAGCCAGAAACAAAGAGAGGGAGCTGAAAACTGAAAGAGACTGATTAGTAGTATATGAACTAGCACGTATTCATCTACATCCGAGAAACGCTGCCGGCGATGTGCTCACACAGATGTGTTTTTAGATGTTGTGCTTTTTCTACATGAACAATGACGCCCACACACTCCAACAGACAGAAGACTTTCACGCTGCAGCAGATATGATTGATGAATAAATACTGTGCACATGTTTAAAGTGCTTCGACTGGCAAACATTTGAATGTGCTGGAATTGATGTGGAATTCAAAGAACGTGAACAGCCTTGAAGCCTATGTTAAATTTCTCACTCTCTTAGAAATATTGAGCCGCATCAAAAGACTTACCTTGGTCTACACAGGTGTCTAAACAGAATGCTTAAGACTCTGTTTTCAATACTTCAAGGCTATTCCCACCACAAAGCATCTCTGATAAAGTATTGTTGGCTAAACTGTAGAATCTCTGCGCGCAACCTAACAAAAGGCAGCGCTTCGACACATTAATCCTCGTATGTCATCACGTCCACCTATATACACTGAAATCTTTTTACGAAATACAGGATTTAGTTTTGAGCTCTTGTGGGCCACGTGAAACATCTTGGTGGGTCGGATTTGGCCCCCATGCCTCAAGTTTCCAGAAAGGTTGACTTGTTTATAATCACTCAATAGATTATTAGTAGCACAACTGGTTCATTGTTCATTGTTTGTCACTGAACAAATACATTCTTTTCACAAATGAAACCATCCGCTGAAGGTGACAGAAATAAAACTCCTTTTTAGTATCAGCTATCCTCTTTATCATAATCTTTTCACCCTTGATTTACAATGTTTTTTAACTCCGACGATATATTGCACAGTGTGTCAGCGAAACAATATGCTGCATGGAATAAATTCAGCTTGTCAGCGAGAATAAACATCATTGTGTATTTGCTGCAGGCTTTTACTTTTATTCTTTTTGTTTGTTTGTTTCTCATCTATTTGATGTGATGAGACTATGAGTGAGACAGATAGTTCAGTATCCAAATTTAAATATCCAACATTACTACAAACCCCGTTAGGATATTGTGCATTTATCGAAAACCCAATTCAATCAAGACTTCCAAATGTTTGCCAAAGAGATATTGGATTCTGGGTTGGCTCTTTTTAATTTTGGCTCAGTTTATATTGTTTATCTCAGGAGGCAAGCATCCAAATACTCATTTATATTATTTCTGGGCAAATTACAAAGCATTGTGCCACATCAAACACCAATGACATTTGAATTGAGACTCCCTGTAGTTACAGAGGTTAAAAATATATGGTTGTGTGCTTAACTTGTACCGGTGACTTGAACAATTGAACAAGGTCTGACTCATTCTCGAGAGACTGACTTCTCCATTTATAATAACAATAATGCTTTGTTTAATTTGCCATTTTTAGAACGCTGTTCACAAAGTGCTTTGCAGGCAGAGCAGCGAAGAATGCTTCACAGCTAAACTCTCTGTGAAGTAGAACGAAGAAAGACACGTGACGTGGCTGGATGATGTAGTTTGTAAATAAAATTGGACCAAAAATGGAAGAGAAGTTCGCTGTGGTGACTGAAGATGTCCTGTCAGAGAGATATGACTGGAACCAGCAAAGAACCGTGTCTTTGATCGTCATCCAGGAGCCAGGGCGGTCCAGTAAAATTTGGTGAGCAGTGAGATCTACATACTGTACATACATTCATCTTCTGCTTTGACCTCCAGAGGAGTGTCGCGGGAGGAACAGGTGATAAGCGTGGAGATCTAACAGAATTAAAGCTCCAGCCTTCACATGTAGGTGTCTTTGCTCTGACCTGACCTAAAATCAGCCGGGGATTTTTCAAAAAGACAAGTCACTGAAATATTCGTGGTGACTCATATACTGTCTATGCATGTGACAGAAGCGTTACAACAATAACGCCAGTCAATGTTTGAGAGGTTGTTTTGCAGGTGCTACAATACAGCATTATGTGTGAGCACAGCCTGTGTTGAGCGTATAGATGTCACTGACAGGTGAGAAAAATGGATAAACACAGTGAAAGTTCCGAAACTGGAATTTCAGATTGAGAAAACAAACTTAAGAACATGCACAGAGAAGAGGAGCTGTGTCTGTTGGTCAGACGTTCCTTGGCTTTAAAAAAATCTGGGCTTTAAAAAAATTACGTTACGTTGATCATCCAATATTTGGCAAATGTTGGCCTGAAGTTGTGGCTGCCAGAGGGAACACCATGCATCCTCCAAGTCTGCACAAGTCTGTACAAAATCTGGTGGGCCCATTGTGGATTTTCAATAATTTATTTATTAATCATCCATATAATACTCTGTGAGCATCTTTGTGTGTCTTTGATGTCCTAGTGTCTCTGCTTGTTGCCGCTGTGATAGTCATGTATTCTGCTAAAAGAGTCTCTCAGCACCAGAATACAATACCAGAGCCATTTTACTGAAGTAATTATTGTCTAAATTATTAGTAAATGAGTTCAACAACTTAACTTTTGTCAAAATCCAAAAAGATACAAAGCAACTTTTACAATATTTTTACTTTTTACAATATTTGACTTTTTTTTTTTTGACTTTTTTTTTTTTTGGTTTGTTTTTATCTCCTATGAAAAATGTTGGTAATATGTTTCTACAAAACTGATTTGTGCAGCACAACTCACAGAATCCCAGCCTCAGCCTGCCATCAAAGGGAGAAGACGAAGGAAAAATGAGAATTTCCTCAAGACAACAGACGGAGGGGTGCAAAAGGTCAGCTCATCTGATCCCGCTGACAGAAGTGCCTATTGCAACAGCAAGTAGCATCTGAAATTCTCCAACGAGCAAGAAGACAGAGGATGGCGGAAGGTATCAATGCTATTCCATGGGATAAATAACCCGGGGGAAGGAGAAGAAAGTCGGATGTCAGTGAAGAGACAATGACAATGAAGGAGTGACACTGTTGCTTTCACTGGCTCTGAATCAACTCAGCATCCAAGAACTCTAATTAGAGACTGAACAGCTGTTCAGTTCGACCGACTCTCAGAATAAACACCAGCTCAACAGTCAACGGAAGAAGCGAGGGAGTAGCAGGATTAAAGGAGAGCAGAAGGAAGGATGGATGGGAGCTGAAGTAGGTGAGAAAGCAATGACAATACGCAAGAATGGGCAGACACATCTACTCCCTACACATCTATATAGTTCTAGACATGAGGGACACAGTTTCAATACACTCACTTTAGCTTTTTCCTTGTGTGTGCGCTTCACACTACTGTCCGTTTTGTTTGTTGGGCCTTGTGTGTTGTACTGAGTGAGCTTTCTGTTTCAGGTTTTTTCCCCTTTTCCTGCATGTTTGACTCCCAGCTCCAGTTTTGCAGCGATGTCTTCAGTTCTGGTTATTGATCGTGTTTTCTGTGTCACATGTTCAATAAATATTGTTATATTTCTAATCTTAATGTTCAAAGGCGTCTGTCACCCAGTAACAATTAGCTTATTATTAGACTTATTATACTATGTTAGCATTGATGAAAGTGTCACTTTTTTGTTCACGCTCAACACAAGCTGTGTGCTCACATGCTGCTTGAAAAACACCTGTATTTGGTATGAAATGGTGTAGCACACAGCACTAACAGCAGCTCTGTTGACAGGGAATTTTCATGTGGACTGAACACCGGGGTGGCCAACTCTCACGCAGTCTGTATGTGTCTCTCACTATTGAGGCTTGTCCCATGCATTTCAAGCCAATGTCATTGAAAAAAAATTACAAGTCTGATTTAAGATCTATATTGATGTTGAACATCACAGAGTTCTGGACGTGAAACTTCCCCCTACTGAACGCTCAGTCGAGGGAATGTCCCACCAGATACAGAAGCACTCTGATAAGAATGAGAACGAGGTCATTAGGTCAGTGGGTCGTTGAAAATTATTTATTCCTCACAGATGTCTGGACTTCTTCACCTCAAGGAGTTGATGAAATTTCAAATCTCAAGAGGTGGCAAATCAGTACGGCAAACGCTCCAGCACACACTTGTACAAATCCCTGCTAAACACTGAACACAATCCCTTCTGCCAGAGTTCCAATCCAACATTAAAACACGGCCATGTTGACCCCAGCACCTCTTTCACCGCCTTCAATTGTGCCCAAATGGGACCATAAAACACAGAGTTGCTGCGTGACAATGACGACTGAAAACACATTACCAAAGTAATCGGTCGGCGCACTTTTTCCCATCCTGACTGACCACAAGGCTTCTTACTGGGTGACCATGGCAGGACCTTTCACACAATATAAAGTCCATTACCAGACCAGCCGGCTGTTTCTACCTTGCTGAAAGAATCTGGGGCCAGCTACACATGCCGCTCAAAAAAATGGTATTAAAATGTCAGCGCGACTGAATTGAGAAGTGTTTTTAAATACCCTAAAAGGTACACAGTGTTCGAGCTCATATGTGGAGACTGGGGAGTGAACACCCACACCTTCCAGCTCGGGACTCTAGGAGTGTTCTAACCAACGCCTACAACCTCTGGAAACTCAATTTGCAAGTCGTCTCCCGACAGCATTGTGCGCTCAGAGTCAATATGCTGCTTCTCATCATCAAAAAAATTCATTCCTGTCAGCAACAGCAGGTTGATGTTTCAGTCCTAGCATCAAGGAACGTGCATCAGCCAACCCTGGTTTGTTTTTAACACTGACGTTGGCTGGCTTTTACATCTCATTTCACAACGAGGACTCCTAAAGTTTCTGTTCACTTATAGATGCGACTGGAGAATAAAATGAGGGACAACAAATCGACCAGTAATGGAGCCCAAAATAGGTGGCACCACATAAAAGCGACTTTATAAAGACTCCACTCTTATCACCTCAGACTGTTCCAGGCTCTGTCATGGAAAACTCCCAATCCGCCACTCCGATTTAAGCCTTGACATGGGAACAACTAGTAAAGCCTCATGTGACATCAGCCATTGATCTAAATTGCAGGAGTAACATGGTGCTATTAAAACCAGATTAAAGTTGAGGTGTCCAAGAGACCTATTGTCGTTTTCGGGGACTTTTTTCTCATTTTTTGGTAATATTTTGGACTTCACTCCCTCTTGTTTTCTTACTGTACGTGCAATTTTGTTTTTTTACTCAGATGACTTTTTGTCCATCTGATGTTGTCTTTTTCAGATCAAGTTACAAATACAACAACGTTCCACAGAGCTCTAGAATATCGATATACAGCACTGCTTAGTGGCCAGTCCCCGACACTAAAAAACATCTTGCTGCTGAGATACACATCATGGATGGAATACAAAATATCAAACAACTAAAACATTTTCTTTTGAAACTTTCATTGTCACCTATTTTATCCAAGGTATCCATTTACTTTGAAGAATGTCCCATTCATCTACAAAAATCACCTGACTTTGAAGGAAGAGAATGCAATGCACAAAGGTGTCTGCACATCATTTTTTGCGGGAAGATTTTGCACCCTATTTATTATTTTGGGAACTGCTGTTTGCAAGGACCGGCTCAATGCGAGCTTGCACATCTGCAGCGTTACTTCGCTGAGCAAAATTTTATTAATTTTATCGAGGGCAATTCTTCATGTCGGAGCACTTGATTGTGTTCATATCCCAGCACACGTTTCTTTACAACAAAACTCATTAAAAATACAAAGTCAATATTTATAAGGACAAAGTTTGAAAGAGAAGCTCATACCGATGTAAGCTGTCGGAGTTGTACAAAGGACCGGGTCGCTACTGAACGGTGGATAAATACAAGGGTCCACCCACTCCATGTAAATAGAGGGAGCAGCCGTCTTGCTGAGAGGCAGAGCTTTATCTGTGGAGTGTTCTCGCAAGGCCTTCCCTCCTCACAATTTTTCCTAAACACAAACCCTCTTCCACATAAATACTCTTCATCAGACACATGTCAAAATCCGCAATATTCCATGTAAATTCCATAATTAACCAATTCCACGATTTCGTCCGTGATAAGATGATCGTAGGACCCTTCATTGGCTGTGACTCGCGTGCCGCAAATGCTTTGTATTTAATCCTGATGCTCCTGATGAGCATCGATAGGCGCGTTGAAATTGGTCACCAAATTTTCTGCAATTTTGTGCCGTTTAGTCCAGTCGCTGTCTGTCTGAAACACTGACAGGTCGGACTGACTCTCAGCCACATCCATACCATCAGAGCGGCTGCAGGGAAGATTGCTTCAAAGAGGACAAGACTTCAACACCGAGCATGTTGGCACGCTCAAATGGTGTGGCACACGCTCTTAATAAATGCTTGAAAGGGATGAGCTGCACCTGACGAAAATAACACATCTTAAAACAGTCCCTCCATAATCTGCACCTGCATGGCAGTGGAGATCAAAACAGCATCACGACGACGTGAGGAGCAGCCTAGTTTGAAAGGAGAAAGCACAGAGCTGTCAAAACAGCAGTCAAGCAGGAAACAGACCAGACTCTTTGTTCTGCTGAGCACCGAGTGGAACCATCATCAGCCCTTGTGTTTGGTCCTCGTGAAGCAGAAACACTTGATTGCCGCTTAATTGCTGCTCATCATCATCATCCTCATCATCATCATCGCGCTCTCACTTCAGCGGGGGACGGTCTCCAGCGATTGCGACTGCAGTAAACCAATGGCGCAATAGAAAGAGAGGCTCATTAGAAACAGTGGTTGCTACAAAGCACTTTCCACCCAATTGTGGTGTGTTAATCAGCAAAAGGGCATTGCTAGCCGCACCTGAAGGATTTCCTGGTCTACCTGGAAACACTTCTTCCAGATTGGTCCGGTGACCTTGTGACTCTTATTGATGGACACTCCAAAGCTCCTCAGCCAATTGTTTGTGAGAAGGTCAGATGTTTTGATAGTTGGTGTTTATTGAAATGAACTAAACTGTGTGCCGGACAGGACGTCACCAACACGCTGATGGCTGCAACGCACGCATTATCAAAGTCCCGATTTTAGAAAGACATCCAACTGTCATACTTGTTTCCTTTTCATTTGCACACTTCAATAAGATTCAACACAATACTGCAAAGACCTGTGAGCAGACAGTTCTCTTACCTTGTTGGGCGACACCGTCAGAACGCTGCGGCTCTTCCTCATCGTTCCCCTCTCTGTCCGACCACAGCTTCACACCTGACAACATGAAACAGAGTTGTTGTTCACTTTTGTAACAGATTTAATGGCGCAAGACCAGATACAGACGCAAGACCAATCTTTTCTTTTAGTTACTATAATTTATATTTTATATTCAATTACACAACTTCATTCTGATGGACGTTTATTGCCACATTCAAGTTTTTTTGTAAATATCATAGCCTTACTTTCTACAGTCATCTTTCAAAATTGTGATTTTAGCTGGGTCAATTTGTCAACAAAAATACGTACGTACAAATATACGTACATTTTGTGACAATATTTATCTCTAATTTCCAAGATATTTTTAAGATTGAAGAATGATTCCTTTTCAAGAGTTTTGAGCACTATGTAGAACCATTTGACCTCTGTCGAAAAATGTAACATTAAAGAAATGGATGACAGATGCATGTGACATAAAGCCACAAATAAATACCTTGGAACCAAAGTATGTATGTTGATCATTTTATTCAGTTACTTTTTCAAACCAGAAGAATATGAAATGAGATTGACAGCACCAGGCCACATTTCCATACCAGGGGGAGTTCACCATGCGATACATCTTCATGACTAGAAGCTGCTGTTTCGCAACACCACATTACTCTCTCAGGCAAACAAATGAATGAGAGAAGGTTCATGTTAACTGTTGTTGATGTGATGAGAGCTGAGCTGGAACCATCTTGGCTCACTGTCATCCATCTAATAATAAAATCTAGCTGGACATAGCGAAGCACTGAAGCAGTGAGAAGTAGATCATGTAGATGTTTTAAGGGACCAAAAACAACACAGCTCAAACAGAAAGGCTTTTCACACCTATGCAGCTCTCTGTCAGTTCCAAATTCCGAGCGCTGTTTTGACCGGGCTGGCATGCTCAGACGGCTTGCGGCCGGAACCAAAATGAAGTTGGTTCAGGTTTTTGAACCGTGACATCATCCGTGGGTGCGCTGTATTCTTTGTTTACAGAATGAGATTCAATTCAATTTGTTTGCTGTGGCAGAGGTGGTCCTGGTTAGATTTGTGCCCCCAGCAGCCCCACACCCCCTGAATGCACAATTGTAGTCATGCGAGCAAGAGGCTTCAGTTATCGCATTTTGATGTTTGCACTTTTACATTTCATCTTGTGAGATTTCATCTTGAAAAAAAGATCATTATTATGAAGAAATGGCGGCTCTCATTTAAGCTGTGGAGATTCGCATGCCTGTTTACATACCAGACACAACCGACATAATATTAGTTTTGTCTCTTCAGCATCAAAAGTTGTTGCACGCTTATGGAATGAAATCTTGAGGTCTAACTAAAGCAACAAACATTTTTAGGATACAAAGCTGCCGACTTATATTCCAATGTGTGAGACTTTTTCCACTACACTCCCATGAAGTCATGTGAGCTGGAGTGTAAAGGTCTCTCCATATTTCAGTTTCGCAAGACGAACTCCAAAAGTTAGAAAGCCCCGAGGTTCTGAGGGTCCTGAACAGCACCGGTTCAGGAACCAGAACCGTGTCGGTGTGAAAGGCCTCAGAAACAGACCTAATGCAGAGAGAGCTTGAAATGCCAAGCAATGTTCTTCTATAATTCCAGCTCCCATGTAGATGAGTCACCCTGAAGAACCTCTGAACTTGAGAGTACTATTTCCCAGCAGTAATCAACGAACTGCAGTGGACATGAGTAACAACTACCGAAACAGGTACCGAAAGTCGCAGGCGATAAACGGTCCGCAAGAACTCACCAGTTGCTCCTGTCACATATTTTCTTTTAACATGGATCATGAGAGGCAACCTGAGGATCTAAAGTGGCAAATGGAAATAAATGTAAATGGGAAATGAGTCAGTTGACACAACAGAATGAAAAAGGATCACCTTGGGCGGATTGGTTCAAATGAACACCTCCTGACAGCAATGCCAGTGGACTGCAGCTCCATCTATTCCCATCAAAACATTTAGCAAATACAGAGTTGAAAAAGAAAGAGCCCTTAAAAAAACAAATGAGACTGTAACCTTGGGGGTGGAGGCGCTAAATAGCCAAATAATGTGCCAATGTTTGCGAGTGCGAGTGTTAAGGGCATCCTAATTAGTCCTGGTGTTACTCGGGTTACGGCTAATGAAGGATATTAGTGGAGACAGGTGCAGAGACGGGAGGCTCACAGCCATTTACAAATTTGAGGCTCTACACCAGCTCTCCATGGAAACCACACCAGATCTGAAGATTCTGCCTCAATGTGTCTGAGACTTCCACCACTAATAGCAATTAAACTCCATGTATGGTTAATGCCGTAGATGAAATACTGTACATCTCCATCTGAATTCACTTTATTTTACACATTTCTGACCTCAGGAACAGTTTTTTTTTCTTTTGTTTCCATCAATCTGTCCAACTGGCATTGACTTTGATTTGAGTTCTCCTTCTGCATTTAAGTAAACCCAATGACACACGTCTTAGTTTCGTTTTTCTTTCTTTTTACCCCTCTATTTTTGTCATTTACTCGGGTGTTCCCCAACTTGCAGGTACCTGCAGATGCAGGTGCGGTGTGGTGGTGGGGGTCAGAACTGCAGACACTTGTTCTGCATAAGTGTCCACTTGCTGCGTTTCCAACGAGCCGGTTCATTTCGTGTAGCGTAGTAACAGGTCCTTTTCCCCAGGTCCACCTTGAGTGTAGTATCCATTTGGGGACGCAAAGACATGGCCTCTGACAAAACCTCCTCTGTGCTTTGATCACGTTGTCAATGTGTACAATGTAGGTGACTGACAACGGGAGATCCCACAGTCCCGCAGCTTAATGCGATGCTAGTTAAACGTGATTGTCATGAAGCGCTGATACATTCATATGCTGATGAACATTTAAAATCATATTTTTGACTGTGAGAAGCTTCTGCTGTGAAGCCGGCTTGCCCTTTTCTGTCTGTCTGTCTGCATCAGAGCACTCTCTGAAAACTCTCAATTCCACATACTTTGGGTTCTAACTGACTTACAAGACATCGGATGTTTGAATTTATTCATAGATTTTTAATACTTATCCGAGAGCATGTCACATCATTTTCAGTGGCATTCATTAACAACAATGGCTGCCGTTGCAACTCGCTGTCCAATGAGCAGCTCTGAGCGTGTCACAGGCAGCAGGACTGTTAGGGAACTGCTGAGGGGAGGACCCAAATGCAGGAGATCTAGTGAGAGTTCATCAAAGGGTTTCTTCGAAATAACAATGAACCAATGGAGCACCACAAAAGGAGGGCAATGTAAGAAACTCAACTCAACTCAACTCAACTCAACAATAATCCAATGAAAAGCGCTTCACTCAGACAGGGAACAAACTAAAAACTCAGTCCAACTTAAATCCACAAAAATCCAACGACACAGACTTGACAGCAAGACGGTACACACAGAACACAAAGCAGAGGGACAGATAAGGGGAACAGAGCAAGACACCAGGTGCTACCAGTGGAGGGGTAGACACAGGCAAGATGCACACAAAAAGACAAAGAAAAAAAAAACAAAACAAAACAGAAGGAGACGAGAACAAGACAACAGAAGAGCCTTCTCACACCCAGTCTCGGCCTCTTTCTGCTGTAGAAACTTTATAGCCTTATAGGGGTTACTACCTGATATGTACTCAGCCTGACCACTTAGTGGAAACAGCATTAGTTACATCTGCACGTAAGTGAGAGGGAAGGTCTGTCAGTGTTTTTAAACATTATTCAGCTGTTTGTGACAGTTTGTCTAAGCAAGGACCACTCATGTAGTTCAAACAACATCTCCATGCAGATCCTCGAAGCAAACGACATCTTTCCTTGTAAGCTCGGTCACAGACTCAACTCTAAGTCTCTGATCCCGTTTCATCTCGAAACTTCAGCAAAAAGACAGAAGGATGTGGAATGATTGGGATCTGGGATTAAAACAGAATTTGAGAGCAGAACATTTGACGACGAGGGTGAGTATCTACACGAGCAACAAATTGCGCATGTGGAGCTCACATCAAAGGCCAGAACCATCATGCTCACAGAACAGTCTGACTTTGAACCATTTCATCAAAATTCCATTAGAGATTAACATGTGCTGTCAAATAATCCAGCACAAACTACTCTGCTGCTAATGACTTTGCAAAACACACAAACAAACCCCCCACAATGACCCAGAAATAGGCAGCATACTGCTGTGGCTGAGAGAGTGCAAATTTACAAACTCACAAAACACATTTACAAACTTGGAAATGCACTTACAAGCTCCGGAAAAAAAATAGTTTGATAAAGAGGTTTGTGAATTTGAAATGTTGTAAATGTGTTTTGCTATAAGTAAATTTGTTCCAAAAGTTTGTAAATATGTTTTGCACTTCTCAGCCAACGTAACACTTTGTCTGCAATGTAAGAATTAGTCAGTTTTGTTGGAGGGGACATTGATATTAATTCATGTTCCTTACCGGAACTGATTATTTTAAAAAAATACATGTATTCTAGATTAAATTCATTGGCATCAAATTCATAATTTCTTTTTTTCATGCCTCCCTTCATTTGTTTTTGTTTAACAAATACATTGTTCGCCAAACCTATTTTCAGTTTTATTGCTGGCATCCCCGGCATTCAGTATTTGATGGTTTCTTTCAATCGATTTACTTCCAAATCTGAGTCGGAGACTCGGAATGAGCACTTATGCCAGTGGCATCCGTAGCAACTAACCGCAGTGGAGGAAAGGTCCAGAAGACCACAGCTCGAAATAAATGAAAGTCATTCATCGCTTTTGTATATTTCCTCTCAGTGAAATGACTTTTCCGTGTTATTTCTGTATTGATGTAAATTCTTCTGTAGGACTGCTGGACTTCTTCATTGCAACACAATTTTACTGACATTTTATGCACATTTTCAATTGTCTGCCCAATTTCATCAAGGTCATCTGTCACATGAGTTTGGAGATATTTTAGAGCAGTTTTCTATTGTCATTTGTTCTGTGGTTCACAATGAAATGTGACTAAGGTCACCATATTTACTGAAGTGCAACTACTCATTCTTATGGAGCTTAGATATACGAACAGATGTCCAATTTGGTCATTTATTTTAGGCTTGTCTAAATTAGAGTTTTGAATTTTCATGACATTTATACCCAAGCAATACTCGAAGAAACAACCAATGAGATAGGTAAATTAAACACTGTCTTCATTTTTTTTTTTTATTTGCACAGCAAAACCCAAGCACAATGTCACATGGTGTCCATATTTTTCAGTCAAATGGTTTTCGATCAAATTTGTATTAGGCTATATTTTGTTTTAAATTTCTTATTAATTTTTGTGAGAATTTTGAATCTTTAGTATCATTTCTTGAGGTTCCTATTTCGGTTCACTCCTACTGTATTCATTTTGAAAAAGAAACAGCATCTAGAAACACTATATTTATAGCTAATAATCTCTTCAGGAAGGCACGCTGCCATGTTTTCAACCAGTGGTCCAAGTCAGAACAAAAACAGCCCAATCCAATTTATTTATAAAGAACATTTTTGTTCTGTGTTGTCTGGAGAGCAAACTGTTAAATTAAATTAAATTAAGTATTTTCACGCATTATTTTCATATAATTAATTAATCATAAAACTAAAGTCCCACCACTACTTTTTATATATCTCTTCAAGGAGGCAGAAAATAGAAAAACCTTGCAGCATGCAGCAACTATTATGTCAACATTTAATTTGATGTGAGACGTCACAGTTTGGAGAATCTCTAGAGACTCTGCTATGTCGGTGAAATATTTACATACTGGCCGCTTGTAGCGGGACTCCATGACAGAGAGCACTGCATTTCTGAAACTTTCCACTCCGGACATTTTTCAAAGTTTCAGATGCAGGCGGCTGACGAACTGCACCCGACTCCAAAACGTTGACGGACCTGGTTGCTTGTGTCTCCACGTAAACGACACCTGAGAGAGGCTGCTCATCTAGCTTGGTGAAATTAATGTTTATTTCTTGGGCAATTCTCTTAGCGTTCCGAATATCATGCTCGGACCAGCGGGTGTTGCTAAGTGATAGGTGCTGATAACGCTGAAATCGGTCCGATCATCGTCACTCATCCAGCTCTACAGATTCCTCCAGACCTGATTATGACGTTTTCGCATCCAGAAGATAAATGGCACTGTGATGAAATGAGCTCTGAGTTTTTTTTGCTACACAAGCAGTTCCATTTTGGCTCATCTCTCCTGCAGACCTGATGTGCAGCAGGAGTTTAGCCAGGACCACCACGTCAAGTACAGCTGAGCAAGTGGAGTCAGACTTGGATGGCATCTCATCTGAAGATAGCGATGCTGTCCCTGAAGTCATACCGGAGTTAAGGCACAAGAGAACTGAACAGCACAGAAATGGGACGCAAAACCTCGCAGGACCTGTCAAAACGGCAACAAGTGCAAATGTCACATCTCATCCGGTGCCTCTTAAGCAGAACGAGAGTTCACCTGCGTGACTTGAAGGCGCTTCAGCAGCCTGAAGGAGCAGAGGTAAAGTATGAGGGACTCCCCAGCTCACTGGGACTGATGATTGACACTCAAAATGGTGTGGGCTATGAGCTCTCAGAAACTCCACTTCTCTGCAGCCTTGTCAGTGAGACATTATTCCCTCACAGTGCGGTGTTATGAAAAACACTTTGGCCTTTTCAACTCTACCGTTTTAGCTGCCGACTGGCGTTGGAATCAAATATGTTTGTCTGTAAAATTGTTTTGGTTTTTTTTCAGGGCAGTAAGCCGTCTGTGAGTGACATATGTTGATTTATCACAACACAATGGCCGCAGTAAGCTCATTTATAGCAGTGCTTGACTTGTATCTGTATTCATGAGAGATGCAAACAAAAAGATTAGGGCAGCTGTTGACTCCTCTGTTGGACTGTGAAATGTGACTGAAGGACCAACTATAGTGCATAAGTTCTAAACTATGTCAAGGTTTTATGCACAAAGTGTTGAAGGCTTTCCAAATTATATGTTTTTTTCCGCTTATAATTGCTGTTGTTAACAATATATTGCACAACATATGTATACACGTATACATGATACATTGTCACTCCTGATACATCTTGTACACTAAATTTCTTCACAGCACTTATTGCAAAACCAGTAATTTGTATATATATATATATATTTTTTTTTTTTTGTGTGTATATATATATATATATATATATATATATATATATATATATATATATATATATATATATATATATATATATATATATATATATATATATATATATATATATATATATAGTGTGATACATAAAGATGGAAAGAAAATTTACGATATTTACAACTGGTTTTATTTACAATGGTCACAAAATTCCCCACATCGTGGACAAAGAATGAGGTGTGTGGTAGTGTCTGTTGACCAATTTAATCACTGTCAGTTGACTGGTTCAGTTATAAGACAGATGTCCTTAAAATATGAAATCCCATGTCCAAATCTCTTCCCTGTAAATTGGTTATGTAACGTTTCGAGGAACAGCGAAGTCTTCGGTGGATCAACCTCTTTTCCCCCATTCTTAATCGCTGCTTTGCAACCTGAACTTGGGGCCCAGCACCAAGGTGCCAGATCACAACATACAGTCGTGGTCAAAATTTACACAGACTTGCGATGAACTTTATGTGTGATTATGATTGTTTACAGCTGGTCACATCTCCAAGTCCATTTAAATAGGGCTCATTTGATGCATTCATGAGACTCAGCCACAGATCTGAAAAAGGAGATTGTTGACCTGAACAAGTCAGGGCATTCATTTGGAGACGGTTACAGGTCCCAAGAGCAACTGTGCAAATAATTGCTTGCAAGTACAAAGTGCATTGCGCAGTTGCTTCATGCATCACAAGCGATCACCTGCAATGAGAGAAAAATGTTCAGGATAGTAAAGTGTCAACTACAACTACGACCAAAAAGCTCATTTATCTGCTGATCATGATTAAATTATCTTATTTAAATGACAATATAACATGACATAAAAAAACAAACATGAGGGTATTGCAAATCTGATGTGGTAACATATTAAAAACAGATCAATCTCCTCTGACATAAAGTTGGCGCTGTGCTAACTAACATGCTAGCCGCGAGCTTGAGGGTGTCCAGCATCAAGACGCATCAAGATGCATCACCTTTGCAAACAAAACAAAGCCACACTTTGGAACACACAACAATCTGTTGCTGCTCGAACTCGTCCCTGAGTGTGGTCAGCTGCAGGTGGAGTGTCCAGCTAAAGCCGCGAGTGAAAGTCAGACCTCGGCCAGGCACCATTAAAAGGGACAGAAATGAACATATTTTGACCATTCCTGAGATCCTGACCATTTCTTACAGCTTCTGATGAAGAGGTGGTTCTGGATGCCTGTCCCACAGTCCCCCATGTGTTTACACATACGATGATATGAAGCGCCAACACTTCGATGACAGAGACTAGTCATTGCAGGCGTGATCACAACTGTCTCTCTAGTCGTTCTATAACTTTTTGAAGATCAACTTGTTGCTATGAAAGCCGTCTCAGCTGTCAACTGACATTGTTGCTCATGAGTGAAAAAGTGCAGCACATAATAACATTGACACAAAAGAAAAGCTGCACCTTTGCCTCTGCTTTCGTACTGTGCTCTTGTTGAATTTATCTTTGGTACGTGAAGCAATGAGTGAACCGTGTTCTGAAATGTACTGTGTGGATATAGTTTCATTATCAGTCTTATTTCGACTTCTCCAGCCTCCGTACAGGCACCACCGAGTGGATGTGCCGGGAGCGCTGACCGCTCCTCTACCCAGGGACTTCATTGTCCCTTTTACAGAGACCATTAGTGTGAGACCTGTAAAAAGGTGGCCAGGGACTCCTTAATGAGCCTTTGGCCTCACTCTGAGTCTCAGGCTGAGACTCCTCCTGTATCGACTGAGAGGCGTATCGTTGAAAATGAAAATTGCTCCTCGGAAAATTCTTCTCACAGAAATGACGAACTGTGTTCGGCTCTTGCTTGACCCGATGTCCCGGGGTAATTGCATTGTAATAAAAAAGGATCTCTTCCCAGATCTCTTTAAAATTCCACAGTAAATAAAGACTGTGCAAGCTTTCACACAGCATGCTTGGAGACAAACGATATTAGAAGAGATTGGGTTTTGAAAAACAGATGAAAATGTATACAGAATAATTTTACTTGTATCAATACACCTTGTTTACATTTCAACAAAGTGGAAGCAGAAGCATCCACAACTACCAGTCAAGGTGTATGCTGCATCATAACAGCATGAGAAGTAACGTCCCCTAAGAGGGGAGAAATGTTAAAATACTAGGGATGCGCCGATCAACCTGCCACCGATCATGGTCGGCCGATGTCGGCGTGATCGGTGAATGCAGAAGCAGCGTCACCCTCTGTCATATTGAACGAGAGAAAATGTTGTGTGCTATTGTCATTTGCTGGAGCTGGAAAGCCTAGGGCACGTCACTTTGACGCTGTGAGCATATTTGACACAGGATTATGTTCTTGTGATCAACCCACATTTGACCTGAGTATGCCAGACAGTTAATCCTCGCTTGCTGCCATTTGCAGAAAAAAAAACTCCCAACAGGCACATTCCTCACATTCAATCCATCTTTCAGGTAAAACCCTAAAACACATGCTAGGGGGCAGACAAACTAAAATCCTTTGCGCATACTTGATCGGTGGTGCTACTGAGACCTTGGTGCAGAGGTGGGATTTATATCCAGTTCCTCATGTTCATGTGGCTCAAACATTCAGCGTCCACTCAAATCTGGGGTCAAATGACACGGGTCTTGAGCTGAGCCAAGACAGGCTAGTTTCTGGTTCTGTCCTCTCTTACTAATTAAAAAGGTTGAAATTAAACGGCCATACAATCTAGACTAATCCCTAT
This sequence comes from Synchiropus splendidus, assembly GCF_027744825.2. Lineage (NCBI taxonomy): Eukaryota > Metazoa > Chordata > Actinopteri > Syngnathiformes > Callionymidae > Synchiropus > Synchiropus splendidus. The sequence continues at coordinate 35,605,516 of NC_071334.1, forward strand.
TTCACTTTCAGGTTTGATTTTAAATGGCCAGATGTTGCTGCTCAGACCAAGAAGGGTTTTTGGGTCACATGAAAGGGAGACCGCTGGTTCCTCAGCTGCAGGCTGTTAGCGCGACATTCAGAACGCTAAGCGAATTGCCCACAAAATATCTATGAATTTCACCTGCTTTGTACATATTTCATGGACATGCTGCAGCTTCACCAAAATTGCATGATCTCACACCGAATTAAATGTTTTTCAGTTGTCTTTTTGACAGAATAGTTGCTGCATTCTTCAAGGTTTTTTCCCTCCTAGAAGAGGGATATAAAAATGTGTCTGAATTAAAATGATTGAATGGTACATTTTGACATGTCATGTACACACAAGGTCTCATCAGTTTGATTCAATCCATGTGATTTGTATTGGGGTTGGTGCTGATCTGCACTGTGGCTGGTATCGGTATCGGTATCGTCACCAAAAACCCTGATCGGAGCATCCCTACAGAAAAAACGGAGTGTTTTTCAATCTTTTATAAGCCACCGCACACATTGCAGGCCACCATAGGAACCTCGGTGGAAAATCCCTTTCAGTTTGAGAAAAATTGTAGCTACCAACACTCTTCTATTTTGGCATGCAATTTACAGAAACAGATTTCGAAAAATGTATTTGTTTCAAATGTCTCCAGAAAAGGGTGAGCAATATAGCAAAATATATCAGGATTTATCTATTTCCTTACTTTAAATAACATTTTCGATTTTAGTCACTTGTGTTTTGCATGATTTTATTGTAGTTTGGACAGTTCCCAGACAAATCTATAGTTCTTTGCCTCAACTTGCTTCATAACAACAATGTGTCAATATGTGATAAGAGTGTCAATAAAGTTTTGACGTAAGACATCACGTTAGCCATTAGCTCTGTTAGCTCTGCGGCGCATACAGTCCTTGGGTCGGGGTGAGACAAGAAACCCTCCATCGTGAAGGTGTGTGGTCAAGTTAGAGGTGCATCAGGTTTAGAAGCTGGAAGTTGCGCATTACGACAATACCACAGTTAAACATCACAGAGCTATTTTATTAGCATGTTGCATTGCTGTGGTTGGACAAAATAAAACCTGCTTTCAGGTTTCAAAGCGGATAGAAAGGAGGACTATACTGTCCAGCAGAATTACACTTGGGAGCACTTTAAAGGCGGCACAGTAACACAGTATCATCACGCACTTCCTACCCAACTCACTCTCGCTTTCTTCAATGACCGCTCACCACATCACAATGGAGCCCTGCGCTGTGGGACACGCCCCCTCCTTGAGTCACACAGGCAAAAATCTGACTTGTACTGAGAGAGGCAGAGGCTGATCGGGAGATTAAGAACATGTTTAAAGAACGTGTCACGCCTTATTTTGTGCCTTATGCTGTTTTCATGTAATTTGGATGGGCAAGGTCTTTTTGGACTAAGTTGTATTTGTCATTGTATTTTTATGGGTGACCCTAAAAATGATCCGATCAGAGTCAATACCATGATTCGATCCAAATGCTGAGTTTTTTTTATCTGTTGCAATACCTCTAGAAGACTAGGTGAGAGTGTGCTGATGGATTTATGCCAAAAACAGTTCATTATTGGACCACTTCCACCTTGATATTTAAGATATGTACATCTTCATGATATCAAATTATGAGACATGTAATTAATTGCTTTTGTAGCACACCAGACCACCTCATTTCACAAATAAGTTTGGACTCCTGATCATGTGAAAACACAAGCCTGATATGATCTATTCGTTTCACGCACACCTTCCGACGCGAAACCTGCGGTGCAGTGTCCTTCTGCACCACTTTTCCTTTGCCTTGGCTTCTCTTTGGAAGATGACAGGAGCTGAATGCACAACATGTTCCTTATTCACAGTTTCCTTTTCCTGCTTTTCAGCGCAGGCTTTCAGACAGTAATGATCTCTAATCACTGCTGGGGGACCTTGGTCACGTTCTGCTGCATTCAGAGTGTAAATTCGTAATTGCTGAGGTTAGTCAAACAGCATGATGATATTCATCAGAAATGTGTCTTCCATTGTCAAAAAGAAAAAGGAGCCGTCGTGATTATATTCATCAGAGCTTTTCAGTTACAACATGAACAAGACTATCTCGGCATTCGATTCTGTAGAAAGTGTCAGATCAGAGTTCTGTTTCATTTTGTATATGTTTGCATATGGGGGCCACACGGCAGCCTCGTGGTTAGAACCCCTGCCTTGCAGCAGCTATAAATGTCAGCTTGTCATCCAGTGGGTTTGATTGGTTGGACCAGTGGCCTTTCTGCATGGAGTTTGCACACTGTAAAATTGCCCCCAGGTGTGCGTCTGTATGTGAATGGTGTGTGTGCCCTGCGATGGACTGGCGACCTGTCATCCTGCCTCTCGCCCAGTGACCGCTGGGATAGGCTCCAACACTCAGTGGTTTATTGATGGTGTATGTATGACGGCCTAAAATAAGTGGACCTGTTTCCCCAATGCATGCCACCTGATCCAGCATATCTAAAGACGAATAGTTTGCTGTGATCGCAGACAGGTTCAAGGCCACATATCACATTACAATTATGATCGTGTAACTCAATATTATACTATCAGCGAGAGAGCTTGATTCTCTGTTAACACAGAGCATGGGTTGCTCGTATCATCCACCGTCTAGTACTGACGCGGTCCTCTGTATGGTGCGGTGGGAGGTGATGCGTGAACAATAACTGCTTGTTGTTTAAAGGGGATGGCAAGATCGTATCTGACTTCCATGGTGGCACGTGCTGTGTGTGCTACTATGTGAACACCCAGCGCTGCTTTAAAGACTACGTCAGACTCAACTTTCTTCAATGAAAATTTCAGGGTCAGGTGTCAAGGGAACGATACAACTTGCAGAAAGAGTAGATCACAGACTAACTACAGCATACGACAAGTTATCTTTGAAAAAGTGATACAGTATACAGCAAGGAATGTAGTTTTATGCACAATCAAGACGCCTTTAAGGATACAGATATTCTGCGTGGACTATTTTTAACTTCGTGGCTGGGTATACATCTGGGTTTCATCATGTTTTGCCAACTGTGTTTCTGCTTTTGGGTTCCACCACTTTAACTTGTCAGCGTGCTTGCGAGGTAGTGACCATAGTCTTGCGTTCTTTTCTGTTTGTTTACCGTGCACTGTTGTTGGATGAGACATGCTTTAATGTATACTACTGTGTTACAGACGATCAAATGCTAAATGCAGCCCTGTAAACTCTACATACACATTGTTAAGTTCAGCTGACGCCAAAGGCTGCGCGTGTGTGCAGATGACCTTATCGTAGAAGAGGAAGAAGGAGAATCAGAGTGCTGACATATGTGGACGACTGGTTGGTTCTGTGATGTCAAGAGAGGAAGCTGTGAGCCACACAGAGGAGATCTTGTCGCACATTAGTCAGTTGGGGTTTGTAGTGAATTTCCAGAAGAGTGCGCTACACCCCAGCGATCAGAATGAATACCTGAGAATCTGGTTGGACTCCAGGTTGATGTTAGCACAGCTATCCGACCAGCGCATCATGAACCTTACATATCTTCACGGATGCGTCCCTTTCAGGTTGGGGAGAAACACTGGACAGGACAGTGTTGGCGGTCTATTGTCGGGCCCACCGCATCATATAAACAATCTGCACTTGATGGTGGTTGAACGAGGAACAACGCTTCATCATTTCGCTCCTCGCCTCAGAGGAAATCACGTGATGGTCAGGATGGACAGTAAGTCAACAGTTAAGGTGGCAGCCAGCATCTTGATCTGGGCAGACCGTCAGCTACTGTCTATGAAAGCGCGTCACGTCCCAGGCTCTCTGACCGCTGGGGCCGACTGGATCTCGAGGGGGGGAGGACTGGGAGCTGGCTCCTCAGATAATAAGTTCGGTGTGGAACAGGTTTGGTTGTTATGGTATTAACCAATAGCAAGAGAAGGCCGGAATCCCGTGTGGTTGTTGCTGCGCTGATGATTATAACCAGAAACTAATTCAGGAGCTACACTGAATAAATCATTTTAGATGTCATGTATATATTGTTATTCAAATAAGACAGTATTTGAACTTGCACGAACTCCGATTTGTCCGAAGTCCGTGACATTCGAAAACCGAGGTACCACTGTATTAGTACCTGTATTTGTAGTGTCATGCCCTACTTGGAGTGTCATCACACTGGTTTCCATGAAAAGGGTGTTTCCGCCTTTCACTGAATATGATTGAAATTCAACAATTCTCAACCCTTTTCGACGGCATATTTGTTTACCAGTGTAATCTCATGGTTATCAACATCTCGTGAGTCGCCATGAGACCTACTGGGTACATGGCTTGAAAAAAATGAACCATAAATCAATTTAATTCAGACATGTATTCGTATTCCTCTTCAAGGGGGCAAAAAATTGAAAAACCAAAAGGGCAACTGAAAAAAATTTAATGCATAGCATTTCCTGTGCACGTGCTGCAGGATGCAAACATCAAATGACAGATTGAAAGAACCTCCACAGCAGACATGCTGCTGCCGAGTGAGAAGTGGGTAGGAAGGAGCGGACGCAACACAACCAGCGGGGCTGCGGAGCGCCGGCTGTCAACACGTGATCAGTTAATGTGATCGGGAGTGACAGGTAGTGATAACGCTGAAATCGGCCCATCATGATTGGTGAACGATTGATCAGAGCTTCCCTAGTTAAAGCCTTATCAATTTCCATCCCTACTAGCCAACCCACTCTAGACTCAAGACTACTTAAACTAACTGAATTCGCATTCTAAAATTCAAAAATTTATAAAAACATAAAAAAATGAGAAATCTATTATGATCTTGGTTTTCCCTCATAGCCTGAAAACATGTTGGTAAAGTATATATCTGCAACCTATCTTACCAACAACAAGCTGTAGTCTACGACTAAAACACTGGAGCCTGGTCCACTTGTTCAGATTGTCTGTCGACCTGCACACTAGACGTTTCTCACCAAGGTTCCTAGCCACCGCTTCTCTCAGTCCAGATGCAATGTTCTCTCTCGTATGAGTCTTTGGGGAACATTCTGACTGCAAACGGCAACTTATGAGCTGTCGTTAATGAAGTGAGCAGTGAGACTAATGTATAGCGCTGTTGTCCAGCTGGACCACAAATCTGTTGTGACAGCAAAAAACTCATTTTCATTTTCAACCTCTGCTCTGTATTAGTCATAGAGCCCTGGGATGGCAATCTGAGAAAAATATGGGCGTGACGGTACTTCATTCATTCATTTTCATTCATTTCAAGAACTCTAAAAATCCGTTTTCTTTATAATGGTACACGGCTGATCTGACAAATGGTAACAACGGTTACTTTCAGTAAGTAGAATTGTAAATGTTATTGCTAAAATCATACCTAAACTGACCTGTTTCTCTTCCTTTTTTTTCCATTGAGAATCAATAAGAGAATGGCTAATGAACTCAATCATTCATCATCAATCATTTAGCAGCATCAAAAATGGACTCAGCATCGCAGATTATGTGAATATTTGTTTAAAAATGCATGCTGTCTGAGCACTATAGTGTCACTTCCACAGGTGAGATGATTTAAGCAACTTAAGGTTAAACAGAAAGAGAGAGATCAATGCAATTAGTCAACTAATGTAAAAAATAATAAATAGATCAGTCAACGAGGAAAATTATGGTTAGTTGCAGCCCTGCTATTTATCTCCATCAGCTTGACAGCTCAACCCACTTTCACCAGTTACTGTCTGTTGTTGCGTGCGCCTGTCATGTTCGTGGGGCTTGATGCAAACAGACTGCCAGACAAATATTAATCTGTAAATAGGCTCGCCTTCGTTAATTACCGTTACCATCAGCATTCCTCAACAGTATGAAAGCGGCCATAGTTAAGTTGTCCTGGGTAAAAATACCAGCATGTTCCCAGAAGTAATATATATGGTAATAATGCCATGAATGAGCAGGTTTCTCCCCAAGATTTTTTCCCAGGGTGGGGCATGTCTCCAAGGGAGGGATGGACAACAAATGCAGAGCACATTGAGCTTCCTTCACGCTCCTCCATGATGGTCTACCTTAGAAAGCCAGTCAAAAAAAAGAGTCCTTTTGAAGCGAAGGTGAAGGAGCGCTGACATTTCGAGTCACACTTTATGACATGTTGAGAAAAGCAGCTGAAACTGTGGTTTTTCATCTGGTTTTGCACTGTTTTCAAAATCTCAGTGTAGGTACCTCCTATTGCCGCTAAAGCACCATGGAGAACAAAGTTGACGTGAGACTACACAAAGATGAGATTATAAATTAGGGCTTCAAATGGCAAGTCATCTTCTGAAATGCATCCATTGGATTTTTTTGGTGTTTGTGAGTGGCACTTTATGGAAGTGTATTTTTATCCATCAAAATATTTTGTTGTTTTACCACATTGTTACTCTGGTTTGTTTTATCCGCAATGTAATTGAGTCATTTCTTCCACTGCTGGTTAATGTGTCAGATGGAATAAATCAGTTATGGCTCATCTTAAGGAACTGAATAGTCGATTTAGCAGCAGCACTGACTGAAATTAAACAATACCTTAACCGACTCTTATGGATTAAGCGCCCACACTGAGGCTGAAGCATAAAATACCTACCAAATTAAATCCATTTTCAGCGCTGTTATAATCCCAATCCCAATAAACCCTTGATGTATTACTGTACACCAGTGGCTCGGCACACAAAGATGCTGTTTTCGGATCAGTTGTTCTCCACATTCTAACGTGGATGGCAAGACAGTGATCGATAGACCTGGAGATTTGGAAAGAGCACTGGTGTGGAAGAAAGACATTGCTGTACAGCTCCTTCACTCAGGAAGAGAAATATAAAGGCAGATGGAGTCAAGCCGGAAGAATCAAGTGTAAACGTATAAAGGAAGACAATCTAAGGGATTGAAATGACTACAGAGGAAGAGGAGAAAGGTCAAGAGAGGCTTACAGATATGCAGAAAAGCGGATGAGATACATTAAAATCAAACTATTCCTGTCAGCCAGCCTGTCGATTGATTGATTTACCTCGTTTTTCACAGCGGGTGACCTCCAATTCGGATCCATCAGGACCGGGAGTCCCGATGCTGCTTGTTCCATAGAGCCAGGAATTCCCGTCACGCTAATCTCTGTTCTAGCTCACGGAGTAGAGATATTTTCATCCCACTGAGCTCCTTCTGGCACCCTTTATTTGTACATTTCAAATGTAGATATGCGATTTAAAGCCAGATTTGGAAAGAAAACAAGGTGTCCTGTGACTGAATGGTGATTTATCTACAGTGTCTCCAACTTGGCTGGAATAGGCTCTACCCCCCCGTAAATGCCATGCGAGTCAGTGCAAAAAGAGGGCGCGTTCCAAGAGATGGGGGAATGGACGAGTCCAGCAAATGGACAAACTAGCGCGTATCTTTCCAGAACAGCGAGGACTTCAGCCTGGTAAGCCCAAGACCGATTCACCCCCGCTCTGCAACGTCATGGCATCGCATGGCTCCAAGCTATTTCCCGCTTTCCTCTGTCACTGAACCAGATTTTTATCAATTACATAGCAAGGCCAATGTCTAAATGTTCAAATCATAGTCTGATAATGTTCACACACATTAATTCGTGTCAGTCCTTCCTAAGAGCTGGGGCGAAAATAAGCCAAAGCTAACATTAAGGGGCTTTTCACACTGCAGATTTTGTCTCGGGTGGCCTGAGTCCGATTCGCCCCCTAGTGTGCAGCCTCGGACCTCTGCGCCTCAGGCGATGTCATTTTTCTCGCTCAGATGGCGGCGCTCGGCGCAAAATAGCTGGTTTGTGACCCACGACTAAGGACGTCTCAAGGAAGTCGTCATCAGCAGGGTGACACTAGAGTGGCGAGCCAAACCTATTTACGAGCACCTTATTTCTCTGTCACTTCTTAACACGACTCATCATCAACTGGTGACGGACCTCCACCACAGCTGTAGCAGAATGTGGTGTTTCACAGGCGGAAGTATACATGGATGAGTGTTTATGTTTATTTTACACGAAAATAGCGGAAACCAGCTGCGGAATATCGACCATCTTGGACCGCTACTCTCACGACAAGTTGAACAACGTGTGAGAGATTACTGAAGATATTACGAGAAGATTTTAATCACTGTACAAGTACAGATCCAGATGTCAGAAATGATCGCTGCAGAATTTCGATGATATTCAGTAAAAAAAACAAAAAAGAAAAATCAGCGTTTTCCCTCCTTGCTGTTCTCTAGCATCTAGCACTGAGTCGCCTAAGGCGAGTTACTCACCTCCCGTGGAGAGCTTCCCGGGACGAGGTGCAGCTCGCCAGGCCGTATCAAGTCCACGAGCAAAACCCAGTTCGCTTATGCTCACATGTCGGACGAGACAGAGTCCGCAGTGTGAAAAGCCCCTTAGAGTTTCAAACTGCCATAAAACTGCAGTTCCAGTTTTCCCCCATTGTAATTCTCTCTCCACCAGAGTTTCTTGCAGTGCTTTCGACCTGGTCCGCCTTGATGACTTTTCTTGAATGTAACACAGATGAGTCCAGAAACATGTTCAACAGCGCAGCCAGTCAAAAACACAAGTTCAGTTTTTGAGGTAGGGATCCAACGTTTACTGGCACAGATGGTATTGCGCGGTAAAATGAGACGGTTGAGACGACTGTTAGCAATACCGCATCTTGAGGATGGAACAGTGCTTACACTGTGGTCATCATAGGAATCTGCCTCAAATCAATACATAGTGATTTTGTGTTTAATTCTGGTTAAATAAAGGCCAGGCCGCTCAGATCCATGTGAGACGCCCAGCTGCATGCATTACAACAGACCCAATACCTGTTTGTTAAAGTGATTTACCTGCCATCTGTGACTAGTTCTGCATGTACATTCACATGACAAATGGAAACATTGTGATGTTCTTAGCTGGAAACAAGCACAAGACTGCTGTTGAAACAATACAGACAGCAAACTGTCACTGATGCTTCTTCATCCTCAACAGCGGCACAAGCCACATCATACACCTGCAGAGTATTGTGGGGGTTTTTTCTGAATAAAATGCTGTTAAATAATTTCAGTCTATTTAAGTACTTTCATTTGGCATTTGAGCATACTTTTCATCCCGCTAGATCCCTCGTTCCACACTTATGTTGTATTAAAAAAATTATTAAAAATACTAATTTCACAATCACTACTCTCCACTCAATCCTCAAGAGTCCAACTTTTCTGAATAAGTCCTTCAAATGTTTATGAGAGCTAGCTCGTAAACTTTTTTTTAATCTTGCATGTTAGATTTTTTGTGGGTGAAATCCTCAACTAAAAGTACTTCTGCATTCCCTATTGAATGTAAATCTGAAGAAGGGGAGTGAAAATGAACATAAAAACCCTGCAACAGCCAAAGTAGTCATGTGTCCTTGAGCTTGAACAAATAAGAGCATGATTCATCTTCAAACCTCTGGTACCTGTTCTAGCAGTTTGCTTCTTAAATTCCTTCAAATTTGGAGTAGATGTTAAATGGTGACAAAGGGCCTGTGCTTTTGAGCGCATGTTGTTGATCACATCACGTCGATCACGGACAACTTAAGAATCGATCCTGAACACACCATCCGCTTAACCGGAGATGCACAATACCAAGACCTTCACGTTGGAATAGTATCATCTCATGTTGAATGACAACATCAACTATTTATCTAATGCAGGGCTTTGCATCAGTGAGTTTGAGACGGCCTCAATCCTGCCAGTTTGTCTGTGGGCACTTCAGAGAAAAATACAGAGAGACAACAACGCTGCTAGAAATATGACTCTGACAGGACTGATCTAAATCAATGCCCATTAAGGTGATGGGCAGGTTATTTCAGACCCACTTAGTGGAATATTCCCCCCATTACCTTTCCATTGTCTACTGCTTATGCTGAGCACAAATCATTGACACAGGGGTTTCTCTGGACTGACACCTTGTGTCTCGCAGGGAAGGCAAACAAATTCTTTACATTCATATGAAAAACCTATTTGCTGTGGTGTCAAGTTGCAGTCATATAAAATAAAGTACAATAAGTGAAATACGCGAACTAAACTGTAAAGTTAAGGTGCAAAGTCTTCTGTGGGCCCTTGCAGTACTATGTATCATCCATGGTTCAGGCATCCAATGGTTAACCAGAGTTTCTGATATGTATTGTTTATAGTTTCCTGTCTGAAGGGAGCAGTTCAAACAGGATGTACGATATCTATATATTTATACCAAACCGATAACTTTGCGCTTTCATAAGCCGATATCTATAACCGATAATATACCTAGACACAAAAAAGGCAATTGAGCACCGGGGGGGACCAGAGAGATGTCATGATTTTAATAGTATAAACAAAAGCAAAAAATGTTTTGAATGATGACATTTATTATTTTTACAGGAAAAGACTATAAGCAAGCAAACTTTTACTGAAAAAAAAATGATTTAATTAATATGAACATCTCTTGATGAATGAAGTGCATTACTTTTATCATTACAAAAATACATACAATACAAACCCTTGTCCCCCACCCCCCGTGGAACTTTTTTTAGGACATCAATGTCATCCTCGTAAACTCACCCACACCGTCGCTGCCATGTTTTCAGTTTACCAAAAATGCATGCGGGATTCACGTGGTGACAGAATTTCCCACATTGTGTTTTTCTCATATTTCTGTTTCTATGTGTAACATCCTGGTTAATGAATAAAATGTCAAGACAAGGCCGCCACTACCAAAATTATGTGAGAGTTAACATATTAGTAATGACTTTTAAGTCAGTTGTTTTTCCGAATGATGACACCTGAACATAGCATTCCTGTCAGGCCGTTCAGGTCTAATGTGGGAGTAGAGGAAAACAAAAACTCACGCCACCATGCTGTGAAAATATCAGACTTATTCGTCATGATATGGGATTTATCAAACGTCATAATTTCCGGATATTGGGCGGATAACTATACCTCCATTGTTTCATGTTTTGCAGTTTAGGGACCCATAAGCTAAAAGCCTGCCAGAGACAGCTATGTATGAATATTACTCATGGTTAGATGTTCATCATTTTCCCTCCTGATATGATATAAAGCACACCACCAAAGCAAGACTTTGACACGCATTAGACTCCACCAGGATTATTCGGAACAACACCTTGATGTTCAATTGTTTTGTATTTGCCTAATCATTTGAGTCATGACAAAGAGGAGCAACATGCTGATATGTGACCTCATATTAGGTTTAAGGTTAAAATAAAAGTAAAAGCTGAAAAAGCTGAACCAAAGGACCAGGAGCTGAAACACTCAAGTGTCTCTGGAGAATGCCACCATCACTAAAGGAGATTTGAGAAAATCCCCAGCGTTGTTTGTTCACAAACAACCTGAGCTTTATGTTTATATGAACGAAACAAAATTAGTGAAGCATAACTCAATGCAACACAGTAAACTGTAAGCAAACATGAAGACAATGAGTTCCCAGACAAGACGTTTCCCATAAGACAACTCAACATGCATGTCTATAAATACAACACAGAAGGAACTACAAGATATGAACACAAATCCCTAAATATGACAACACATTTGTGAAACCATTTTCAACGTATAAAGCAGAATTCCCATCAGTGCTTGCCAGAGCCAGTCACCCTAGCTGCTATATCTTAGCTATACCATTCTCCCCTACTCACATATCTTGTCTTCTTCTTTTGCCCCAACCCTCCATGTCACAAGTATACGATGGGAAGGCATTTCCAGAAATAAATGTAATCAATGTGGATAAATGTGGTCAATTGTATTCGTCCAGTTGGCACATGTGGGTGTGTGTATATGTGCGTGCTCAATTAGGATCGGAAGGATGGCAAAGAAAAGAAAACTGGTAAGTGACTCAAAGGGTATGTCATTTTCATTCGAGACTGAGCAATACAGATAGTAAAAGTAAAAGTAACCATTTCATGCCAAAGACATATTCTTTTTTTAACTCCTTTTTTAAACGTATTTGTTTATTTTTTATTACAAATAAAAAAGGGGAAGGCGATGAAAGTACACTGTCCTGTCAAACTCTGTTTGGTGTTTCCCCAATCTATTTATTTGGCATGCATCGACATATTTTTGTCAGGTGACTAGATTCCACCAAGATGATTCGGAACTGGAAGAGATGGGGGAGAGGCCAAAGAAGGAACAGGAGGAGCGTAGAGCAGAGGAGATGAGGTAGACTAAGAGAAGCTGGAGGAGATGGCTATTTTAGTCACGAGGTTCATCTGTCAGACAAATGTTGGTGCATGATTTTCTGAATAATGCTTCACCCATGTGACTTTTTGTCAAATCCTGTGTTGATTTGGCTCTTGTTATGTATTGTTAGTGTATGTGTGTTACATTAGTTGTTATTTTTAACACTGCAGTTATATACCTTACTATTATTGTCAACTTTTGGGAGTGTCAAACTCAAACTTACTCCCTCGGTTTGACATACTTTGTGATGTCTCGTGATTGCATTCGATTTATGTGTTCCACAAAGGGGACATTCGACCTGTATGTACATGAATATGTATATATACTTTGACAGGCAATTTGCAGTTGAATTAGTGTGTTGCATCCGCCTCTTGTGAATTAAATACAGTAGTTTTTTTTTAATTAAAAAAAATATATATGACATCATATAGAGCCAAGTAAGAAATAAGTGTTGTCAGTTAAAGGGTTTTCAATGATTCAACTGACGGGACACATGAGCTGAACCACTTTGGCAGCCAACTGGGGTCGATAAAATCCCGACATGAACTTGTATTTAATGGTGACGGGAACCAATTGAGCCAAAGGAAATCAATTCCCCCTTCGGCACCTTGAAGTATGAAGTGATAACTCACATCTATAAACAAGCGGAACAAAGAGGGGAGGATCTCCGGCTTGCCTTGTCTCCGGCGCATCCACACGTGGGGACAAAGGGAATCCTTGACGTCTTCCTCGCGAGTTTTCCCCCCACCACAGGCGTTACATCCACATAAGCCTCTTCCAATCCACTACAGAACCTCCAGTAGCATCCGCTCCCCAGCACGGATGGACGCGGTTACGATCCGAGCTCCGTTCTGTCACGTCTTCTCCATCCTGGGTGAGTGTTTTCCACAAACGTAAAAGCCGCTCCCGCGCTTGTCTCCGCTCACTTGCCGATCTGTCAGGACCGAAGCGCTCCACGTTTGGAGGCTCCGGAGGCTTTGAAAGTCGGTGTCCCCCTCTCATGCTCCGCCCCATCTGGAAGACCAGGCGCCTGGGCCAATCAGAGGCTGGAGTGGGGGAAAGACCCGCCCGTTCTCACCCCCCCGCCTTTACCGTGGTCTGGTGCGGGACCACTGAGCGCTTCATCACAAGAGACTTGATCATTTTCGATACGCTTAGATAAAAACTCCCATACATGACTTTTATGGATTATTTAATATCATGTAGTTGTACTGATATAACAGTTTATGTAAAACATAATTTTAATAGAAAATAGTTTTGTACTTGCAGAATCAGAATAGAATTTATTGCCATGGTCAGTGGGGATTCCACCAACTAGGAAAGTGCTTCGAAATAAAATAAAATAAAATAAAACCACAAACAACAAAGGCTGATCACAAATTTAACAGTATGATGGCAAGAACATTTTCCTGTGACGGGAGGTTCTGGTCTGGATCGACAGTAACCTCCTGCCAGAGGGAAGAGGAACAAACACTACATGTCCAGGATGTGAAGGGTCGGCTCTGATCCGTTTCTGGGTCCTGAAGACATACAGGCCATGAAGAGGTGGCAGGCTGCAACCGATCACCTTCTCAGCAGAACGTACGATGCAGTCTGCTCTTGTCCCTGGAGGTGGCGCTGTTGTACCAGACTGTGATGGAGGAGGTGAGGATGGACTGGATGATGGCTGTGTAGAACTCCACCAGCAACTTTGTCGGCAGTCATAGTTTTCGTAGCTGCCTCAGGAAGAACATTCTCTGCTGGGCCTTCCTGATGAGGGACCTGATGGTTGGCTCCCATTTGAGGTCCTCAGTGATGGTGGATCCTAGGAAGCAGATGGAATTCACAATAGGAATGGGTAAACCAGCCAACATGAGAGGGGACGGAGAGGCTGTGACTCTCCTGAAGTCTATGACCATCTCCACTGTCTTCTGGAAGTTGAGCTCCAGGTTGTTGTGGCTGCACCAGGACACCAGCTGCTCCACCTCCCTCCTGTAAGCCAACTCATCTCCATCTGAGATGTGCCTGATGATGGTGGTGTCATCTGCAAACTTGATCAGCTTCACAGACTCGTGGGCGGAGGTGCAGCAGTTGGTGTACAGAGCAAAGAGCCATGGAGAGAGAACACAGCCCTGAGGAGACCCAATGTTGAGGGTCCGAGTGTCGGAGACAGTCGTCCCCAGCCACACGCGTTGACTCTGGCTGGTCAGGAAGTCTGTAATCCATCTGCAGAAGGAGTCAGGCACGTCCAGCTGGCCAAGCTTGTCTTGCCTGGTTCACTGCATCGTCCACAGATCTGCAAACTACATTAAATGTCACCCATAAGTAAGTAAGTATAGAAAAATGTTAAACAATGCACTTATATTTACAATCAAATTCACGTTTCTCATTAGTATTTTTACTTTGAAGGTAATGATCAGGACATATTGCACAAAGAAATTCAAAAGAAGTCAAATGTGTATTTGGACTGAAAATTGATCAGTCAGGTCCTCAAACATTTCTTGTCAATGAAAGACAACTGCTGTGAAGAGCTGTTACCATGGCACATCACATCAGACGTTGAGGTGATGAGGTCTATTTCAGTTGAACGTAAAGCTCTCTCCTTGCGGAGGGGTTTGTTGGCTCAGCACAGACTAGAGGGGAGGGGGAACAGCTGGCCTGCAGAAGAGATCCTATTAGTCTCACTCACGGAATATAGGCGGAGGGGGTTAAGCCCCTGCTCTCCCCTCCTCATCCAGCTGACGGTTGCCACAGGCAACAGTGATGACAACACCCAAGTTTGTGTTTCTCAGTCATGGTTGGATTTCATGGCGTCCCATAGCAAGTGCTTCAAAGTTTTTAAACCACAGAAGACAACAACTCCCAAAAAGTACATTTCCACAACTGCTTCAGGCCTAGATATGTAAATGCAAATGCTTTCAAAAGACATTGTCATCAAATAATTCTCATATGTTCACAAATAACCTCATGAACAAAACAATAACACACAACACAGAAGAGTGAGTAGAGAGGATTGAAGATATCTCTCTAAGAATGGGTGAATGGCACGAAACTAGTAAAACATTTCTACGGCCAATAACACCAACAGACATGATGACTGAAGCTATCCACCAGCTATCGAGGACTGGCGCTACAGTGGCTGAAAAGTGGCCAGTGGTATGAGCATGAAACAGAGAACAGAACACAAACTCATGGAATAAAGTATATACAACATGGGGTGATCATGAGTGCAGACCTCATGAAATTCTACAGAATGAAAACAGAACAGAAATTTGGTGGTCAATAGACATAGGGACTTCAGCTTCACTAAGAAAACCTCTGGCACCAGAGATACAGGTCACGAGACAGTCAACCAATGAACTGAGAGACAGGAGAGGCCAATTCTTCAATGTGGGAGCAAAGATGACTTCAAACTACCACCTTGGATTCAGAGCTGTCCCATCAGAAGGTCCAGCTCTTAGAGGGGAGGCAGCAGGAAAGGTACAGACCAAGTTCAATGAAAGAAAGGAGATCATGACAGCTTCTTCCTCTCAGCCATCAGACTGTTGAATTCGTGAACAGCCTTGTTGTTATTTTATTTTATTTTATTTTTTGTCAGCACTTTATTCCGAAGCACTTTCCTAGTTAGTGTGCTCCCCACTGACAATAAAAATGGCAATAAATTTGATTCTGATTGTGATTCTGATTCTGAAAGGCCCACTCATGCTCCCTTCACATATGAAATAGTACCAATCCATTTCAAATGATGTTGCCGTCACCCATCACATACTTCCATGCGTTCTTTGCCCTGCTATTGTTGTTCACCAACATATCCACCAGGGGGAGCAGCTCAGAGTCAAAGGTTAATGACAGTGACAAACTCCAAAACACACATGTGACTGTGTGTTGAAGTATTGATTATGTACATGTTTACGGTTCCGACCACAGCTAGTCTCAACTGTTGCTTCTCTTCTCCAGTCCTCCAGGAGATCAGCCCTGTTGGCTGGCGCAAACAATGCATTTTGGAGTGTTTTAAGATAAATGAAACAACTGTGATTTTGTCGGTGTGATGTGACAAGGCTCAATATTTTGGTAGCATGATGCACTGTAGCCTGTAAAAATCCATATATTAGTCGTACTGTCTAAGCCACAGGGTTCAGAGCGCGAGAA
This sequence comes from Synchiropus splendidus, assembly GCF_027744825.2. Taxonomy (NCBI): domain Eukaryota; kingdom Metazoa; phylum Chordata; class Actinopteri; order Syngnathiformes; family Callionymidae; genus Synchiropus; species Synchiropus splendidus. The sequence continues at coordinate 35,621,808 of NC_071334.1, forward strand.
AAAAATGGAAGTTTGTAGTCTGGAAATTACGGTCATTGACTGTTGTGATTCTGTGATTCCTTCTGCGTGTTCTGATTGTTCTTCGTTTTCAGATTTATACCTGGTGTTCAGTGACGCCTTTAAGAAAACTCTCCAGCCCCAGAGACGAATGGTGTTTCTCAATCTCTAAAATGAACCAGTCATGTTGGCAATAGTTATGTAATGCTGAGCTAAGCTAATTGCCTAATGGCTCCTGCCTCACAAAATTAGTATTGATCATGAGAAATGACTGGCCGCAATGCAACTATCAAATCAAATATATTCGGACCTCCACAGCTCAGACGCAAGTCTTGGTTGTCTGTTACAAGAGTAGAACTGCTGAGAACCAAAGCCATCATTTCTGCTCCTTGCCTTGTTTTTCCATTGACTCGCTATCCCTGCGAGCCTTTGGGCACTCTTGGGAGAAACACACACATCCTTCCCTGCACCAGCCACACGCGCACAGCCATTTAAAGCACATGCATCCTGCTGGCTCGGGACGTGCACACCCAGTCTAAAGGGGGGCACACACAAGAATTTTCAGAATCTCATGTGAGTTTTCTATTTTTTTGTCTCTCAGAGACCCCACGCATGAAGACAAAACGTCTGCCATTGATCTGTATGTGTGTGCTGTGCACCGACACGCCAGCAGATTAGAGTGAGATTTACTTTAGTAAATGGTTAAAAACGAATGGGTTTATTGCCATCCGTTCAGTAAATCTGAAACATCCTCCAGTGCTTCCACGTTCCTCTGTCGGCTGGCTTTCTAATACGCTGCATTACATTCCATGTCACAGTTCGTGATGTGAACGGTCGGCTCTCTCGACACGAAATAATTTTCGGTCATAAATATTGACTGTTCAACATTTACGGTTGTCGGCCCCACCCGTTTACAGAGGTGACTCTGGGGACAAATTCACACTTACCACAGCCCAGACATGAGGACTTTCTCATTCGATAATCTTATAAGAGTTACAGTAAACAGGCGCTGGTCGGGAAGTAGCAAAATCAAGACAAAAACAGTCCAACTGACTCATGTAATAGAGATGATGACAGCTAGCGGCCCTGCGGTCCGGACAGGGTCCTGCTCCACTCATCAGGTTATCCTGTTGTGAGTAGCGTCTTCACACAGGATCAACCTGCATCTCTGGCTAAATGAGTCCATTTATACTCCAGTGCAAAATCAAAAGCATCCGCAGGGATTATGCTAAATTGAAACGGAGCAAAGAGAAGAAGATTTCGTGACCCGCCCTCCCCAAATATTGAGTCAACCAAGCAGATTGAGATTGTGGCTTTATTGCTTTCGTCTGTCATTTCCTCATAATGACAGCTCTTCCGGTGGCTCAGTGTCAGGCGGCGGCGCTGCTGCTGTGCTTACCTTTGTGAGTTCATACCCCGCGCTGAAACCACAACTGAGTTTAATGAATAATACTGCGTGTGCTAATAAGGACTGTGTGTTTGTGTGGCATGAACAGGAGGTATCACTAATCACTGACTGGGACGGTGGCGGCACACACAATATACACACAGTTCCAAAAAGCAAAATGACATTGCAGTGGAGGTTTGTATTGGCACATTCTGCAGGAACAATGGAGCGATAACACACAGCAAAAAAGGAGGAAGCGTGAGTCAAAAACAATAGCACACATACTTGATGGTTCAGAAAACCAAACTACTGCGTTAGTCCGGCGAAGGTCGGACTTTCAAAATGCATGTAAACATCTTAGTCTGACTACGGGAGAAAAATTGGAAATGGTCTTTGTCGGACGACACAACCTGGATAATGCGTTTAATAGCTGGACTAAGCTAGGTTATAGCCGAGTAGCTGGACTCTGACAGCCTGAGCTAAGCAGCAGACGTAAACAAACTCCTTGAATAACCACGGTCTGATGATGTCTAACAACCTTCTATACAATCAAGAAGTTGTGTGTGTAACCTGATGCAGTATGTGCGTTCCTCTGTCTTAGCCGATGCCTGCGGTGAACACATAACATTTGTAACTCTCGCCGATGATGTGCGGATGTGTAGAAATGTCTTCAGCTGCATTCATGGCGGACGTTTTGATCGATTGTTCTCTCAAGAATATTAGAGGATGTCGTTTGTTGGTTTAAGGAAACGACATAACCACCAAGTTAGCAACTGTTACCGTGGTTGCTAGGTTAGTCGAGGCTCACGACGGTGAGCAAAAGTGCAACTCAACGTTTTAGTTCCTCCACATCTATCATTCTTGTGATACAAAGCAACAGAGTCTCCTGAATATTGAATTTTATTGAGAAACTTGTTGTCCAAATATCGGCCAAAAGAAGTGTGCTGATGATGATGGTGTGTCCACAATGGTGAAGGCGGTCGACCGTCGTTCCAAAGCACTGATTCTGGCTCTTCAGTGAAACTAGTCGATCAGTCAACTGGACTCAGTTAGTTTGTGAAGTCCCCAAATGACTCGTATTGTTTCAGGACTCCCACAGATCAGACGCTCCTTCTCACACTGACATCCACCTGTTTGGAAAGCAACTCATCTGTGAGCCAACAGTGCCTACACACTTCTCTCTCCTTCTGAGCTGCGCGTCAGTCCTGGCGGCGTGACTTCCAGACGTGACTCAGCTTCCCCGCCTCTGCTTGCAGGTGTGTGTGTTGTTTTGCTGCTGTCATGTTCGGCTCTGGGCATGAGTAACTGCTTGCATTTCTATATGTGCATGCACGAGTGTTCTTCTTAGATATATTCTTGTCCCCGATGAGTTCTCACAACAAATCTTGGTGTGTGTTCATGAGTTGCGTGTCTCTGTGTCTGCCGTTGTTTTTGTGTTTGAACGTACAGATGTGCGTGAGTGTGGTCCACTTGAGTGTTTGTACTGGGTTTCAGCTGAAAGGAGCAACAATCGGAGGTCTGGCACCCCACATCGGTGATGCAGTGGACCAAAAACACACCTCTCCCAGTGTGCATTAATGCATGAAATATTTAGTGTTTTCATATTTATGACATGTATGTTCTCTACCAATGCATCAAGTCCGTTGGGAATCTGGCTCCATCCGTGTTACAGGCCATGCAGTGAGTGATAAACTGGCGGCAACAACAAGACTTCATGTCAACATCCTGACTGGGGTGGGCCTTCAGCTTGGTGTGCTGCATCTCATCATAGATGCCAATGTTGTGGTGCTGTCGGCGCCATCATGTAGAAACCCCATTGTCGCTGTGATCAGCTGGATTTAGTCAGGGATTATGGTTTTCAGTTGAAAAAGGATGAAATGTTCTGTCCAGCTTGGAGGAGAGCTCCCTCCTCAGGTCCGACACGTGACCTCCACTTCACGAGGGAGAAGGAAGGGGCAGAAGTGGACCATCGTCTGTCATGAGGCCTTGCCGCTCTTCTGTGGCCACGAAGATTTGTGTGATGACCCAGGCTTTGAGGAAGCCCGGGGACAGATCCAGGATAAGGTGGAGAGGTTGTGCTCCTCACTTGACCTGGGAATGCCTTGGTATTCCTTCAGAGGAGCAGGAGGAGGTTTCTGAGCAGAGGGACATCAGAGAGGCTACGCCTCTGTGACGTAGCCTTGAATCTTGCGCTGTTTATAGCTCACCTTCTTTGATCCAAGAGCTCTGCATGGCCTCAACGTCGCCATGTGATGTTGTCGGTTGCAACATCCAGTCGTGATGTTCAGGCGGCCCTTTTTGTTTTTACAGAAATGGTTATTTGCGACACACACTGTTCCAGGCTTCTCCTTCTTGAAGGGAGGAGGTTACCCACCATCTTGCTCTCTCATCACCATGACGATGGCCTTTCTGTCAGGCAGACAAAGCTGAATGCCTTTGTCATGGCAGGTACTGGGCGTCCGGCCAGCAGGTGGCTCCTTTGTCACTGATCAAACAAGTCCCAATCACGGAGTGACAAAGCAGCAGCTGCTCTGAGTCCCATCCTTCATTTAACAACTGTGATTTTCCTCCAGCTTTCTCCAACCATTATCACTTCCTCTGCACAATTTCATCTAGCGGATGTTGTAGCTTTTGTTTTCATGCTCAACACTGGTGCAGACTCATAATGATGTGGCGTCACTGGTTGGTTTCACACGTTGGGAAAACAAACAAAAAAAGTGTGTGGTTGCTGGACATCAGAGGTGCGCTCACCATTGGCTGCACCAACATCACCACACATTTGGGATGGAGTCAGGCGGAGTTTTAAAGATATCAGCGCCGTGCAGCTGCGGCAGACTGGTGGCCCTGATGACTGACAGACAGGAGAAAGGACATAATTGGAGGGCTGACGTTCGGTGGCTCTTTAGACTCTCATTAGAGTGATGAGAAAAGAGTGAGAAAAGTGTGAGACACCCTGGAAACCTCGTGTCATGATTCACTTCGTATTGTCATGTTTTACAATCACGGTTGTAGACAGAGCGCACGCAGTGCTGTCCAGCGCCTGTTAAACACGGTGCACTTCCTGGGCCCAACGCAATGTGTCTTTATTGAATAGACTCAGTTTCATTACCAAGTGCTAATTTTGGCATAGAGCATCGCTCTCACATTCCTCTTTCATTCATGTTCCACTTCAAATTTCAAGCCAGCTCTAAGTATTAAAGCTCCTGCGGTCCACATGAGTCGACTTGAAGAATTTGTATTTAAATCTGGATTGAAACAGACCTTTTAAGTGAGTGTTTACTTCATTCCAAAATGAAACAACTGATGGAAAAACTAACAGCAAGACAACGATTTTTATCAAGACGAAAAGATTATAGTTCAGGTGGAGGTGGGTTGTGAAAAACTTGCAAGAATGTCACAAGTTTAAATCCAGTCTGCGGCAACTCTTACTTTGTACATTCTCCCTGCATTGACAGTGGTTGGTCTATCTGTGTCCCATGGCTCTCTTGACCCAATTTAAGCGCTAAAGACAATTTCAAGCAAAAAAAAAAAAAAAAATCACTGACCTGCCTGTCTCTCGTTTTACCAGATGTCTTCTTCACCACAGAAAAGCTGTTAGACGGGTTCAGGTTTGAGAACAGCTTCTCTTGCTGACCACTTGACCCAAATGACCTCACTTTCAAACAACTGTTTTCCAAATGAGAAAAACTTGAGATAACGTTCCTCAGATCTTCCATCTGCTCCATGAGGGAGATGGGTCCACCGCTACTCCCAAAAATACACTCATCTTGGACTACATTCAGAGATTAAAACAGCAGTGACCTGCTCAGACCTCCCAGACTCTCTCCTTCTGTCCTTAATCCCATTCCTTCCCATCCGCTACATATTCATCAACATTTCCCTCCTTTACTCCTCCCCATCATCCTTCATTCGGGCCTGGAGATAAATCCTACTTTAAAAACTCTTTCCCTCAAATCCTGCCTTAACTTCGGCGCAGAGAAGTCACATTGAGAAGAGTTGAATCGAAACAGCAATCATACTCAAACCTCATGCTTCATGATTCATGTCAGCCAGCGGGAATGAGATTATCAGGCTGATAGCATCATTTCAGTGGGAGGGTCACCTGGCAGCACCATGACCTGACTAAGTTTAATGTGACGTTTATTTTTGAAACTGTTAACAAAGAAACAATCTGTATGTGTGGTGAGAAACATGTAAACAATCTGCTTTTAAAAAGAATAAAGAACAATATACCAGAGCACGACGTATATCAATTACAAATAATAATAACAAAATCACCATCGAGGTGCTCATAGGACGATGATCCCGGGTCTGTCTTGGAACCTACTCTCTGTTGAATGCATCTCCACTGAGCGGTCTGGGAAATTTCCAAACAAGACGCCATTGTTACCACAATGTCCGAATTTTCATATTGATTTCCTGTGTATGAATAGCAACATCTAGGGAAAAGCAGGAAGTTCGATGCCCTCTAGTGGAAATAATCTAACTTGTTTTCTACAGTTCCAGAGCGTAGAAAACCCACACAGTCCACCTCCACGGAACGTAGGATAGTCATCGTTTGTTATTTGGCTTTGAGCAAGTTGTATCAAGTATTAGCCAGCGCTCTTCCGCAAAAATGACTGCGGGATGTTGCTGCTGGGGTGCTCCTTGTGAGGCAACACCTCGTGGTACAGCATTTCCTAGTAATGCACATGTCCAGGCAAAGCACCAACACATCATTTGAACATGAAATATGATGTTTGTAGTGTAGCGTTGCTAACCTGGAAGAAAAGCACATCCACGTTCCCTGACCTTACACCCACAACCATGAGTGAGAACCAGCGGTCTTTTCCTTCTGTCTGAAGAATGAGAATGCCATTCCTTCTGATGTCATTGTAGAAGTGGAACCAGGTGAAGAGACTACATTCTGTCGTTGGCCACAAGTATTGCTCTTCTACATTGAGTGGCATGAAAGAGACACGGCAGATTATGTGAACACCATGTGTGGTAGTTTTCACTGCAACGTGTCTCTCAGAGATTGGATTGAGGCTGTGGTCCCTTGAGAAGTTAGTCGAGTTCTTGCTGGAGATAGGGGGGTGAGCCGGATGACCTCAGGCAGTACATTTGCTTAAGAAATGGAATAACTCACTCCCCCAGAAGAGTTGCAGGCAGGCTAGTGATGGGTTGATGAGGTTTCCTGAAACAGTGTGCTGATTTTCAGAGACCACCAGATGGCACTGTCTGCTGTAAAATGTTTGCACTTAAAGTCAGCTACCTCATTCATAAACCATGAGCGCCATCTAAAGGACACCATTTGATCAACCCTACAAAACTGTTCCATGACACCTCATCTAACCCTCACGAGTGCAGGCCAATCAGCACACAATACGTGGCTTCAAAGAGGAGATCCAGACGATGAGCTTCTTTCCTGTCCTCTCCAGAGGCAGCTGTTGCCACGTCACCATACCCAAAGAGGTCCAACTGATAAGAGTCAGATCTGACAGACCTCAAGTACATCTGACAGACGGACAGATGCTGAGCCAGATTAATTTGGCACCGCACGCCAATTCGGCTTTCACATCTCTTACAGCGTGTGCAGGAAACACTACCACCAGCAGGTGGCCACTTGACCCGTGAAATCACTCCGTGGTGTGTGCAAACATTACTGTATGAAACTGTAGCCACAGTCGACACAGTGATCCCACTGCGGTAGTTTCAAAAAACACCACTAATATTGCAATAATATCATTTTTTAATAATAACAAAAGGGCCAAGGCCCGGAGAGGTTAGCGCCAGGCAAGCATGTACAGTAGTCCAACATTAAAAGAGAGGATGTCTGAAGGCGCACAACAAGAAACCCCAGAGTTGAACGGAAGGGTAGACGTAAAATGCAGAGCTGAAATTGCGTCAAAACTTCAAGTCAGCACATGGAGGGACGTAGGAAGCAGCTTCAGTTGACCATCGCGGTCCTCAGCCACAGTTCTGAACAGCAGGACCAGAAGCATCAATCAAACAAAACATCTAAGTCCTGATGTCAGGTGAGCAAGATTTAGCTGAGAATCTCAACCAACCTGACCTGTTGATCCCACACACAGCGAGTGTCATTGAACGCATCAGAGGGTGTGTTTGAAGTTGTTAAGTTTTACCTCAATAGCAACCGTCTTCTCCGGCACTTTGAATGCAGCATGACTAACCTTGTGTATGAATTCTCAGTTAAATATTACGTGGATACACAGACCTGACATCGCGAGGCTAAAAAACAATTTCCAACCTAAATGTCAGAAGCTGGGTCGAGACTCCCTGCAAGGCAGCAAGTATGGATACATTCAGGTTATTAGTTCTTCTATAGCCAGGAGTTGACTCAACCCTTCAAGTTTAGAAGTGAACGTCTGGTCCACTGACTCGCACTGCCTGTCAACGCCTTTGGAAATAATTGTCACACTGACAAACAACTTTATAAAACCATTCAGATAAAAAGGGGCTGGACGTAAGGCAGCATTGTTCGGAAGTCCGACCACTTGGTCCAGGGAGCAGCAGTGTGGTCCCACAGTGGCAGGCATACGGGCGTTTGGGTCCAGCATGTTCAGTCAGTAGTTCCTTCAAGTTTGGACGTAAAAACCCACCAAATGTGGAGCCGTGGTTGAGTCTGTAGCAGAGGCTTTGGTCCTCAGGCCACCAGGCGACAGTCGCACAGCTCCTTGTAGATCCTCTTGCGGATATGTGGCATGTCGTCCTGGCTGAAAAGCAGAGGCTGCTTCATGGAGAGACAGCGGCAGTACTGAAGGACACATGGGAACACAGGGTCAGATCACCAACCCAAAATAAGAATGACTTGTCCCAGATATAGGCAAACAAATGGAGCACACATGGATCCTTGCATCCAAGCGGGATCTGAAGAAGGGGTTATGGAAGGTGAAAAATAAAGGTTGATCATCCATGTCCAATTTAGTTTTAAAAATAAACCCACATACAAACCCATTTGTTTGCCAACAGATTCAACCTATTAAGCTTCACAAGATAATACTTAACCTGTAATACTGTGGTGACAGGCTGACTCATGCAGGGGAGACTACTGTACCGCAGTTATATATTTTAATTATACATGTTCCTCAGAGTTGAGGATCTCGCAAAGATTTCGCTATGAAGCCTCTAGGGATTCAATTTGTCTTGCAAGATGGCAGCTCCTGCCAGTTTTATGGTCTTCTTAAACGCAAGATATTTTTTGAAGAAATAAAAACCGTACCAAGGGGGAAGTAGCGAGTCTACCGTAAAGACTGGAGTATTCACGCAACAGACTTTGGATGCAGCTGGATGGTGGCTAACTTGACTGCAGTGGAAATGGGCAACTAATCTAAGAGAGCACGTGAGCTGTTTCCAGCCATTGATGCTGAACACCAACAACTGTTACTGGCGCAGCTGAACAAGTCAAAACAACAATACTTCTATTGTAATTATATCGCCAAGGATCTACAACCTGTTTTGGTCGTGAGAAAACCTCAGGTTATGCCACTGATAAAGACATGAGAGCTATGGAACAAACTACTGAACTACTGAATATGAAAAATCACATAATAGTGACTACCGAATAAGAAACTTCTGAGACGTATGTAATAAGACAGAGGAAAAGGCCCAATGTTTACAGACACAGTCTCTTAGCGGGAAATGAAAAACTTTGACTGTCATTACTAATTGTAGCATCAAGGCAGCAGCAGTTTCTGAAACATTTAGTCCTGTCATTGGCAAACAGGAAGAATGGAGCACACTGTACCTCATTCAAGAGACACAGTAATTAAAGGTAGTCGGGTGGAAAGCCTCACCTCCAGGACAAAGACACCGCAGTCGCTGTCGTTCTTCTGCTGAGGGATGTTCTGAGGGGGCGACAAGATTGACTTAAGAGACAAAGTATCACACTATTATGTATCTGAGCTGGCTTAGAGTTGCTGTGAGAGTCTATGCCGTTCACATCAATATGGATCTGCTGAAAAGAACGAATTCATTCAACAGATTCTGTTGGATGGAAGAAGTTCTGATTTCTTAGACCTAACTACACCATAGACAACATCATCATGATGATCCTCTGACTCCTCATGAAAAAAGGTTCACTGATGATCCCAGTTTTCTTCTCACATGAAAAAACCTCACCTTGTTGATGAAGATCTTCCAGCCTTTCTGGAAAGCCGCTTGATTCCTCTCCTGAGCTTCAGCCTGAAGATACTTCAAGATATTCTGCAAGAAAACAGTTTTTCATTAGTTTTCCAACTGTTCCTGGCTCTAGCGTTGCTTCTTTCAAGGTGAACAAACTAGCGAGTAAACAACGGCCAGGTGAAGTGTGAAAACTATCATTCAAGCCAAAGACGGCCAGCTAAACTCCAGCCTTATAAATGGATGCAGGTCCAGGGTTTACTGGAGAAGTTATGGCAGCTGCTAGAATACATCACGCGTCTCTAAAAGAGTTTGAGTGGAGACTCACTGCCGCTGCATAGCGCCGTCACAATTCAAGCTCAAAACCTTACTGACCAAAGGTGTTGTGTTTTTTTTTTTTCATTTTGACTCAATAGTAGGTTGACGCACTCACTCTAAATCAAATCCGAGAAGGAGAAAGGTGTTCTTGCAATGATTTTAAGAACTAAGGCCACATTAGCAATTAATTAAGTCAAATATTTAACACTACAATAATGTTAGTGTGTTCATCAACCGGCACATGCCATATGCCCACTGGTCGTTGCAGTAGTCAGTGACCAGTCCCCGGTGAAAATGGTTGTGAGTTGCAGCTCTAATTCCAACACCAGAGAGTGACAGAGAGACAGGAGCACATGAAGATGACTTACATCTGTGGTGTTTCTGAAGACAATGCCCTGACTGTCATAATAATTGATGGTTTTGGTCGCCATGGTGACAGTGACGAGAGACCAGTGGATTTCTAAGTGGATCGGAATTAACAACAGCCACTTGGAGAACAGATCGACCTGAAATAAAGTCGATACACACAATAAAGCTCAGTATGATTAACGTGTTTTCTGCTCAACAAGGCGGACATTGAAATGAATACTTGAAAAGTTCCCTAATTCTAACCTTTTTTGTCCATCTCTTGACGCCATCGTAGCCCTTTGCCACCAGCTGCTTATGGAAGAAGCTGTTGAAAAAATGAACCTGAAAAACAAAACATAAAGCTATTGGTTTGACTGAACGCATTTATTTTCTTTTAACAAGATTGTCTTCAGTCTTCAGTCAGTCTATTATTCAATGTTATGCTAACTCAGTTTCTTGTTTTAATAGAAAGAAATGAAAGCGAGATCAGAGCTGCTGGAGAAAGAAACCTCACAACAAACATGCAGGTTGACTTGCTCGGCTAAAAATATAAAAAATAAAAAATAAAGATTAAACACAATACAAAAAGACAGTCCAACAAATTGAAACATTTCCTGGTAGGACTCACTTTTGTCAATTCACTTGTTCAAAGGTTGCCACTTACTTTGTGTTGTGTATTCTCCATGATAAGTTCTCCATACATGTTGATGATCTGGAAGAGCAGAGTTGAAGTTCAAAAACATACAAGTACAGTGACCTCATAGTTTCATAAGCATTTTGATAACACACATAAAGGGACAAAATAGTGGAAACACCTTAAAGCTAAGGTGTTTCCACTATTTTGTCCAACTCCTGTACATATTCATTTACCTGATCGTTCACCCAGTTTTGGTCCTCCAACGTGGCAAGGTCTTCCAGGCTTAGAGAATGTTTGTTGTACATCACCATGAAGCCCGAAAAAGGAGCAGAAGCCAGTCCGGTCTGGTACCTTGCCATTTCGCCTTTTATGTTTAATCCCCTGAAACAAATACTTGGAGGTGAGATGGCCCTCCAGGAATTTAATAATTCAATTCAGTTAATTTCACTTGTTTCAAATTGTGTGGAAAGTTGAGTTGAAGTTAAATGTTTTGTTTTTTAATCAGATTAAGAATGTCTTTTCCCATGACATAAGCCATATTAGACTCCAGGACTGTTGGTAAGCCGAATGCCCAAAATATTAACAACCAGACATTCAGAAAAAAATAATTACCTAAGAGATTAAAGGAGATGAAGTGAGTACAGGCAGGGAGGTGAAGACAGGAGTGATCTGTGGCAGACCGGCACCAACAGAAGCAAAACCAGGGTGTAAAGGAAGCTTTATAGGACAGTAAGCAAGTAGGACCGGGTGATATACGGATATATATAGCAATTACTATTGAGAATGACAGATCACCATATTGCTATTTCTCTGTTGAATCACTGCTGTTTGCTCACACATGTGAGCACAGCATGCAAATCAAAACCACAATGTAATATACAGGGCATCGTTCAAGCTTGCAAAAGCAGACAGACTTGTTTTCCAGGAACAAATCCTTTGAATGCACACAGGGAAACTAGAGTGTATTTTGCCCACCTTATTTTCCGTTTGACATTTTTTAGCAAAGTTCCAAATTCATTTCAGTGAATAATTTATTTATTAAGCTCAACACACATTTTTTTTCTTTTTTTTCTCGGTAGCCCAAAGACATTACGTTATGTATTTAAGACCACATAATCCTGACCAAATAGCGAGTGCTGCCATGATGTATCAGGTTTAGATAAACATCAGCCATCAGGTAAAATGAGGACATGGAGAGAATGAACAAGATATCTGTTTGAGGCAAACATGCTCTGGCCACCCGTGAATGACTATCACGACGCCATTTGAAAATGAAGTACGAAAAAAGTTATATGAAAAGCAAAAAGTTTAAGAGAAAACTACAGGAAAACAGTAAATGCTGAGGTTAAAAAGAGATTTCAACTTGATATGAGCACATGAAAAGCAGCATACTGCCCACTCTGGTTAGGATCCACATTTTATCAGTGAACACGAGTATATTTTCGGGAACCTCAAGGCGTTCAAGGTTGAGTGCAAGCTTACATGTTGCTGAGGTCTTCACAGTTGCTTTTCATCTTCAGGTATCCCAGGACATCCGACTCACTGAGAGGAATGAAACTGCCATATTTGATATAAAAGCTCTCCAGAAACTCTGCAATACAGAAAAGTCACTTAGTCTCGTTCTTTCCAGAACAAGAAACCCTTGCCCCAAGAGACTTGACAAATGATGAACTAGTACCCGGCAGCTACGTCGACAAACAAGAGAAGAAGCTAAATACCACACGTCACCAAAAATGTCTTAATGACATCATTTATGCAATTAGTAAGAAAGCTGACAACACCAGAGAAGAAGGGTAACTTTATCAGCGTAACCAAATCAAGCTAGCACGACAGCCAACACCTAAATCATTGTATATTTATAACACAGTCACAAAATACGTTATTTACAACACTATAACATCTTTAATTCTTTGTTGGGAGAAAGTTGCAATGTCTGTAACTCCATTGTATTACGCTAAAATACAAAATGCTTTCACGTTGGAACAAAGTTTGTCAAGTGTACATGCAACATAATAAAGATAAAAATGTCCATACATCTTGTTATAAACTGAGAATATTTATAAGTGAAAACTAATTCAAATGATTTTAGTCTCTATGTCTCTATACTATACTCTCTGGATAATATAGCACCAGAGACTTGACACAAATTATATTAGTACTAAGCCCTGTCATGCAATTGAGATGTTATTTCAAAGAACAAATCAAATACAAGAGGAAGAATGCATTCAGAACCTGTAAACAAAACTTGCATATGATCGCAAGACGACTATTGCTACAGGCCTAATTAGTACTTACCATGAACCATGTCAACGAGCTGTTCCAACCTTTCTTCTATTTCCTTCTCTTCACTCCCTGTATGTCCAGCCACATCTTGTTGCTGCTCCTCCCCCTTCTCCCAGGTTCCCATATGACAGTACAGCTGATGGTCCAATAATGCCCAAACGTGCTTCTGCCTGTTCACTGCTATGGGGTTTGCAGGAGGAGGAATTTTGGGTCGTGAAGCTCCATGGTCATGGTTGGTTTGTAAAGCATTTACTCCATTGGAAAGAGGAACTAATGTGTACTCATCCACTTGCATGAGGAAGTCCATGTCCTGAGGGGTTTCAGAACCAAGTGTTCCATTTCCAGAATCATTCAGAACAATGACTTCTTCCTTCGACTTCCCTGCTGCTTCAGCTGGCTGCTGCGTGCCATTCAAAACGGTGGACTTTTCTGAATCCACTTGCTGCTTGAGCTCCACCACTGATGGGGTAAGATTTGGTTTAACACCCACGCTAGATAAGGGAGCCATAGTTGCAGTTGACTCAGAGACTGGGGGGCATTTGTTTCCTAACGTGTTAATCGCCAAGGTACATACTTCCTTACTGACAACAGGAAGCTCTGCACTACTTGTCTCTGTAGCAACACAGACACTGATTGGTTCCTCCACCAGAGGAACCAGGACAGGTGGAATCACAGAGATGTCTGAATCATTGTTGGATACTTGAACCAAATTATTTGTAATGACATGCTCGGCTTCCTCATCCTTCCCCTTAAACAATTTCATGCCCCTGACGGGTGTCAGCACGTCCCCCAGTTTCCGTTTTGAAGTCTCCAGGTGGTCTGTCCCAATCCCACGCCTTCCTCTGCCTCTTCCTCTGTGCTGTCCTCTGCTAGGAGTCTCCACATTATGTCCTTTGCTGTTGGGGCCACAGCAGTCACAAGCTTTGGGAGTCCTCTTTCTGGCAGATGTACGACCATTGATTCTGCCTAAAACAGGGTTTTTGCCAGGAGGCCAGTCTGACACAGGGGAAGAGTCTGTTGTGGGTTCGCCTGCTGGGGACACAACATGAGGTTCTGCAGGCGTTCCTGTCGAAGGCTGGTTACTGTCCGAGATGGGGTCAGTGTTGCATTTATTTGGGGTCTGAGATGAATTCTGACCGACAGTCAATGTTGAAGGCAGAACTTGAGGAGGTACAGCAGATGTCACTGTCAGTTGAAGCGATGCTGGTGGTGTTACTTTCATCTGGGAAGTGGAGTCGCTGTGAACCATGACGCCCTCCTGTTGCTCTTCAACCCCATCCCCAAATCCCCTATTCCCACTTTAGGTACAGTTTTGCACCAGGTGACAGTCCACAGGCGACTTGGATATAGTTGTCCTCAGATGCAGCCAGACAGTCCTGAGCACCAGCATGGCCTCCTGAGAACAGAAAAAAAACACGTTGCACTCATGAGTTAAAATCTTTCGGGGGGGGGGTCAGTATTTAATATCTATTATATTTTCGGATGACGATGCTCAAAGATGAGCCAAATTTAGACAGGACAAAACTGGTCCAGTTCCATCCATTTTCAAAACGTTCGCCAGCTGTCACAGATAACATGGAAAAAAAAGGTGAGGTGAGAGATTATGTTTGAACGAGTATTTAGGGACGATTTTAACGCAATGCTTACTATAGCATCGTTGTCTACTGATGATTCTCAGAACTCCCGGACAGCTTCGTCGTTTGGCGATAAATGTTTATTGAGATTTTACAATATTTCGAAGAATGTATTGCCTGTAACGACTCACGATTTACGTCGGACTCTCACTGAGCATCATATATGGAACGTCACACATGCTAACAGGCATACTCGATATTTATAAAAGTATTTTATCGGAATTATGGCAGAGTTTTGACCAGGAGGCTAGCTAGCTAGCTAGCTAGCAAGCATCAATCAAAACAGAGGAAACAATGCACCGAGATACAATTCCTCCATTTTCAGGTTGAAGTTGGACGCGCCTGAAGACAAAGAAGCCAATGTGAGCTTGCAACCGAAGAGCTGTTGATAATTGAGTTAAAAAGCCAGAGAGCAAACGGCAAGATAAGCATCCGTGTACACTACCTTGTCTGCAAATATACGGCCACTTTCATCACACCACGATTAGAAGAAACAACAAGCCAAACTAGCGGCGCTCGCTGATTGCGTCAAGGCAACGAACAGGACTTCGTCTCTTTCCGGAGATTGCCGAAGTCACTTCCGTCCCGCCGTTGGTGCGTATAGAACTATACGTACTTCCGTTGTTAGTAACATAACGTTTACGGACAGTAACTATATATAGTATAGTTATATAATATATACTTGAAATTCTTATACAAATATTTTCAAGACATAAAAAGAGCTTTAGTTTAAATAAGGTGATATAAAAACTTGAATACAGCCACCATCGTGATTTATTGTGCTATTGTCAAACTGATGCAAAATAAACAAAGAACATAAAACATAAATAAAGAACATCTTGTTCTTTAAATGTATGTATGGGTTCATCATTTGATTCAGTAATATACCAAATTCATTCAAATTGAAAAATGTGGCTTCACGTGTCAAATATTCTTGTACCATTAAACTGTGATTTATTGACATTAATTAATCACAAATTCTCTAATTAACTATATAATTTTTTAAAATCGAATCCCACCCCTTATATATATAGACACGTTCGTTCTGGACCTTATATCTGGAATATCTGGAACAAAACCTAAACTTTCAATGCACAAATGAAACAAAAAATAATTATATAATAATGTAATAAATAACTCATATTGACCAAATGTATTGAAAACATTTAATTACAAAAACACAATAAATAAAACCAGTTACGTTTGAGTAAAAGAATTACACGCAAATAAACACATGACAGCAAACAAACAGGTAATATTAACACAGCCACAGAACAATATATCTTCGTCCATGAGAAATGTTGCAGAAACCATTCTGGAGCACGCCATGGTGACATTTCACGTGTAACAAAATACAGTTCATATTTTAAAAGAAAAAAAAGACTTAACTGAATGTACGTATTGCTTCAACGCAGCAGATTTTGCACTGACTCACAATACGAAGTTTTGCATTTGTATTTGTACATGAGGTCAGTGCTTGATTATTGCGTTCTTGCATGAGAAAACAGGCAATCATTTTACAAATAAAGTTTTACCGTGAAGTCAGTCAGATCTCGTGATGTGGACCAGCTTGGACAAGCTAGTTAACCCTCGCCAGTTATTTTCTAAAACTGCTAGTTGGTTGGTTTTTTAAAATTTAAATGGGATAAACAAGCAATACAATCATGTCAACTGGATAAAAGTACATCCATTTATTGTGCTTAAACAAACTCTGGAGTTCCTTTGAAAAAGTTGCAAACTCATCTATCTGCTGAAACTCCTACATGTTGGACATAAAGATGTGATTTATAGTCGTAAAGCCATGCACTGCTCATTAAATAAATCACAATATGGTGGATGCGAGGCCACAGCAAAACCATTCCATGAATATTCTGTTTTTTTTTCCATTAGAAAAATGGGTAAATAGTGGTGTTGCATTTCAAAAACCTGGTAAACATGCCTGGATAAAAGTTATGTTGAAACAGATTTTGCTCCGATAGAACAGAACGTCCCAGTTGTAAATTTATCTGTGACTTTAACTTGTGCTTAACGTCAACAGTGCCGGCGATCCTGCTCAGGTGTGTTAGCAAACCTGTTTCACGATTTCTCCTATTTAAAATGGTTGTTTACATATTTCATACATTGTATTTCACAGAGGCGTTGTTATATTTTACAAGGTTTATCACATTTTCTTCAGATGTCAAGGGTCAGATGTTACTCCTGGGGCGGTGACAGAGGAGCACCTGCAAGAAACCAGAAGCCAAGTCATTTTTCAGTTTTTAAGTATTTCTGTGCCAGTGAGTTTCACAATTACCTGTCACTGCAAGACAGCAATTGCAGGAGTGTGGAACGTCTTGGAAACTGCTGCCCCTTTCCTGCCCCCTGTGGTCAAAATTTGGAGGTGCACCTGGTAAACACTGCTGCCCTGAAGACCTTGAACCACCACTGTCCTCTGAGACTGGGAAAAATCAGAACAAAGAAAAAGAGCATCAGTTTTATTGATAGAAAAGAAAACATTAATTGTATCACCAATATACATGGGAAAGATTAGATGGCCTTTATTAGTTAAAAATTAGTTATTAAAAGTATATCAAAGTATCACTAGGTGGATTTTCTTTGCATATTTGTAGGTAGATGAAGATCCTATCACTGCACCACCTGAGAAACGTCACATGATCCCATTTTATTATGATTATCCAAATCCAAACCCTTCGTAGCAGCAGTGTACAAGCATGCTTTCCTGTGCATAACTGCAACTGCACAACTATTCTGCAATATAATCTCTTGTTCTTTCTGGACGGGTAAACTTACTGGTGCTACTGTCTGTGTCTGAGATATACGCGTGTCTTCCTGGTCTTCTGCTGCCATTGCAACTTGGGATTGTAGCGTCCAGGAGAACTGAAACCCCTCAATGGATGAAGGGTCAAGTGCATGCTGTGACATCCTCCAGCGGAACATGGCCAGAAGAGAACCATTGACTTGTTTGAAGTCCGCTGTGAGACGCTCTGGACGCAGTGCCACCTTTCTGCCAGATGGGCGGCGCACTGACAAACAAAATCACTTTTGTCATTTAAAGAAATCAATGACCAAGTGAAGTCATCACCAACACTCCTACCTTCAGTGTGGCACGGCACCACCTGTCCTCCCCTGATCTTGATAGAGGAACAAGTCGGGGTAGTTACCCAGGCAACTGCCTCTGATGCAGGGTCAGATTGAGTGGCCACAGAGATGCGATACTTGCAGGCGAACAGCAGGCCTGTGACGGTGTGGTGCGTCTCCTGCGCGCATGCAAGCAGACACAAAAGCAGCACTTGAGACTGGGGGGTTAGGAGATCCCTATACAACCTTCACTCACCAGGGGTCGCCAAAGCTCTTCTAAACATGAAGTAATTTATTCTTGGTCATTTATTCTCTTCTTGGTAAAAAAAAAATGCAATAGGATGTCGAGCTTGTTTAATAAATTCTTTGACTATAATGTTTTTTTACAAACTATTTCAGTTCACAAATTGTTACTTTAATATTGTGAATACATCGTTCCCCAGTGATAGATTAAGGTTATTTTGATTATTATAGCAAAACAATAAACAGTGAAATAATATTGTATTTTTTATCCCTGAGGGGACAGAAAAATCTATCTATCAATCTCTCTATCCATCTCTTTTTTAAATGATAACTTTATCTCAGGATGTCAGGATATTTTCTTTGTTTAACAATTTTTCATATATAATATGTAAGTTGTCTCTGATCATCCTTTGGCACCAAACATGCAATATTCGTATCCTGAGAATGACTGAATAGTAAATATTTTTTGTGTGATTATTGATGTTACTAACGATTTTTTGCATGTATTTTTATATCATAGCGCTATAGCATGTAACTACAACTACATTTTTTATTTTAACATTTTCACACTTCTTTCTGTCTTTAGGTTTGTCTTTCCTGTCTTCCCTGTTAAACTGAACTGAAGACAATTCTTCTTCACACTTTGTACTGTTTTCTCTTCAAAGTCCCGAAGACTGAAAATATAAAGACACACTACAGTGTCGCTGGAGTTAATTTATGAATTTAATACTATTTACCACGCCTGTTCATCATGTGGTGGTTTATATTCCTGACAACTAAACAGCTATTAAGTTAAGAGTATGTTTCATTTAGTCATCCCTGCTCTTCATGTCAGCAGGGGTGTAGAGGAAGGAATTTCTTTCAATGAAAAAAGCAGATCTGTGAAATTAATCTGACAAAGAAGAGATGGGGGGATATTCGGGGTATACTATACAAAGATTTGACAGAGTAATGAGCAGGGTGATGTTAGACAGAGACAGAGGAAGACGATGGCGGAGAGACAAAGTTACACAGGATGAGAACATTCCTCGCTGATCTGACTTATGGTGATGAAACCTGAGCTGCCAGTCAAACACACACACTGTACTGCAGCTGCAGAACACACTGAGGCACATAAAACAGAGGGGGACAGGAGGTTAGATGTACCTCAACAATTGTGGTTTGCTCTGTGCTTGTCACATTTGCACTGCAGATATGTGGATGCCAGCGCAAAATATACGGACCTGGGTGTCTCTGTCTGGCTGTGGGACAAAACAAAAGGTCAGAATCAGAATCTGTCAGTGGGCCGGCAAAGGTTGCCACAAAATGCTAGGTTTTCTTCTTCACCCTTGTGCTTTGATCACACGGCTTATTTTACTGAAATAATCAACATGAGAGTAAAGGAAGGTTGTGAAAACAGAACTGTGCAGCCCCGGGTTTTTATCTGAGGCTACATATATCTTTACGTCTGATGGTGTTACACCTACCAAGGAGGTAGAACGATTCTCCACAGTTGAAGAACACACCAAGGCACACCAAGCCTGTCATTCAATATCACAGAAAATCCTCGGTATGTTAAGAAAGTGCTGAGGTTATTTGGCTAGTGCATTTCTTCTGCCTAGTTCACCAAGATTTATGAATAGAAAACAATCAATCTTTCTCTGTGGTTTTGAAAGTCATCATAGATGTTCAAACAATTTAATGGGTCTTGACATCTTTCATTAAATCCTGAGGTATTATGTGCATGTTGGCATAGGTCTGCTACTGTGCGCCCTTTTTGGTGACATTTATCATTTAGTAATGTGCATGTTGGAGAGGACTGGAAATAATTTTGAGATGGATGTTGGTCTGTTCCTGAATTTAAATGTAATTTGAGCAATTGTTCTTTGCTTAGCAACTTTACTGCTGTTTGTATCGTTGTAAAAATGTACCAGGGTTTCTGAAATGCCAGCTGAGGATTTGAGGCAAATCTGCAATCATGATTTACAGTGAGTTACCAAGTTACTTAGGCACTTATGCACTGACTTTATTTGGTCAAACTAAATTAAAATATAACGCTTTAAAAGAGGGCTGAGGGCTATTTTTGAAAAAGTCATTGATTTATAATATCACATTTGTTCTCGAAGAGACCCAAACTGGGAATGCGTAACAGAAACGGCAACAGGCCGAGGAGATGTAAACTCACCATGATTGGACCACTTCCAGAACACTTTGACCTGCAGCTGGTTGTTATGGTAATGAGGGGCCGCAGCCTCCAAACGAAGGTCACCAGGAGTCATGTGGTCAAAGCGGGAGTCAGTGTGAGGGAGAGATGGAGATGACAGGGCAAGGTCGGTAGAAGACGATGAGGATGACAGGGAAGTTGATGAAGGGAGGGATGATGAAGATGACGATGAGGATGGCAGCTCATTGGAGAAGTCCCCTGTAGAGACAATAATAGAAGACTGTCATAACATCAGAAAAATCATGTGGCCATATGGGAATATCCACAATTACATTTTCTAAAGACAAGAGCAAAAACGACACATTTATGAGTCATGGGGTGCAATAGAAATAAAAAAAAATCTACAATAAACACTTCCAAGGGCACTAAGACACGACCTCTTAAGCATGTCACCAAGGCAACATCCTGATGAAGTGATGAGTGGAACAGAGACCCTGAGTCTTATTGAGAGCCTTGGATTCACTAACCTTGGATGATTTCTGTGGAGGCAGCATGTCTATAGGCTGAACCGGAGAAGACCACTGAAAAGCCAGTATAACAACTAAGGACGTTGCTGCTATCAATCGGCTCATACCTCAGCAGGAGAACGCAGGTTTATTTGTTGCATTTCATAAACCCCGTCATTTGCAAATAGCTCTGCAGTGTAAATCGTGACGTCCCACTTGAGCTGACATGACATAGTTGCAGCTGTCGATATCTCAGCTCTGAGGATCGATGGGTCAACAACATGCACCTACGTTGCCAGGACAACAGATGGCCTTTCCACTGTACACACAATGTGTGTCGGTGCGTTAATGAGTGCAGCTGCCAGTAAAGCAAATCTGCTGACAGACAGCAGCTGCATGAAAAATCGTTAACGCTGGGGTTCAAAAGCTGCATGTGGTCTCACAGAGCTGATGGAGCATAATTACATCCAGATTAAACATGACAGTTCACGAATGATTGTGGCTTAGTGTTCATATGTGCCAAGAAAAGTCCAACACCTTTTTATTTCACAGGTGTGACACATGAAAGTACTAAAATAATGGTCCATCCATCAGCAAAACCCTGTCAGATGAGATCTATTTCTTAAGTTGAGTAACTTGCAAGCTCTGCATTACCACTGGTAACAACCTTTAACCAATATAAATACAAGACAAATATTTCATTGTATACTGAATGGTTCCTGTCATGCTGTATAGCTGGCTTAAACAATAAGTCATTTACAATGCATGCTCCATGAGTAACCAAATGAATCTACAAATGATTTTTTAATATGAAATATGTGGTTGCGCATAGTGTGCTAAATTGTTGTGTATTAATATTTAGTAGTTGATTTATTTTGTGAAGTCACCTGTTTTAATCGCCAATTGGCAGTCATGCTTTTTTTGGTGGACAGAAAATACTTCATCCATTCAAAACAATCTTTGTCTTCTTTCAAGGCAAGTGTATTACCTATGATGCATAAATATGTATATGTGCATCTATATCGTTATGATAACAGTTTTGTATTGGAATTATGTCACAAAGCCTGATCTCCTGTTCCGGACATGAATTCTGCTTGGAGCTTCCTGATCTGTTGACTATGCAGGAGTAGTATTTGGAACGGTGGCATTGAGATCTGGTGGGTAATGCAATCTCTTTTGAGGATGTCTCGTTTTTGTTTGTTTTTTGCTGTTCAATGCAAAGCAGCACTTCACATTTATGGCCGACACTTAACAATTTAAACCTGATTTCTATGTACATAGTTGCCTTGAATGACCATTTCAAATTAAAACGTTTTTTTTTTTCTTTTTAATTTAAAAAAAGCATGCACTCCTGCGATTCTTCCACACACACATTTTTGATGCACTTGAAAAAAGAGAGAATCATTTTCTGTCTGAAGCAATGTTCACATAATTACTTGTCAACATTTTTTGTTTGCTGTCTCTCTAAACACAAAAAAAGCTGTTCCCCACCATAGATTACAGGTTTAAACCATGAAAAGGACACGAATATTTACCTCCATGGCTGATGGTAGTGAAAGTAGTTTGGATTCTTGGACTCTTTAACCTCTTCTGACCCCAGAAGGCCACTGTCTGCACGGAAAGTAGGTATGAGGTCGCAGGCAGCAGACCCCTTAGCCAAAGTTCACACTGTGCCTGTGGGACAAATTGGGTCAATTACATTTGTGCAGACATGGAATCATCAAAACTTGAACATCCATTTCTACAAACAATCACCTTCATCCTCCACCTCCTCATCATTGTGTGTTCAGACACGGGTGTTCAGAGCTGTTCTGCATTAGCCTCTCTTTGAGTGACAGCTCATTTAAAATGCTCTCAGTCAATCACAAGCAGCAGAGTTAGTCACAACAAAGAGATGCTAGGTTGATAAGGTTGCGTGTGTGTTCGATGTGTGTGTGCCTGCTGTGGGACAAAAAGGAGCTAAAAGCTTTATGGTGACCTGTAGGGTTAAAAGTATTTCCATCGTTCTCCAGATAGACAAAACACATGTCCCTTACAGCTGTGTGTGCACCAGTTGTGACAGTTAAGCCTGGAGTTTCTATTGAAGTGTGGAATGTCACTGGATATTGCATGTAAGAACATGATGCATATTCAAAACCGAGTTAACAGGCGTTGCCAGAAGTTTGATGCTCATACAAAACCAGCCCTCATAGTTTTGTATATGTGCAAAACTTATTTAAAAATAAATAATATAATAAAAATAAATAATAATAAATAAAAATATTTTTATCATACGATAGCTATTGTGTAGGGGTGAAGTACTGCGAATGGAAACAATGCCAATGGTTTCTTTCCCTGTTTCAATATGAACACATTCATCTTGCATCATCATAAACAAATTCTGACTGAATTTTGAGGACAATTGAGAGACATCATCTCTCCAGCGTGTCCTGGGCCTCTTCCACTTGACTACCTGAAAGAGCCTCAAAACCCCTCAGTGGGGAGGTTTTTAAGCCTCAAGGAGAACTATGTCTACTCTGAACCTCTCCTGGATGGTGTCTTGGATGCGTGGGTCCATCTCATGTGCCACCCTTCCCACAGAGGTGAACAAGACTCCAAATATTTCAACCACTCCATCCCGATATGGACATGAAAACCCATAAGTTGGACTTGACAGAAAGCCATACAAAAAGTGGCAACTGAAGGGCCCGCTACTACCTGATGAGCCCCAGCTGCCACTAATGCTTGGAAGGTCTGCTTCAGCTTTACGGTCGTATCAACCACCTCCCAGCTCAACAACAGGTAGAAACTACCTTGCCACCTCAGTTCTATCTTAGACCCTAAATAGATTTGGACCAGCCAATGTGGCGATAGGTCAGAGTGTGCAAGGCTTGTGGTTGCTGATCTGATAAAGCACCAACACTGTGGGTCAGAATCTTCGTCGCTGTGTATGACATATGCTCACAGACAGCCTTTGTCCAGACGTAGCTTGGCTCAGCTGGTGGAGATGCAGTCAACCCATGACACTGTTCTGATCACAGT
The DNA here is from genome assembly GCF_027744825.2 of Synchiropus splendidus. Taxonomy (NCBI): domain Eukaryota; kingdom Metazoa; phylum Chordata; class Actinopteri; order Syngnathiformes; family Callionymidae; genus Synchiropus; species Synchiropus splendidus. The sequence goes on from NC_071334.1 coordinate 35,645,524, forward strand.
TCCAAATGTGGTTGGGGCAATATGGTTTGTGTCTGCGCCCATCAGTAGTTATGGTTTTTCAACACGCCGATTAAATGTTCCAGTTCAAACTGTACGAAAACTACAATAGAAACACAACAAATGTTGCTCAGACTGAAGTTACAGGTGTCCGCCAACTGCTTGTGTTAAGTAGTAACTACCCCAGGCTTCATATGACATGTGCAGCTGGACTTGTTTAAATGCTTTGATGGTGCCCATCGTAATTTTGCAACTTGGGCATCCAAAGGGTTAACTGACTCCTTACATATGACATTTAGAAGTGAATCAATGTCTTAGTAATCTAAATGCACTCTTCCTTTGTCACGTTGTATGACTTTGAAGCTCACAATGAGGGTTCTACCTGTCGCAGTGCAGCCAACTACATGTGTCTGCGCACAGCTGCAAGTGGGACACACCATTTCAGGGGCCTCATTTAAATTCCAGGCCTCCCAGCCAAGCAGAACAAGAGGACCAGACTGCAGATAAATGGCTCCACCAGGCTCAGTCATCGCTCCTTAGAACCGGCCTACACGAGAGAGCGTGTCCATTAAACTCAGACTGTTTACGTTTTTTTAATTGACTATCTGGAATCACTTCATCTACGTCTAGGTATCACCTTCAAAGAAAACCTCTTATGACTTAAAAGGAAATTGTGTTTGTTTACAGTGATTACGATAATGCCACGACTGCTGACTGGACTTGGTTATACCGTTATATCACGGTCGCAGCAACCATCATTACGCCAAAATCCACCCACCTATTATCATGACAGCATTAAATATAATTTCAACTGTGAGATAGTAAATCTGTTGCAAGAGTTTTAAGGGAACACACCCGTAATTCTTCTTCTGCATTTCTCAGTTTTAGGTAAAAGTAGCTGACCGAAGGAGTAAATCCACATTGCTCTGTCAGTCTGTCACACCATTGCTAACATATGAAGTTTTCAAACAGAGATTCAGCAATAAATCTGACCGGAGTGACTGGAACATGCTCAATATTCCCCTCATTCTGTCCTTTGATTTAGAGAAGTTATTTCACAAAGCAGCTGTCAGCTGCTCTGTTGCGACATTTCAATTGTGTGAACCTGCAAGTCGTCTAGCTTACAGTACAACATTGAAATTATCAACTCCATCAGAGGAATATCTACATAAAACTTGCAAGTATTTTTACAACATTCCATCTATCTCTCGTGAGACCATCACGCATGATTGAAAAGATTGAAGTGCTTGTTTCTTCGTCATTGATCAAAAAACCCAAAGAAGAATGCATAAAGCCGGCTCACCCCCTGAGTCACTTGGCCGTTGTTTTCTCGCCTACTCTGCTCGGATTTCCGTGGGTGCTGGATGTTGTCAAAAATTATACGTGACGGCGTGTGTTTGTGAGACGTGTGCGTTGGCAGCCAGGTGACTCTGTAGTTGTGAACTGGCAGGTCTCCCTCTCTCGGGGGCTCCCAGTGGATCAAGACTGAAACGGTGGGCCCGCTTCCTTTGGTCCTTTAAAAACAGGAAGCAAAATGTCAAACATCACAGAGTGACTGTTCTTAGTTTACACAGAACATTTGGAGAAAGGGCTAATTCACTTACGTTAACAACTACCTTATATTCTGCGATGAGCTCCCACTTAATCCCAGCAAAACTTCATATATATATATAGCAAGCTGTTACTGTAAATATATGACCAAAGCCTAGCATCTTGAAGTTCAGTATCAATGTGAAAGATTTAGGATTCTTTATTAAAACTCACTCATCTGTGAACCGGGGAGCTGAATGTGAACTCCTGTCCAAAGTCTGGTTGTCAACTCTGATATTTATAGGAGGTTCTGGAGGTGAGGGGTCTGCGGAGGGACAGGAGATACACAGTGTTAAAATTATTTTTGAGAGTCTTTTGAAGATGAACCACAATATTTGATCACAGGTTAAACACACACACACACACACACACACACACACACACACACACACACACACACACACACACACAAACATAGGGTTTGAGTTGCTCCCTTCGGGTGAGAAGTATTGTCTTCTATGTAAGTCTTGTTAGACTGTCACTGTTGTGAAACAATTGCACCACTGCAGGACATATTGGCCGATTTTATTTTCGATTCAAAGGGGTATTTTTTGTCTGTTGTGCTTTGTCCATTTTAATGTATTAAAGAAATCCTGAGCAGATACCGACTTCCTTTTCAGTTCATGTCAAACAAGCTGAGAATGTGATTAATACCATCAAAGTTGAAGGCTGTCGACTCTCTGCAGTAGCTGCCACAGTACAGACCAAAGGAGACCACCACTCACCATGTTTGCCTCCGAGATGAACTCTTGGGGTCACCGCACCTTCAACATCCCCTCTGTGTTCAGAGCCGTTCTTTGCTGCACTTGATTTAAACTACACAATACGTCTACTTAACCTAAATGCCATGGCATAAAACAGCTACTAACCTTTGCCTGACAAAAACTAAGATCAAAGTTCAGGTAATGTATTAAGGCTGAGGACATGGTGTGGGAAAATCATTTCATCATTTCCAGAACATTGTTCCATGAGCTTCTATTGTCTCCTGGTTCTCCCTCTGGACTTCATCTATTGTTTCAGGAGACGAAGACAACAAAATGAGCTCACTGATCCAGACGCTGAGACATAATCATGGCTGGCGGGTTCTAGGAAACTCAAATATGTGCGTGTACAGAGTAGACAGTTCCAGTTACTCTCTCTGGTTAGCATCGGGTCACTGTGGAAGAACCCCCGTCATGTTGACATCTGTCAGCTTCCTGATTTGTGACCCCTGACCTGCAGTGCCCTGACTAATCAGACTAATGACTAGAAACACAAAACGCTTGACTATGATCAGATGGTATTTGGAATGTGCAAGTATGTGACTTTAACCTTTGACCCAAGAGCCAGGAGTACAGACCCATTCAGGAATCAGAGGGAGAGACACCCAGGTAGAGACAGATCGATCACAGAAACTGCTGCCTGTATATTAAATTAGCTAAATGTAGAGGATATATTTCATTTATTCAGGTTTCATTTATCTGGCTAAAAGCACAACATTTTAAAAAACCTGTTTCATCAATTACTATTTGGATGCATTTCTTACTTCTTCTTTCGTAACTTTCTTCTTACTTTGAGGGACAAGGCAACAACAACAACAACAGCAACAACAAATCATTTTATCTCTGAAAAAAAGCTTCCTTTGACTGGGCAATATATTGTAACCTTAGCACCAACATTGAAATCTTTTCCCTATCTGTACTTTCTTATCTGAAATTAAATCACCAGAAAACTTTCAAAGCATTACATTTCCATTGGAAACAAGGATCTGAGTACCGGCATCAAAGAGCAGATATCCAAACGGTCACTAGCTGGCATAAAACTACATTTAGAAGGGAAAAGAGAGAACCAATGAGGAAATTGTTGGCGCTGTCCCCAACATCATGCAAAGTGCCTCTTTTAAACCCCCAAAATATGACATCAATCAGATAAAGAGAGGAACAATATTTTGGAAAATGAACTGATAATTGCTCTAATGGAGGACAAGGGCCAAAACAAGCAGCATATGGCTAAAGAATTAGGTGGAAAAAGATCTTGCGGACACCTCCTTCTAATCTCCCAAAAGTGTTCAAGTGATAAAAGATTCTATTCTTTCCAAAGCTCACAAGGACTCAAGTGATTATTCACATGCAAACATGCTTCAGCCAATACTGGTGGGAGATTCATATCACGATCCACTTCTGGCAGAGGACCAACATGACCTAAGTCTACAAGGAATCAGACCGGGGACCTCCGAAAGTGTGTGAATGTGTGTGTGGTTAGAAAATGCACAAGCAGTTATGAACTTTCTTCACCGTGTCCATGTTTTATGAGCTGTCTAATTCTACCTCCCACTATGCAATCCTTATCAATCAAATGGGTGATAGAAAGACGGAGAGGCAGGGAACCCTTCCAAGGTCTTTTTGCCTGTAATATCCACGAAGTAGTTCTGGCATATGGTGCATGCCCTTTTCTGTGCATTTGTGATATGGCCAAGCAGGTTATGGCTGTTATTAGAAATTATAATCTAGACACCAGACTAGTTGAACACTTTTGATGAGGCAAGTGGCAGTCGCGCTCGCTCACACAACACACACTAAACAATGCCATCATGAAGCTTTTGCAGCAAGTCCTTCAAAAGACTATTGGATCCAGATGGTGATCCAGGCTGCAAGCAAAACGTCACCATTTGATCCCTGTCCCATTATCAATATTTCTTGAAGATTGAATTGAAATTACATCACCCTTTTTTGGGTTATTTTGCTAACAAACAGACAGATAACCCCCAACGACCAATCACCTCCTCGTGCAAAAGGGGATTTCCAGCATTCTTGGCCACCAGGGAAGGTGTTGCTGAGTTGCTTACCTTTGCTTGAGATGTAGTGCTTGCTGGGCGTGGTGAAGCCTCTGCTGCCATGACTGTTGATGGCCGCCACTCTGAACTGGTACCATCGCTGGGGCCTCAGATCTGACAACACCATGTTTTCAGAAAGGGTCTGAAAATAGCAGCACAATGGATCAAGACAACTAATGGTGAATAAGAAGCAAGACAATGGAGGCTGATGTTAAATAAAAAGCGCAGCATCACTTGGAACAGGCCTGCTCAACTATCTGTCCATGTAGGACCGCTCCAGCGTGACCAGGTATGTAACTCAAGTCCTCACAGTCCTCTGTGGAGGCGCTGCTGCCATTATGACTTCACATTGCGTCCGGGCTGTCATGAACTAAGACTACATCTAATGACCGTAAAATAAATTATTTTCACAGACAAAGTTTGAAAGTGTTTAAGGTCTCCTGTTTTTACTCCATGACAGAGCAATAATAGGCGCGTAAGAGCTACTCATCCAAAGACACACACACAAAGCATCTATTTAAGACTATAATGAGCATTCAGTCATTCAGCGTCAGTCAGTGGAACGACCGTGGCTGCCTGTGGTTCCTTTTTAAGCCCCGCTTATTTATCTAACCTCACACAGGCGCACACACATTCACACACGTACAGTTTACTCTGGCAGCGCTGCGGACAAGAAGAGGAGGGGAAAGCTCCAGGCTGCAAACGGATGGAAACACACATCTATCTCCGAAGCAGCAAAGTTTCATCACTTCAGGGCAATTTGACAGTCACGACATAAGCATGGTGTGTTGTAGTAACATCTTTAGGGATCACACCCTAAGTTCTCCGTTGAAAATGAGAGACTAAATTTCCTAGCACGAAAAAACTTCACGAAAGCCTGACGGACCATATGTTACACTGCAAATGAGTCTTCATTGTGACAACTGGTAAGCAACTTCAACCCCTTTGGATTCTTGTTATTGAAGATGCAAGCTCATCAGGCAGACTGATTTTTTATTGACGGATCTGGCCCAGTATGCGCGAGTTGAGCATGTTCTTGACCGGGAAAATCTATGTTCTGACACTCACTGTGTCCACAAGTTGTGTTTAGCGACTGAAAGCACAAGACTGTCAGAGTGAGCGGCATAAAAGAATTTTTCCACAAGGGCTTTGCACGGTAGCTTAGACATTCAGCTCCTCCACAATGTGGGGAGACAACTGATAGGGCTCAGTATCTCGTTCGGATCGCTCTGTGGTGAGCTGTCACAGGAATGTGACCAGGTACTATCGTGGCATTGAGGAGATCGTGTTGTATTCCCAGAGGGGCGTGAGTAAAGGTTGCTTGGGCAAAGGGATGTTCAGCAGCTGGTATAGGTGAATATCGATGCCAGCATGTGTGGTTGTAAATGAATAGATAAACAGATTTTACTTGGTACTGCTTCTCATTCATCATGAAATTGACTTGTTATCGTGAGAGACGTAAACGTCATGGTGAGATCTATCCAAATGCATTGCATCATAGAAACAGTTTGGTGAAGGAAGAAAGAAAAAAGAAGAAAATAACCATTGTTGGTAAAATTGATGACTCAATTGTGTGTTCCATCACACCTGATATTTGGTGCTTGGAATTCATCAGGAGGTTAAAAAGTTACCATGGCAATGGTGGTCCAGGGAGAGGCGTGATCCTCACTGGGGTGAATGCCAATGTTCCAGCGAGACTGTAGAATGTAAATCACAGGCTCCACACTGATGTTGAACTTTGACACCCAGACCACCTTCACGTGACCTTCAGAGTCCTCCACAAAGTTCATGTCTCTCCGAGGCTTCAGAGGAACACCTGTAGAAGTGATATGAGTGATATCATTCTGCAGTAAAACAAGAGATTGATTTTTTTCCCACGGCGGAATCGTTGTGAACGACCACATTCGAATATGCCAAGGAAAGACAGATGGATCAATTGTGATGTTCATGCTCTGCACATTAACTTCACTTCACTTGCCCAAATGAGCAGTTGCCGTTGCAGCTAACCTGTTTCTACCAGTTCGGGCAAAGCGGCAACAAAAATGCGCATTACTGACACTGAACATCTGAATGAAAAGGATATCTGAGCCCATTTATGGTCATATTTTGGCAATCTCTTTAGAAGATTCTATTCTCACAAAAGATATAAAAAATGATTTTGGTTATCTATATTTTCGTAACAATTGAATATGGAAAGTCAAACAGATGAGAGATAAGAAATACAAGGCAGGAATCTGGGAGGAAAACTGAAGCGTTGAGAGAACTAAACTGACCAAAGGCAGACACCCAATGGCAGTTTATCATTCAAATTCAGTCATGTCAGTCAAGCTGAGCTCCTATTGTCACCTTTATCTATGCAGTGACGAAATGTGTCTGATGAATTAGAACCAATGCTCCTCCTTATCTAGAAAAAAGAAAAAAACAATCGAAGGGGCTTGGCCATCTTGTAGGGTGTCAGCTGGATGCCTCCATTGTGAGGTACTCAAGGCGTAATAATTGGTTTGGTTGGACTATCTTCAGATTGGCCAGTGAATGTATGATCAGTATGATGCCAGAAGTACAGAAGGTCGTTTCTGTGGAGGTAAAGGTCTGAGCATCTGTGCTCCGTCTGCTGCCCCACAACCCAACCTTGTTGTTACTATGGATGGATGGAAGTAGGAATTTCAAAAAGCAGTTATACCTTTATATAAATTAGCGGGCGCCTGACAAGTGTGTCCACAGCCATTGGAGCAACATTTTCTGGAGGACGGACAATGTTGATCTAATGAGCAGCTTTCCACACAGGCAGCGGCGAATCCTGTAGCACGCTGAGGTGGAGGGCAGTCTCCCTGTCTGGATGCCCTCAAGGAAGCCAGGAACTCTTGACTCGTCACACACTCTGTCTGCTTCTGATGGAGGAGAAAGGAAGGCAAGGAAAGGTTGTTTTTAGCAGGAAATTATACAAAGGCACCCACAAGGGCAGGGAATCCTCGAAGTCAAACCTTCACAAAAGCTCTTAATTGCACGTGCAAAGCTGTTTGTGTTCATTTGTGCGTGAGCACATGGCTGCAGCGAAACAGAATGTAAACACAAACGTCAGCTAATAGCTCCAAAAACTATGTGCCCAACCAAGCGAGCCAGTTAACCATCCTAGACAGTAACATACGTCAGCTATTGTGATGACAGGCTAATCTGAAAACCACAGGCTGCCTCTGCAAATAATCACTTAGGCCCACACGCACAATCACACACGGCTCACAAACTTGTAATTCAAATCACACTTACATTCCCCCCACAAATGTTCATTCATGGCACAGACTGACTCAAAGCGTTGACCCTTGCCAACGAAAGCGAGTTTTGGACCAAGAAATGACATTACCACCTAACATGCTGTTACACGCACACAGGAACAGATGCAGAGGTTCGCACACACATAGTGCACTTCATTTTACCTCACAAGTCTTTGGCGAAAGCATCCTCCTGGTTTCCCACAGTTCTTTGCACGGTTGAAGGCACTGCAAGTCAAACACAAACAAAGAAATGAGGCAACACTGCATCAATGAGAATTAAAACAACACAGCTGGTGACCTTCTGAATCCACCTGATTTATCACATAGTCCGACACTGAATTTGAAGCACATACAAAGACATAAAACTAGTGCAAAAACAACTGGTGAATGAAAACAGTACAGGACAGAACACCGCGTTCAAGTTTTGAGAATGAATCCAGTGTATATACAATATGTACAGTAAAGTCTCCAGCTTCATATGCCATGACTTATATTAGTAATGGTATCATTCTTATTGATAACACCATTGTGAAAAAAAATTCCACAAACAAGGTCATTCTTGTTAGCAAAAACAATTTTCCAAGACAAAGTTCAGCTATTATTCCTTCTAGGTAATTCTTATCCCAAACGGTAAAAGGAAAAACTCTTAAAGTGAAACCAATTGTTGCTGTGAATAAGGAGCAATGGTTCTGTCCATCAAGCTCATGGAGTCTTTGACAAAACATGGCAGGACCCATTAATAACTCGGGGCTTCTAAAAGACGTGCAGACAATATTTTATTAAAATCTACTTTATTACTACTATAAATCGTAACTAGTGTCAATGGCAACTAAAAGGTCAAACGTTGGGAGGACGTCAATGTCAACAACGTAGAATGAAAATATTTAATAAAAGAATGTATTAAGCTGTTTCAATGGTGGAAATATCTACAGCACTGAAAAACATGCCCAGATCTGAGCAGACACGCACACAGTCATCTGGCATGCCACCTCAGTGCTGGTGAATGATGGCTTTTACCAAATTAAAACCAGACTACATATAAAAACTGCGGTTTAACCCTCAACCCCACCAAACCTCCGCCCCTTCTCCATGTCTGCCTTTTCTGGCTCACCAGTGAGCCTGGCTTCAATCATTTCTCCACATTATCCCCTTTCACTGATTCCAACAGAACAAACACAACAACACAAGAGCCAAAACACAATTTTAACAAATAAACGACAACTGCTCGACAGGAGGCACTCCTCCAGAACAGATCATCTGCGGGAAACAGGCTCATACGAAGACGGATGGTTTTATATTCATCATGTGACAAGTGCAGACACTAAAGATTCATCATCACACTGTAGGGAGCAGTGCGCAAACACTACAGGGATGAATATGGCATCACCAGTAAACTAGAGCCAGATGAGAGTGCACGGTGTCATAGCACAGATATGAGCGTTACGTACTGTACGGTAGTGTTCGACATTGCTTGCACACCACAGCGACTGTTGTGCGATGATAGAATTTAGCGTATTTGGTGTAATTTATGTAAAAAACTAAAATAAATAAATATTGAATATCCAAACTTTGCAGTTGATTGGCTTGATCTTAGATGCAGCTATGTCCTGTTTTACCATAAATATATACAGCTCATTTGACAAACACCAATCTCTTTGTTGTGGGCGTTACGCTTGAGAACCCCAGTGTCTCCAACAGTTCCTTCAAAGTAAACTAAGCAACCAGAAGGCCCTTTTGGAGCATGTGCGCTTGCTTGCTAGCTTGCACTCCCTTCTACAAAACCGGTCCAGATGCAAGTCTGAATTGACTGATATAGATTCACACATGGTGAGGTCAGAAAATGACCAAATCAAGCGTACATCGTGAAACTGTCACATGTTGAACTAGCTGCATGGTTTCGGGAAAACTCAATATAACACATGCTATAATTCAATGCATGTTGCTGATAGAGCGCTGTTACATGATGGAACGTTCGGAGCTCTGGCCCTAATAACCACCAGTGGGATAAGAGCATGGATAAAGCAGAAATTTGATTTGACAAACAATTACAGTTTTCCAATAAGCTATTCATTGAAATAAAATGCAACTCAGGAGTGAGGAACAACTTGAATTAAAGCATGGATATAATTTTCTGCAGTTTAATAAGTCAACTGTCTGCTTAGACATACAACAATTTAACATCAGACTAGGTTCTTAGCAGTTATCAATTGACCATTTAAACCTCTTGAATTCAGATGGAGAACGCTCAACTTCTGAAAATGGCAACGTATACAGGCTGCACAAATGACCGTGGCTGCTGTGTGGCATCCTTACTTGGAATCCATTTGTTTGTAATCAGGGGTTATTCAAAGCTGTAAGTTCTGCTATTGTTTAACATGAACGTTTTGCTAGAATATTATTCTGCGGTTCAATTATGTGGCTTGTTGCACATGTGCACATGTTTTACTCTCCCCACCAAAACATCACATTTGAATTCATTAAAGCTGCCAGGGATCCAAGTTAACCACAGCGCAGCAATCCCAGGAGAGGCAATCGAAAAACTCTTTGTAGTCAGCACTGAGGCCCAACTTTGCTCCACAAGATATATTTTTATAGACATGTACTACCTTCAGTTTTCCCTTCCTTCCTTGAGTAGGAGACAGAGAGATAAAATAGAAAACACTGGAAGTGTAACCAGAGACTGAAGTGCGAGGCGTTTCTTTACGAACATCCCCTGGGCCACCTTATTCCTCCAAGTGCTGCATAAAGCCTAAAGTTGTCAGAATATACCCAAAAAGGTTGAGTTTTTCAGAAGCTCAACACCTTCCACAAGCATCCAAACCAAACCCTGTTTCCCCTACAGATACTTTGATCAGTCACTGATATGTTCAGGTTTTTTCAACCTTCTCCTCTTGTCTTTCACCTTCTCCCGCCTCTAATCTTCTCTCCTCTGCGCCTGCTGTCTTCACCCCATCACTCCACGTCTACTATTTCACCTCTCATCTCACCTCCCTGTCTTCTCTCTTTCTTCGGCAGACGCACCCACAACGTGCCTGCCAGTCCTTCTCGCCCTCTGTTTCATATAAGGCTCTAATGTCAGGCCATTACATGTTTATGAATGTAATGTTGGAACAGAAACTGGAACTTAATTATGGGGAACTTGAAGAGACTGTGCAAACATATTGTGTCACATTGGACTCATTGCCTATTCTGCTGTAGATTTGCACCATTAGTAATGACAGACATATATGGGCGGTTTGAAGAATCTTCGAAGGAGAAAATTGAAAACTGAACTGAATAAAAGATGGCCATCAAACTTGAGCGCCAACATGTTTGACTAGAACTCGCTGAACTGATTGTACCTATCAAAGGAGCCCAACTGACTTGTGACATGCAGGAGGAAGAAGACATACATGTAGAAAAAAAAAACACCTGGTATAGTTCACAGAACATATAATAAACATGTGCATCCACTAAATGCTCCAGCAATCTGGGCCCTCTTGAGTGGCACTCACACTCGCTTCTGTTTGTGCGAATCATTTCAGCGCAGCTTGAATGGGAGAGGAAGTTGAGCACAGTAATTCCACATATGACATTTTTAAGAGAGTTGGGGTGGTGCTTCTCCTGTACATGTCTTGTTGTCCCTCAACACCTACCGCATTACGGCTGGGTATGAATGAACAAATGTCTTCTCATACACAGTGCATACATTTGACATTTATTTGACTTACACTTCCCCACATTATATGACAATGTTCCCAATACATTGCAGCACATACAGTGGGGTGAACATTTCGTCTCACATTCCACCGAGATTAAAAATGAACACCGTGAAGGACAGTTCTTAAAATTTCTGCCCCTTGTTCCCACTTACTTGTTTTCCTGAACAGCAGTCAGTTGTTACTCTGTCATTCAGGAGCTCAAAAAGCCAGAGCTTTAAGTTAACATTAAGTCTCCCCCTATGAAACTCTGGAAAGCAAAATGCACTCAGTGAAGAAACAACTAAAGCTGACAATCTTTCTGGGAAAAGGAAATAGATTAACAAAAGGGGCAGAAATGATAAAAACTCATCTGTCTTTCAATCCCTCAGATTAAGTTGAGATACATGAGATGTTATTGTATGCTTGACGTGGCATTGAAATAAACTTCTACGACTATGACTAGCAATAGTGTGTATGCTCACGTCATGTCCTTTTATGCTGTGTTTTTTGTTACAGTCAGTCTGTTCCTTCTGAACGTTGAAAAAGCCTCCTACTGTTTTTTGGGTTTTTCATTGCTTTTGTCAATGAGTTTCACATTTTCAATTCCACGGGTAAGAACCTCAAATCTTCACAGTTGTTAAATATTTATTTCCACGCCCATGTGTGGTATGTCACCTCTTGTAATGAGTGATAGAAGATCTGAAAAGAAAACTTACCCATTTACTTATTTGTGCAGATGGAGTACAGAAGTGCAAATGGTTGTGAATAAATACAGAAAAACTTAAGTGGATGAATTTGCTTCCTGTTGGAAATTTGAATTATATTAGATTAGATTGCCTCTATTCTTCTGACAATGGGGAAATTTGGGTTGTTACAGCAGCATGAAAGCATTAAAGACTAACATTGAACATTAAAGACATAGAACATAACAAAAACATGACCAACACTATGGAAACAAAGAAAACACAGTGGTAACAGAAAAGTGAATCTAACAAAAAATGAAATACACTTAAAAAATAAAGAAATTAAAATAACATTAAACAATGAACAGTGAGTGTAGTCAATGTCCACCGCTGTGCAATGTGATAGCAGTGGGCAGGAAGGAGAGATTGAATTGCTCCTTCATGCAGCAAGAGTGGACAAGATATCATGGCCATTGCCGCTGGAGTGAGAGAGAGGCCATGGAATGAAAAACAGGAACCCATCTAGCACAAGGGTTGCATCTGCTGCAAGCCATGTCTCAACACTAACATCGTGCCTCACTCTGATGCTGGACTCCCTGAGGTGATGTACTGACTGGATTGTTGGAAAGTGTGATTAAAATTACTTCACGAAAATCAATGACAAATACTCGTGAAATACATGACACCACTTTACATTTTTACAACATGAATCTGTTAACTACATCAGACACCTAGCTAGCTGGTGAGAGACAATGGCATTTGAAGCTCTTTGAACTGGATCGCTTCACGAACACAGTTGTTCTCCAGCACAAGTCGAGCATAGGCATTGCACAGGGTTCTGGATCACTGCTGCAGAGACGGATCGCGCACCCATCAGAATTTGAAACAACTGATAAATCCGGCATAACTTCAGATTAAAAAATATACAGAATTGGTCTTTTCATTTAAAAAAAAAGCAGACTTTGACATGGGAGAAACATTTGACTTTGTGGTCTGACTTCTACACCTCTGACTGCTCATTACTCAGAGTGGCGTCTGGAGTGTGAGAAAGGAGCAGAGGTGATTCCGTGAATATACACTGGCAGTTACAACACTTTCAAATATCACTTGCATGTCCTCAATCACCGAGAGAGGAACAGACACGTTCGGCCCATGAAGGCGACATGATGAGTTATGTGTGTAGGGCAGAGAAATCTAGAAAGCCTCAGACACAGAAAAGGTCAGAGGACCGCGATGTTAATGTTTAACACACCAGAGCTACAGAGTGAAGATTAATGAGTGTGAGTGTTTGAATTTGTGAGTGGCTGGAACAGCATCTCCTCAGGTATCTGTAAAATAATGAATCACACGCACACACCTTGTCTAGCGGCCTCCTATGGCCTCTCCTGCTGTTTAATGGCCCCACCTGCCATGATGGAGGGATGACAGCCGCACTCAGCGAGAGGGACGAGAGGAAATGGGAGCTGGGGGGGGAGATGTGGTTTGAAAGTGGATGAAGGGGAGCGAGGCTGGACTGTCAGTTGAAAAGGAGCGAGGAGATGAAAGACAGAGAAACTGGTCCAAAGGAGAACTTGCAGGACTGCAGTGAGAGTGAACCAGTGAGCGACGGGGACCAGATGTGCCGACTTTATTCACATATGGTCACTGGATCAGTGGGTGCCATGTAAAAAAACGATATGTTAATGTGAATGTTACACTTGTCATCATTTGTTCTGGGTTTATTTTTCACGGTTGACTGAGTGTGTACAGTGTGGTATTTATTCAAAGTCCTTTCCAAGTCAGGTTTTTTCACTTTCCAATATTGAATGTTGCATGAATAAATCAAGAGGTCGACAGGTAATAATAATCGTGAACAAAAAAATCACTTCAAATTCCGTTCAAATTATAATTTAAACTAAAATGATACATGTTACAAGGAGAAGTAGAGCAGAATTGCATTTGCATATCAGATCCAAAATAATAAAGTTGCAACTGTCATGTGACCTCTGCGGTTTACTGATTTCATTGTATTGTTTTTTTTTTAAATAACACCGTATCTTTTTAACTAACAAACATGCAAACAAAATACTAATTGAGATTGTGGTTTAATGCTAGTAGCTCACTGGTGCTGTGTAGGGGTCAATCAATGATAAGTGGGTTAGAGGTTTGAATCATTTGCAGTGGCCGCTACCTTGTCTCATCATTGACAACAGATTGTGGAGGACGGCTGGCTTGTTTCGTAATTCCAAGCCATTTAAATTGTGCCCTGGTCATCCAAAACAACTGGGCAAAATATAAATATTAATTTTGTGTAGCATTCAAGTCACTACACTGCCCACTCAAAAGTACTGTTCTAAAAACATGTCTCATCATACAATACAACTGTAATACCTTTTTTATCAACTAACTAAGTGGGAATGTTGAGAAGAGACGTTTGAATATTTTTTAATGGGTCACAAACACACAAGTTGTTTTTGGATGAGTATGATACGATGTAGATTAGATTTGGCAACTAACAAAAGCAGCCCTTTGGGCATAAATCATAGGTATTGTAATACAATATCAGCTGTTGTGAGTGATGAAAGGAGTGCGATGGGATAAGAGAAGCTCGGGCTAAGGTGACTTGATCCTTCTGCTCTTTTGTTCTACATCCAGTCGATTTGTCAGTGGACGTCCCGCTGCCTTTCCCACCTGGTCCACATTACCGCGTCTCTGCATGTGAGTTTGCATGATCTAAGAGTGTGTGAGGGAGAATAAGGAGATAAAAGAGGGAGGAAATGGACAGATGGAGGAACTGAGTGAAGGTTTGTTCAACTTTAGTGGACTCCCGTGTGTGTCAACAGCACCACCAATGATGGGATATGAACCATATGTGCTGCAGAACCATCTGCCTGGTCTCTTCCACATAGAATGTGATTCGACAAAAAAACCAAGGTCCTCATCAGATGGTTAGTGCCCTGTTCTGTCACCGTTACAAAACATTTTCTTAATATCACGATAACCATCAGATAAAATATAGCAAAATCAGAAGATAACATTCCCCACACTTTTCCATCATAAATTGGTTCAACTGTCCGAATTTAACAAGCGAAATAGATAACAGGAATAGGCAAATAATCCTTGTGGTTGCATGGTATTTTGTTAATGTGTGGGTGTGTTACAAAGAGTGATACTAGTGACGGAGAACAATACAGTCTGGACAGAGACCCAGACCGTAGCGGGGGAAAACAAATATGAGTCCCCAAATTATTGTGAAAACCTCAATGTCAAACGTTATTAACCAAACTGCAATGCCAAGGGTTTTATGAGATCCTGCAGGAGAATGTACTTTGACACAGAGCAGCATTTTGTCGGATTTGCCTCAATAATAAGCCTAAAATTGGTTTTATAAACACAGAAAAACTGTGGGTCTACAGAGAAACTGCATCTCACTGCAATATTTAGCTTTAGTGGCATTCAACTTTGGACTTCAACTTTTCAGCCTTCTGTCTTGAATGATTTCTCACTGGGGTGAAGTCACAGGTTTATTCACTTGTTCATTAATGGCTTCATGAATCTGGATGGTTTGAGGGTTAGAGATAGTGGAAAAGCTTCCCACCATGTTCAGTGCAACTGTTACTGTTCAAGTTTTAAAATGCAGAGTGTCGGATGAATGAGACCATGAAGCGGATTCTGCCATGGCGAACGCTAGTGAGAAAAACCGGCAGATAACGTTGAAGTCTTAACTTGATTGATGATATGTGGCCAGATTCATTCAGTGGCAGTCCCAAAATACCTCTCTATAGTCAGTAATGTACATTTAATGTACATTTAACTTATGCCGTGGTCATATATCCAAAGAGAAGTCAGTCACAAATGACCATTGTATTAAATGAAGTCACTTCTTCCTCTCTTGACCCAAGGTCCACAACATGTTGGGAGGAACTATTCCAGACAACACTTTCAGACACGCAGTAACAACTACTCTGTGAATGGTGGCTTGAAAAGCGTGGGGTGTTGTGTTCACTGTCTGTGTTTCTGTAGGAAATATTGATGTATTTTCTTCCTGTCTGGGTCACTTGGAGGCTGATGAGGTGAATTTTAAGAGCAAATTCAGACAGGTTCACCTCCTTTTCTCCATTTGTTATTAATATTATTCGAAATTTACACAAATAGAGTAAGCATTTACAAACGGATCCAAACACATGCTAAAGCCAGACAGAATATATGACTTCTCCACTTGGTTCCGGTTCTGTCTGGATCCTTGCACTTATTCATGACTACTTTCTTCATGGAAAGCAAGAAGTCTTCTCCACATTTTGGAGTTTTTTTTAACCAACATGCTTTGATGATTCTGAATGAGTTTCCTCATCTACAGTATATGCTGCCATTCAAGAGCAGTATGATGTCATTTGGTTTAAAACGGGCTGGTAGCAAAAAAGTAAACAATGAATGGGGTAGCGTACAGCAGAAGAGTCACGGAACTCAAAGCTTCAAAGCTTGCAACAATGTGGGAAGATGGAAATGGCCAGCTGGGGAGTCCACAGTCCAGGAACCAAACCTGAAACACCACTAAAATGTTACTAAAACATCTATTCCTTGCTCCATCATCTACATTACAAAAAATGTAATGTCAATCTGTTCAACAGACAAATAGACAGCAGCAAAAAACTTCCTTTGTAACATAAAAACTTTTACTCTACAAGAAAGCGTAGATATGACTCTGACTCAAAATATTGTGAATCAAATAACACAGACCACAACGGCTTAGCTAGCATTGGATCTTTGGAGTCACACTGGCTTGCACGGGTGCAAAACAGCAAGACATGGTGTCAAACTACTTGCATCTTTCTTGTTTGGACATCCATCAGCAGCAGATGAAACAAGGAGGAAAAGGAGGAAATAATGGATAGAGATAAGTTTGTTTAAGGTCACAAGAGCCGAGCTTGCCTGTGTTTCTTTCTTTTAAGTGCTGATGTCATGCTCAGCGTGGCTTCCCATACAACATTATCTGTTGACGGTAGCTTTGAGGAGGACACGCTCTCTGCTGTTACAGGCGTTAACCTCCGCTGACCTCTGCACAAACCGGAGTGAGATAGGCATCTCAGTGGAAATCTGGCCTCCGTCCACTTCTTCCTCTTTCAGAATAGTCATGTGTATTTGTAGCTCTAAGATGTTGGGCTAAAATACGGCTGGGCTGTGCTTACAGCAGGGACCTAGCCTTTAAAAACAACTGAACCTGAACAGAAAGTTCAGGAAAATACATAAATTCAACATTTGACTGGTTGTCAGGAGATCATTAATATAGATTAATTTATCACCTGTGAGGTGAAGGCCGAGTACGGCAGTTAATTATCATGTTCGGCACAGCATGTTTTGTCTTAGCATATAGTCAGAGCTGCGGACCACTTGCACCCGAGTGACACTGTGTAGAAAGACCAGATGACAGTGAAGCATGACATGGTAGAGCCCTGTACTCTCCGGTGAGTCACACAGACAGCCATTCTTCAGTGGAGAAAGCAGATTAAAGTGCGCAAATCTGAAGGGAAGAACACACTCACTCATCGTATTCACTTTTATCAGTACGTCAACTTGTCAGTTAGGTCTGTCAATAGATTAAAAGTTTTTAATCTCAAGTAATCGCACAAAAGCTGAGTCAATCAACACAAGAGTGTCCAACAACGCTGGTACAATGTTATGCTTTTAGCATGTTTTGGAGCCTTTTCAGAGGCTCGAATGTTCTTGATAGTATCTGTTATGTTAGGTAGTTGTAATAAAAATGAGGAAAGCGTGATACAATTACAACATCTTCCTTTAAGTTACATTTAGAACAGAGATTACATCAGCTTTTAGTGCGATTAAATGACAGCCTTAATGTAAAGTCATACACTTTACTCAGTGTCAGGACTGGAGCACACTATATAAGCAGCGCGCACATGTTTATGTATAGTTAAGATGAACTAATGAGTTGGGCAGATAACAGATTTCCTATTATTATAAAAACACACAAATATCATTAGAAATGACAAATATCATATTAGAATAAAGCAGGATGAAAGTCACTCCATCTCTGACACAGCAGCAGAGGTCTGTAATTTGAAATTGAATGTGCCAAGACTGTAAGCGTGAAGGCCTCTAATGACTGATGGCAGCAGGCAGCAATGAGTTCTAGTGGCCTTCAGTGGTGCTCTGTGGAGGGATTGGCCAGTCTACGCAACAGCTACGCTGTACTCTGCTTCGCCAGCTCACCACACCAGGGAGGATGGTGCTGCCAACAACAGACTCATGGAACTGATATTTAGGAACCGTCTTGCATAACACCTCATCTCCAGTTTGTCACCCTGGATGGAAGGGGTGCACTATTCCTCCTCATGTGCATAACCACTTCTTTGTTCTTCATCCCACTGAGATTCAGATAGTTCTGCTCACATCATGTGGCGCAGCTGTCCACAGCAGCCCTGTACTAAGTCACCACCCACACTGATACATCTGTATTAATTACTGTCGTAGTTAAGGAGGAGTTAAGCCCATGTCACAAACATCAGGTGCTTACTGCCCTCAGAAGTGTTATTGGGATACAAATACCTCCCCAGGGAGACAGAGGTTCAAATTCACAGAGAATTTGTAAAGTAACCCAGCTGCAATCCGTTTATCCCAAAGCATCAGTAGCACTGAATCAAGAAGACCATGGAGAACACGGATCTCAAACTAATAAACATCTGCGGCTCCCTAGACAGAAACCAAAAATATAGAATGGTTTCTCCCTGACGGGTCATTTTGATTCATTTATGTTTAGCAGATGTTTATTTGCAATAAATATAACAAGTTCCACATCACTCTCCACCCATTTGTCTGAGAGATGGGACCTGCAGTCTTACAACGTGTGTCTGCTGCAGACTGGCAGCTAAAAATAATTATGGAAACTACTCGATTCAAACAAAGAATTAACACACACATGCACTCACTGAAGCTGTCTGGCACGCACTCTAAGTGAATACGCAGCAGCCAATGTTTGCTCCAGGGACGGTGGATAATGGGGATATAGAGGACCATGTTATTTGAACTGAAAACACAACCTTTCCGACCAGCAGCAGCATGGGCGTAGAGATTCCACGCAGGAGGGACGGCAGCCGGTTGAGTCTGCTTTTTGACCCTCACGACAAGGAGCATATCCCGAAACTATTGTCCTTTGATAAATTACACAAGCAGTCATATATTCAACTAGGACATTTCTCCAGCACACTTAAGATCACTGACGTGTACTGCTTCGATTTACTTAAAATACGTGACAGTTATTAGCTCCATGTGCTCATAACATAGAGTTGGCAGCACAAGTTGCAATATTCTATATGAATCACACAAAAGTGCAGTGTTGACAACACACAAAATCCTCATCCTTTCCCACAGGACCAATAAAGCTCAGTTGAAAGTGGGTTTATTCTTGGAAGATCACCAAGCTGGTCAATGGTGCATCAAAGTGAGGATGAGGTGAGAGCTTTCCACACGCTCACACTGCAGCGATTAAATCCGATACTGATTCATGAGCCAAAGCTCTGAGTAACTAGGAACAATGAATCGTTTATAGCGTTTGTATACGAATGAACATAATTTATGACTCATGTCAACAACCAGATATTATGGCGTATGAACTTAAGTGGAGCTGGAGCATTTCATCTTCCACAATCGGAGTCTGACAGGAATTCATAAATAAAGAGCAGGCGCAAAGCAATAGAAAATTCAAGAGTAAATATTGTTTAACACCAAATTACAGGAGAAGAGAAAGGAGAAATATAGTCTATGGTGGAATTAGATGGGAAAGCACTTATAAGTGGTTGGTTGCTTCAAATGTAGGTGTGTTTTGGCTCTACTGAAACCCCGATCAATGCAGCATGCTATCCAAATAACGCTGTGCAAACAAAAGATTGAGTGCGTGCACAAGGAAGAGAGAGGTACGTTTCAACTCATCTAGACCAGGTAAGAACATTTTTCATTATGGAATGGGGGCACTTAACACACAGTCAGGAGTCAGCACGATTGCTGTGTCTGACTGTTTCAACAATACAGGAAGTGACTACAGACAACCTGAAGCACTGTTTTTGAGTGGAGGTGACTTTGAGAACTTGGACTACTCACATGACTGGGATTCGATCCACATGATCAAGAATAATGAATCAGTCAATGAAGATTTTATTTCAAAAATAAAAATAGAGAAAACATGTGATCCAAAATCATTTCCTTTCCACAACAAAGCCATAAGCACAGTGGTCTGTGGAGAGCATAAATTTATAGGTGTGAGACTGACTTAAGTAAGTATCAAATGCTTATATAAAAGTAAATGAACCTCTAAATATTTAATTACGAACACAATACTAATATTAAAGCAAGCTAACATAGTAAATGATGGGTTTAATAAAGCACAATTCCCTGATTTTTTTTCCAAGATTGAAGGGAAAGGCTAAAAACCCTCCACGTATATATAAAAACGCCCACATAAAAACACAGGAGTCACACCACCTCCAGTGATCCCCCAGTCCACAAGGAACCGTTGCTAATGAGGCAAACAGGAAAGAAACCCTCATGGGCTTCCGATCCATAAACATGCACATCCCTGGCAGAGAGTGGTGGCCTTGTGCATTTTTAATTCTGTTTGTTCTTCTGCGTGTGTGTGTGTGTGTGTGTGTATATGCGTGTGTGTGTGTGTGTACCTGTGCACAGCGCCTGTGGTTTTCACACCAGACCAGAACTTGCTCACTCTGGAAGAAAAGCACAAGTAAAAGGATTAAAATAAACAGTGGAAGAAATAAATCTTGTGAAGACAAATTATGTGCTAGACACATGGCGACCGTGTTCGGGAACTCAAAAGGAGTCAGAAAGCAAAATATTGTTCATAAAAGGTCACAGCAGAAATGGCCCAACAAGGAAAAACCCTCAAAGAAACACGCAGTCGCCCTTTTTCTTCTTTATACGCGTCCTCTGGGTGCAAATGACTTAACACTCTGTCTGAGTTTGCGGTCGAAAACCAGTGAGTCCGCATGTGTAAGCCCTTGATGCCAAGGTGAGTCAAAACCACCAGTAAACAGGGGCACTTCACCGCTGTGACAAAGCGGGGCGTCATCATCCGAACCCTGAGACAGAAATATAAATAATCTAAATCCTCCAAGGCAAACGTGCACCTCAGACTTAATTACCCATTAAATTTCTAACTACATTCATGTATATCACTCGTCACCAGGCGGGAGTGGGGACACCCAGGAGAGTTTAGGGAGTGGAAGAACAGAATAATATACTGCTCCACCTTTTAAAATGCAAAAAAAGAACGTTTAGAAACGTTTAGAAGAACTACCAAGACAGATATTGGCCATTATATACATTATAGGTAAAGGATTGTCTGGTGTCTGCAGTTTTCATATTTGTATTTTAGTTTGTATGAGTGCAACAAAACTTCAAGTACGCAGGTTTTCAACACGGGCTGTGTGGAAAATGACAGCTTGTCTGTTGTTCATACATATGTATATTTTCATTTCTGAATATGTTGTAATCATAAACAATAATACTGCGTATTCAGGATGTCTATGTACTGTGTAAAGTGTGAAATAATAAAAAATATAGGAAATATAGGAAAATAAAAAACAACAAATGACAACAAATGTGAAATGATGGACATTAGATTTTCCATTATGAAATTCAAATTTCAATTTGAAGTTGAAGTTCTTGCACGAATTATTATATGTGAATCAAAGATGATCCAAAAGTTCACAGACAAGACATCACATACCAAAATAAAATAAATGGTTTCTACTGACCTTTGTCATCATTATTTCCCATCAGCAGTTTCTACAGCAAGTCCTCCACTCTGACTTACATTGACTGCTCTGCATTCCCCATTTCCATAAACCTATTTGGGCAACCAAATCCTTGTTTTCCATCTCCAGCATCCTTGATCCAACATTGCTGTCTCCTCATGCACAAACAATCTGACCTCCCCAACTTTGTCTCCAAACTTCATTGCATGAGATGTCCCTGCTATACTCATTTCAGTTCTCCAATGACAACCTCAAGTATCACTGACACTTCCACCTCTTTTGCCTTCATGTCTGAGCTACTGTCAGAAAAACTTTTAAACTTCAACACATTCAATGTGACGTGAGGGTCAATGCTATTGTTCAGCTTCAAAATGCTTAGAAACAATGGATCTCTCACTGGTAATATATCTGCAGTCATCAATCTACAGTAGTTTTGCTGTCTTGGTGTTCACTTTTATACCAAGAGGATTTTGAGCACATGGTTTTCATTCACTCACAAGAAATTCAGTGACCATTTCCCCAGTTGCTGTTTCCTGAACCAGATTTTTACCAAACAGCTTAATTTAGTAAACACAGGATTTGACAATATAAAGCCCTCTTCTTCATGTTATGTTCCGCTTCAGACGTCAGACTTCACATTCTCATCACCTATTCTCTTAACGCCACTGAATTCTCCTCAGAAGTCCTTAGCACCCATCATTTGGACATGTGAACGTCTGAACACAGCTCTGTCTCAATCCAGCGTGTAGATGTTGAGATGTTTGACAGGAAGAGTGAAAACTTAGTCCAGCTGCAGGCAGACAGCCACAAATATCTATTGCATGAAATTCATTGGCAATCCATCCAATAGCTGTCCAGACATGTCACTAAAGAGCAATAATGTGAACCACAGAGCAGCGAAGTCAAGCAATCACCAGAGCTAATCATCTGGAGACCACAGATGTCGGTATAAATTCAGATGGACACCATCCAACATGATCTGGGCTCTTTCAGTCAGGAGGGTCAAAGTGGACAAACAGGAATGTAGCGTACCTGAATGAGACGATAACAAGGACATCAATTTTAAAAAGGTTCAGATGTGAAAACAGGATAATCTTGGGCCCAGATGGTGAAATATTGACAAATATTAAATAGACTGTCATGAATTCATCCGGACGTTCGGCTTCCCACAGGAGGACTGTGCAATCATCATGTATTTTTCTTAATATTTTGGCACCAGACCAGTGTCTGGTTAACAAATGCTCTCATCAGCCACATAGGTGCAGCTCGAGTTGCTCGATTGCACGAGGATGCTGTACGCCACTTATATTTATCATCCTCTCCTGTTTCATCAAGCACAAGAGGAGCCTTTCCTCTGTGAAGGCAGCTCCATAGGAACATGAGCCAAAATCACATCTTTTTAGGGGCGCCTTGTTTTCTCAGCGATGGAAGTCGTAAAGGTTTGTCTTCATATCGGTGACATTTGTCTAACAATAACATTACTTTCATTAGTGTAGGGAAGAATGAACTAAACTTTGGCTCGAATTATATATTGAGAAGAGAAACAAACGCTTAATGTTCAGGCTCAGTCCCACCAGAGAACTGAGATGAGTCACTCAACAAAACGTGGTTTGATGGAAATCCATTTGCCTTGATGACAATGTGAAAATGATACGTGCAAACACAATCCATGCCTGAGTGACAAGCTAATGACGGACTGCAATGCAGTAAAGACGAGTAACAATGAGATTACAATAACGCTACACACAGTGACATAATATGACAGCACACAACCATGGTGAGCTAACATTATAATGATCCGGTAATTCACAGTTTTTTCTGCAACTAATGTCCTTTAAGATGACGCATGGTGTGAAGCCTATTGCCGGTTACTAGGGGCAAACAACAGAGGACACAGCAGAGAGGTCGCCAGTCCATTGTTGACACATTTGTACATACAATCCTCAAACACACTCACATCCACAGCAATGTGGAGTCACCAAGAGACGTGTTTTCAGTCTACGGGAGGAAGCAGGAGGGCCTGGAGGAAACCCCTACCCAACTCTAGGAGGAAATACAAACCTGATTAGTCCGAAAGTCAGACATACTAAAGCAGGAATTAAACCCATCACCTTCTTGTTGCGTGTCTGTCTCAAAAATGATTACATCCGGACATACTACAGGTCCATAACAGCAACAGCAGAAAGCTAAGAAGTGAATCCATTTGAGTTCATGCATCATATATCTGTACATTTCACATGTACCTGTACAGTATGTGCATCCAATGCGAAAATACATGCAACATACAAGAAAAAGACACACAGTAGTTTTATTAAACCTAAGGTATTTCATCCACAACTGGGATTGTTGGTGCCAGTGAGCTGTTTTTCATCATCAGCATAACCTGCGCCAAGCAAAGACCTATTGTGAGAGTGCTGAGAAGCAGACGTGTCTGTGATGGGTATGTGACTATATCAGTGAGTGCGCGAAAGGAAGAGATAAGTCTTCTTCACGCCACCTGAAGCGTCTCATGAGTGAGCTGTATTTAGTGAAGGTCATCAGGCACAGACACACGGAAACCCACTTTTAGGAAGCCATTGTGCTTCTGGTATGAGGAGGTTGAAGGGGTTAAAGGTGGAGCAAAACAGCAGAGGTTAAAGGTCAGGATTAGGCGTTGAGGGCTTTCACGCTGCGTGGAATATGGTGAATTGATTTTCTTCACTCCTTTAAATAAGATCCTTTTTACTGTTCAGTAGAATCGGTGGTCTGCTCTCACCCATTGTTTCTGTTTCACAGAGTGGAGATGGAGTTGGGCTAATTCAGAGGTTGAGATGTAATTCTATCTATCTACAAGGGATGACAAGAAATCAGGGCTAGAAATCTTCACCTTTCCACACTATATCTTCCCCCCGATTAGGCAATTAAACCTGAGTAACTGCGTTGTCCATATTTATCTAACTGTGTTAAACACATGATATTAGACTGTATCCCACCATCTTTTTTTAAACATACAAATGATACAAAGGACGGCTGAGCGTATATACATCGTCAATTAACCACCGCCTAGTCCTGTTCAGGGTTGTGGGGAGTGTTGGAGTCTATCCCAGTGGTCATTGGGCGAGAGGGTGTAACACGCCCTGGACAGGTCGCCAGTCCATCGCAGGGTACACACACACACCATTCACACACTCATTCACACCAGTTTTAGAGTGTCCAATAAACCCACTGAGCATGTCTTTGGGAGGAAACCGGAGAACCTAGAGAAAACCCACACGTACACATGGAGTACATGCAAACTCTATGCAGAAAGGCAAAGTCAGACCAAGGAATCCAACCCACAACCTCCTTGCTGTAAGACGAGAGTGCTATAACCACTAGGCCGGTTCTGTAGCATGACTTGATAAAATGCAATCAAGTAAAAACCGAGGTGGTCTGAGAACTGACGAATATTTCAGACATTATAACGTCTGCTACAAAACATGATGGCAAAAAGAATGTAAGAGTTTACACAACCCTTAGTCTTTGAAGTTGTTTAATGCCTCCCAACTCATTTTTGGCTACCAAGTTACATTCCCTGCATTTCCCAGAATGTCATGTACACGTTGCCAGATGAAAGAACAGGCTTTTTTTCTTCTCCATGTTAAATTTCTCCTACACTAATTGCGCAGCTCCAAAATATGCTCTCTGAAGTTCAATCAAATTCCTCAATAAGATCTACAGGGAGTGAGTGAACATCCATCTTCCAGCAGGATTTCATCTTCTATCCTCCTCTGCTCTTTCAGGGGATGAAAAAAGGCAATGAGTGAATAAAGCGCCTCACAAAAAACACACTACTTGTCACTTCCTGCTCCCATAGCTGTCATTAGACCTACCCACCCGCTGCTCACTCTCCGTTAGATGCCAACTAAAAATAATTGCGGTGAAATACAATGATAATCCACAGTAGTTAAACATCTCCACTAAGCAGACATGAAGTCGTTTTCCCCTCAGCTGCTCTTCCATCTTCATACTGCCACTTAATCTTTTTTTTCTCACATAACATCATCCACACTCATTTACTACAACCTTGGTAATTTTCATTTTCATTCCCCATTCCTTATATATACACTCACACGTGGATGCAGACACTCTCATCCAAAGTCAACTTCACCGGACATATTTGCTGTCAGAGCCACTCGCGGCACTATGTACGGTCCCGGCTGTTAAACACTGTTCAAAGTTGACGTTCTGAGACTCCTCGACAGAGTAAATGCTGGCAGGAAAACAGCAGCACATGCTCTAAACGTCAAGGAAGAGGAGATGAGGAGCAAGAACTTGAATGAGGTCGGGGAAGTAGGAGGTAGGTAGAAAAAAGGGAGCTAAGGGTGAAAGACGGGAATAAATGTTAGTTAATAGGAATGTGGTGGGTATTGGCCAGAAGAGGAGGATACCAGTTGCAAATCAAGGAGCAGTAAATTCTGGTAATTGCAGTTTCTCTGGCAGCAGTTTGGGCTTCAATGTGATTGTTGGAAATCTACATCGAATACTGTATTTTCATCAGTAATTGAATAAGATTTCAGTTACAAAGTGGCTACACAGCGGTGTTGGAAAATGTTAAAATATAATGCAGCAAACGTTAGATCCATTTTCCGGAGAAAAATGCTATTGAAATGCTACTAGGCAATTTACTTCTATTGATTTTAGTCTCTGCACACCCTGCAAAAACGATCTATATTTCTCCTTAACATATAAAAATATATAATAATAACATTTTGAGTCATTTGGATGGGGTGTGACTGTGATAGAGGAGATCAGAAATGAGTGTATCAGAGGGACAGCTCACATACAGAAGCTTGGAGACAAAGTTGGTGAGGACAGATGATTTGGACACATGGAGTGGAGATACAAAGAATGGAAGAAACAGAAGTACCTGGCAAAAGAAGATGAAGTAGACAACCACTGAGGTTCATGTGGCAAACAGGACATGTAGAGGACACGTGTGAGTAGAGGGGACATGCAAGACGGGAAATGTCAAAGATGTAGAAGAAATTCCCAGTTGGGACAGCAATTTTTAAAAAACTAATAACCCTATCAAATTACTCTGTCAGAAACATTGCTTACTATTGATAGACTGGTGTTCAATGTTGCATTTTGATCATTCAAAATGATGTGAAGGCCACCAACTTGGTCGAGCTAATGATCGACTCATCTCTAAGTAACTCGGTGTCCAACACCATGAAAGTTTCAGCTCAGATTAGTACTTGCTGGCCAGTCTGCATCAAGTCTCCATGTCCACACACAAATCCATGCATGCACATGGCTAACCTTAACCAAGACCCAAAGCAAACTTCAACGCCTCAACATGAGGCTTAACAAAGTGAGGACAGGCCAAAATGTCCTCACTCTGTCGACTGAAAGGTCATACCGGTTTTCACAAAGATAGAAGTACACACAATACACACCATCCTTGTGGGGTTCGCTCATTGCCATAAAGCTTCCCCCAGCCTCTCACCCAAAACGGAACCATCACCGTAACCAGGACTCTGAACCCAAATTAGAGATATACAGAGAAACAAATTGGCTGAATTAAGTTAACAATCGTATGCTTTGCATTTTCCTTCTCTGAGATTCATGTTGGAGGTAAGCCAAAATCTGATAGCTTTTCTAGACCCTGTGATATCACTGCCTGTTTGTGGAGACCCAAGAGGTTTGTCTCACAGGTGGTGAGTAAATGATAGACACAAATGTAGAACTGAGTCCACATGAGGACCATGGGCATCATCGGGTCAGTGTACTGCAACATCCATAGGTGATGAGCTACAGCCTCTCCCAGTACATGTATTTGACGGACCACGATAAATAGGTTGCCTGTCCTCAGATTTCGACCCCATACATGAAAGCCCTGCATTTTCAGCTATTTTTGTCAACATGAAGTCATGTACAGCTCACAACGTCTGCGTTCCCTCACCGTCTGTTGAGCAGCATGCCGCCTTTTAAGGTCGACTATTAAAAAGAACCAAGAAAGATGTGCAAAGATGAGCGTTCCGGAGACGCTTCCAGGACATGAGTCCAGTCCCTTAAATCTGGAACTCAGATGCATATGTTCACATTGAAATGGTGTAGGAAATAAGTGGATAGAACGATACACATATCAGTTCATTTTGACTGCTGAGGAAGTAAGGCTGCAAGTGATTCTGACTTTTAAGTTAACAGTTATACAGAGTTTAACGTCGCACCAAGAAGCTCCTGATTCATATAAGAGGTATTCCTGACAGTGTTTTTAATGGGTGGGGTTAATATACATTTCCTAATGTAAACATTTCCAATCATAGTGAGAGAGACATTATTTAACAACGCTCAAATCACCAGGTTTGGTCCTTTCCAAACAGATCAAAACTTCTAAAAGAGCTACAATAAAGAAAAACCTCAAAAGAGCAGTACCTAAAAGAGGCGTTAATATTGCCATCAACATGTTTCATCTCAGTTCAATGTGTTATCACAGTTGTGTGACAGCCTACATGCAAATGTCAAGAAAATCACATTTTGAATATAGAAGTGCAAAAAAAGAAAGAGACAATTTCCACATGCCTGGATTTGTGAGCTTGGGGCTATAAACACAGGATCTCAAACGTTTTCATCCAAGGATCTGATACCGAAATAAGTCAGTGAGTCTGAGACACGAGGGACCCATCAGAACACAGAAAAGACCCAAAGTGAAGAAAAACACTGCACTAAAGGACTTCCACATGGCTGCGATGGTCGCCGTAATCACTGCTGAAGAATAACAACTGTGCATTACTCCATGGAGCAGCAGGAGCTCACGCACACTCCCAGCGACTCAAGAATATGTGGCCTGATCACACGCGTACACAGCTGCACACAGCCTCCTAAAAGAGAATGACATGAATCTCGCTTTTGCCAGATGCAGTTATAAAGTGTTTCACAAAAAGGGCGTGAGGGCAACAGGGTGAGTGAACACCGAATGAGTGTTGTGGTCAGTGTTTGTGAGGAGCAGCAGAAGTGAGTCTATTTGACACGAAGCATTAACTCTGCCAATCTCTCCCAGATGACGAGAAACAAACATTTGAGTGTGTGTGTATTGTGGACTGGACCATAATGTGTGTGGTTGGAGGTTTATGAGTTACTTCCCGAGAATAAGGATTTTCCCAAAAAACTCACGTTGTGGTCATAACATTCCTAACACACTCCCCTCACCATTCTCCGTGCATGTGCAACGCTGCGTTTATCACTGTGGTGTCTGCGGGGAACAACTTCCTAAATACAAGTAGCATCACAACAAGGTTGCCATTACAAACCTCTTGAGAGAGCAAGTTTCACATTTAGCCGTACCAGACACCACCAGATAACAGAGACAAATGCAGCATTGCCATCATTACAATAAGGTGTATCTTTGCAACCAAAACCAAATTGCTTTCACCAGGAAATATCAGTTAGCTGAGAAAATGTTGGCTGAAGGCTGCCTTTTTTGTCAGTGTATCACGCAAAGTCCACTTTCCCAACGTCAATATATATATATATATATATATATATATATATATATATATATATATATATATATATATATATATATATATATATACATACATATATATATATATATATATATATATATATATATATATATATATATATATATATATATATATATATATATATATATATATATATATATATATATATATATATATATAAGCATTAAGCATATACATAAATATATGAAACAATATATAACAGAAGATGAACCGGGGAGTGGGAGGAGCAGAGGTAGCAGACTTTGTGCCAATAGTCCTTCGATTAAAAAATCTATTGAGTTACATTTGCAAACGATACAGTTTAAGTTTGGAACTTATCTGTGGTTTCCTCCTGTCATCAGCGTCAGACATCCCATCAATCACCGCACGCTTCCGCGCAGCGAGTGTGGCGACTCGCAAGATGTGGATAACCACGAGATTATGCGGGTAAACAAATATGGTGACTGAGCTACGGCTGTAAAAGGGTTGAAAATCTGCTAATTTGGATCATATTCTGGGAAACTACTGGGCAGAAACTTTTTTTTCATGGAAACCAGTGTGAAAACACTACGAGTTGGGCATTATACAGGCACTGATAATTGGACATTTGGGCGTCCTGCTGAGAAAAGCTGGGCGTCCTGTCCTGAATGCAAGAGGGTGTCCGTTGTTGCTTGTTATATTCCAACCAGGTGACAAAGCGCTCACTATAAAAACACTGTAATTACTGATTGTTCACAGTAAATCAGGAAATAATCTTTTGATTCATGGTTAATGTGTGTTTTCCAATCTAAAGTGTTACTAGAGCCTCACAGTAACAGCTTCGATTACAGCCAGAGACGACTTTGTTATGGCAATGATCCCATTTCTGCGCGCAGTTAGCATGCCCTCCCCTTATTTGTGTGAGTTTCTTCTTGGAACTCTGGTTTCTTCCAATAGTCCAACAACATACAGTGGTGAATCGATGACTCTAAATTGTGCTTAGGTGTAAAAAAAGTTAAACTGTACGCAGAGCCCAAGTTGTAGCTGAGTCCACAGAATAAAGCCTGAAATACACAATAGGGTCTCCTTGAAGATTCATCTATCAATTTCTGCTGTACATTAATCTCATCATGCTCATTGTAGAGGTTTTTCTTTAGCACTAATGTTGCAATTGCTTCTTTCTGGCGACCCACCAGTTTCTAATAAATCTGTAATCAAAACAGTCTGCAATTGCAAGATAAAGAGTTGGAAACGGTCTATATGAAGGATAAAACATCTCCTAAAAAGACATTCAATCTGTTAACCCCCATATTTGTTGACATACCACAAGTCAGCAAGTGTAATTACAACTTTCACGAACCATGCTGGGCCTGATTCTCAATACTGCGCAGCTCTACGGGATACATAATAAATTATCATCAAGGCCTGACATACTAGGTGGAAGAACCCCTCCCAGGGTTCTGCATCAGCTGTAATATCACTTTACAGTTCTGATGGGACTCAAAGAACAAAAGCATACATTCCCGTTCCAGCTGTGATTTACGATCTTGGAATTTTTTTCAGGTTTCAGGTGAGAGTCGCTCCTCAACCACCAAAACTTTTATCCCCCTCTATCTCCCAGGCTGACAGATCAAATGTCAGTGAAACACAAAGCTGTAGTAAGAGGCAGCAGATTTATCTCTCAAGTGAATCGATCTCTTTGTCTGCTGCCATCACACACCCTTGCGCGACCCGTCTCATGACTTCGTTGCAGTCTTTCTCTCTGTGTGCCTGTCACACATGTCTGTGTGTGTGCGTACTTGCTTTCTGACGAGTCCTTCTTTTGTACGACCTGTCTTCGTGCACAACTAGGTCTGTCTACCTGCCTTCATCTCCCCGTCTGTCTGTGTGCAACATGACCTGGCCGTCTGTCTCCGGTGAGCGTGACTGGCCAGCTGATAGACCTCCGAGCTGATTGGAGTTACCTACCGCAGAGCAGCTGGACAGACACACACAGCCTCTCTCTTACAAGCAACTCATTCAGGCTCACACTGACCCTTTGCTCAAGCCTGAACCACCAACCATCCACTCATCAGCCCCACAGAGCCAGGAGTGTTTGAGATGCACCACCAAATCTGATCTGCTACATATTTATAGACATATCTTTCCCATCTTGAATTGGCTTTGACTTTAGCATACGGTGACACTCCATGAATCAAATCATCTATATGATGGAAATGATGGATGATGGAGAGTCAGCCTTTATTTAAAGTTTCACTGGTCACTACTCAGGTCATAGACATAAAGTGCAAATTAAAATATATAATTTCACCTGCTCTTAAATGTTATTTCACACTGAGCGACATGAGGAGTAAACATTACATACTGTTTGTCTGTAATGCGCCAGAAGTCTCACATGAGAGCGACTTCTAACAACTGATATTCATTCACTTCACTTCTCATGATTACGGTACGATCCACATCACATCGGGGGCGATGGATACAAATAACTAGCAGGAGGATTTTCATGGTTTTACTGTTTAATGCAACAGATTTTATAAAATAAATGTTCCCCAAAATGCGATTTATTGTACTGCGTGGTTATGTTTTTTTTTTTTTTTTGGGAGGCGGTTTTTGACTCGTAGTGCAAAAAAAAAGTACTTTTGGCAATTTTAATTCTTTATCTTTTTAAAGGACACATTCATGGATAGCTCATTCCAGGAAGCAATTCAGTTCTTACCCAAGTGGAGGGGTCAAAATATCTTGAGTTCACATGCTCATGAGTAAATGGAGTATGGTGATTCATCAGCTTCAAGCATGAGCACCCTGTCTTAGTTTATTCAGGAATGAACTGCATCACAAAGTGGGACTTTTAATACATGTTTGATCTGCTTCCTTAAACTTGTTTTTGGTGATGAGCGGACTTTGCGAAGTGCTCAACAGCATGTTAAAGGGCTTTGGTCAATGTCGCTCCATGGGTGCATTTGAGCAGGTTTAAAAATCAGGAAACTGGCTCAGTCATGTGGGATCCCAAGCATGTGGCTAATTCCTCCCAGTTGCCCCCTCGATGCAGTGCTCCTGTCATATCCAACAAGGACACAGGACCCCAGGCACAGCAAGGATGGAAACGGTCCAAGCTATAGCTTTCAATTTTGGTATTAATGTCTTTGAGTCACCACTTGAAGTGACGAGTCTGTCATAAATATGTCAAGGTTCTTTATAACGTTCTTTTAAGAACCATACAACTGTAGTGAAAACTGCAATAAAAGGATGCCGATGGTTGTAGCGTGCTAATAAGGAGAGGACTGTCACAGTGTGCGCTTTGGAGGGTGGAAACATCAGAGAGCAAATACCAGAGTGAATTTGGCTTTAACCGCGTGCCCTCAGCTCATCAGCACCACAGACCGGCGAGTGTTTCAGATGCACAGACTGATTTAATCGGCTAAGAAGGCTCAAACACCACTTTACAGCTGGACTGTATTTATAGACAGCTACAACAAGACGGGATTTCACATCATGACAACATGTCGAATAAACACACATCAAGTACACAAATGCATGTACGCCAAAGATAAAATTATACTATGACACCATACAAGAGAAAGTCCTGGAAAACCCATGGGAGCAGAAGAAGGAGAGGTGTAAATAGAAAAGCAGTGATTCACATTCTCGTGGCTAGAGAGCAGCCACACACAGACACACCAAAAAACTCGGGCTTCACCCACATAAAGCTTGGGGCCGAAATAAATGTGTGTCTCAGTGTGGTGATATGGGGAGGATAAGTTGAGTTGTGATGATGTCGTTCCTGGAGATCAAAAAAGCTGTTTGCTTCAGTGTCAGATCGAAGACTCACTCGCTGTCGCCTTTTATTTGGGTTGAGGGAGTCAGGCAGTTCCCCAGGATGCGGCTTAAAGGGAAACATGTTTCCGTGTTTGTCAAAAAGTCAAGAGGCTTTTTTGTCCCTGGAACAACAGAATGTTTTCAGCACAGACTCCCTTTGCTAAAAATAGACAACCAAAGCACTTTACTGGAAGCCCTTTGATGTTCTGCCATTGAGAATTCGGACTATTAATAAAAACAGAATAAATTGAGAACACAACTCTGCCACAGCAAATTTCACACACTATATACACCGAAATCCTGTATGTACTATATTTATGATGTGCCTATCATATAGATGTCATGATTTAAGCTATTGAGACATAACTTCTGTGATTTCTAGAATAAGGAGAGATATAATACAATTTTGTCTTTGTAAGATTATTGATAAGATATCATGATATGATTATTGCAAAGGAAAGTATTACCATTACTACTTTAGCACTATAATACTACAGCATCTTCATGCTTAAGAAAATGCATCACATTCTGATGCCTTATTGTATATTATTGTCTATTGACTATTTCTTTCAGAAAATTTGGATCAATTGCATTAGGTTAGTGTTGTTGTCAAGACCGTGTGGAGACCAGAGCACACAGAGACCAAGACCAATGAGAGGGGTTAGACCAAGATCGAGACTGAGACCACACTGTTACAGTGAATGCATTTCAGTTATTGATATATTTGGGGAAAAATGACGACTACTTATTTTACAGTAAGATATGAATGTGTGTGTCTTTACGACTAACAAACGTATGCCTCTGCATTCAATTCAGTCTTGTTCGTGGTCTCTGTCTCCACATGGTCCAGACTACAACACTAGGTCAGGCAAATGTCTGGCTGCTGTTGTAAAACTCTTGCACAGACAGTTCCTACAGGCGGTTAAGTCCAGGTTTAAAAATGAAGTGGGAAATGTTATGGTCTTAAATGAGGAAGCAGGACTTCAGGTGGTTCAAAAGCATTGAACAAAGTCTTATGTAGATCTTATTTCAATTTGCTTAAATTACTTAAATATAAGTGCTGAAAATGTGATCGTGCTTATTATATCCAATGATCAACAAACATTTTATTTGTGTGACTTTGAGATGAACAGTTTTGAATGTTGAGGAGCTTTCAGGAGTAACCTTCTGTGTTGTAGTTGTGATCGCAGGTTGTCGGCCTGGCATGTACATTTTCATGTGATAATGTATTGGACACCTAAAATGACTGTAAATATCAGAGAATAAGATCGGATAGGAAATGACTGTCAAGGTCACTCAACCGTGGTAAACTTATGTGCCGCCTTTCAAGCTACAGGAGGGAATCCTGGACTGCAGAGTGGACACCGACATGAGCCCAGGGACAACAAATCTAACTGAAACAAGTGTGCCCACTGTATTTCATCAGCCCAAATAACATCAATATGCTTATCCAGAGATGTTATTCGACTGTGGGCGCCGAAGATGCTGTCAAATGTAAAATAATATGTAATATAAGTAAAATACATAGCCACAACAGTCTAAATGACAGTTTGGAGTAACGTTTTTAGTTTAGTTGTAAATTACGACACATTGCATTGTGGAAATGTTTCCCAAAATTAGCACACGTTGAATAGAGATGCCATTTTGGACGCATTGTGGAATTTTTGAGGGCACTCCATAGTGGATAAATTTAAACACTAAGAATTCAGACATTCAATTAGAATGGGTGATGGTAAACATAGCTGGCCACACCAAAACAGGAAGAGAATTCAAATGAAGGTATTTGACAGACCACACGGTTAATTCCAACATGACTGCCACAAGTCGACAAATTACTATCATGGTGGACAGTGATTTGGTACTCAGAGAGGAAATCCTGGAGATCACTCGTCCTCCACGGATGGCTAGGAAAAACATCACAGAATTTGATGGAGTACTGAGAACAGTGTTTCTTGGAAATACAGCGCCACACTCATTATGTAGGGCTGCCAACTCTCATGCAAATGAATGACACGCACTCATGCCACACTTCAAACGTCCCGTGCATTTCCAGTCAAGTTCATTTATGAATCAACTTCAGTGCTCCTCCAAACAGCGCAGTTTGAAGTGACAGCAGGCAGGTTCAATGAAATCAAAAATGAATAAACTAACACAGCTACCACTGACTAATAAACAATGGTGATAAATGTGATTTTCTCAATCATGAATCTGCTTGTAAAGTTCATAAAGACTATTGAAAAAATGTGCAGTGATTTGTTCATGAGTTTCATCAGTCAACAACATTAAAAATATTAGACTTTTTATGCGCTCCCTTAGAAGTAAATCTGGCGTTGAAAATGAGTGTGTGGCCCATTTGCTACCACACCGCTTTAATTTCCACCTTGGCTGTTTGATGCTCAACATCTGACTACTGCTCTGCACTTCATAAAGTTTAAACCATGGGTTCCCTTTCTCACACCTTCATTCCACCTACCCCTGCTAAGGCTCACAGATTTTCCAGCAGGAGAGTCATCCAGGGGCCAGCCTCATTACTCAACACAGGTGACGAGAGTTTATTCAGCATGGCTCTGGAGCAGGCCAAGTTTTGCTTTTATACGTGAACATATACAACCCCCCGCACCCACAACACACACATGCAACTTCTTCAACACACCTGAGAGCCATTGGGACTGAACTTTGCGGTTAATGACTTTCCCACCCACTACACAGCATGCACATGCTGAAGCCGTTTACGATAAGTGGCTTTTCATACTTGGTAACGTCCTAATGTCCCTGTTAATCTCACATTCCTCACTACAAAGGCCATTCGCCTGGCGCTTCAAGTGAGATGAGCAATTTTGTCAACTACTATAAACTAACGGTCCTAACATTTTTTCTGGCCACTTTGGCCCCCAAGACTACTGGCACGGGTCAACGCTTGAGCAAGAACAAAAGATTAATCCAAAACATCCTGATGGAAACCACATTGAAGGCATCACACCGTTCAAGTCAAAATCACAGAGTTCAGCTCCAGTATGATTTAACAGTTTCTTAAACAATACACAGAATACATTGCTGGTTGGAGAAACACTTTTTTTTAGCCACAAAAAGTTATTTCCTATACATGGTACAACATCAGCAACATCCTGTCTTTTTAAAGACATATTATGCGGGTATTTATGTGGTACTCTATGAAATTGGATTTGGAGCAGAGACATCACTGCACAAACACAATTTTTCCAGATCCCAGAAGGCGGATATGGCTGCTGAACAGTTATTAAATGAAGGACGAGAAACTCAGCAGAGACATAGAATGTCATAAATACTAATATTAATGAAAGGGTTGGAGAGGCAGTAAAAACATTTTGTGATTCATTTATATTCATCACAATAAAATAATGACAGTCCTGTTCAACCCTGCGATTACACCTGTGAAACAGAGTACCTAAATCACAGCATCCAAGTGAAGACGTTTTGGTTTATGGTGGATCAGCAAGGTTCATAGGAAAAGGTAAAAACAATAAGCAGTCTGATATCCAACATTTGGTCCTAATCTTTGACCATTACCTCATGCTTGTAAAAGGAAGAACATAGACACAAAATGAGTTAAAGCCTTTAAGAACCAAGACACACTACTGTTGTGGGTATTCATTAAATTGGTCAAGAGGCTTACACATTCCCCAGAGATGTCAGAAGACGATTAAGATGTGTGGGTTCAATGACACAATACATCGTCAATCTGGGACAAAATACTGGCCAGACAAAGGAAGGCATATAGAGCGGTTAAACCCTCTCGTGAAACATCTCAGAATCTCTGACAGCGTTGAACTCAATATCACAAATCCCAGAGGGCGGATACAGAACAGCAGGTTTATTAAACAACATGTCTTCGCCTCACCGGGGAAGCAAACAGCAATGCACTCTTATTAAAGCTGGCTGGGCTAGTTTGGCGCAGTGGTTCATATATAGGACATTTTTAGAATTTATTAGGTAAGCAGATCAATCACTGGCTTTTATGTATTCTATATACTGAACAACACACGTATTAATGACCAATATTTTTAATTGTTAAAAGCATTCATTTTGGCACAAGTAATAACAATAATAACTATTATTATTATTGTAAATAACAATTATTATTATTACTATTATTATTTGTGTCTTTGAGACAGATACAACATTCGTGAGCTGCTGGCACCTTCATGTAGCTGCTTTCGAACACATTTTCATCAAATACATATGATGTCAAGTTCAAACATTTCATGTTTCAGAATGTTCATATCTGACATTGAATAGTATGGTAAGCTTAAATGAAAATTTGTGATGATTATGAATGAAAAATAGATGTTGAAATAAGTCACTACAGCTTGAAATGTGAGTCGAGCGGGTCCCAATGTAGGGCAGAGCGGGTTTACCTGGAGGTGTCTGAAGGCGGAGGTGAGCTGGGTCATGTGCAGGGTCAGACACCTGGAGGTACATCTAGCGCTGGAGATTTTCTCCAGAATGTCGTCCTGCTCCGGTGAGCTGCGGCGAGCGTGGGTCACCGCCAACACAGCGGTCAAGACGAGCGCCACACCTGCTCGACGAAGCGACATGATACCGGGACAGAATCAAAGTTGGCTCGGTCGGGGAGGTTCAGTCAGCTCGCGCTCTCTCGCGCCAGTCAGAGTGAAGCACGAGAGTGCCGCTACAACGGCGGGGCCATCAGGCGGTACACGCCCACTAAGGAGGGCACGTTCACGTCACCGAGGTGTAGCGGCGTCACTGTGGCGACGAGATCTGGGGCTCCTGAATTAATTCTGTTCGAGGACGATCTCAGTTCGATCACCTGGACGGGCACATGATGTTTGTTTGGATGCAAATGAAAGGAAATCCATCAGCCGGTTCCGAGCCTCATCATCAGCATATCCCAGGACGAAGAACAAGCTCAGCCAAAAGACAATGCTCCAAATGTAACTTACTCTTGACCTGCAATTCTACCTTGATCCTGATCTCCATTTTGTCTAAATCAGACCTGGGCAAAGTGCGGCCCGGGGGCCATATGCGGCCTGATACCTGTATTTTTATGGCCCGTTTGACGTCAAGTGGTACCTCGGTTCTCGACCACAATCTGTTCCAGAAGGCCGTTCCAGAAGTGATTTGTTCAAAATCTGGATCAATTTTTCCCATTACAATTAATGGAAAAAGAAATAATGCGTTCCAAGCCTTAAAATAGGCTTTTGTAGGAGTGAATGTAGCGTGTCTGCTGCAGGTGCTCTGTTCCTCTATGTGTGTGGCCGCTGCATGTGGGAGGGGTTGCCGAGTGAGTGACGTCTCTCCAGAAGTGAAGAGGTGCCCGGTGCGTGTCCAGCTCTGAATGTGCGCTTCTGTGCAGTCTGGCTGTGACAAAGTCATAAACCATGTCACACTCTGTCCCAGACTCGCCTCATTCCTGTCCCAGCTCCAGCCTCGGAGGTGTAGAGAGCGAGCACCTCCCCTGTGACACTCTACCACGGTCCAGTGTGGAGACAGGAAAGGTTTTACACCTCAATATGAAGAAAAGACAGCCAGTAAATGGAGCTAACGCGACACGTCTGCATATAGAGGCTGTGTTATACAGAATAACAAAGCGCGTCGTGGGTCAGCTGATCGGTCCGCGCACGTTACGTTTTTTCCGGCTTTTTTGGGGGCGTTCAAGTTCTGGATTTTTGTTCAAAATCCGAAGCTAAAAAATCTCAAAATTTTATGTTCGACCTCCGATTTGTTCAAATTCTGGGATGTTAGAAAACTGAGGTACCACTGTATGTTCTCATTTTTTCTTATTTATTTATTTTTTATTCTTTTTTAGTCACCACCAACACGTGGTTTTAAGGGTAAAATTTCCAAAAAAAAATCTTTTCATTGGCCAATTTTGTGTTTTACGTGTTCCTCAAAATACATTGAAGGAATATTGAAAATATATTTTGAAATAAATTGCTTTATTATCATGAACGTTTAGTCCATAGTTGATTTATATTCAAATTAAGTGCATATAAAACAAACTATTTCAATAGTTTAATAGTTTTCATGGCATATTTACACTTCTTAATATCCTCAATTATATTTAATCAACTTATGCATTAACAATCAAAAAATTGATCTCTTTTTAAAAATGAATTCATAGTGTATACATCTGAACAAACTGATGGCACAAGATGATACCGTTGCTCAAGGAACTCAAGTTGCACATTCCTGGCCAAACATATGAAGAGACGTACCAGAGCTGCAGATTAGACAGAGATTTGCTTCTCACAACTAAGAAAGTTTTGTTGTCACCGACTGAATAAGTGTCAAAAGTTTCCCCTTTGCTGATCGACCACTGTAGTTGGCTTACTGGACTGCAGAGCAACATTCTTGTTACTTACATTCGTGTTAAATACAGTTTTATTGATTTCATTTTTTTATTTTTTTATTTATTTATTTGGCTTAAAAAAAGGCAAAATCTTGCTAAATGAAAAATCATTCTCTATTTTATGGTCTGCTACTACATTAAATACACTTCTTTATCTTAATTTATAGACTTCATATCCGTTTACCGACGACCGTTACCCACTTGCCAGTTTTTTACCGTAAAAAAAATTGCTTTTTTGGACAATGAAAGACACACACGCACTCATTGATCACCAGAGTCATGCTGATGCTCGTTGCAAGGGCATGTAACAAAAAAAATGTTGCTGAAAACAGCTTAAATTTCTATGCTTTTGTCCTCTTCCCCCATGCTATTTGATCCAGAATGTAACTTGTGCGACACATAAAGCCACCCAGTCACCGGACATCAAACACATCCGAAAACACTGTCCAACAATACAGGCTTAGCAATCAAAGGGTCACATGTGATTAATAATCTCAATATCAGAGATGTAGAATGTGAGAAGCTTGCTCATAACTCTCAGAGGTTTTGTCAGGCAAAAACAAGTTGAGACACTTCATTCACAGTAATTCAGGTTGACTGCAAATCATCATCTCCTTGTTACTGTCATTCAAAACACATCTGTGCTATTAATTCAGTTTCAGTTTTTGCTCTCAAAGATGAGACTGTATTCATTCAAAACCTGCATTGTTTACTACAGGGATCAAAAGAGTCCAAATTGGCGCGTATAATTCAATAAGCATTATCAAAGAGACCCCAACATCAAGCCTGGAGAGTTCATTACATATAAATCTTAACATTTTAAGCAGGATTTATGAGGATCTGGATCAAACTGACGTTTTGAGATGCAGAGTTGAAAACCCTTATTTGTTTATATGAAATCTAACCCAATAGAAGAGTCATCACTTTTGGCAGGAGATCACTTTTCCTTTTGATTTAGGGGAAGTGCAGTCATATAAATATTTAGTGAGTACTGGCAGGACTCTTGCTGGCCCTGAGCAGTGGTTTTCGTTCCATCCTTTGTGTTTTCGAACACTGTAGGTGAGCGCGCGAGTTGTCATGGTCCAGATTTGATATCATTTGCCTCACTCTTATCCAAATGGATCGCTTGTTCAATTTCAGAATCTGAACTGAACTGAAAGGCCTTGTGTCTCATCCAATTGTTTTATTTCTGTTTAGAATTACAGACCTGTTTTTCTGTGGACTAAAGGAGATCACCAGGAAGGCAACCTAGAAGCATCCTGACCAGGACAACCAGCCACCTCAATTGGTAAAAAAGTAGAAGGAAATGGCATCTTCTCTTTACCTCCACTGTGACCTCCCATCGTGCTTTACTCAATCCTGATATAGGAGGTGTTGCTTAGCATTCTTTAATGGCATTTTTTTTTTAATGGTGTCACAAATGGGATGAGGTTGGATACACGAAGAGTGCCACGAGAAGAATGAATCTACCATACAGTTCACAGCCATGGAACACCATCATAAACAAATCTGTTCAACCCACCCTGAAAGTTTTGTTGAAACACATTTGTCATTTTTCAGAATTACTTGGTTTACAAATGGATGGGGACACACTTGCATGCATAACCTACATGATTAGCAGAGGGAATTATTCACTCCATTACTGAAATATTCAGCTTGCTTGACACTCAGAGTCAAAGGTCTCTCTTGCCCCCTATCTCTGTAAAAAATGGTTTATTAATGAGCCGGAAAGAATCATTGTTGTGCTGCTTTTTGAAAAATAAAAGATAAGAATGGTCACAGATTACAGTTGTTTTTTTTTACCACAGCTGTGGTCTTGACTGATCAAGACAACAGGCTCAGAGTCCTGGTTAAGTTTAGATTTAGGGTAAGAGGCTGGGGGAAGCACTATGGCAATGAGAGGTCCCCACAAAGAGATAGATATAGACATGTATGAGTGGGTGCGTGTGTGTCCTTGTAAAGCTATACTTGTGGATACAAATTCTTGGAAACACACTCGACCTTTTGCTGGTCCCCACAAGGTTGAGCCTCATGAGGATTAAACAAGGATTAAATAACCGTGTCATTATAATTGAATTTAAATTTGGTTTAGGTCCTGTTTAAGGTTAGTTAATAGTTTTTTTTTTTGGTTTACAGTTAGGGGGAGAGGCTGGGGAAAGCCATGTCAATGAGATGTCCCCATAAAACATAAAAAACATGGCTTTGAGTGTGTGCCTTGACCTAAAAGGACCTTGACAGCTTCTAAATCAAACAGCATAAAAATCTATTCCGAATGATACACACTTGCTAACAGACACCCGCACACACAGCAAACACAGTAGTTAGCCATTACCCAAATGACACAAAGACCATTTTCATATTTTCCTTAAACACAGGTCTCAAATTTCTGAACAAACCGTAGAAGGAGCAAAGGCCATTACAGACACGTACTTAAACATCACACACACATGCAGCCACTCACAAATACTCGACACATGCAAGTCTGGTCATTGATTGAAGCCAAATGTCCACGTCGCTCAGCCATTGTTGGTGAGACAGACAGAAAAAAAAGTTCTTCCACACTCTTGTCGTGGAAAACATGAAGCTCACAGTTTCATTCAGACAATGGATTTTATTGGTGATTTAGTCTGTGACAAATGCATTACATTCATTTTCAGGACGATGGACTTTATTTGATCACGTGTAGGCAAACAGGGCATTTTTGCTTTTTTGTGACATTTGAAATTCAATTTATGTTCTTTTTAACAGAATATCAGACAAATGAATGGACGTAGTAAAGAATAAAACCAATCATAACACATTAAAAACACTGAAATTAATGTGTAATTGAGGTGAAATATTTAATCTACTAACTAGCTAACATGGTAACTCACAAACAGAACTAAAAATGCAATTTGTTAACTCCAAGATTTTAATAATATTATGTTTTATGAGATGATTTCATCGTGTGCTCCTTTTCAATCTCTCTAAAACTGTAAGATGAAATGTAAAATTGTGACATAAAAGTGAATTACATTAAATTAAACTACACATAACACAGCATGTAGTGAGAAGTCAACAAGCATTTTACTCAGATCCCCACAGTTTTATTGCCTCCCACAGTTAAAAACTTTTAAAATAAATCTGTAAAGGGGGAATGTTTATGTTCTCCTGAAAGTATCATTCGATAGTTATTATCCACGTAATTACCTTCCCGGTATTAATACTCATATCTCTTTTTGTCTGAGGAGCATGATGTTTCTTTTTCAACCAGTGTTATGAAGTGCACCAACTGGCACTAAATGTGAGTGACCGATTAAGGGAGCCCACTTTGTCTTTGTACAGTTTTCATGTAGAGAAAATGAAACACATTCTAACAAAATTACATAAATGCTATTTTGGTTTTACCCCAGTCCAATTTCTCTTCTTCTCTTCATCTGCACAACTAGGGGTTCTGGATCAGAGCAGCGACCAGACATGAGGAGAACCAGGTTTTGCTCCTCCCATTATTCAATATTAAATGTATAATAAAGAAAAGTAATAGCAACTTCTTGTACACATTATAGCAATTTAACTCAGCATTTAAGAACACATGGTTGATAAATTTAAACGTGTACACATGCGCTGTGTCTGTAGTATCGACACTATATCCAAGCTCCACATGCTCAATTATGGTTGCTTGTTCATGGGTAGTGGTTGCGCATGACGTGATATCCATCCATCCATCCTCATCTGCTTATTCATTGCTGGGTCGCAGGGGCATCAGCTTCATAAGGTTGCGACAAATGCCCTTCTCCCGGACAACACCCACCAGCATGGGGATCCCATCACGCTCCCAGGCCAGTGAAATGAAATAATCTCTTCACCTGGGTTGACCCCTCGGTCTCCTCCCAGCTGGCCGTGCCTGAAACACCTCCCTCACATCCACATGAAATAGCCAACCCACATTAACTGAGTCCTTGCCACGCAGAGAAGCAGCGGCTCTATTTCGAGTCTCACCCTAGTGCCAGAACTTCTCACCTTATCTCATTTCAGATGCTTGCATCCGGGATTTCGTTCTATCAGTCATGACTCACAGCTCATGACCATAGGTGAGGGTCGGGACCAAGATTGATCGATAAATAGAGAGCTTTGCCTTTTGGCTCAAATCTCTTTAACACACAACAGTTTGGGGTGCAATACCGCCTCTGCTGTGCCGCCTCTGCTGTGCCGATTGCCAATCTCCAACTCCCTTATTCCTCCACTCGAGAACAAGATACTTAAACTTCTCCACTTGAGGCAGGAAGTCATTCCTCACCCAGAGACAACAATTCATCCTATTCTAATTGAGAACCATGGCCTCAGACTTAGAAGTGCCGATCCTCATCCCATGTCTATGTAAACCAAACTCAGGATTGGAGACAAAGCACAAGTCTGGCGAAGACCAACTCCCACTGGAAAGGCATTGGACTTGAAGCCAAGGATCCTGACCCAACTCTGGCTCCGGCAACACTGAGAT
This sequence comes from Synchiropus splendidus, assembly GCF_027744825.2. Classification (NCBI taxonomy): domain Eukaryota; kingdom Metazoa; phylum Chordata; class Actinopteri; order Syngnathiformes; family Callionymidae; genus Synchiropus; species Synchiropus splendidus. The sequence goes on from NC_071334.1 coordinate 35,689,430, forward strand.
TGAATAGGACACCTCATACTCCCACAACTTGTCCCCTAGGCACCCGGTCATATGCTTACTCCAAGTCCACAAAACACATGTCGACTGGCAGGTCATACTCCCAGGCACCCTAGAGAACTGTTGAGAGAGTGGAGTTGCTCTGTAGTTCCACGGCGAGCATGGAACCCGCTTTGTTCCTCTTGAATTCAAGGTTCAACAACCCTCCTCTCCAGCAATTGCGTCAGGAGTCCCACAAGACACAAGGTCTCGATAACACTCCTTCTTCAGTCGGATGGCTTCCCTGTCGTCTGATGTCCACTAAGACAGTGATACTTAAACAAAGGGCCGTGAGCACCTCCTAGATGGTCACTGAAAAGCAACTGTTGAAACAGTTTTTACAATTAATTCGAAAATCTTATGGCGATACTTTAATTTACATGTTACTTACATCTTCTTTAGAGTTTATTTTGAAAATAAAATAAATTATTTTATTTTATGATATTTAGACATTCTTTTGTCATATATATTTTATTCAGAATTCGATTCATGACATACAGTTTCATAAATTGTCTCAACAGTTTGCATCAAGTGTATTGTTTTTTTCACTAGTAAATTTGATGAATATGACTTGCACCTGGTTCTGCTGCTTGTTGGACCTTTCGATGACAAAAAAATCTTTGCGATGATCACATGGGTTCATGTCATTTCACAAGGTTTTGGTTTGTTTACATCCATTAAATATGGTTATTGAACACAAATGAAATCAAGAGTAATGAATCAGTTCCATTACTTGAATGGGCCCCGGTCCCATTTGTCCAGAACATATGAAAAATCAATCATTGACCTACGACCTAGGGAGCTCTGGTACCAAGTTTCCCGACGTTCAAACATGGTGTGTGTGATGACAGACCATGAGTAGCACAGAAGTCCAACAACAAACAGCTTTTCGGGTTCAGATCAGGCAGCCCGTTCCTCCAAATCACGCTCTCTGACGTGATATGTGCATTGTGTGTATTACATTGTATATGTGCTATGAGATTTGGCTTATGCCCTCCTCACACCACCATAGTTGTGAGAATTCCCAGTCGAAGTTTCAATTCAAACGATTCTTCCAGCTCTGCTTCAAGACAAGCTCTGTCAGCTCAATGTGCCAGACTCCCTCTGCAGGTGGATTACGGACTCCCGGAGTGGCCGGAGCCAGTCTGTGCGGCTAGGGACGACTGTGTCAGGGACTTGGACCCCTTAACATTGGGTCTCCTCACAGCTGTGTTCTCTCACCATGACTCTTCTCCATGTACACGAACTGCTGCACCTCCAGCCACCAGTCCGTGAAGCTGATCAAGTTTGCAGATGACACCACCATCATCGGGCTCATCTCAGATGGAGATGAGTCGGTTTACAGGAGGGAGGTGGAGCGGCTGGTGTCCTGGTGCAGCCACAACAACCTGGAGCTGAACGCCCACAAGACAGTGGAGATGATTGTGGACTTGAGAAGAGTCACAATTCCTCCATCCCCCCTCATGATGGCTGAGTTGCCCTTTCCCATTGTGGACTCCTTTTGCTTCCTGGGAACCACCATCACTGAGGACTCAAGTTCCCTCATCAAGAAGGCCCAGCAGAGAATGTTCTTCTTGCGGCAGCTGAGGGAACTACAACTGCTGACTAAGATGCTGGTGCACTTCTACACTGCCATCATGGAGTCTATCATCATCTTCTCTATCACCGTGTGGTACAGCAGTGCCACCTCCAGGGACAAGTGTAGACTACAGCAAATTGTGCATTCTGCTGAGAAGGTGATCGGTTGGAGACTGCCGCCTCTTCATGACCTGTATGTCTCCAGGACCCAGAGACGTGCAGGTCAGATCACAGCTGACCCTTCTCACCATGGTCATGGACTGTTTGTTTCTCTTCCCTCTGGCAGGAGGCTACGGTCCATCCAGACCAGAACATCCAGTCACAGGAACAGCTTCTTCCCCTCGACCTCAGACTGATGAATTTGTGAACAGCCTTTGTTGGTTGTTATTTATTTATGTATTAACTTATTAACTATCATTACTTTTTTTTTTTTTTTTTTGCACGGTGTACCGAAGCACTTTCCTAGTTGGTGGGATCCTCACTGTCATTGCCAATAAAGTTCTACTGATTCTGATTCTAAGTAAATCCACATAACCAGGGGGAGAAGAAGTAGGACTACCGCAAGATCTTCTCTCTTCTCTCAATCAACTTTGAAAACTGCTTGTCATGCAGAAGTCAATCCATGTAAACCTGGTGCTTTCAGCGTAAAATGACATGTATCATTACAGTGTTCCAACAAAAACAGACGTAACGTATTTCTCTTGTTTCTTTGTGAAATATTTGACCGACAAGAATGGAAACACCATTTTCAGGTAATAATGGCTCCAGCAGCTTCAGCCATATCGGTATTTACAGCAAGATTATTATATCAGCAAAGATTTCCCCTCTTAAAACGTATGATCTCAGCCCGTGTTAGATGTCATGCCATTTGCAGTGGAGCGTGATTCGCCAAGACAACTCACTGAGCAGCTTGGTGTTTCTTCACTGTACAATAAACCTTTTCAATAATATGCTGGAAGTTTTTTCGTTTTATATCATATAGCGATCAAATATTTCTTTAAGCAGATTTATACAATCTCATAAGGAAAGTCCATATTCAAAAGTTAAATGCATAGTAGAGTAGAGTGTTTGTGAAGCCCAACTCATGAATGTGAAATAGAGTTTCTGAATTTGCTCTTGTGGCCACGTACCATGCATAGGTTTCACTCGGATTCCTAATTTTTATTGTCACGTTGCATTTTGTCAGAATGGAATTGTCGCTTGAATACAATATTTCTGAACTGGAAGCCTCGATGAATCTGACTGCACAACCATCCCTCACATGCCACGTGAGCATCACGGCCTTAATCCTGCTGAATTCACTGTCGTTACAAAGGTGTTTCCAATTTCAAAAATGATCTTTCTGTGTTTAACATGTCACAGATCTAATCCTGCCTCACACATCTGTTGTTTTAATCCTTCGTGTCTCGTATTATTAGAGTTGTCAGATTATTCCCAACAGCTGGATCAACAAGGAGCATCTGCAAGTCATTGCCGACATCGCTAACTCTGTTTCTTGACAACAGCTAGAGGGACATCTAGTGATCGAATGACGTACTTGCAATTCTGCGTCCTTCTCCATGTTCTTTTTCTCCGGCGTAGTCCAATGAACACGGGACAAGTCACTGGTAAGGGTCTAGATTGGGGTCATTTTACAATGGCATTGAAAAAAAAATTGGCTGAAAAAAAGAATATAGGCATTGAAAAAAAGAATATTGACTGAAAAACTGAATAGAGACATTGAAAAAAATGTTTCAGCCAATATTCCGCTTTTCAATTTCTATATATATTTTTTCAACCAATGTATATTTTTAAATGCCTATATTCTGTTTTTCACCCAATATTCTTGTTTTCAATGCCAATGTAAGCTGTCCCTGTTCTGTTCTGGGCCCACACAATCTGACAAACACGTCGTTCGTCATTATTTGTTTATTTGACTGTGCTGGGAACTTTTCTTTTAACCGTGTTGTGAAACCTCCAACTCTATGGGGCATAGTTTACCAGCAGCATGTTATGGCACAGTTGCTTAATGAGCTTGTTGGATCTGCAGATCTGTGTCGAGTGAAAACTCCTGAACTCACAAAGCCAGGTGTCAATAAAGTTCATCGAGCCATTTTGTGTATCTGTGTCCTCTGGGATTCTTTTGCCTGGACGTCGATTCCAAGTCCTCGAGCTTTTCTGTCAGTATTTCTTGTCATTTTATCATATCTTGAAGAGCGTCGCTTGCATCATGGCTCCACTGTTCCATCTCCGTGTTACAAGTCACCGTAGCAATGATCGTTTCATTTTGCTTGCTAAGTTCGGGTGCGAGCTGGGTCATTTTCTGATCAATATCGTTCTGTTAGCTCACTTTCTTTTGTTTTGTGACGTCTTCCGTAAACATCTGCTTTGAGTTCGTCTTGAATATTTTGGATCTGGTTACTAATTCAGTCCCGGCCACAAGTTCCATCCACATCTCAAGAGCATGAGCCAGTCTGCTTCAGGTTTTTATGTTGGTTTACGGGAGCATGACAGTTAGGACTTACCAGATCTGCCCCACAGGTTTCACTGGAGGAGGGACCAAATGGCCGCCCTTCTTTGTGGTGCACCAGAATTAGTGGTCTAATTGAACGGAGACTTCAAAACTCCTGCCCAGAGAACACGTCGAAAATCAGGAACCACAGCAATAGATCTCACAAAGCCCCGACCAACACCATCAGAGACAGATGATGACGGAACCGTGGAACCACCACAAAAAACATTGTCACAAACTGATACTGAACGTTTGACAGTACACGAATCACCAGACAGAGAATACTTCCTAGATTTTTTTATTAAAACGAATGTCTGTGGACGGCGCTGGATAGGGACGACGTCTGAAGGCCCCCAGCCTGGCATGATCAGGGCCTCGCTCACCATCCTCCTCTCTCCGTGGGCCACCGTTGTCAGAGGGGCCTGGCCTCGGTTCCCTCTCCTCCTGGTCGCTGAGCGCGGTAGTCGCCATCTCCGGTCCTCTCGCCGCTCCTCCCAACGTGGACCCCTCCGGTCCTCCCTGGAAGTGGACTGGGAACTCGGGCGCTCCTGCCGTCTTTCTGGCGCTCTCCGATTTCTCCACATGTTCAGTGATGCCCTCACCGAACAGCGAGTCTTCAGAGATGGGGACACCAAAGAGGACTTGTCTCTCTTTGTTCCCCAAGCCCGACAGGCCGAGGCAGATGTTACGCGCCGCCATCTGAAGAAGCGGACAACCCTGTCTCCTTATCAGAGAGCATCTAGTCCATGGAGCTGGCCAGCAGTGACATATTGTTGTTCGCTATAGCTAGCACTGTAACACAGTCATACTCTGTCCACCAAAGCATATGTGTGCTGTGAGTGTTTGTCTGGCAGTATTTGCTTCCCCATTGCCCATGGGGAAGTAGCCGGTGCCAGACACAGCCCTAGCAAGTCGCCTGATGGAGGAAGGCCCTTATTCCAGTCGACTCCACCCAACTTGGCATACTGCTCTTACGCGTCCGCAGTGGTCTTGATTTTAGCTGGGGCCTTCTTAATGGATGATAAATTGTAGGTGGATGAATAGCATCAATTCTTTACTATTTGCAAGCCTAAACTATCCCACAAGATGAGAGTGCTATCTGCCAGTGAGGGTGGAAAAATATGATTATAAGTGCACTTGTGGCCATCAACTGAAAACCAAAGTGAACTAAATTGCTTCCAAATCTTAAAGCTATCTGCTACTACACCACACTTTTTATATAGGAAGAGGTGGTGGAGTTAGCTTCCATTCTTAGCCAGGATGGTGGAAGCTCTAAGTTTTTATAGGTAAACATTAAATTTTCTGATGTTCACGGCCCAGTAATAGTATAGGATGTTCAGTAATGCCATCCCACCACCCAATTCAGGCATCAGGTGTTTATTCTGCCCGCAGTAGATAATTTTAACAGCCTAAAACAAATTGAATTTCACTCAACAAAGGTAGGAAATCCCTCCGAAAAATAGTTCTTTTTTTTTTAGTCACAAGCACTCTAAGACAATTAGAGTTTTAGAGTGTGGTCTGAACGAACAAACCATGTTGGACTGAACCTTTTGAAGTCACTGTTCGAACATCACATGCTGTCCAAGACGCTGTGTCCTTGGTGTGAGATGTTTTGAAACACTTACATTTAATTTTGATCTAATTTTGACCATTATGAGTCAACACCCAGGGAGGAAACAGATGGCTGAGGAGAGGAGCTGCGCCTGACACGAGTATCGACGACTGCTGCTGATGTGGAAAAATACCAGATGGAGCCGCGCAAAAGAGACACCGCCTCAACGAAAGTATAAAGAAGAACTGTAGTCATGTTGATGTGTGCTTCTACCAGTGTCTGATCTGTAAGTCACGACTCTCGTTGTTCTGGCAGACTCTACCTGGAGAAGAGCCCGGATCGATCTGTATAGGCCTGGAGAGATTGTATTAGGTCCTGGCGAGGACACCTGATGATTGTGAATAAACGCAGCTTGGAAAAGAACGGAATCCTGATCTTTTGTAACTACCTGGAACAACGAACACGATTGGTAGTAAAGGGAAATAATTAATTAAGCTAAAGCTCCAAAGTGATATCGCTGTGCTTTGAAAGTTGAATAAATTGCTTGGGGAATGCGCGGGTGGATTGGGTAACTTGCTTTGGGAAAGTGTTGTTTATCTCCAGGGGACTGGACGGGGCAAGATGACCGCGCCACACAAGACAGATGAAAACTGTTATGCGTCAACACCCAGGGAGGAAACAGGTAGCTGAGGAGGAGAGCCGCGCTTAATACGAGTATCAAAGACTGACTGTTGATGTGGGAAAATACCAGAGGAAGCTGGCCAGAAGAAGCACCGCCTCAACAAGAAGTATAAAGAAGAAATGTAGTCATCTCGATGTGTGCTTCTACCAGTGTCTGATCTGTAAGTCACGGCTCTCGTTGTGCTGGCAGACTCTACCTGGAGAAGAGCCCGGATCGATCTGTATAGGCCTGGAGAGATTGTATTAGGTAAACGCAGCTTGGATAAAGAACGGAATCCTGATCATTTACAGCTACCTGGAACAACGAACACGATTGGTAGGAAAAGCTAATATCGGGTTATATAGTACTTTGCAGGAGGTTGAGGATATTTTCCTACAGTAGGAAAAGCTAACATCGGGTTACATTGTATTTGGCCGGAGGTTGAGGATATTTTCCTACAGAACCTAACAGACACTGTGATATTGGGTAAGGTAACCTCAATTTGACCCTGCATCAGAATTGTGAGTGCTGTGCATGGTAAGGACAGCGTGGAAGAATATGTGGGGTGGAAGAGTGATTTATGAAAGGCAGGAACCATCTGGTACGAGTACCAAGGGGAAATGGATGAGCCATTTAACCACAGGACCAGTCGAAACCTCCTGATCTGACCCTGAGTTTGTGGGTAAGAGCACCTACCTTCCCCCAAGTGAAGTAATGTGAGTGATAAGGAGCCTCTGGGAAACAGCGATGGGTGAGGAGGATGAATTATGGACCACGGAGACGGAGATGCGTGGGGTGAGAGAGTGATTTATGAAAGGTAGGAGAACCGAGGAGCAACTGAGAAGACTAATCTAAACACAGAACCAGTCCAAACCGCCTGACCTGAGTTTTAGGGAGGAACACCCCGATCTGTGGGATGCACAACTAAGTACACTAACTGCAACAGAACCCCAACCTAAATCTGGTCAAAACTGCTAAACAGCATACCCAAATATCGGCGGGACGTCACTCTTACAAAGAATGAATGAAGGGTCTTAAGTAAAGTTAGAAAGTTGTCACTCTACCGGACGACTGATCAGGATAAGTCAGATCACAACTTCTGCCACGACTGTCTAGAGTTAACTCCCAAAGAAATGTAATTAACTACACGCTGAACTTAATTTTATTAATTTGATCATGTTGTCTTATTTAACAACTTAAAACAAAACGTTGCAGCAGCACAAATAATCGATGGTTGACTTGCAGTTCTGGAAAAAGCCACATGATGGTGGTACTGATACATTTGAGACAGAAAATAGCGCCGAAGAAGACTGACGGTTGTTTTGCTTTCCGGGAGACGGTTCTTACCAAAGCAGGACGTCTTCTTCTGCTTTTAAACTCCAGCACCGACTTCATTCCATGTCAAACCCCAACTACAAAACTATTTAACACGAAGAAGACGCCTTGTCATGGACTTTTCTAAAGTCGTCTTGCGGGCGTCCGACCAGGCGTCTCAACTTTTATAGCAACCTATCGGTGCGTAAACATCAGCATGCCTTGTAATTTTATACCTGTGAAGAAGGAACACATTTTTACGTTTTACAGTACAGTGTCCCAGATGGTGAAGTTTCTGACTGACAGAACCGACTGTGCGAAAGTGGTTCATCTGTAGGAAGCTTCATAGTCTCCTCTGATCACCGACCAAGTTGCTCTGCCGTTCGCAAATATCAGATTTACAAATTTATTTAGCGGTGTTGTTGCAAGTCCATGTAGTATATAGTAGTAAATTGAAAACATTTAAAACTCTCAGAACATTTTAAGTCTCCATAGTATGACAGTGACATTATGAAATGGGTTTTCTGACCAATATTTTTATTGCTGTTTTATATGATTCTATTTGTTTTGTTTTTGCGGTACCGGTTTGTGAAACAGTACTCTATATGTGAGAAAACCATAGTGTGCAAAAACATCCTAGTTTCCATTAGTGACATTAATGATCCAGTATATCTGAAATTGTTACATGTAATTGTTGAGAATATGCTGCTTTCTATGCTAGTGCATTGTGGTATTTTTGTCTCATAAATCTAGGTAGTAAAAATGCTGTATATTGGATGATATTTTCTGTTTTCAGCTCCTGGTTGAAAATGTCTAAAAAGTCAAAGAAGAGTAAAAAGAGATCATACTCTTCCCCATCTAGAGAAGATGATGAGAAGGTAAGATGTTTGATACAGTGTGTCATATGTTCACTGTTGAACACATGCATGTGAATAGATTTATTTAATTAACAATTTTATTTAAAGATCATCTTAAATCAGGTACTGACCAGTGACTGGCTCTATGTTAGACAACTGAAGATGAATTACACTTTCCTGTGAACTTTTCCCTTGGTCTGTAGATCCTTCAACCCAAGAGATTCTCAGCTGAATTTATTGCTTCCATCTGGAAAGTAGCCCCTCAGCATGTCTGGGGTAAACACTAACTTGCATTGTCCGCCATTATACGTGAATTGCAATGTGATAGCAAGTACATCAAGATGTGAGTCAGATACAGGGGATTACAATACATTTTGTTGTTTAATCAATACTGTATTTCTAAAGACGAACAATGTCCAGAAAGGCACAGTCTTTACCAATACAGTCTTTAGACAACCCTTTTTACATTTAACATTGTCACTCTTATAAGAAAATATTTCAAACGACATTTAAGTTTTGTCAAATGATATGATGGCACGCTACATAAGTTACAGGCAAGAAAAAGACTTAACTTTGACAATGTTTATTCCAGAAATCGACCTCACGTTTTACTTCAGCATTAGGTAAAGGCATAGGGGATAAAAGAATGGAGGTCATGGTGAACCAAGGAGGAGGGTGGCATGTAAGTGGGATTGAGCCTGGGAAGAAGGTGGAATGAGAGCTGCAGACTGATGAGTGGTTCATACAAGTCTTTGAAGTCACTGTAAAACAATCTAATGAATAAAATAGGCTTCTCATATTATAGACAGATTACATTATCGAGTGTGTGGACTGTTACAACAGCTATGTCAAAGACAGACGCTTCTGAAATGACTCAACTTCCTTTGCAATTATCTGTATTCACACCCTCAGATTGTCACAATGCTCACTTTGCTGAAGGTTTCAGATAAAATGTGCTCTGGAATGTGCAGCTGCACCGAAGCAGACAACCTTCAGCTTGAGAAAAAACACAATTTGGTATAATACCAGCTGTATGTGCATCCGTATCAACCTTATCAAGCAGGTGTCACTCCCTCTTGGGGACACAAGACTGAGACAAATATACTTGAAATTTGCATAGAATGACTCCAGACTCAGTTTCAAGATATAGATTCTCTTTTACTCTGCGTTAACTCGTATTTGTCCACCCCATATTTGGTACTGCTGTGCTTTTGTTTATATCTCCCACAAAGGTTCCTTACAGCGATTGTCCTTGCGCTGTCTGCTGACCTGAGCATCAAGACATGCACACATCTGCGTGCTTTCTTGTTCCAAAAAGATAAGGGGGAGGTCATTAGGTGGTGCGCTCTGCTAGAGTTTCTTTGACTTGTGTGTTCAGCGCCGTTACCCTTCATCTCCTGAAGGATCAATAAACTTACTAACTGCAGCAAACTCAACTGTTATTGACCGATCGATCCATTTGGTCCATTGTGTTTACAGACATAATTGATAACTGAGATTCCACTGATATGCTATATGTTATACTGTATATTATGCTTAATTTTTCACCGTGCATTGCAGATTTTTTTTGCTTTGTTGTCATGTTCAGTCAACAAATAGAGAAGATGGCAAACAATATTACATATTATGGCGTACAATATTGCAATATTAACATTAATATATAACAATATCAATATTGCTGATTGGCTCAGTTGAGATAACAGTTGCCTCCTATCTCAACATTCAGAATGAAATTATTTATGAAATTAGTGAGATCATTTCAGGGCATACTGTAAGTACACACCTTGCTGATCTTTTTCTTTTTTCTTCGCTCCTGTTGTTTGCTTCGACGATCCCTTCCATCGCATCCAGTGTATCATGCAGTCCCCAGAACAGAATCAGTTGCCTGCCTCTGTATTAAATGTTGTTTCACATGACAATTGCTATTGCTTTCTGTCTATTTTGTTTTTCTACTAGAAGCGCAAAAAAAGCAAAGAAAATGAAGATCGACGCAAAAGTGAAGATAAATATGAAGACAAGAACAAGCATGACAGGTGATATTGCTAATGATGAGTGTTTAAAGGTCCTGTTTTTCATATTGTTTTCTTCACCTAGCCGTTCAAAGCATGCAGTGCGCCATTCACCGGTACATGACAAGGATTCCTCAAGAGGCCGTGCAATTAAAAAAGCTGTTTATAGGCAGTCAAAGACACACTTGACCAATGAAGAATCTCATGGAAAGCACGAGGGACATTCGAAGAGCAGAACGGAATCTCAGTCTTGCCATTCAACACCCTGTAGTAAGGACAAACCGCTGAATGTTGGAGAAAGCACTATCGTCAGGGACCGTATATCTACTGATGAAAGACCATCAACTTCTGTGACTGCCCTTGCCATTCCTGTAAGGCATTTTTTGGAAAAAGGCCAGAAAACGCCAGAAAAGCCACACACAAGTGACCTTGCTCTTCATCCTTCCAGGAAGGATAGAAAGTGGATTGTTGTGGAGAACAGCCACAGGGACCCACCTTATACTAGAAGCCTCAGCTCCAGTATGAAGGCCAGGGATTCCCTCAGGTCTTATTCTGTGGTGGAGGACTCAAGACGTCATGCAAGTGCTCAAAGTTTCTCTACAGAGCCGCGGCACAAAGATAAGCACAAAGCTGCTAAAAGCACTCATGGACTTGATAAAACATTCACTCATAAATCACGACAGTCCAGTCCACCGCTGTGCCGAAAATCAAGTGAAGACCACAAGTCTTCAAGGTCTACTGTCATGAGTAGAAGTACAGGGACTGCTTCTACCAAAGAGAAGGATTTAGTTTCAAAAGAAACAAAGAAGGGACTGTGTGCAAAAGAAAAGTCACCTGCGGAGAATATTATCTCGCAGTCAGTAAAGACTAGTGTGAGTAGTGCTCGTGCTTCTAAAAATGTCGCCATTCATACCTGGTCGTCAGTCAGTTCAGCTCCTAAGATTGTGAAAGACATTCCCCACCGGAAAGAGAGAGTAAACCTTTCATGTAGCCAACAAAAGGTGTACACTCTCAAATCACCTGAAGAGAATGTTCAACCACAGACACCCAGGACGTCCTTGAGCACTAACAAGGCTTCTTCTACTTCCAAACCCTGGCCTGTGTGTGCGGTCCCTCCGAAAATGCACGCCAAGCAGAGTGGTGCAGATCTCCCCTCTGTCAGTTGTAAAACAAATTCTACGTGTCAAGCGTCGTTGGATGAGTCATGTGGCCCCAGCAGTCAATTGTGGTGCAATCAGGTAATTTGCATGTTCATTGTTTCTGAGTTGTATTTTTATTATCCCTGCAATAATTTACACCGCAGATGCAAGTCGCAGAGCAGCTTCATCTTGCTCGGTCTGAAAAGAGACTGGAGGTGAATATTCGGGAGAGCTACGGAGAACTCACCTGCATGGACATCGACTCACCTGAAGAGGGCGTTACAGCTACACAGAGTGAGTCCCTAGTCAGTGAAGCTTGACATTATTGTTACTGTCCTCTGATGATTGTCAAGACATGAAGTGGCCTTATCGATCGGTTAATGACTCTTGTATTATGCATGTGTTACATACTCCTCTCATTATGTGCGTATTTACTAGGGATGCCGTGAAATAAAAACACTATGGTGCCAGTTGTCTCCACTGCAGTCATGCCTAACTGTGGCATTATCTCACTATAATCAAGGCATTGTAATAAAGTCGTATTCGTGGTTCAAATAATTAGATATTATGGAAATATTTATTTTGTGCTGACATTTCCACATGACATGCGCAATGACTCCCTTTTCTCTTCCATGTCAAAATCAAATGTAATGTCTTTGCGATGGAATTTGTTTCTGTACAGGCAACGAACCGCAGCAGGACTTGATTCTTGTCCTGGACACAAACATCCTCCTCAGTCATTTGGATTATGTGAAGCAGGTTGTCTCTCGTGGACTTGAAGGTACGCTTTTGTCTTTTTTTTCTATTCATAACTCTGTATCCACCCACTTCCTCTTAGCTTCTTCTTCCTTTTGCAAGGAATTAAAATGAGAAATGCAACAACTTTTTTTTTGCCAGCTAAGCTTTTCTTACTTGCAAGGTTGGATGTTATTTTGATTGAATCAATTCCGTCAATTTTGCAGTCTCTGATTTTTTTAGGTGTCATATCAGGTTGCTTAGTCAACTTCTCAAACACCCTCACCAATAATTTACTTTTTATTTTTGCTTAAACACAATATTCTATCCTTTTATCATGTTTTTCTAAACTTTTTATTTTGCATATCTATGAATTCGCATATTTTGTTTATATTTATTTTACTAGCTTATTAACTTGTACAGCTGCCTTAAATGTTATGTCCCCAGTCTAGGAGAAGGTGGATACATTTATCAATGCTAACACAAAGCAACCATTTCTCTACAACATGTAACAAAAGTAAAAGACATAGTCGACAAATGAAATAAATGTCCCCTGAGTCACAAATTTGGTTCTTAAACAAACCTCTCAATGAAACTTAAACTGGTGCGAGGATGACTGTGTTACATTACAAATAGCAAACAAAAAGTTCTTCATATACACTAAACTCAGGATGTTTGCTTGAACTTAAATTGAGGGATTTAACACAAATAAAATGCAATGACAAAAAGGAACAAAACAAAAATGAGTACTAGCTCTGAGCAACAAACCACACACAAAAGAATAATCACAGGATCACACAACAACACCTGCTGCTGGCTTGGGAGTGGCTGGATCAAGTGTGAAACATGTCTTATTTTTCTTTAATTACAAGCTGAAACATTATAAAACTCAACTAATATCAAATTGATAGGTTTGAGGTTAACTCTCTCATTTTAAAATGAGCTCATCTGAAGAATTATTCATGAGTGCTTCCACTGAACATAAAAACAACAATAGTTGTTGCCCAAATATAACATTCAACTTTTAAATGAAGCTGCTTTCTTCCTCTAATAAGTACAGATGGGAGGCGTACAAACAAGAATATCTGTTCAAAGAAGAGCAGACAAAGTGTAAGTTGTGTAGTGGATAGTGGATTCCCCTCAGGTGTCATCGTGGCGAACAGTGGTGGAGTTATAAAAAAATAACAATTCAGGCTGTTGAATAAATCTTTGTTTCCGTCTTTTGCCTTGTATGACATTAGTCATCGTTCCTAGATTCTTGAAAAAGAAGTTATCCTCTCATCCATTCCACGCATTAAATTCAATTCTCAGGCTGAACACAGACTAGCAACCTATCACTTCACAGCCTACACTCTGACTGAGTCAGGCTCCTAACTGTAATGAACAATCAAAATTAAAACCTATAAACTATTCCAAAGAAATCTGCAAATACTTCTTCCTCATTTTAAAATCTATTGTATATTTACCACATGGCTAATTCGCATCTCTATAGGTGTGGGTCATCCAGTCGTCTTGATCCCCTGGGTGGTCCTGCAGGAGTTGGACTCACTAAAGAAGGGAAGAGGGTTGGCCGGCTCAGTTTCCCACCTAGCCTGCCCTGCCATCTCCTACATTCACAACTGTCTTAAGAATCGGGAGCCACACCTGTGGGGTCAGTCGATGCAGCAGGCGTCTGTGATTAACGGTAGGTCCCACACTCTGAAGCACAATGGAGTGAAGACATAAAAAACTAAGTGGCACTATTATGTACTGTAGGTGGCAGCAAAACTGTCATTGGATGGACATCAAAATAATTAAAATTACTTTGAGGTATTTCTGTTTTCACAGTCTTGTGTTTTAACTTGTAGCCATCGGGTGTCACTGTTACTCTGCTAACTCTTCAGTTCAGCTCCATTCAGTACTGACACATTTGCTGATGGAAATTATAAATATATATATATATATATATTTTTTTTTTTTTTTTTTTTTATTGCAGTTGAGCGTTAATTTGTATTCAAATCGATGTTTCACTGATTCTTTCAATTTTTTCATCAGCTTCCAACCCAACATGTGTCTTCAAGTAAAATGCCTGTGCTATGTCAGACAGAGCTCTTTCTGTTGTAAATGAAAAATCTTTGTCCTCATCCTCAATGTCACATCCTGCCTCCTTGTTTCTCTTTTGTCCTCAGATGGTCTAAACGCTGAGAATAATGATGACCGGGTGCTGCAGTGCTGCCTGCAGTACCAGACTCTGTATCCCGGCTGCGCTCTCAGACTGTGCACGTGAGTCCAAGTCCCTCCCTCCTTTTCGTACTCTCTCGCTCCAAGTGATATAGTGCTGTTTTTGCAGTGTGTGTGTGCGTACGCGTGTGTGTGCGTGTGTATGTGTGTGCGCGTGTACTTTTCAAATAATGCATGTGATCTGTCACACGTGGCTGTGGCTAGATAGTTCCAGTGGGGATCAGAAAAAGAGCAGGGCAGACAGTGTTTGGGTCAGAATAGATGTGCTGAGCTAGGAACCAGGCAGGTCTTTTGTGTTGCTTCTCCTGTCTGTTGTTTTGGTTTGACCTATTTCTCTGTGATGAGACATCAGTACCAGACTCATTCACTATTTTCCAGTGGAATGTGCTGTGGGATATTTTTGTACACACAAACACTCT
Source organism: Synchiropus splendidus (assembly GCF_027744825.2). Classification (NCBI taxonomy): domain Eukaryota; kingdom Metazoa; phylum Chordata; class Actinopteri; order Syngnathiformes; family Callionymidae; genus Synchiropus; species Synchiropus splendidus. The sequence goes on from NC_071334.1 coordinate 35,704,441, forward strand.
GTACAAAGAAATAAGCATGTTGCAGTGTAGTTTTCAAGCCGTCCTTTTAATTTTTATGACTTTATCTCTTTGGTTCTAGTCCAGTTTAGTCAATTGAAAGTCTTTCAGTGTTATTTTAGTTTGTTCACACTGAACACAATGATTTACATGTAAGTCATTGTAGAGGCACAATTCCGTCCAACAAAGTTTACTGCTGCAATATGGGAGCGGGACACATTTGGGGTGACCTTGTTGCAGCCTCATCACGATTAAAGTTTCAGGCATTGACATTTGCCATGCCAAACACTGAAGCGTAAAAACATGCAGCGCATTAACCAATCACTTCCATAGTCCCTTGTCACTTTCAGGTTACTAAACATTGTTTATGAAGTTTTCATAGCAGCACAGTGCGGCTTCTCAATAATGTAATGAGTATAGAATGGATGTCTGTGCACTGTATGAGTGTGATGTGACTGCTGAAAGGAATGTTGCATCTTCTTTTAGTCAAGAAGACTTTTGGTCATAGATTTTGTTACAATCCACATTTAGTTTTGTAATACAACACAATTTTCGGTGAATTTTGTTTATATTCTTAGGTAGTCACCTAAATATTAGGGTCACTGCAATAATACGGACACCCATATGGAACATTGTTGGATGTTTCTTCCTGCACAAAATTATATATTCATTTCATATTACAAAAACTGCAAGGTCGCATACACAATCCCTCAAAACACTTCCTGCTCAGCCTTAAAAATCAGCCCAAGCAGGTTCTGTTGCAACAGCTAACCTGCATAAGATAACCTGATGGCCAGCAGCTGCAAATCTTAGTCATCAAAAATAAAGTAGTAATGATGATGGTGTATGCAAAGAAAGGTTTGCTTGCCTCAGCCCAAAAATATGTTAGAGGTGTAAGAAAGGTGAAGCTCACTCACTGCAGTCTCTGACAGCCTGATTGACAAGCATCACTTTCTGTCTTTCCTCCTAGCAATGATAAAAACCTCTGCAGCAAAGCTCTGCTTAGCGGGGTCAAAGCCTCCAGTAAGACTGATTTGGAAGCAGAGAGCAGTGTTTCCAGACGTCAAAGTACCCACATTCCCCTCCTCCCTGTGGCATCTTCACCAAGCACAACAGCTACACCACAGCAGTCAAAACGTCCTGCTGTAGGTGAGTCTGGGATCCACTGGAAAACAGGACATTTTTTAGCATGCTACTTTTATGGTTCTACAGCCGCCCACGTCTTTCTTCTCTTCCTGTGCCTTTTGTCACTTGAGTGAAATGAAAACCCTCAGTTATGGTCCCAACAATTGACTCAGTTCAGTTCTCATTGTGCCTGCACTAATAAGACAATGTGTTTATCATAGTGTTAGATAAAGATAAAGAGTAATATAATACTCAGACAACAGATGTAGTCCCTATTTGTATATTGCAGTGAGGAATCAAAAGTACTGCCTCATGAGTCACACACTCCCAGTTCAGACAACAATTTCTATTAGATTTCTTGAGCTGCCACATTTATCTCTCATAAGCCCCCAATTTTCAACCCTACCTTGCAGTGTTGTCAACAGCAGATTTTATGTTATGTGACATATTTATGACTTTATGATGTCATCGCTTTGTTTATTGGATGAGAAATTTATATAACTGAAATAAACAGAGGGTTATCAAAATAAACAGAGGGTTTTTCATCTTTTTACTTACTTGTTTATGGTCTATCATATACTCACATCCATCATGTCATATACATCTGGGATGTCGAACTCAGTCACAAAAGGGGCTGAAATTTTAAACAGTAAATGTTGCTGGATCAGAATTCATATTTATTGATCCATATATTGGGAAATAAGATTTGTTTTACAATCAGTCGCTTCATTTTTGACACAACGAGGTGTATTCGATGGGAGAGCGGAGCTTTAACCACATGTTGCTAGATTCTTAAAATTATTTTCTCCCTGCAGGACATTTTTTATATTTCTTGGCCAGAGAGACTCTGAGTCATACTTGTAATAAACTATTTAAAGGTCTTGCCGGTCCTCATGAGATGACTTGGTGGGCCACGTCTGACATGTATGCTTATGTGAAAGTGCCACTACGTGAGGATGCTTAGATAAACCACACCTGAGAGTGTATTTTGAATTCCTTATTCTCCTGTGTCATAAGAAATGTATGAGGAAGTATTCCAGCCAGCAGTGCAGCTCTCAACAACAACCTCCCTGCTTCCCAGACACTGCAGAGAAAATCTGAGCAATTGGTTTCGACTTCACATCTCAAATGTATATTCCATCAATGAAACTGTTTTCATTGATTGTGACTGAGACACAGAGTCGATCTTTGTTTCACCATTTTAATATATGTCAAATTAATGAAATTCCTTAAAGTGGGCCTGTTTGACAGATTGGAACTTTGCACAGTATTGACTGCAAAAACAAAGGATTGTATGAAATAACTTACTTATCCAAGTACGAACTGTGCACTCAAAAAGCAAAAGCAAGAGGGTCAACACAGCCAAGGCAGGGATTATTAGTTGAGCTCAAAATTGTTGATCAGCAAAAAATAAAGTTAGTCTTTTTTTTCTCTTCATTGAAATTCATTTCTGTGACAATATGCTGTTTTGTCCTTTTTCTTGTTTGTATTGTTTTTTACATGATAAGTCTGTTTTAACTCATTTTTCCAGTGGAATGCGCTCCAATTATAAGACGAAACTGCTGCTTTTCCAGCAGCTTCTATTAATGTTTAGCCATCCAAATCTAACTAGAGGCGTTTAGAAGCAGCTGAGTAAGTCGCAGTATTTTTTTTTAAAGTTGCCTCAGTCTGATAGTTAACAATTTTTAATGTAGCCCTGCCAATGTCATTTTATGTATAAACTGCATATGTTACTCGTTTCAGACAAGCATGAAGAAGTGGAAAAGAACATAAGAAACAAGTGCATTTCAGAGCTGGAACTCTGCCTGAAAGATGTACTGGCTGATGTGCTGGAGAAGGAGATGAAGGCTGTTTACGATGATCTGTGGCTGGAGGTACATGAATCTGCTTAAAGTACTGTATCCCTCTATATCAGTGGGTCTCTAGTGGTCTGGCCATGGGATCCATCTCCAAGTGTTACCGAAATGCACTCTTTTCCTGATACCTGGGACAGTTAATAAAGTGTGTGTGTTTCTGTTTTCCAGATTGTGTGCCGAAAACCTCCCTGGACTCTCAGTGACATTCTACAGTGTTTTAAAAAGCACTGGATCGCTGTGTTTGGTTCTCTTGTCCCACGGAAGCTGCAGGACAACGTTGACGATCTTATAAAGTTCTTCAACTCAGGTAAGGTGAAGTTGGCGAAATTATGGATGTAGAGATTAATCTTGAATGATTTTAGTCAGTGAGCCTGCCACAAAGGCTGGACTCATCTTTAAAAAAACATTGCATAGAACATCAAAAGCAACATGTTCAGCCTTCTTCACAGTTATTGGTTTTTCATTGTGAGATGGAACTTCATGTGTAGTTATTCTGATGACGTTTTAGTGTTTTTATATGGGCAACATCATCTGAGAACTAGAGTTACAATAGAACTTGATAACCTTGAGAATGTGTTTGTACTCTCAAGTTTGTATTATGGGAGGGCAGAGCTTTAACCACATGTTGCTAGATTCTTAAAATTGTTTTCTCCCTGCAGGACATTTTTATATTTCTTGGCCAGAGAGACTCTGAGTCATACTTGTAATAAACTTGTTGTCCACTGCACTCAGTGGAGGAACACCACAGAACTGGGTCAACAGCTAAAAGCGGAGGCTGGAATATGTGTCACAAAGCTGCTGAGTCGCTCTCTGCCGCACACTGTCTTTAAGATCCCATTGCATTTCGCTTTCTGCTGAGTGGACAACCTCATTATCTCTCAAAGTGGCCATTCACAACTCTGTCACGTACCACAATTTTGTTTTTAATAAAAATGTTCAAGGCTCCTCCTTCCCTCTGTGTGTGTGTGTGTGTGTGTGTTGAAATACGATGGCATGACATCAGATTTCCTTGTCCCACGCAGCCTGGCTCTTTGCCAGTGAAGTGTGAGTCAGGCCAGGAGGAGGAGAAAGAGGAGGACAGGAAGAGGGATAAACTGTGGAGAGGATAAGAACCGATGTTGTAGTGGAAAAGTACTGAGGAAGATTTGCTCTCTCATCAGAGTGTGTGTGCGCCAGGGACATTAATTAAAGCTACTAAATTGGTCATGACGTGGACTGGTGACTTATGTGTCCTTTGACCGCAACGCGTCTTCACCCTCGCTCGAGGTCTGCTCTAGCTCTCGCAAAATCTTAAGTCATCCACAAAGCAGCTTCCGCACAGGACATGCCGTCACTCCTTGTCAACGCCACCTGGGATCCTAACATAATATATAACAATATTATAATAATATAATATATATATATATATATATATATATATATATATATATATATATATATATATATATATATATATATATATATATATATATATATATATATAATATAATAATATTATAACATGCCAAAAATACTGTGCTGTGCCGCACTACACTGCACCAACGTTACCCCCACCAGCTGACTATTGATGACGTATCTGACTCTGCAGAACTTATTTCACTTGGCGCCGATTCATTGTTTATTAAATACTCTATGTCTGGAGAAATGAGTGGCTGTATTTGCTTTCTTTCAGGTAACTCATTGCCTACTTGCAGTGTAGTAGCATCTATCCGTCGGGCCAAAGAATTTGTGAAGGCCTTCACGTCGAGGTCCAGCCTGGTCAGCAATGCTCTGTCTGAAATGGACAATATGGTCAACACCCTACAACATGGGGTTAGTTTGGAATCTTATAAAAGAATGCAGTCATCTTTTCATTTAATTTTTGAACATTCTAGGCTGCTCAGTTGCTTCAAACACCAACAGTGGATGAGTCTGCTGACTGTGACGTGATCATGAAGGAGGTGGAAGATTACAGGCAGCCTGCACTTCCTCAGGTCTCCTGCCAGGAAGTGTGGGCAATGTTTCACAACATCTGGGTTAACGTCTTCCAAATAAGGTGGGTGATCAAGGGTTAAAGAAAGATCGTTTTCATAAGTCAGAGCTGCTGTTGGCTTTCACTTCCCTTTCACTTGCTTACTTGACCTGTTAAAATAAACATGATTAATCTTGTTAGAAAAAGATACTTGTTGTTCCTCCTCTGATCTCAAAGAGTTCATTTGTTGCAGCTTGGAAGTGTTCAAAGCTCTTAGCTTTGACCCTGACAGCATGCAGAGTGGTCTACCGGTGGGGGGTCCGCCGCCTCCACAGGACGCTCTAGCCTGTTTGAACAAATTGTCCTCCATGATCTCGCAGCTGCTTGAAGCCTTCAGCAGGTATTTCACCCATTCGCACCAATCTTTCATTTTGATTAACTGTTCATCCTCACCTCAAGAAAACATGTGAGTTGGTCAGACTGTCCTGGGACGAGTTCTACTCTTAAAGTGGCTTTATTTTCCGTTTAAGATCCTCGACTTGGACTTGACTTCTATCCATTTTACGAACTACACACACAGAATTACACTGCACAATAGAGTTGAAATGCTGAAAGGGGCAACTGATTTTGTTGATGAACAAAATGTTGGAAGCGTATAAGTGTTTAGTAATAGTAATAATGAACTCTTTCCCTGTGACATTTTCTAGTGCCATTGCTTTCTAATGACTTTCAAGCGCTTCACATCTGCGGATGCAATACCTGCTCTTGAATCTGTCAGCCTTCTGTATTTTGTCCTATTGTAGCACCCATCATCAGATCATTGGCAATTCCTACTCTTGAGCTCCGTCAACACTGTCCATCAGCCATCAGTCTCCATGGCAATTTCAATGAGCACATATCTCGAATGCAATAGCCCTCCATTCCACTGAAGCCCAAGTGAAGTGTCTTTGGCCTGCCCTTGACTGCCTCTCTCTTGCTGTGTCCTGGTTATGAGTGGCCTACACTCGCAGTCTACCTGGCAATGTGTTGTGGTCCTGTTGTTTGACCTTATCACCTTCGCCGGGACACAACAGAGTGCACTATGCAGAGCTTCTGCACTCAGCTTTTATGGAGTCTGGTGAGGTAAAAGTTTTAAATACTGGTCAGGAAAAAGCTGGTATTCTCGCGAGTTAATCTCATTAGCTCCAGTTCTGTTGGTGAGAATATCTGATGTTCAGTTGCTCAGCAAACTCCCCTGCCTCTGTGCGACTTCTTTTTCTCACAGTCACATGTATGGAAGCAGTGTCAGACACAAACACAAGCTTCTGCCTGTGTGTGTGTGTGTAACGGTCACAAGTTGACCATTGTGAAAGCGGAATGATTCACTATGTTTTGGAGCAGTTTGTCCGCAACATGCAGAAGCACCGATGAGTAGCCGAACATGAGCTTTACTTCACCATGTCACTGATGGCTTCCTGATTTGGCTCATTTGTCAATTTGTCTTCATGCTGTGTGTCTACATACTGTTCATTTCCTGTGCTACACAGCTTGTGGTGCGTTTTCTCTCCACTTTTAATTGCTCCTCACTTGATCTGTTTTTCAACTTCACACATTGCACACTGAGTGTATCTCCTACATCCGCTGCTCTCACAATGACCACCGCTCGTATCGTACCACTACTTCCTACTACTACCACTACTTAGTTACTAGTTACTCTTTGGCGACCGTTTTTTGTAGTTCATCTTTCACTACCGCTTTCAACATTGCTTAATATTACTGACACAATATCCTACCTCTTTCTGTTGGCACAAATATTTGGTTAAGCTTCTGTGACTTCTGTTAGTCCTGAGTCTATGATTAGCCCTGCTCCCACGACTTCTACAACTGCTACGTCTTTGTTGCTGTAACTGTTCATAACTGTTCTACTGTGCCGTCTGGAGATAATACTGCTACATACGCTACTATTTGATATTGCTTCCACATTTTTGCATGACTAATGTTATGACTTCCAAACTCAATCTGTTACTGTTACCACCACGACTACTTTATATTATCCTCCCAGGTTAAGGGCTGAAGGCCGACGAATGAGATCACTGGTGGTTGGCAGGAACTGAATTAGGGAAAGGGGACAGAAATGAAACATGGTGTGTTTGATGCAACTTGGTTTTCCATGACCACCAGTGCAGCAAGAGCAGTAGCAATTCATTGGGGGTGTTTTTGGAATCCAAATAAACCTACACAACGCCACCAATATCAAAAGACTTTAGTTTTCCAGCCAACCCATAAAGTTTTCTTGAAATGCCAAGTTAAAGGAGCTATAGTCTATTCCTTTCTCTTACATAAACACAACTCAGATCAGAATGGTATATTGATGCAGTCACACACACACTTACACACTTCATCCAGTGCACACATTAGGCTTTTATCCTTCTCTGTAATGGTCTAGCGTCATATCTTTTTGATCAAGTTTCTGTAGACCATGCCACATGATATGCACCTGTTGTTGCATAAGTGGGCCTTTGTATGAACTGTATCACCTCACACTCTAGTCATGTCCTCAAAGTGTCTCTCATAGACTTGTTTCCATGTTTTCAGACAGAGGAAGACCCTAATCATTTTAAATCCTCAGTACCCACGCTGCACCAAGTTCTGTTGCTCTTTTCTGAGAGTTTCCTTTTGTCAGCTCCAGCACTCGTCACATTTCTCATCTGAGCCACTTGTGTCTTCACCTGCTTGGAGGGGTGTAGTGTGCAGGTGTCTTTCTTTGTCTGCATGTTTGTCTTTCTGTGCCTGTCTGCGCTCGCGTATGTGTCTTGAGCTGCGGTTGCCAAGGAGACAGTCAGACTCACTTCTCACGTGTTTGAGCAGAGCTATGAGTCATTCCATCGAGGCATATCTCTACATCTGTCTCTGGCTCATTTTTAACTCCCTCTGGACTCAAGAGTGAAAATGCATTCCTCCTCTTTCTTACTGCTTCTATTAATATGTGACCCCTTATGTTCTCTACTTTATTTATTAACCGTTCCCTGATGCCCTGCATCACTCTGGTTTCACACTATTTCGTGACATTGTACATTGAGGAACAGGTGGTGTTCTTTGGTCCCAGTGACCTCATTACAATACAATAGGTGTTTCCATCATGATCCAAAAACAAGGTACTGTCCAACCTGTTTGGAAACCAATGACGACCACGCTGAGACCTGTTGATCAGGCAACAAAACACGTTTCTTTTTCTGGTCTTATTTTTTCTGTCTTTGAGCCCTGGCCAGATCACAGTTTATGGTTTGCTGCCCTGTTTGTACAATGATATAGCAGATAGAATTTAAGCAATAGACTTATATAATTATGTGAGTCAGTATCCGTATCCTCTGCAGTGATTTGCTCCCACCCATTTGCCATGACTGTGCATTGTTTTGTTCTCCAGTGTTGTGTTTTTATTTTATTTATTTATATATTTTTTAATGTGTCACAAGTGCAACAAAAGTTCAACATCTTGTATGGTTACTGGGCCTGAAACTGAGTGCCAGAGGAAGGCAGGTACACTGTTGAGATGCTAAAAAATATATATACAAAAAGACAAATCTAAGCAGAGCATCCATAACGTAGGGTCAGATTCTATGCTGCCATGACAACTCCAGTGAATCCCTTCTTTCACAAATTCCAAGTGATGTTACGCTTGGCTTACTTAGGGAACAGATAAATTTCCAGTCTTGTCTTTCGTGTGCACATTTTAAGCTTCAAAACATTTTGCAGTCATATGACTCAAAGCTCACCTTAAAGAAAGTCAACTCTATTTTTGCTTCCCTCCCCAGAGTCTTGTCCTCAGGTCCGGGTGAAGATGAAGTGCAGAACCTGCTGCTTGTTATCCGGTCTAATGGGGTTGGTCGTGTTTCACTTTTGATTTGAAATGTCTGGAAGATGAATGACAACATGATTTCATAAATGTTTTGACAGATCAGTGAGGAAGTTTCCAGAGTATCAGAAAAGGATTTGCTGGATTGCTTTTCCCAACAAGAATACAGGTAGGCTGATTTATATTTTAGGGTGCTAAATAGACACACAATGTTCATGCATCTATTTTAATGCAGGTCACGAGTGAAAAATTGTTCACCACTGTATTTGAGTGACCAACAGTAAGATACAACTGTCCGATCAACTATTGAGCAGTGTTAAAGGTTTGCTCTGGTCAGTCGAACCTGCACAGCAGGGAGTCATTGTCTGCCATTGTGTGATGAATTCATGTTGAACCCATTTGAATCACTACTGAACAAGTGATATTAAGTCTAACAGGTAATGAAGAGTTACATGAAAGTCCACATTTTCTCCGCATTTTCTAGCTTTTTGTTTTCTTTAATTTTTACATGTGTCATAAGGCAATCTGTAGTTGTACTGTTTGTGGACATGCAGTCTCCAGAGTGATGCGTGACAATCACATTTCAAGATAAGGACTGTTGATGCGTCAGATTGAGAATAACAAGTCTGATTTTCTTTCACTTGTCCAATGACACTCTGTACAGCAGAGCTCTATCCGCCATTCTTATCTCCTGGTACTTCGATCTGTCTGTGACTGGAGGGGACACACATCTTTTGTTTATTCTTTTTTAATGTCTCAGTGCTCTAAACTGTTCTAGGATATCTGATAATATCACCCTTGAGATCTAAGAAAGGCCACGCCCCCCAACAGTTACCAGGCCCACTAAATGACCTTTTCAACATCATCTGTCAAAACACGTCTTGGAGAGTACAAATGCATCCGCCCACTAAATACAGGGTTACGGCCAGGACTTTCTGAAACCCTGGTAGTGCGCCACATTCGCACGTGTTGTGGAAACCCTGAAATATGAGGGTTTAATAATCTTCGGTTCCTCAGTATGTCTGCATCATTATGTCACCTTTTTTTTCCAAGACGGTATGATCACTATGACTCACATTACATAAACCAAAAAAGTGGAACTAATCCCGGTCATCCTCATCCTATTCACAATGCTATCCACTGTATTGGTGCTATTCAGTAGTTTATTCATCAGTGTGGAAACCACGGGATGCCACGCTAACTCCTGACTGATATGCATTTAAAGAGGGGGAAGATGTGAAGAATTAAGTGCTGGTTTGAGAGACATTGTGAAGAGAGTTCACTCAACCCTGACATCAATTTTCAGGGCTGGGCAAACATGACTCTCAAGTGACTCTCTGCTAGTTATAGTTGATCTTTATTGTACTGCTGCAGCAGAGGCTTCTGTGCCGTCTCTGCATGACCTCTCAGCAGTCATGCAACACTGGATTTTCACAGATTGTCTATCAGACATGAGTGACACATATCCTCTTTAAAGTGATTATTTCTTTCCACAGGAGCATAAATAGTGGATGTCCATGTTCTTACTAAAGCTTCTTTCACAGTTATTGTCATTATACGTGGTTGTACTGATTTTGATGAGACTTGAGTAAATATTCTGCTGCTTTAGTGCACATGAAGTTGCTACGTTTGTCAAGTATGTATCGTGTTTGTCAACTTGGCAAATATTGACCTTATTTGAGCTCATCATTCATAAGTGAAACCTGACAACAGAAAGGGAAGTCCATGGTAGAACTTTCGCCCATGGCATCCAGTCGTGTCTCTTTCACTCAAACCAGTTTAATTCTTTCATCCTCACATAATCTCACTTGTTGAAACAGGCGCTGTTTTTACTAGTCATGGACCGCGTATTATCCACTGTGGAAGGATGTGTATTTGATGACGCACTTGAGATAAATTGGAACTAAAGGATTATCCAACACTGTTGAAAGATTAAAACCACTCAGTGTTCGCGTCACCGCGTGTTAATGGGACTCCGCTGTGATTGTTCCTTTTTTATTCACGACACGCAGTCAAGTGATCCTGCTCTTTACTCAGCGAGCACTTTAATGTTGTTAAATATTTGATCGTTGAGCTTGCTGCCAGCGTATGATGTCATAGGTTATGTAAATCCTGGTGGAGGCTTTTCTACCATTAAAGGGAGTCGGATCTGATGGAGATTTTATTGTGGGTGGAAAAGTGTTTTCAAAGGAGTCTTATGAATGCTGGAGAATTACCTGAGAACACGTGCAGTACTATTATATTGTGGCGTATAAGAGACAAGGTCGGCGGTGAGAATGGGCAGTGTGTAAATGTCATGGCCGGTAAAGAAAAGTCATGGTGGCAGCAATAGTAGGGCCAGTCGACACAAGAGTGGCCAACAACGTTTTATTGTTTATGTTTGTTAGGCTTTTAGTACGTTCTTGAGCCTCCGCTGTGCCTCTGAGTTTATTCAGGAGATGACAGTGTCTGTTATGTTGGGTTGTTGGAGAAAACAAATATTTTCACGAGGACAGCATTACTGGCCTCTCTGGCGTTGATAACATCTTCCTTCAAGTTACATTTAGGACAGATACAACCTGTGTGTTGTATTTGCCGTTAGTCACGGGTTAGTGCGATTATTGGAGATTAAACATTTGAATCTGTTGACAGTCCTAACTAAAAGTGTCTCTTTTTGCAGAGATATGTTTGCTTGTCCCAACTGCCACTCTTCAGCAAAAAATAAAAAGGAGCCCTAACAGTCTGAATTGGTTCTCAGCTCCATTTAGCCTCCTTTATTTTAGGGCCACTTTTGAATCAAACTAAGTAAATTACTGTCACATTCTTTCCCTTTTTTTTGGGAAAGCAGATCTTTATATTCTTGTTACACAGAGTAAGTGAGCATGTGTTTCAATCGCTGTTTAGCTTTAAAAGCTAAAAAACCATCCACCCCCAACAGTCCTGTGTATTGATCTGCTGCCTGTGCACACTAACGTGTTGTGTGTTGTTATCTCACCGTGTCATGTGACCCAGTGCAAATCATTTGCAGTGGGATTCCACCTTGTTAGCGGTCCCATACATATTGGTGATGTAACACTCTCTGTGTGTACCATGGATGTGCTTCAGCCAGTCTGTGCGTCACCAAATTGTGAAAGTAACTGACGGCTTGCAACAGCATGTAAACACAGCAGCAGGAAGCTGTGTCATGTTGATCCTGCGCATGTAGAAACGGAGACTTAACCAACTGTCTACACAATGAGCCTGTGTTCCCACTCATTAGTAAACTGGGCCGGAGAACCAGGGCAGAATGTCGGGTGAAAACCCGTCTCCTCCCTCAAACTTATGTAATGGGTCTGGTGGAAACAAAGCAGGAAGCCAACAGCTTCCCTCAGTGTCCTCGCTGCTGCTCAGTGGTGAGTCCACATCGAGTGGGTTTTTCCACAGAGAGGAATGAGCCAGGCACTTTTGTTCAAGCCAGGACTTGCTTTGGTCGGAGTCTGGGACATTTGAATCAATGAGAAGGCACATAGCACATGTAGAAGTTGATATCTCCTCACAAAGTTCAGTGACAACATGAGAGGGGAGAGACGACCGCTGGTTGTCTGTCAGTTTTGATGTCATTAACCCGCATCTTCTGCGGGTTTTGGACACACCAGTCCGAAACTTCATAGACCTTTTAGAAAGTTGGACAACTGCTTTCAGGATCTCACAACCAAGTAGCCAATATCTTTGTCAAATATCTTTCATTTTCTCAGGTCAGGTTGTTGACTGTGGACTTTTCTCCAGCTAACCAGCATGCTTGCCTTTTTTTCCGCCACTCCAGGGAGAAGCTCTTGATCGGCGGGCAGCAGCTGTTTAAGGTGAAAGAGACGCTTGAAGCTTGTCGAATGGCCACTAGTCCCACGTGATGAGGCCTTGCAAGCCCTCTGAGGACAACACCGTCTGCCTATTTCTTCATGATTCATGGCCACGTCCTGCAACATGAATCTTCCATACTGTATACTGTCTCTCTCTGTGTTTTGTATTATATTTGGATAAGATTTGTGTATGGTTCATTGTTTTAGAAAATACAAATAGCGCTTTTTTAAACTTTTTTTTCCCTGAAAAACGTATTGTTCACAATGTAGAACGTGAAGACATCCATAAACTAACAGTCATCTGTTACCAAAGTCTCATTTGTATCTTCATTTGTGGCAGAAGTGGGCCTTGCCTCTCAGTCTGCCGGTGGGCTCTGGGACCCACCAAAAACAATCAGACCTGGACTTGCCAGTGAGCGACATGTGGGCCAATGCACTTCCTGACTGCCCCTTTTATACTTTACATCACCAAAGTTCCCGTTCCTCACATACCGTACCGTGGTTACATACAGTCAAATGATGCTTTGAAATTGGATACATTTAAAATACATTTCACTTTTGCATTTTCAGTGACTCAAATATATGTCGCAGAAAAGTGCCCTCTGACTGGAATAAATGCTCAAAGTAATTTCTGTACATTCATATATTTATTGAACTGCCTGGTGCAATTACCTTATTATTGCTAACCGAAAATATCGGTTTGAAGTTTTCTATTTAATATGCTGTTATGCTTTTGTTTCTGCCATCAAGTTACGTTATCAGCAAAAGTGTTATTAAAAAATATTTGGATTTTTCAGTTAATCGGAAGTTGAAATGATTTCACGTAGCATTGATGTATTTTTGTTGATGTTCAATGTTTGTGTTTTTTAAGAATCACTTTCAAGTTCCAGCAACTGCGTCCGGTCCCTGCAGTGACACCTGACACGTTGTTGAATAACTTTTTGTTTGTGTGTTTGTACCTGACAATTCACTGTGTAATTAGTCACTGGTTCTGTTTGACTGCCACATTGAATATATATTTTATGAGATCTACTTTTATAGCAATTAAATGATTGACTTAAGTTTGTACTTTTGTTACAGAAAGTTGACCATTGTGGCATAATCATGCCACAATATGTTGTTATTTTGTTGAAATAAAACCAGTCGCTGCTTTTGTCAATCTGGCCATACTTACTGAAGATGTTACTGAAAATGATGGAGACCCACACGTTTCCAGATCAGAGCACAAATGGAACATGCTCACTCATCAAGCTGAGCTGTGCCGTGAGTGACAGGAGCTTCTACAGTGGAAAGTCTCCACTCTGGATTCACTGTGGATCAGAGAAGGCTTACGTTGTCGTGAGAAAGAAGTCTAGGACTCCACGAAGTGGTGCTTAAATGGGGACAGTCCTTAAAAGTACACCCCTGGTTTCATGTTGCAAGTGTGTGCTGATGACGTTCTTATTCTTCTGGTTATTTTCCTGCGGTTCTCACTGATTCCAGGCTGTGTGTTTCCACTGTGATGCTTCCTGACTGCGTGCGCTAAATAAAGTGGATTAGCGAGGTGAGCACAACAGACAGCCACAGATTCCTCCTGATGCTCTGTCACATGCGCGCACACATCCAGCATAAAACGCAGAGTTGATGATTCTCCTAGGTGCCCTGCTGCAGTCAAGTACACCAGCACACGGAGGTGTAGGAACACTGTGTGCGTTGGTCTGCCATTGCACATGTGTGGTGTGAAGTTAGCAATTTGGTTAATGACTTTTGCCTCAATGACACTTCTTCATTCTGAACAACTTAAGAATGTACAACAGTTTCTCATGAACAGATCACGGTGAAAAGATAGCTCGAGGTGCTGATCAAAATCATAGGCTGCTCCTCTTTCTTGGCAGCTGTTCCAGTGTGTGTGTGTGTGGGGTTCAGGACACATTTGTGAATGGAATCTGAGAGCACGTGTTGAGGGAGTGACTGCAGGCCGATTGACTTGTTCTGGTTCACCCTGGCTGCTCGCCTTGGATTCCGGCTGAAACCTGCTTAGTGTAATCAGCTCTAAACGGCAGAGATGAGCTGCAGGGGAAGAAAACTTGAGCCAGTGGCCAAGAAAGGTCACCAAGTGAGCAAAGCAGTGTTGAAAGAAATGCACTGGAGTTCACTAAAAGATTGCATTTGGAATTGTCCACAACATCTGCACATGCATTAAGAACGACCAAAACACAAGTTCAAGGCATAGATAAATAGACATCCTTCATTTTGGTCTTCTTGCTTGAATAACAAAAAGCTAATGGTAATGACATTTGAAATTGCAAGTGTCATTGAGAATAGCTTGGTACTAACCCTTACACTTCCAATGCTTCAAGACATGCATAGTGTTGTACCACCAGTTAGCTTGGTTCTGCTTGTGTTGGTGCGTAGATATCTCTGTAATGAACTTCAAAACTGATTTATATTTCATGAATAAAAATTGATGACTTCAAAAACATACCATTGTGTTGTTCAGCGATGAGCTAGAGCAAAGTTCAGTAATTAATGTAAATGATACATTCTAAATGTTTTGGCTTTAACTAGCAGATGTTTTTTTATCACACAAAGGTCTATCAATCTGGTGTCTGTAGTCTGTGATGATCAGCGAGACATTCCTTAGAAAGAGAAAGAATTGCTTTGCTATAATTGAAGTACAACCTTAGTACTTGTGCAATTACAGCAGAGACTCTACTTTTCTGAGACAGATTCACCATTTTCCCCACTTAAAAGTCCTGCAGGAGGTCAGAGACCATCCCAGCAACTAGGGGTGAGAGGCAGACGTAGATTACCAGAAAACATCGACATTAAAAAAAGAAACTATGGCAAAGATTTTCAGATTTTAAATGATTTATTGATTTAGAAATGTTATAAACGAGTGATTTCAAATGCTCCTTCCAGAAGAATCTGCCAATGCCTGACACTAATTACAGGGAAAAAAAAAAAAAAAAAAAAAAAAACACTTCAGGAAATGGCAACTCTACATCCATCAGTTAAATCACGATAACAAATGTTTGGTTAGCAGAAGCACAATTGTGCGCATGTGTGGCGAGTGCACAGAAAACAAAAGTGGCACTGGTTAGATTCTTTTTTTTTTTCCTCTTCAAACTGTCTACTACTCTCCTTTTAATTTTATTGGTAAATAAGCAGTGTATAAAAAATATAAAAAGGCCATCCGTTTAAGTCTGAAAAAGCAACCCAGCTTGTTTAAAAGGACAAAAATATTCCATGACAGGTTGTATCAAGTTGCACTCTGTAGTAAGGCTTTAAACCACTGACCTGTAAGTGAGCAAAATTCCATTTCCCAGGCAGAAATACTCTTCAACTGAACTTCCTAAAGTCAATCGTCACCACCCCAAAACACCACAGACCGAAAGCCCAATCGAAGCCAGAAAATCCAAATCTCACTAAAAGCACTAAATGTTAAATGTTGGCATATGACAAAGTAATGAAGAAAGAAAAAATAGATATATACAGCACATAAAACATTGTATGCAATATGCAAAGGCGTCATGTTGCTTTCGGCAACAACCCCCACCCACCAAATAAAAGTCAGCCTTCACTGAAGACCCCTAACCCCATCAGCCCCGGCTCCCACCCAAACATATCTGCTCGTACACACGGAACGTCACGAAACACGATTACGTCACTAAGCCTGTTAGTTTGCAATAAGGTGAAGCACTGTGAAGCTCCCGCCCCCTCCTTCACTCCGTGAGAGGAGACTGGGTGCAGTCGTTCCACTCGTCTGTCTCCGGGTTGTAGACCTCCAGCGTATTCAGGAACTCGTTGCCGTCAAATCCTCCCACAGCGTAAATGCTGTCGCCCAGTATGGCGACCCCGGCGTTGCTGCGCGAGGTCGTCATGCTGCCCAGCATTCTCCACTCATTGCGGCTGGGGTCGTACACTTCCACGCAGCGCAGGGCGTGGGAGCCATCAAAACCACCAACCACAAAGAGTTTGCCTGTTCAGAAGAGCATGTTAGCACGGACCAGGCACAGAGATGGAGCTGGCAGCCTTTTCCTACCGGCGTGGACGGCAACAGCAGCACCGCGGCGGGCCACGTTCATGGGGGCAATCAGGGTCCAGGTGTTGTTCTCAGGGTTGAAACGCTCCACGGTGTTCAGGCAGTTCCATGACTCCGCTCCCCCGATCACATACATGAAGCCATCCAGCTCACACACTGCTGCCTGGTGCCTCCCTGAGAACACACCGCCAGTTCAGACGCCAGCGCGACACACGTTCCAGCTACTTTTGAACACGTACTGATGTTGAGGGAGGAACAGTTGGTCCAGGTTTTGGTGACCGGGTCGAAAGCATCACAATTCTTTAGGCCTTTCTGTCCACAGGGGTCTGATCCTCCCACAACGTAGAGCTTGTTGTTCAAGGAGCAGACACCTTCAACACAAGGTCATGTCAAATTTGGAACTAAAACTCATTTAAGCGGGTGGGTATGTTCTATGTTCCACACCTGCATTGCAACGGTTTGTTCTGAGTTCTGGCACCTGAACCCACTCGTCTGTTTGTGGGTCGTACATCTCCCCGCAGCTCAGCTCATCTGAATGTCCGTTGGAACCTCCGATCACATAGAGCCGACCCTGGTGTGGAAGAGATCACATTTTAGAGGAAGTGTAAAACGTCTTGGGACATTAGTTTTGAAGTGCGGAAATGTTTATGCCGGCTCACTTGATTCAGGCCAGTGACTGGTTGAAATCAAAACCCGAAAAAAAAAAAAAAAACCACTTTTTAATGAGTAAAAACTTCAAATGAAGAATTTGATGGCATATTGGCAAGTGCATGTCCTGTGATGTACTAGCGACCCGTCCATGGTGCATTCCTGCTTCTTGCCTAATGACTGCTGGGAAAGGCTCCAGCACTCCACGCAACCCTGAACAGTACTAAGCACTGATGGATGGGTGGATTGACTACGGGCCATTCGCCACCGCACAAAAATCTGAATCCCTCAACGTAGACAAATAAGCCCCCAGCCAAAAAAAAAAAATGCATCAATGAACAAGCTTTTCACCCTTTTACCTACGTGCTCACATCAGCAGAAGCACCCTGTGCATGTAGCCCATTAATGATGACAAACCAAATCTGTAGATTACAAAATAACCTCAAATACCTCACCATCAATGAGAAGCTGAAGAAAATCTATGAAATGACATTTGTACGGCGGACGTTACAAAACTAGGCAGTTAGCCAAATGACAACACAGGCACTGAAATGTGTTGACCTTTCAGAAATGAACCTTTTAAGCCCCGAGGAAGACAAGTGAACAACCATGCTATATAGTTCGCCATCAGGCCGAGCATGATTACAGCATGGCCGTCACAAGCAAACTGATTCTTGCTTGCAGAGACGGAGTGGATTAGAAGACAGTCAGACCTCACTGACAAAAATGATGCCGACACAAACAGTCACCGAGTCCCTCACCATGAGCACAGCCATCTGGAAACGAGCCCTTGGAGTCCGCATGGGAGCGATGAAGGTCCAGCGGTCCTCTTTGGGGTCGTAACACTCCACAGTCCGCAGACATTCCTCTCTGTTGTAGCCCCCTAAAAAGATATATAAAATGTTTAGAAATTCCAATAAACATTTCCACTTTAGCACCAACCTGCTGCGATAAGTCTCGAGTCAAGAGCGGCGATGCCCAGGCCAGAGCGAGCGTAATGCATGGGGGAAAGCGGGTGCTCCTCCAGCTCCTCGGGCTGGGCCTCGAAGCTGAGGCTCTTCATCAGACAAGGGGTGGCAGAGGGAGATGTCTGAGGGCTGCTGCGGCCATGGAGGAAGATCACACACAACATGCTGTCCAGCACAGCCAGACACAGGTAGGTGTTGTCTGGGAGGAAGACCACCCTGTTATTCAAGACTCGTACAGAAAATTCCTCGCCGGGCTGAGGAGACAACTCACTTGTAGTCTTCTCAGAGGCAATGTACTTCCACTCTCTCCTGCCGTGTTGTTTAGGGGCATTTGCTGCTTGGTTGGAGGGCGAGAGGCTTCCTGAGGAGCTGCAGCTCATCTGTCTCTGGGCATTCTCTCGAACTGGCTTCTTCTGCAAGAGCACAGTGCAGCTACAGAAGCCAGGCTCATAGCACACAAACATCCAACTGCTGTCCTAACCAAGGAAGGCAACCAAGGAAAACGGTCAAACTGTTGGAGGCGTCTTCCACCATTGAAACCTGGGTTGAAGTCAATTTAGAACTGATTGTGCTGTGTGCAAGGAACACCAGTAGCAGGCTGGTGTACATGTACCTAACGGCAACCCAAAAACAATCTATGAAGGCCTGAATGTTTTTTCCCCTGATTCAAAACTATATTGTAATGCAATAGAATGTGATTTTTGAATACTGAAAGAATTAGATGCCCCATATGTCAAAGGTTTGGGCTGGGGTGCCCCTCACATTGACTCCCCCCCATTTTTCATGTGCTGCAGTCTTTATTGAAGTTAATGATTAGACTGTTGACATGGCTTGAAGTCTATAGTGATCAATTATATTCTAGTGTTTAAAATAAGGATATGTTATTCATATGAATGTGAGCATCATTCATCGCATGCCGAGTCCCAATACTGTCAAGATGAAAGTGTTTTCTCCAAATTGTTCATCCCTAGACCAAACCTATGTACAGTGTTGCACTCCGCCAGAAAAATCTGCTTGAAGATCCACAAATGAAATTATAATTTATACAACGCAGATTCTCAAAATTTTGAGTGTGCAGCCGAATCTTTCATGAAACACTGATCTCTACTTCCACAGAGGTATGAAAGTCACATCACTGAGGAGCACAGGCTGACTGACAGGCCCACCCCCCACTTTTGCATGTAAATCCATTAGGAGCATGCAGCAACAGGCATGTCAAAACACACACATTCATGCAGGTCGAAATAAGTCTTGCACTGTCTCAGCTTATGAGCGGGAATCTGCTTGGCTTGGCTGGACATGTATTATATGAGAATAGAAGTTACCCAACTGGTGGACAGAAGTACTCTGGTTAGCGAAGAACATTACAATAGAGTTAAAAATAATATACTATCACATCTTAATGCCCAAAGCTGCTTGTTACGACACAATATTGATGGTTGCACTTGAGCTCATTTTTAGAAGTAAAAAGTCATGGTAAGGGATTAAACAAAAAGTAATTGAACTAAACTGATATCCGTGCGCCCCAACGTCACTCAGCTAAGTGCTATTCCACTCATGTCATGGAGTTAACTTTCAAACCCAGCAACGCCACTTGCTGGAAGCACTTTGTTGGTTGTGTGCCTTCGACAGCCTCATTATCATGGCTGATTAAATGAATGAATTGCCTCTCAAATATATCGCAAATGGAAAAAAAGGTACACACAGCCAAACATAGTCCAGTGCAGACGTTCCAAATAAAGTCAGCCCAAGCAGTGGGGTACCTGCACAAACTGAAGGTGGTCCTCCTCGCCACCAAACACCTCACTGTGCCCCTCAATCACCAGCCCTCCATCCACCAGCTTGTGGTCGGGTGAATAGTACAAGGTTTGCACCTGAAAGACAAACAGGAACAACAACCATGTGGCTGTCTCCATGGCAACTCACTGAGGGGGAGGAAGAAGAGAAGGAGGGGGCAGTGCTGAGAACAAGAGTAGGAAGACGGCCTGCATCCTCAGCTGCACAGAGAACTTCCTCTACAGAGACAAAAGCAGCTTCCACTGCACAGTGTGGTAGGGGTTACTGCCATCTGAGGCATCTAAAAACAAAGAAGCATGGTGTGAAAAAGGACAGGTGGTGTCTGAAGGATGAAGGAGAGCAGGCCCGGCAGCCCACTGTGCTGCTCTGCCCTTTGGAAGCGGGCGATTGTGACGACAGCCACAACAAGCTGTCAAATCCAGGTGACAAAACAGGAGTCATTTTCAAGTACCAGACTCATGAATGGACATCAATAAACCAGGCTTTCCATCATCTTATGGGCAAATTAAAAAACAAAAAAAGATGTTTCACTTGTAAAGGTCATCAGGGGATTCAAAAGTATCCTCTCGGGAAAAGAAAAGCGAGATGCGTCATAGTACATGAAGAACAGAGTTGCTGGGCTGCAAAGACGCTTCCGAGAGGCAGTAGTGATCCTCTCTGTTCTCTGACTCATTACCCTGGTGGCTCAGTCCGGGCTCCTCAGTCGGTTGCTGCTGCTGCTGATAATAACCCTACAGAAGAGATAAATCAACCGGGAGGAAATGCTTGTTAGTTCTTGAGCAGCAAACGTGC
Source organism: Synchiropus splendidus (assembly GCF_027744825.2). Classification (NCBI taxonomy): domain Eukaryota; kingdom Metazoa; phylum Chordata; class Actinopteri; order Syngnathiformes; family Callionymidae; genus Synchiropus; species Synchiropus splendidus. The sequence continues at coordinate 35,725,246 of NC_071334.1, forward strand.
ACCTGAGCAGACATGAAGTGGCAGTTAGACTGCAGAATACAAAAAAGAAAAAAAAAGAAAATAAAGGGTCAAACCTTTGGGAACCTGTTTTTGCATTTTAGAGGAGAAGAGCACTGTGATACTCAGAGGGGCAAGTTTAAGTCCACCACAGCCCAGAGAACAGTGGAAACAAAAACGCTCTTGCATCGCTCACCTCTAATTTGGAGTATGGTTCGGGGGAACAGAGTTTCTTACTGCAAAAGCCTCAACAAATCAGAGGAAAACAACAGTCCCGACATACCAGCATGTCAGAAGCATGCCCTTTCTATCTCAGCCTCCCTGACGACTTCTTAACGTCAAAAACAGGAGGATTAAAAAGTAGGGGAGGGACAGTGTGAGGAGGGGGGGCATAGATCAGCCTGAATGTCCAGACTACTTGATAGGATACTGACCTCTTCCATGAGTCGTTCCAGGTGGTCTCCGTTCTCACAAAGGCTTCGCTGGACCCAGTTTAGCACCTTTGAGTAAAGCTTGCCATTGCTGGGCAGTGTCAGGTTGTCTTCTAGCATTACTTCTAACTGCAAATACAAAGGATGAGACAGCATTAGAAGTTGGTCAAACAAGACCACTAGTCTGTAGCAAGCGGGATTCTGTCCCTGCCCAAGACACAGCTTTAGTAAGCAATATTCACATGTCCTTGCTTTAAATGAGGAGTCTGCTACCAACTAATGCAGGGGGTGACTCAACCACATCATTAAGTCAAATGACGCATTTCAGTTGAACACTTCTTCATTTTACTCTGAATCAATTTTAAAATGGCTGCAAGTCAAAGCTGACGAGATGACTTGCAAAAGCATCCCCCAGTTTCAGAGTGCAGTGGAGTGCACTGCAGAAACAGAGCCAACTGCCAATGTTTGTTCCAATAGACACCAAATTAATGGTCAGATTTTGGGGGACCTTTATTCCAGCATGCTGAAAATAAGTGTTGAGTGGGACATGTTGGATTTGTGGACAGCTCACCAATTAGTAAGATTGGAGTGAGTCACTTTTCAGGCAAATTAGGCACCTAAATCCATTCGCATAAGCTTTAGCTCGTGACTAATCTATAAAAAGAAACGCCTTCATAAGAACAGCTAATCTCATGACAGTAAAAAGGTAATAATGCGAAGCTTTTAATGCAGTTACTGAACATCTGACCTTCAATGGGGGATGGTAGACTTTAAACAAAGTACCTTGTCATTCAGCAAACACTATCCAGAACAACTTACAATACATCCGAAAGCAACACTAAGAACCACCAAGGGCCCTGCCACGTTCCTCACTGGGATTGCCTCAAACCCACAGCTTCCTACTGCAGACATACTGAAGGGCACAAAAATCTAGTCACCTTGAGACGGGGTAATTTGAGGAACTCTTCCTGCTCAGACACTTCCAGTAGGTGTTCTTGGATGAAGGCGTCCACCTTGGCCAAAACTCTGGCATCTCCCATGGAGCTGGCAAAGCTGCGGAAGGAAATGGCATTCTGGGAATCCATCTTGGTCAGCAGGTAGTCTCCACAGATCTAGAGAACAGTAATGAGCCAGTTACAAGAAGCAATATGCAACACTGTGAGTGCAGCTTTATTCTCCTGACCTGTTTGACTCGCTCCATCTTGAACCGTTTGGCTGCAGAGTAAACTTCCTTAACTATGTCCTTGTCTGCCTTGAGTCTAGAGTAAAAAAAATGAAAAAGGCTGTCAATCATTTCCAAGAGAGAGGGACTTTGCAGTGATGAGAAACTAAAGTACGAACTGGGCAGTGTAGGCATAGTTGAGCAAGACCTCCACGGCAGCGGGATCCAAGTCGTCAAAAGTGACATGAGACACTCCATGTGGCTCTGTGTCACTGTTGAAGATCTCAAACAAGTAAGGACTGCAGCAAGCCAGGACAGCACGATGAGCCATCAGCTCATGTCCGCAAACCTTGGGAGAAGCACCATTATTGCAGGTGAATGTTTGGGACCATAGTAATCAGCTTCTGATGTCAATGCAGATCCGGAACACAAGAAAAGTGAGCCAAACTTTACAAGAATGCGGCATATCAGCTGTCAAAGCAAAGGGAACACGGCATACATATCCTCTAAAAATAGACCACTAATAGATTCCAAGGGTTTATTGCAACACCTGCTACAAAACCATCATACACATGAGGAATAACACCATTACGTAGTGCAGTGAATGGCAAGTTAACAGCTTTTAAGAAACTTGTAGGGTCAAAATAAACTTAATCACTGAAGTCGTGAGTAGAGACGACTACATTTGTAATACTCGTGGAGCCGGTGTGGTGTGCAGAGTCATACCTGCAATCTCACATCACAGAACTGGCCACTCTTCCTCAGAGCATTCATTTTGGCCACGGTGGAATCAAGGAAACTCTCATCCTCAAAGATCAAGTAACCGTTAGGAATCATCTTGGCTGAATTTCGTTGGCGTGTCTGAAAAGAAAAGCAAGTCGCGTGTTACAATGTTCATCCTGGAGCTACCCAAAATGCCATTGCTGCTTCTAGCACACTCTTATAAAGAAGACATGAATAAGTATATGCTTGTGGTTCTTTATTCTGCCATCGCTGGCTTTATTAATTGATGACCTCTAAAAAGGAGCAGGATTACGTTGCTATTATGCGCACTCTGCTCTATAATCTCTCCAATGCATTAGTCATAGGCCTCACCTAATAGAGAAGAGCACCACTGCTGGGAGAACAGGAACTGAAGGATGGCAAAGAAGTCAGAGAATACGAGGCACTCTGGTCTTCTTCATCCAAGGAGAGGAGGGACGTTGTCAGAAGAAATGCCAGTGGACAACACGGCGTGAGCGGAGGGGAGGAGAGGGAGCAGCCGCACAGACAAACTATCAGGCTTGAAGCGACTGTAATCAAGTCCTCCGGAACCCGTTGGCTATAGACTGGTACCTATTCTCTGTTGGTCATGCATCATAACCTGGAAGAGGAGGAAGAGGGTGGGGGAAAACAATGTGACATTAGTGGATCAACTTCAAAAAGTTAGAATGCCAAGTGAAAAATGATCTTTCAGTGTAAAATGATAGCACAAAAAATAGATTAGAAAGAATCAGAGCATCGACCGTCACAATATCATCACCCAGACCCGCATTTGGGATTTATACACAAACCCTTCAAACTGGGAGATCTTTTCATTTACCAAAAAAATGTTCATACTCCACACACAAATATACAACTACAAATCAACCTAGTGCCAGCCAAACTCCAGGACACAGAGCACAACACTACAAGCAAAGAAACATACCACTAAATAAACAGGCTTTTGACAGGCCTGTTGATAATGTATATCCAACATGTTCAATGCATCAAGTCTCTAGGCTCCGGTCTGTTCAGGCAGAAGGCATTCCAAGCCATTGCTCCCATAGTATAGACTCCACCCTTCAGGAGGCCTTCCTCACAGCCACAAGCCCATAGGAATGCTCTAGGTGGGATGGGTTGGCGATATACATTGACGGCCTGTTGGTTATGCAACGGTCTGCTGAACACATTAACATTAACCCCATTTGTGAAACAGTTAAACAGTCATGAAGGAACCTTGGGTGTCTCTGAATTATTCATTTGTGCCACCAAAATGGTTTTCTCACCCAAGAAGAATGTAAAGTAGGGCAAGCAGAGCAGCCGGCTAACAGTGAAATTTAACCCACATACGTGGCGATGTCTCCCCAGGTGCCAGGGCCAAACTGTACATGTATCCAATTCCCTTTCTCTGCTGTAATTACTGTCCAAAACGCTTCTTTCGCTGGTGGGTGTGAGTGAGCACACAAACCAGCTTAAGTGGCTGCATGATATTTGAAAATGCTAGTTTACACAAGAAACTGCAAACGAGTGAGCCAGTACACTTGTGTTGTACATAAATAAAGACTTATACAGCCATTAAAACTCTCACAACAGACCAAACTGAGGGTTCACTAAAACTTGGTGTTTAATGACATTTCTCCTTGTAGGAACAGAAAACATGTTGAACATGCTTGATAGGTTTGACCTTATTTACTCGGCACCACCTAAGAATAGCTTATCCCAAACAGATTTCTGGTTCTTTACTCGATAAACAGAGACATGACTGATTAAATACTTCAGGTGCTTCAGCGATAAGCAAATGCATTTCCATATTCATGTCTATTATAATGAAGCTTGAGGATTTTCAGGCAGGCATTTTCCACTCACTGCTTGAGTTCTGTTGGCTTTTGGAGATAAACAATATTTTCAATCATGAGACTCATGAAATATGGAGCCCAGGACTGCTATTTTTTTCAACAGTCAGGTTGAAAAAAAAACAATACATCTGAGAGCAGACAACCCATGACCAACACAATTGTCAAATTATGTACTCAAGAATAACAAAAGAATGTCCATTTCACTCGGACCGTCCATCGAATAGAGCCGACCACAATTCATACCATCAGTCTTGATGAATAGCGGGGTACGCTGACCCAGTTTCTGTGCTTATGCAACATCTGGCAGCAGACGACTTAAAGCTTTTAGGCCTGGTTTCTACACATGGTTGCTTCTACCATGCTGCCACCGTCATCACGCCACAGAGCGGAGCCAGGCAAACCACACCCACACTCCTCTGGAAAATTCTGTCTAAATACAGTGCTGGCAGGTCATTTCCTTCTAAAGCGACAATCTTGTGGCAGGGCTGCAGCAGACACTCCAGATTCCATTTTACTGAACACATAAAAAAATAGCACCTTGCTTTGGCCACTATGTCGAGCAGAGACAGAGAGGCAACCGAACGCTGGCAAAATGAATGAACAAAACAACAAACACCCACAGCCAGTGGGGAGAATGGCTGCTAATGTGTTTCGCTTCATAACCTTTCTGAAACAGGACAGAAGAGCTGGAACAATCAATGCTTGTTAGACACCCTCCAGTGGCGGAGAGAGGTTACTGAGGGACGTTTCACCCACTTTTTGAACTGGGTGGAAAAATACTGCTTACATTAACACATGCGGGGAGCAGAATGTGGACGACACTCAATTTCATTGGTGGGACATAAGCGGAAGTGGACTCCATGATGAGCAGAAGCAAAATCAAGACAGCAAGAAAACAAGACGTGCCGTGCTCAAACATTTTCTTGGACATGGTTCCTGATAGTTGTCGAACATGCATCTTTGGTTGATGACAGTATCCTTCATCTGGGCTGGTTTTAAGGGCTAGACACGTGGTTCGGTGGGTCAGAACTGGATAATTGGAGCACTAGGTCAAATTCGTTAGCACCTGGATACGGACTTAAGGAACGGTCTAGACAGCTTATTTTTAACCAGCAGGGCCGGGACGCAACAAAACCACCAGGCGAGGGTGAATTCATGACAATGCCCGTCACCGGGAACATAAGACAGTCACATCCATCACATACAGACAGGCTTCCAGCTTCAACCGCTATACACGAGCGACATCAGGATCAGTGCCTGCAAGCTGATGAGCAATGTCACAGAAGAGGAGCAGTGGATCCGTGCCAAGCATCGTGGCCCGGTGTTCGTGCCTTTATCCCGCCAACAGACACGGACAATATCCGGGGATACAAAGCGAGTCCGTTACCGACACCACGACACGCAGCTAGCGACACGCTAGTACTTGACTGGTGATGTTAGCATGGTGGCTAAGATGGAGAGTTGAGCCATGACAGCGATAGTGAAATCAAATTAGACGACGACAAATACCTTCAGTCAACGAATGGATGTACGAGAAAACGGACACCATTCTAATTTCCGTTACATATGGCATCTTATTTTTCCCGTTTTCGTGCGACATAAAGAAGCGAGATTCAACAAAGGCATATGCACGTGAGCCTCAGGCCTAGAATAAAATGTGGTTACGAGGAAACGCCGGCGATGACATGATGAAAATACGAATCTACGACAGGTCACGTCGATGTCGCCCACATCGACTCCATTTTACGTGGAACATCGACGACGCACGCTTACCTGTGGCCTTTGACAGCAAACGATATTAGACATATTTAATGCGAATTCAGAGTGGTTTGGTTCCGTTGTAGTGGAGCAGCGCGCGGCTAGAAGCTCGGCGAGACGACAGAGGAGGCGGCAGTCTGATGAGTATCGGCGGCTGTGTCGCGTGTTCTCTCCAGCCTCACTTGGCTCGTTCTGACGGAGAAGCAGGGCGCGCGCTCTCGTCAAGAAGCCGCGGGACCTAGAACACCGCCTCTGACGTCACGAAGAGGCGGCACCAACACGCCTACTGTGGACATTCAGCAATAAAGGACTTGTAGATAAATATGACGTTTCATTCCATGTGTGCAATTATTTATTGATTTGCACTTTTGAGATTATATATATATATATATATATATCTTGAGCAATAAACAACCCGCGACTGTGACAGCATTCAAGTGTTATTTAATGTCACACTAACAAAAAGCATCAGTAGTTTTACATACAATAGTTGTAAGTCAATAAAAGACAAAGAACCTTTAATTGATGTTTTTTTTCTCTACTACTCTACTTTGCCTTCATTTTTGCGGCCCTCATGAAGTCAGGTGGGCTATTGATAGTTGTGTGTTAAATGTTAAATTACATTATAGTCTTTTAATGAGCAATGCCTATTTCAACAGTGCTTCTTGTCCCTCAAAATTAATGTATATATTATAAAGAGAAAACACACCTTTCATAAAATGCCTTTACATTGTTGTACCTGTAGTTCTGCCATTAAGAAATACGTACTTCAAAAGTTCTTCCAGTATTCAATAAATTGTGGCATAATGGCCCCTCACAACAGTCACAGTGTTTAATGTGCCCGCTTAAGAAATGTATATTTTCTTTTGTCTTTTAACTTTCACACAGGATTGACAAACTATCCATTGTTTGACACAATGAAAAATGTGCTTTCGATCCTTATCATTTTATTTTTTTGTTAAAAGCTGCAGGGCTGCTTTGCCACTCCCTCTTAGCAACACGACTGGCCCAAAATTCATCTTGGCTTAGGCGCCCATTATGTCTTGAGAACTTTTAAGATATGTGCCATAGAGTTCTTGAAAAGGGGTCAATTTTCAAGACTAAATCTTAAAATTAGGCCGACCTTTTTAATTGCATTTTTTTCATCGATGCCAGCTATGTGGTCAATGGTCACCCTAGGTAGTTGACAGTGAGGAATGACAGGAGGCATCCTGTCCAAAACCATAAGCCCTGTGTGCACATGCGTCATTGTTCAGGATGCACAACCCATTCACCTGCTTGGGATGAATAGAGCTTACATCTACTTTGGCACAGCAGTAATTAGAAAAGAGGATTAGGATCACTTCAATGTCGAAGCCAATGCATCTCGATGTGTGGATCATGCTGCTGCTGTCTGACACACCTGGGGCTAAAATGTATGCAGCATTTAGTGAGGCAACAGCAACCACGTTTGAGGGAGATAGCCATTAAAACAAGGGGTCTGGTCATGACAGATTCTCATAAAAACCAAGTTCACCTGCTTATGAGTGTGCTTCTGTGAATACTGCATTAGTGCCGGACCATACTGCGTTCCATCAACCACACGGAAACCTCAGGGAAATTTTGCTCACAAAGTCTGATTATACCTCATTATACCTGCTATGTCCATACTTACCTGGACACGCAGGCAGTAAAGGATGAGCAGTGGTGGTTTTAGGCACAGGCGAACAGGGAAGCCGCCTGGGGCGGCATTATAGGAGGGGAGGCCTATAGCGCAAAATGACACTTACACGTCGGATTCGCTCATACGTGTTATTATAAATATAGATCTACAACTGCTGCATGTGTTTCTGAATGTGGGCTCATAAAATAAGCAATAAAAGAACATGTGGTCAGTCACCAGTTCATGATTCTAATTCAGTTTTGGATAGGTTTGGGTAATAAAAATAGATATGTGGAAAGAAGGAGTAATGTTGTTTTTTGGGGGGGCAATGATGTTTACAATGTTATGTTTATTATTATTATTTATGTTATGTTCTTATGTTGTGTTTTTAAACCTCTTCAGTGACTCTGGGGTTATTCTAAAAAATGTTCTTGACAGTATCTGTTAGGTTGGGTTGTTGGAGTAAACACATGTTGCTATGAGGAAAGTACTGTATTATGAGTTTGATTTTCAATCTGAGCTGTGACACTAGGTGAGAAATACAATAGAATAAAATAAACCATTATTGTCAGCCAGGGAGGAAAGTTGTCTTCGGCTCAGCAACATGTTAAAGAGACAGTTCTAAAAGACACAGGTCTGTACGAGACAGGTAGAGAGAAGAAAATGGTGGGCATTAAAATGAGGATAAAAGTGCAGCTTAAAGAAATTTGAGCAGTTAACATTAATGTCTGTTGATTGGTCACTTTTGAGTTAAGAATGCTGATGGTGATTTGGAATAAAGGATTTCCTTTACTCCGCTCCTGCTTCCCAGACATCAAAGGTTCAAGGTTACTGCAGAGTGACCTCCGACCGTAGCTAAAATTGGCACCTTCAAACCAGGTCCACTGAATAGTGATAAAAGTTTTCTGAGCTGATGAATCATGTTTTATAGTATATGAAGAAGATACTGTATGTGAGGCCTTGAGCGTGGGACACACATCATCAGGTTGTTAAGCTGTGTGGTGCTTAGGACTGTGTTCTGGGGGGAAATATCGAGGGACTTTCATGCGCCTTGTGTCAGAGCACCCTTTTGACTCAATGAGGAGTTAAATTTGAGACACCTTGATGCCAGTCAATGTGTCCATTATGTACAGTATATTTACAGGGCTGCTCATGAAAGCTAAGTACATGCTTAACTGGTTGGAATCTTCATTTTGATGACTCATCATGATGACTCTGGCCTCCGTTATTTCACCAACAATGCCGTGTGCACAGAGTTTTGTTCAGTGAGGCGGCAGAAATGTGTTCTGACACGAACACCATGAATTTTTTAGTATTCTGGATCCAACGGTAACACGTGGCCAGTGCAGCTGTGAACACAGGCCTGGAATCAAGCGGTTGGTGAGTGTGATAAATTTGGAAAGACACACACACACATGCAGGAGAAGGATTTTGGAAATGATCTCGGTTTATATGTCTAACACTTCGAGTAATTCTCATCACTTTGCATTGGTATCTGAAATTGCTACATGCTTTGTCAAAAGTTACACAGGGCTCCAGTAACCTCCCCGTTTCGACCCCTCATCCCTGGAACAGTGTCAAATGAGAACAAATCCACGTGAGTACAAGCTGACAGTCCTGATAAGAAAGTGATAAGGTTTGACTCTGGACTGTGGGACAGTGGGTCTCCAGTGCAACACACTGACTGGGTTATTGAGCCAAAGAAAGTACCTCACATACTGGTACACAACTACTGACCCATCAAAGGTGAAATCAGAGTGCATTAGGAGTCTTAAAACAATTGTCTATGTTTGTTTTGAGTTCCCAAAAGGTCATCAAATTCAAAATGCTAGTTGAGAGAAAACTGAAATACTATAAAACCATAAGAGATTCTAAAGCTTTTACCTGAACCGCAGATTGACCCCACAAGGTCAGAGCAGGGAAAGGGTGAAATGAGGCCACCTGCATGGCCAGAGGTTCAAAAACGAGCAGATGGAGACATTTGGATCTTAACACCTGACACTGTTCCCACTGAACTGTGAACCAGGCTCTCGTCTCTGAGACAAAGCGTCACAAGACAGTCACATGAGTCTAAAGTCTCGATGCCAAAATAGCAATTCATTATCGACTTTCCACCGCCTATGGTGTGTTTCACCTCAGTAAAATCCCTTCAGCAAGCTGTTATTCCAGTTCTTTGGCACCGTTTTCTGATATCCAGTCCGGTGACTGCATATTTAGAATTCTTTATATGCATATTTTTAGCGTTCAGCTAATCACTGAGCAAGAAAGTCGGTTGAGATCCACGTTTCATTTTTACAACAATATCTAAAAGAGGATAAAAAAAAGAACATTATGATCATAAGAATTAATGTTAATAAGAAGATTTTAGAGGTATTTTAAACAAATATAGTTGCTTTTTTCTTCTTCATCTTCTTATTTATTATTTTATATTTATTTTTCATTCCTGCAATCCAATGTGAGACCAAATTTATTTAAGTTATTGGATCCATTCAAATTCATTCAAACCTATCTAAATAGGGATTTTAAAAAAGCCTTTTGAGAAACTGAGTCCATCTGTCTAATTGTTGCGTCTTACCTGGGGCTGTCAGTCCTTGAAGACTTCACTCGTGTCCAGTCTGTGAGGAACAAACCACAGTCACCAATCAGTCGGCTATTTAACAGCCAAGAGAATCAATGTGAGCTTTGATGACTTATATCAGCATCTATTGATTCATTTGAGGTGAAGATTGCATGTCGGGTCAAAAACTAAAGTTATCTATCTTTGTGTTGCTTGGTTGTTGAATATGTGCTTGGGACATCCATGTGATCCTCCACTCACGTCTAACCTCAGACGTTGTACTTAGTTGCAGGTGACTATGTGAGTGCCCTCGACTGGATCGCTGCTTACTTATGAGTTTGATCGTTTCGAGTATCTAAATGTTTACTAACATTTAAACAAAGTTTGTGTTGATTTAGTGCTGCAAATTCAAAGAACAATGAGCTGTGGCCCAATAGGCAAGCCCTTTCCATAATTACCCTTGTTGGCATCATATTTTTGAGAGGAGGAATACGTTGTGATGGTATATGTTAATCATGTGATAACAAAGCATGTTTGTCTGGTGTTGATGAGTGCAGCGTGAGCACTATTTCCAACCGTCTTATCAGCCGAATTCTTGAGGCGTAGTCAATAAGCAGACGCTGCAGTAAGAGATGCCGAAATCTACCCGGCATTTGAAAGTCTTGGAATTTCAGGAAGGACTGTGAAAAGGATGGATGGAGATCTTTTTGGACAATGACATGCATTGAGAGAAAGAGGACATGAGAGAGGAAGGTAGCATTAGATAATGTGGCAGTTTGAACCTGAATACAATTCTTTGACAAATGGATGAAAAAAAGAGAGGCCAGTTGGACACGGTTTACACCAGCAGGCCCCATCCACAAGGAGGTGTATGTTCCATGTCAGACTGACCTCTCATCCCCATGAATCAGGTGAATTAATAGATGTTGCAGCAAATTGCAATATCTTAAAAACTACATTCCAGACCAGATCGAGTTGATAAAATAACGTATCTTGATAGCTGCTTACAGTGAATTCTATTTCTAAAGCTCAATGCTGATCTTTCTAATGTCTAGGATGGAAAACTTTGTCGTTCATGCTTCAGAAAAAATGTTCCCTTTAACTGATCTTTGTTCCCTAATTACAGCACGACCGAGTGGGAGAGTTGGTGGCAACAGGCTTAACAAACTGCCCTGAAGGAAATCCTCATGCCACACCCTGTACCGCGCCTACACTGTGGATAGGTGTGTGCCTCGTGCACACACATTACCATGCAGGCGAGACTGACACCTTTGATGAGGAGTAGGTGGAGGGTTAGATTCATTAAAGCCATGTTAGTTGCAAGTCTAAGAGCTGCATGATGTCTCCGCACGTTGCCTACCCCTCCTTGTCGCTTACAAACAACCTGGCGGACAGTAGAGTAGTGTTCATTCCGTAATAATGCTTTCAAGTTTTAGGTTTTGGTGGTGTTCAATTGGTTAATGTAAAAACCAGCAAAACAAGAAAAGAACAACAACATGGACTCGAATCACTGAAATAATACATTCATGTGGCAAGAAAATATACAGTGGTTACGACCGCAGTTAGAACAATGCTAGTTAAGCAAGTTATGTGGCAGAAATTCTGTGCAGCTGCACGAAACGTGGCATAGTTAAACATAGGGGAGGCTGACTTGCTGTCGCAACCCCTGACAGGTGGTACAGAAAGACATGGGATAACTTCAAAGTATACTGTCCTGTCTATTGGCCGAGAATTTTGCAAATATTTGCAACCAAAGGTGAAGTTCAGTGGCAGATAAATATTTGGCTGCATATACCTCCAAAAAGGTGACACAGGGATGTAGAGCACACTTAAGGTTAGGGATCATTCATTTGCCAATGATTTCCAAAGAGGCATTTTGTACTGTTGAACAGACTTTGCTCGCTTGTGTGGAACTCCAGCGGTTAGATTTGTTATTAAACTCTTCATGCGGGGGATGAAGGCCGTAGATGAGGGGGAATAAATTGTCGCATCAACATGGACCGATCATCGGCATGCTACAAATAGATGATTAGGATCAAGGCGGGTAGGTTGTCCATGCACACAAGTGCACACAAGTGATCATATTGTCTCTCCCTGTCTGGGCTTCTGCAATTGTTTACCCCTCATGACATGACCAGTAAATTAATTTTTTGTAAGTGTGAGTCCTCCAGTTTCAATGCATCATGGTGGATTACACGGGCTCCGCAGCAGAAGAGCAGGTGAATGGTCATTTGAAAATAATGCCAAACAAATGGCAATAAAGTACTGGTACGAATAACTGAAATAATGTGAGATTCTTTGGTGGGAGGTGTTGCGAGGTTACAGATGAGGGTTTGTTTACAAATGGATCATGGCGTAACGAGGAGTCTGTTTTTGGATGCTTCTGACTATTCACGATCAACTTTATGGTACGAAGCATGTCACAGTAGTTTAATTCAGATTAAATGCTTGCCGCATGAGCATGCACCTCTGAATCAGATACGATAGTTTACGAAGATTTGACCTCTGATCTGAATACATTTAGTCAGTCAGTCAGTCGTTTCCCGTTTTCTACAGCTATTGTGGCCTAGATTCAGTCACGGACCAAACTTTCCTTTGACGGGGGCAGGACACACTCGAGCACATTTCATGCTCACATGGCTCCTGTTTGACACACCTCCACTCACTGCCTTGTGGGTATCATTATCATTCTGGCTGCAGAAGGGAAGCTTACGTCACTTTGGCCTGCAGGCCCATTTATCCAGATGATTGGCAGTGGCAGTAGTCACATCGATAATCTCTGGAAATCAGGGTCACAGATAAAGTCCAGGACTGTTTGCATAGTTACGCTATTGACACAAGTGGTTTTAAAATCTCAGGAAGCTAATAAAAACATTTTGAACACTAAGTGCCGATATTTGCTAAACTCTCCTACGGCAGTGCCACAACATCAACAGCAGGGCCAGATATGATGAGGTCAAACTATGTGGAGGCCAAATCTACTACAATGGAAAATTCATGTTTATCGTCATCTGTCTGAGAAATCAATGTTGAAAATACCTCTCAACACAAATTGCAAACTGTTCTTTGGTGAGACACAACAAGGATTGCAGAATTTTTAAATCAACTTTGACCCAAATCTGCTTGACACATATTTAATTTACAACATTCTGTGGTTGACACAGTTCCTGAGCTGTAAAAAACATTGTTTTTCTGGTGTGAGGACCACTCAATGACCCCATGTACCAACTTCGGACGTCCTGATGTATTGCCAGTGAGAACGTTAGTATGTAAGATAATCTGAACTTTGCTGGCTTCATTCTTTCCTTATAACATTATGGAAGTGACCTTTCAGTTAAAAGAAGTCATTCAGCTGTACTACACATATTTCACAGTTATCTAAAAAAAACATAATATTGCGGCCCAAAATGCTTGATTTTGATGGGAAATAAGGAACTTTGCAAATGAGCTTGTAAAACTCAACTTCAAATGCAAAGAACATATGGACAATATATATATATATATATATATATATATATATATATATATATATATATATATATATATATATATATATATATATATATAAAAAATGAAATAATATATGCACATGGTGAATTAAAAAATGATAAAATAAGTATGTTTTTTAGGATGATGTTCCATGAGCAGTTTCTAGGCTGACAGTGTGTAGTGAGCGCTTGTTTTGTTATGGAGCTCCTCAGAGGGGCAGAGAGGTGAGGAATGTGTGTGACCTAAGTTGTTCAGCAGCTCCTTCATACGGCCAATTAAAACAGTAACTGCTGATATGTTACACAGCCTCGGGATATAGAGTGTCAGAAATAGCATGGAGAGCAGTGGATATCGTTGATCAGCCATGTTTCTTTACGTCGCCCTATATAGAAGTTGGGTGATGGTGCGCTGCATTAGAGAGTTATGCTTTGATCGGAATTTGGACATTTATAAATGGATGCTTACATCTGAATCATGACCCTTGTTGGCAAAATTTGTGGGCAAATGTGGGCATTTGACGTCACACATGAGTTGGGTGGGCGAACAGAGACTAAAGTGATTGGTGGTATTGGTGGCATTGACCGGAAAAATTGCAACAGTTTGCAGAACTCGTGGGGATTGGTTGCAATTGCGTTAATAGTTGTGATCATCGCCATTTCCTGGAGGGACTGAAAAATGTTCTCTAGTTTCCTCACAATGGTTATTGCTCTGAAGGAAATGCAGGCTCTTAAGAGAATAACCAGTTCGCCTACTGAAAAACACTGTTAAGAACTATTTCCTGGCGTCTCTTAATGTCACAAATAAAGCCATTATCCACTCATATATAAAAAAATAATAAATAAACAAGAAGGTGTAATGCTCTTTTTTTTCTTATTTTCTCACAGCTGGCAAAATGGCTACGAGGAACATCAGCTAGAGATAAGTATACTGTATGTAGTCAAGCCAAATTGAGCAAGCTAAGCCGTGCTGATGCCCACCTGCATTTACTGCGTGTGCCCTTGATGGCAGGCTATATTTGCTCTATTGATCTGACCCAGCAGAGCACAAATCCATCACACACTGTTGCAATAAACTGAGAAAGCTATCATTTGCACACTCTAGTCTTAAATATACAAAGAAATCTGGTGTTTCCTCTTGATAAGTGCTTGTCAAATTGTTGAAGTTGTTGCTGTTGATTGACCTTGTTTCAACCTGTCGCAGACAGCAGGTGCTGAATGATAATATTTTCCTTTCCTCTCGGATCATTGCATATCCAGTAGCACTTCTTGACACACTGAAGCGTGACGTCTGTAAACACGGAACTGAACTTGGCTAAACAGGGACAGAAAGTGTTCTTGGCCCACATTACAGCACAGGTCAATGTCACATTCCACACGTGACGATGATATTTTGGTCAGCGTTTTGTGTTTTGATGCATAACAAAAGGTTTCCAGGAATCTTCGGTCCGAAAGGTCTCAGCACCTGTTCCATGTTCATATAACATAAATAATACACAACTGAACAGGTGCTTTGAAATTTCAGGTTTTCCTTTTGCCATTATGGGGTCAGCAACCAATGAGTCGCAAGTCTCTTCAGGAGCCCTAATCTGTTTGCCCTCTTAAAACGGTGCAGCACATTTGGACAAAACTCTCAGAATGGATTATGGTCTGTAGACCGATTTCATTTTTTTTTGAGTATTTGGCTGGAATGATGATGGCTCGTCTTTCCGTGAGGTGAAGCTCATGCAGGTGGCTTCTTGGTGTGGTCAAGATACAGTGCCTGCTCTCATGTCTAACACAATCAGGGGAGAGTTTTCAGTCTTGACCGGTCCTGGTACGCCCTCTGTCTTCGGCAGCAACTATTCAGAGTCTTTCAAGAGTGGTGAAACATCACTACTTGATTGATTTCTAGAGTCCTGAGCTTCCTGCAGGCGTGTTGGGAAAAGCTGTAATGGTAGGACCTTAAGGCTTTTGATGGTTCTCAGGCACAAGCCCTACCACAGTGAAGCACTTGAGGCGCCTGTTCTGTTGAGAGGTCGAGATGGTGGTCCTACAACATGTCATTCATAGCACCAATGTTACAGTCAAGTAATGACTTCTGTTCTGCAGAAACATTATCAAACGTACTTCCAGGAATTTAACGCCTATACACACACACACGTTTGTATTGCTATCCCTGTCCTATGGGGACATTGTGAGGGACACCCTTAACTTAACCAAAACGCATGGCTCACCGTCACCAGGACTCCGAACCAAACTGAAACCCAATTATAATCACCTTGTTATTTTGAAGTCTTCATCCTCAAAATGCGGTTTGGACCTGTGGAGTCCGGCAAAAGGTCCCCACAAAGACATAAGGTCCCCAAGAGGATAGTGTTTTGTCAAGAATTGGTCCCCACAAGGCAGTATGAACAAGCACACCCTGTCAGCAGTGACCTTGTCAATGCTTATCTTCCTCAATACATATTTTCACAGGCAAGCCTGCATCTCTGTTGCCATGGCAATGACAGTTTTCCAACCTGAAACCTGTAGACGTGAGGCGACCTGGACCTCATAGTTTTCATACTATTTAGACTATAAAATTAAGTGCTTTTCAGAAGCGATTATAGTTTGACATTAAACCACAATGTTGTTCTTTAACTAGCTGTTTGTGTTACTTACTATGAATCACTACAGAGAAACAGAGAGAGCAGTTTCCATCAGCATCAAAAGAGTTCCAGCAGATGAATCCAGGAGTTGAATTGACAAAACCGTGCCCAATCCTCATAGCACCTAAGCTATGTGAACAAAGATCTCTTCCAGACGGTGGGTCCACAAGACAGGCTACCCACATCGTTGTGTGAAACGGCCAGGAAGTGGACCAGCTCATCTTTTCTTTGACCCATTCTGGTTGCCATATTCAAACCGTCAAAGTAATCTAACTGCAAATCATATTAAGAATCAACACAGATTGTCAGGTACAAAATAAATATCTGTTTTTGTAAAATTAGGTACTCCACGTTAAGGAGTGCTTGGAAGGAAAAAGAAACACTGTTTATTGTGTAATACTCATCTGTAGCTCGTATCCACCCACGCGCGTTCTCTTGATTCAGTGAGCTGTTATGTTGCACTCTTGGACTTAAATCCCTTCCTCCTGTCTGTCAACTGTCCTACCAGGGCCTGCTGTTTGAATTATTTAAATCCCATCATTTCACTTGTCTGAGTGTTGCAAGCAGCCAGTGGAGGTGGTTCTGGAACATCAAGCTGGAGAGTACCAGACATCTCTGACCTGGGAACAACAAGATCTTGTAGTCAGAGCTACATATTTCGTCTCATTCAACAGGAACCAAAGGAACCCCATATTGACTGAGAGAGTTATTACTGAGCTTGAGTTAAATTTTAACTGGTGCCCAAAAGAGCCATAGTGTGTGTGTCTGTGTGTTCAACGCCTGGCTCACAGCTAAACCCTGCTCATAGAAACATTAACAAATACATTTAACCAGAAAAGTAAAGCATGTGCACACGTTCATCTTCAGATGGGTTGTTTCCATTATTCTGAGCCGGCAATTCAAGATGTTCTGGTCCTGAACCAGGAAAGAACATGCCGTTCCTCATATTGCTTCACCGGCTTCCTGGATTTCGAAATCCTATTTTTGCTCCGCTGAACACTTCTTCTTTCCCTTTCTGCATTTCTCACCACAGCAAGTCAATCAACCACCTCCACCTTGAGTTATCTTGATCATCCTCCTCATCCCACTTCTGTAAAGTGCGCCAGTGGAATAAGCTTGCTCAAATTAAGGCCGACCCAAGCAACATCAGCATCAGTCCTGGTTATCTGACTTGCTTTGACTAGACTAGTACTCAAGTAGTTGTCTACGCAATGTTCCAAGTATATTTTAGTTACGTACTCAGGCCCATATCTGTAGAACCTACTGCATATGGACAAGCGTGTTGATGTTTTAATAGGTGAACTTAGGACTCATCTTTTTAGTAAATCATTTGAAAATATTCTAAAATATTCTAATTTGTGTATTTCCTTGAGCTTTATGATTTAATTAGCTTGGGTCATGAATGGATGACACTTCGGTGTCCTGTCATCGTGGACAGTGGGTTATAGCAAGATGTTCCCTTGGTCTGTGCCTTCATATGTGCATGGGTTTATATCTAGGTGTTTATGGATGTGGCTGATCCTGGGGGTCTTCTTACATGATTGCTTTGCTTTTGTCTTCTCTTCTTTTATGTAATGTAAAGCGCTGTGAGCTGTATCTCTCTATGAACAGTGAGAAATAAATGGACCTCCCTTCATTAAATCACTCCTATGAAAAGCTGTCCTCTGTTACCTTTTGCCCTGCACTAGGTGACGCGAAGAGGGAAGAGTGTGTGACCTAATTTCTGCTTCCGACACACAAATGTTACGATAGCAATGAAAACACAGACAGTTTGATCTCCTCCTCCTCCTCCTATCAATCTCCTCCAGCTTTGGAATTATGTCTATCCATTTCCACGCAGGGATTATACAGGGCGGATTTGAATGTCGTTTTTGCGGTAAATCCAGTGTCCTCAGACATCAGTTTGGAGTTGGGAAGTCGTCAGTTTACCAACAGAAGTACAAATTCACACAGTATAATAGGTGTTGCAATCCACCAGGCTGTCGTTTATAACTGTCTCGCTACCTAGATGAAATGTTTTGCCAGATGAAGCAACCACAAGCCCTACCACAGTGAACCACTTGAGGTGGACCCACCCTGCTGCCGAACCTTTGTGCCACGGTTTGCTCTCTGAATTTTGACCTGGTCCTGGAAAACAACTTCAACTGTCATTGTACAATAGTAATATAGTAATATTAATGTGTTTTCCTTTGTGTTCATAAATTTTGGCATTTATTTGGCAAACAAAAAACAAAAATTACATTTTGTCATCAAATGACATTGAAGAACAGATTTATCATGACTTAAGGTTTGTATACAACAACCTTGTTTCAACAACATTATATCAGAGAGGGTTGTTTTATGCATTAATTAATTTACAATATTTATTTTTTAATATTTATTCATTTTTAAAATGCAAAGCCTAGTTAAACAGCACTGGAGAGGAGAAAGATCCCTGTGGTAGCTCAATCAAATGATAAATAAAATGGATTATGGTGCAAACACGCTGCTCTGCAAAAGCAAATGAACGTGGGACAAAGTCTGTTTCTAAGAACTTGGGTTCATTTCACAGTATTTGATTATGGACAAGACAAACAGGTTCACCACAACAGCTGAGAGTCAGCAGGAAAGTTAAGCTTTATTTGCTTCCATGACAATTTAATAGTTGTTGTTGTAAATTGGGGAGAAAGTAACAGGGATATAATAGAAACCCAAGTTGGTATGTTTTCTGATATGATTATGAGCTCCTGGTAGCGCTCTGGACCTGGATGTCCTGCAGGTGCTAACAATTCAGCATCCAAACTGCAGTTCAAATTCAAATGTTATTCAAATGCAGCTGCATTTTTTTCCGAACATAGTGAGCCAAGAGTGGTAACAGTAGGACTCACACATGAGCCCATTAGAATCCATCATTCACATCTGCGTCCACTGACTTAAACAGCTTGATGATCTGGAGGTGCAAGAAAACTGTGGTGTACGATGTCACAGTGGCGCGGCTTTGTGCTGCCAAACCAGGTTTTCAATGGAATAGACCAGCACAACGTGTTTTGATTCTGAATAGCAAATGAATAAAAGAAAGTGCAAGCAGTGAGTCGGTGTTTATGAGCATGATCGCTCATGAGCGGTGATCCGGGTTGGCCTGATGTGTTGTGTTTACCACAAAAGATAGGCTTAAGGTAGATGGAAGGTCATGATCCATGGGATTATGTTGTTTGGTAGCAGAGCACCAGGCCTGAGGACAGGCCTTGCTGGTTAGCTCGCTGAAAGACGTGTCATGTGATCGTGTTTGGGAGGTTTACAGCGAGGGCCTCGGTTTATTCTGCGTTTAACAGTCAGCATCTATTGGAGTAGTGAGTACTGAGAAATCATTGGTTTAAATAACAATTTAAAATGTATATTGGGTGCAAACTATACAGATGAAACGATGATGTTCATCAGAACAAACGACAAGAATTGAATAAAAATATGTAATAATATATATATATATATATGTGTGTGTGTTAATAAAACATAAACACTACTGTATTTATTCTTTATTATTTATAAAACTCTAAGTAAGAAAGGACCGGCACAAATATGGTCGGAGCAAAAAAGGGAAATTATGTAATGTGTGTAAGTAATGATGTTTATAATTTCACTCAGACCTCATGAGGAGTTTCTCTGGTTGAGGAAAATTCTTTTCTGCTCCATGGACAATAGTAATTAGATATATACTGTATGAATAGGCTACTGTGATTGAGGCATCAAACCTTCTTATGATCCGCAAAAACCACATGGACAACATATTTTAAAATATCTAAAAACAGCTTTGTCAGAATAGTGGCATGAAAAACAGACACATCATACAGAGTGCAGGCCTGATTATAGAATTGACACTTTTCAGGAGAAATGATAATGAAAATTGGAACTTTGTGTCCAAGGAGGTATCACAGGGACAAACCTTTCTGTCTCCAGATACCTCCCCAAGCTCTGCAGAGGGAATACGTTCCTAGGTGAGATCAATGATCATTTGGCTTCAGCATGCGCTTCCAGTCGGTTGAACTCAGCTGGAACACCTTCAGAACGCAGAGGAAGCTTTCTAGCAGACTTGGTGACAAGCTGTCGCCACTGAATTCTCTCACCTTGCAGGAGTAGCTGTTCTCCTTTGAGTCTCTGATGGATGCCACTTTGTTCACCAATATCCACACTCATTTCTATGAACACTGAATGAGCATCTAGGACAAGGGTGGGCAATCCGGTCCTCAAAGGGCCGTGGTGGTGCAGGTTTTTCTTCCAACCAAACAAGCTCACACAGTTTGACCAATGAAGTGGAGGTGACTGACTGAGTGATTGTACCCCTAAAACACCCGTTGGTGAAAAAGTGTCCTCTTGATTGGTTGGAACAAAAACCTGCACCCACTGCGGCCCTTTGTGGAACAGTTTGCCCACCCCTGATCTAGGAGTACAAAAATTGGCAATGGCCATGTCTTTGTTCCGATTTCAACTGAAGTATTGTTTTTATTGACAGAGACTCTGTCTCTCATCTTGGCAAGACATTAGTGGCTGCATTTCAACACGTGAATTGGTAGGATAGTGATGTCACACAAACTTCCTCCCGCATTTGTAAAACAAGCAAGCAAGTTTGGAATGTAGGTGTGACTGGTTGTCAGTTGGGTTTGGCTCCTCTCCAGTTAAAGAGAATTAGGCACTTCTGGTTGGCCTGTAAATGTGATGACTGGAAACTGCGTCAGCCATCTTTTCTTTGTCCATCACTGTGTGTTCGTTTGACACTGGTGAGTCCAACTGACCACAATTAGAATGCACCACTCCTGGCCTTAGTACAAAGTACACTAATATGTAACCCTTTGAAGTACAACCTTGTCCTTTGTGTACTGTACATCATTGAACTGAAAATCCTTTTGGTGATCTTGCTTGGACATTCTGTTGCATCTCTCCTCAGGATGTCTTGTCATCTTCGGCCCAGGACGTCTTGTGGAAATTGTCCGATTCTGTGTGCTGCGCTGTCCTCCACTGCCTCATCTTGATTCATCCTATGACAACTTGCCAGGCAATGCTCAGTCATTTTTACTCTTGTCTAGCTTATAAATTTGCGCTGTTTTACTTTACTAACTCTGCTTTAACTGTCCCTTAGCTCTTCTGTGATGCCATGTCTATGAGTTTCCTTTCATCTCACTGTAAACCATCCGGTACCGTCCTAACTTTTTCCTTGCTTATTTAAGTCTTGCTCGGCCTTGACCAATGCAGCGTGGTGTGCAATGCTCTATGTTAGTGCTCTCCAGCTCAAGCTTCTCTGGCACATCTTGTCCGTCACAAGTTGCTATTATCATGTACTCTCTTCTCTTTCTTACACTCCTGCCCACTCAAATCTGTTCTTATCTTGCCTCGGATTGATGGGAATTGGGAAAGTAAGTGTTGATTTGTCTCTCACGTGTTGGTCTTTACAAATCTTACCACAACCATTGACAGAAACAGGGATACTATTCAAGATGACCCAGTCCTCTTAAGCAGGACCAATGACGGTGAGAGTTTTCCCTTTGGTCTTGGAGCAGGAAAGTCTTTTTCATATTTATGTTATGAACCTTATGTAATCGCTGCCTCTACCAGCTAATTTGTTTGACATGCAAAGTTCTGCGCAGCAAACGCACGCGTCTGCACCGATGGCCGGTGTTTTCTATTTCCATTTGAATGTTTCCATCACACCGCAAATTGTCCAGATAAACACATTTTCCAATTCAAATCGAGGCGGTTCCGTGGTTATGTTCCTATTTGCATCACTGCATCATCGCCATCATCCACGGCTTGTCATATCTTAAAATAGCTCGAGTTCATTCAGGAGAGGAGCGGGATTTTGTGTGTTACAATGGCGCCACCTAGCGCAAAATCGTATAGAATGGCAGGCTAAGGGTATGACATTTTTGCTGTATAAATCACAATTTCAATGATTCTTGTAAACCGGACTCATCATCCATTTGTGTACCCCATGGTGCACTTTCAGTATATATGTCTAAGAGCTCATATTATTTAACATTCTCGAACAACAGATTTCCAACCACTGTTTTCCACATCATTCAGAACGTCGGTCAGACCTCGTCATTGGTTTGCATGGCGTTAATAAGGCTTGGTCACTAGATGGCAGCAAAAGCCAACGCCGAGACTGTTGCTTTTCCCCCTGGTTTTACTTTTCATTCGTGAAATTCAAATGGTGCTCGATGAATTCCATGCAGGAACTGCTGCCACTGTTTGGTGCTTTTCAAGACCTGGCCCCCATTGATGTCACCGAAATCCCCCTCGTCCAATCAGATACCTGCTCCTCTGCGTGGGGTCGTTAGCGTCTTGCAGACCCCGCACTCAGCTGAGAGGTGGTCTTTGTTTCACCGAGCGGAACCGGGAGCACACGCAGCGGAGAACAGACCCTGGGAGAGGAGAACAGCTGCTCACGTTGTTCACCAACAGTCTCCATGTCTGTGCGCGAATCTGCCTGATTCTCCTCCGAGACGCCACAACTTAGCAGAACTTTGAGATGGAGACCCGGTTCTTATGGCTGACGCTGGCGCTGTCAGCCGTATGCGCAACCGCTCAGGACGCAGACACCGGAGCCTCCTCCGAGGACATCCCAGAAGGAGCATCCACCCTCGCTTTCGTGTTCGATGTCACCGGTTCCATGTACGACGACCTGGTCCAGGTGATAGAAGGAGCCTCCAAGATCCTGGAAACGTCTCTGAGCAGACCCAAAAAGACGCTGTACAACTTTGCCCTGGTCCCCTTCCACGACCCAGGTAATTTTAAACCACGTCAGGATTTCAAACCATTCCCCAATTCTGCGGTTCCCGACTGTTTCTGACTTACTCGGTGGAAACAACAGCTCACTCAGAAAAGTGAGAAATGTCTTAGTTTGCTCACAGTCCGCCCTTTGAATGTTCCTCACACCTTCCTCTGTCTCCGCGCACAGATGTTCGAACCAGGCGCTCACTATCATTAGCATTCCGTCCGGCACGGTCATTAGTACCGTGAGCCGCGGACACCCAACCAAGCACACTTGCGCCGCAGACCGCTTCATTTCAACCCTATTTTGCTCTTTGCTCGCTGGGATTAGCTGAGCCGTTCAACAGCGGCGTAATAAGAAAAAGTTCACCCTCTATTGACATATAATGACTGGGGCTGTCAGTAGATTGCAATTTTGAATCTCTGTTAATCACATTAAAACTGAACTAACTCTCGTTTACTGGCACATTAATCAGTGCTTTCCTCGTGCAAACAACCTAACATAACATAACATTATTGGCCACTCATGGGTTCACTTAAAGTTGCATTGGAATAGATACAAAATGTGTGATTCATTTAATTTAAATACCCTCTAATTGCGAGTTAACTAACTTTAGTGTGATTAATTGAGATAAAAAATCTGTTGAAAGTCCTAGTAATGACCTTTAACAACATACTGCATCATAAAAACTAATTTATCAAGTCAATAAACATGCAAGAATTTGAATGAGAGTTCTTTAAACTTACTATTTTGCACCATATTTTAACAATCTGTGCTGCTGGGGCAATCTCCAAATGCAGGTCCCACAAGAGAAAAGGTTTAAACCACTGGCCACTTGCATGTTTGAGTTTTATACGTCTGGCCTTGACATCTGTGTTTGAAATGTAAGGCAAGTTTAAAGTGGAATACTTGTGACTTCACTAGTCTCAGTCTCATCACAGATGTTCTGGTTTCGCAAAAGCAGCATGTACTGTACTTTGTGATATTCTGCATGTCTCATTGTCCAAAACACGGCGGTGACTTTATTTTTTTGGTACACTCCAGGGTTAATTGGTGAAGAATAATATCATATAGTAGTTTAATTTGCAGTACATGAAAGAGGTGGCCTACTTATTTCATCTTAGATATGCAATCAGAAGGTTGATTTTAATCACAGATTGTCTCAAGCTGCTTCACAGCAAAGTGAGTTTTGATGTCTCTTCCAAAGCCCATGGCTTTGTTTGTCCCTCATCATGGAGTGATGTTTGTTTTGTTACTTAAAGTGTTTACAAGGACGTCCGAATGTGTTCTTCGGAGGCCTCTGGGAATAGAGGAATGATTAACACAGCAGCAGGTCAGGGTTAGATCAACATCTCCAAATTATTGTGCTGTCCAATTTGTTCTTTCATAAGCTTCCTTGGAGAGAAGACACATTTCTGTTAAGCTCTTTATTTAAAGCTTCAGTTTGACTTAGAGCCCTAAATTCTCCTCGCCATCCGTCCCAGTGTGATTAAACGCTCTCCCTCTGTTTTATTTGGCTCCTGTTCAATCAGAGACCACAGGCTTTCCTCTTATTTACACGGCACTATGACATGGTAAACATTGAAGTGTGTATTTGAGTGTCTGTGGTGCTGTCAATCTGTCTTGTGTGCTCGCCTTTTTGTGTCAAGCGAGTGTCAAGAGGATGCCTGGATATTGGGGCCAGGCTGGTTAGAGTAGTCAGGAAGCCCCCCTTCCCTCCATCCTGCAGGGAAAGAAAAGAAGGAAAGCAGGAGGATACTTCACAAGTCATTCACTAGAGGCACAGGGGTTGTGTATTTAACACCACTGCCTGACTTCGTTCAAATGAAACAGTTACAGGAAAGAGGTTTCAATCACAATGTGGGCTTGGTATTCAGATGGTACTTAAAAAGTTGCAAGAGGTTACTCAAACAAGACAAAGGGACATCATTGCTGCCACTGGAGTGAGGAATTATGATCTTTATACCATAAGTCCTTTGAAATTCATGTGTGTTTTGGTTTCCCTGCAAAATGCTCAAATAGTGAGGGAGAACTGCAATCTAACACTTGTTAAAGTCAGGGTGGATCTTGCTCGGTTGTGTCTTATGTGGCTGGTTTCTTCCCCACCTTGTAGTGCTCATCCATGCATAAGGAATAAAGCAAAAATAACTTCAGTGTTCAGGACACTTGTTAGAGCCATGTGTGAATACATGTATGTATCATGAACTGGTTCTTAACTGAATATCAGAACACACCTTTTAAAGCCTTGTGGGCAGTTGGCCACTGTCCAGCTTGTGCTTACGTTGCAGTGATCAAACCACTTGTTTGAAAAACTATTTCAAAAATAATTGTTTGCCATTTTCACATTGGGGCATGAATATAACTGGCCTCCATCTCAAGCAAATATCAGCATGGCTGTTGGAACTGGATCTGAGAAGCATGAAACACCCTGAACATGTCTGTCATATCGACAGACAACTCTGAAGACCTATTCACCCCAACATTATACAATTTAGAGTCATCACCTAACTTCTGTATGCTGTGAGAGAGCAGACAAACTCAGAGTACCTGCCTTCCCGAGTAGCCTCAAGCTTAGTTCGAACTCTTCCTTCTGGGAGCCTGCTGCCCGTTCATGAGTGGCAAGCTTTATAGCAGTTTAAAGTCACATTTTAAGATTTTTTTTCTTTCTGTTGTCACATGAACTTCTTAGGTAATGGGGTTCAGGAGTGACAGGTGGAGTTGGAAGTTATAACGTCTACTTGCAGCTGATCAAAGGTGCTGTTCTCAAAGCCTCCTTTGTTGCTGCCCAGCCCTCTCCTTCACCATCCCATAGTTCTTTTGTATTCTTGTTAAAGCCGTGATTCCTTTTCTGTCAGAACGCTCCCCTCCGCCTCCCCCACCCATGCGAGATTACAAGGAGCCTGCGTTTAGCTGGTCACAGTTAATAATGATGCTATTAGTTTGGAATGTCAAAAGAGATAGGTGGAGGTTCAGGAGAATTAGAGGAAGGGCAGAGTGTGTCAGTCCACGTCGTTTCATGTCCCAATACACCTCCCCTGGAATATTAAAATGCTCTCTAATTTTTAGGACACTACATGCGCCTCTCTGAAGTGCCCTGAGGTGCTCTTAGCTCAGCAGCCTTTAACTCTATTAACCTTTGTAATTGGTGGCCTTTGGTTATTCCCTGTAATCTTGGCAGCACATACCTAAAGACAGCTTTGCAAATGTGTTGCCTGAGCTTTCAGTTATTAAATGTTTCTGTAATTGTGTGTCACAAGATTACAAGGTATAGACAGATTCTGGAATACCTTTGCTTGCTCTTTATATGACCTTTTGTCAAAGCTTTCTGCTTGCGGCTGACATGTATTGGCGAATGCTCCTCTGAGGTTCATTCTTGACGTCAGTAGCCTCCATAAAATCTCAATGTATTTTATAGTAATACATGGAAACAAAATGCTATGAAAACAAATGCTTTGTACTGTATGCACTGAATGAAAGCCAAGTATTTCTTCTCTCTAATTATGTATTGGTTGATATTGGTGTTGGTAACATGTTCTGTTGCCAAGGCCCATTTTATTTATTGTGGAAATTAATTCTCTAAATTCCAGTGTTGCTTAATAACGTCCAGACATCATAACCACTTGTTAATATCCAGTCTGAAAGGTGTTGATAACAAATATGGCGTCCAGGAGGGCATGAGAATCTGTGAAATTACTGAGGAGAAACACAATTTTTCACAAAAGCCAGTATGATGGCACAATGATCAGAGCACAAGACAGACAATAATGATTGGAAATTGAAAAAGAGCCTACTGAAAAACAGGTTGTCCAATTTCTCATGTTTCTCAGTTTAGGGTGTCCTGCTCTTTAGCTAAAGGCCTGGTCTGTTCCAGGTACTCCCCATAATGCTCGCTGCTTGTTTATGTCTGATACCCAAGGCTTGTATGAAGATCTATTTCGATTGTGGCTTTTAATGCCTCAATACGTGAAAGATAATTTTATCAAGCGTTTCATGTTCTAATATATGCTTTCATGTTTTTGAGCCCATTTCTTTGTGACTGTCCGTCAAGGTCCTTTCTTCAGCCCACCTGTGCGCCGTTCTTTCGCTGTTGTAAAACTGGCGACTGAAGATGAAAGCCTTTTGACTGACAGGTCGGCCTGGATGGCTTGTGAGTGTGGAGAGCAAATGTTAGAGGGTTCCTCAGTGGTCTGCCAGAAAGAAGAAAAAAGAAAAACTTCATTTTTCTCGTAGACATAGTTTATTTTACAGGCTCATGACGTGAATTACAAGCACGTTGTGGGCTCTGGTGCTGCAATAATTGTTCTGCAACGACAGAAAAAAGCTGGTCGTTCAGTATCTCACTCTGGTGTAGGCAGAAAATTTGTTGCATGCATAGTTTGTCTCTTAGCTTATCATGTGTACATTAGAATGTATTTGTATTGGATTGGGTTATAAATGCTGTGGTCACTTTTTTAGAATGAGTATGACAGTAGCACTTTTTCCACATCATTTTCAATTTGACGATTGTAGATTTCCGTCCTTTATATGACCAATGTCTACACTATGGTGAAATGCCTGTATGTGGCATATTTGACTGAAATAGTTATTTTCTTCCCCCATTGCTCTGTCCATTTCTAGTGTACCTGTGGTTGCATGACACATTGGGGTCAGTTTTGAAAGCTGGTTTGTTTTGTAAGATGTACTCAACATGTTGTTGAGGTAATTTATGGGCTGGGAAGAGCCATTACAACTTGACCTTAAAGCCCCCATGATCAATCAAAGTAGATGGAAGCAGGTCAAACTGAGACAACTGTGACCAGTCAAGAGCCACAGGTCAGCAGAAGTTTGAAAAAAAAAGATAACCATATCACTTAACATTTTTCTTTACTAGGGAAAAAGGGCAGTTTATAAATTCCAGTATATTTCTGTGTTCTTAGTCAATACACAAACAACATGAACCCTAAAGTCATGTTGTGACAGAGCCGTCGCTTTGTTTTGCAGCCCTTCTTTTGCTGTGACAGGAGGAATATATTGATGCCACACTTGCTCAGAAACCCAATGACTAAATATGAATTATCAGGGGACTTTTCCACTGAGCCTCTGTATTCAATACCGACTCAGTACAAGACATGTGTCTCATGAGTTACTTTGTTCATGTGCATAATAGTGAGAAAAAAAGGTTGACGTCTGGGTGATGAGAGAAAAATATGAATGATATGTCCTGGCTGCGAGGTACTGTGACAGATTTGCTTCGACAGGCAACCCACCTGTGACTCAGAGCAGAGCAGATCTTTCACACAGACACATTTGAGATGGCTGAGATGGTGGGTGTCGGGAGGCTCTCCTGGAGCAAGAACGTGGGCAAGACCTAGACATGAAGGATAGAGGGATTACATTGACACACAGATCTTCCAGAATGTTTTTCATAATGGACACCTATAGTAAGATCATTATACATCACACATTGCCACATGCCACGTCTTCACACCTACATGAACATAGATCAAACTCACCTCAACATGTGTTCTGTGTGTTGAACAAATTACATAAAATGCAGGATCCTGTGTGTTTGTGCTGCAGGGTTGTGTAGTTGTTGTGTATGCTAACAGTCAGGATGACAACTGCTGACATTCTGGCAGATTTTAAGTCTAAGTCAGCAGAATGACAGACGTGTGAGTGTGTGTGTGCGCGCGTTTACTGCCCCTTTGCTGTTAAGTGATATAACAGCTACTTGTTGTGTAACTCAGTCGACATAGCAAGGGTCCTCAAGCATGTGCAACAGCGTCAGGAAAAACTTCTGCTTTTGCTTTCCATGTACACACCTGGGAATATATAAATAGTTTATCCGTGTGGTGTAGGGTCTGTTACATTTAGAGATAGCTTGGTGCCTGCCCCTACTCCCCCACAGACCACCTGATCATGCACTCTCATTGTCCAGATCTAAATCATCATGGATGGGTGAGAAGAATACTTAGGTGATAACTGAATGGTCCAAGTGATGGTAAAATGTTGACAATGTCGGGTCATGCAAGACATCTGATCTGTTTCTGATGTTGCTTGTACACCATGTGTAAAACACTGACACAATATTCTATTCAGTGTAAAGCTCATTATTGTGTGGCTGCTGGTGGTCTTTTTTCCCAAATGGTGTAGTTAGGTCCAACGCCATGTAGAGGTAAGCTTGCAATCTGAGGTAAGGAAAAGTGGAGAGTACAGAAATCAAACACTATAAATGTCTTCAAATTTCCCACTAGTTGTTGAGCTTCATCATTTTGGTCACTGTAACCTATGACAACTTAGAATGTGTTTCCAGCACTGACCGTATCAGACGTGACTCACACACACACAAAATTGCTGAGCAGGTAGACTAAAGGTGGGTACAAGCCCGGATTTTGAATGCACCTCTGCAGTTTCCTTTATTCTTCTCTTGATGTGATTCACGGTGAAATGCTCCACATCTGGCTTCACTGATAAATGGAAGAATGCTGATGAGAAGCCTGGACTTTGTTGAGATGATTTGCTTTCATGCATGCGTCACAGATGAAGAAAGCAGGAAGAGTCTCAAACTTGTGTTTGTTTGATGGTTCTGTTATTTGTTTTCTCAACCTGACATGAGTGTAGTGTGAGCGAAATCATTCTCTGTGATGATGTGATTATCTTGTTATGTATTCCGTTAAATGTCAGTAGAGTAACTACATGCACTCTTCGTAGTAGAAGTTTGCTCATCAGGTGGAAGTGCCAGTCTTTACAAGTGAAAACTCAGCAATTAGAAGCATATGCAGTGGCCCTGTATGACCCAGGTGAAATGGAAGCAGCATTTCCAAGTGGCAGACTTGGCAACACAATGATGCAAGTTTAGTTCACAGGTGACAGGGCCAGTTGCCGTCTTGAGTTGAGCTGAACCCATCTATGGCAAAATCATGGAGTGCAGTGGGATGCTGAGTTGGACAAAAAGTAATTTTGAATCTCACTACTTCAAATGAGCAAGTAACATCACTCTTGTAGAGAAAGGGAGAGAGAGAGAGAGACAGTCGCAGGTGAGGGGAACATCCAGGGCAGCAGGCACCACTGTAACCTGTGGGGAGTGTAAGTACATTTCAGCTGATATATGTACATATATCATACATACATAGCACATATAAATCAACTGTCTGACATTCAGTTAGGACACCATGACACAAAAACAGAGAGAGGACTACCAAGATGAGGCATCCGCTACAACCACGAGGCTCAGGTTTTCCTTGTTTGTCTCAACGAGGATGGACAGATTTCTGGCATAGTTTTTATAAGTGACTTTGATATTTGCTAAATCACCTGGATGATTTGCAAAGACTCCAAAAAGTTTGAAATGGAAATACTGGAATACTTGAATGTGTCGGGTCATTAATGCAAAACAAAGAATGATGATCCTAAGTGGGGGTTTTCTGTTAATGTCCTACTCTCCACAGCAGGGAAAGTCCTGTTCCCTAACATGCTGCATTAGCAAAATTGCTGTGTGTGATTTTGCTCCTCCTCATCAGGCTCATTCCTTGTCACAGCTGCAGTGGCTGAAGTCACACAGCTTGACTCATGGAGAAGCTTAGCAGCTTGTTGACTTGACAACAAAGTGAGCTGAGAAACAGTGATGAGTCAAGACCTTGTTATTGCTGTGTGGTCGCTGGATAAGAAGGAACATCAGCCTGAAGTAAATAAAAACTCAAAACATTTTTGGCATGACTGGATAAACAGGTTGTCAGTTTGAGAAAATTAATTTGGTGTTTTTGATTGCTTGTTCTTTGTTTGTTTGTTTAACTTAAATTGTGATTTCATTAAAAAAAAATTCTCCCCTTTATTGTAACAAAGTTGAAAATTTTAGGTGTTGTTGCTGTATTTCGACACGTGAGCTGTAATCCAGGTCACATCACACTAACTACTGACTGAACTGAAAGAACAGTTACTGAATGTTTTCTGTGAGGACTGATTGTGCCACACCATTCATTATCTAATGGATATGGAATGGTAGTGTTGTCTGAAGCCTGTCTGCTGAACATCAGTTAACAGAAACTTATTGAGGGTATTTCAGGGTCAGCTGCAGCTTAGAAGGAGGTTAAATCTTGGTTAAACACTTGGTTGATCAGAGGTTATCATGCAAAGATGTGAACTGAGTTTACTGCTTTTAAGCTTTGTTTGAAACAACAGCACTTCTTGTTGGGGAGTTCATGCAGGGCAATTCTTTTTTCGCCAATCCACCTGAATGCAGTTTAGTGCATTTCAGGTGTCCTGAAACCACCTGGCTCATTGGAGACCTGTCAAGAATGAGCTTTACTGTAGTACAGTAAGGGAAGTCACCGTATGGGTGGAGTGAGCTGCACTTCTTGTAAATTATGAAAATTGAAGTCTGAAATTGAAATCGATATTTCCATTCTGCTCTGGCTCCTTACTTCCTCACACCCTCAAGTGTTTTACAAAGATAATATTTGTCTTGTAGAAGAATTTGGCAATGTTTTCAAACTCATACACATTTCCTTTTTTCCACTACAGAGATAGGTCCGATCACAATCACGACAGACCCGAAGAAGTTTCAGTATGAACTGCGAGAGCTGTATGTTCAGGTGAGCATCACCGCCATGGTCACATCAGGTCATCTGGCTTTGATAAAAACTGCAGATGGATGTCAAGCCAGACGTCTGCTGCACTTCTCAGCTGATTAGTCAGTCTGGAGATCAGTGATCAAAGATGTGACGTTGAGTGTTTACTTTCCTAAAGCGGACTGACTTTCTTTCGCATATGGAGACAATGACCAAGTGTCACGGTGAGGACCTCCGTGCTGCAGATAAAAAAAAAAAAGTTGTGTATTTTCCTTCCTGCATCGTTACAAACAGTGTATAAGCAATAACACACAACAGCTAGAGAGATAAACAAAGAAGTGCCAAGTTCAAATTCTTCTATGATCACTCGGGAAGAGACAGGAAGTAGGGGAGGAACTTGGAAGTTAGCATGCTGGGAGTAATCGGTGATTTTAGATGACAGATGCAACAGTCTTAAAAATATCATTCCTTTGAAGACTTTGGCAATACTCCAGGCAGACTTGGCAGAATCTTTTGTACCGTTCAGACCAGATTTAGTGTGTTTGAAGGGCAAATAAATAAAGCTTGTTTTATCAAGGCCCATCAAAACCTCCGAACAGCCAAATGTTGTTGAAGTTCCAGGCAGTCTTGCCAGTGAATTTACAACCTGAGAATGTCATGTGGTACATGTCGGTTTTAAAGATAGTACAGTATTTGTGATTTCTCAACGACCTTTCAAGTTATTTAACTCGTGTCAGCATTGTGGGAAAGATGCTTTCACTGAGCATCACCTGATCCTACACTAATATTTCCCCTTAAATATAGAGCCGTCCTAGAAAGTCCTCTAATGCAGTAAGTGGTTTAGTCGTATTCAACTCCTGTTGATAAAAGGGTCTCACACTGCCATCTCTCCAGGCTTCCTGCATTTTGATCCCACGGGTTTAAAAAAAAAAAAATCTAAGCGGATGAGAAACAGTACTGCGACTGGCTTGTTTGTCTTGCATCATCTTCTCAATCACTTCCCTCATACACTGGGTTGTATAATTGAAATCTCCTTTTTCGCAGGGCGGTGGTGACTGTCCTGAGATGAGCGTTGGTGCCATCAAAATTGCGCTAGAGATCTCGTTGCCGGGATCGTTTATTTATGTCTTCACAGATGCACGTTCCAAGGATTACAAACTGACCCACGAGGTTCTTCAACTCATTCAGCAGAAGCAGTCACAGGTCTTCACACAGTTGTTTAGCAGTCATAATTGAATTGCGCTGGGATTTTTTTAAACTAAGGTGTGATGCGTATATTCAGGTTGTGTTTGTGCTGACTGGCGACTGTGATGATCGGACTCATATTGGCTACAAAGCTTATGAGGAAATCGCCTCCACCAGCTCAGGGCAGGTCTTCCATCTGGACAAGAAACAAGTCAATGAGGTAACTATCTTATAGCAAGATCAAGATGGTGCACTGGGGCGAAATCTGTTTTTATTCCATAAATTTCAGACAGCATTGGCCTGATCATCATTGGAGCAGTCAGTTACTCCTTTGCTATTACAACATTTTGTTTTCCCTCTTGTTGACTGCATGCTGTACTAGACACTTGCCATCTATGTTCTCAGAGTCAGAGTATGTCTAAAGTGAAGTGTGGTTGCGACGACAACCGACAAGCTTTCATTGGCATAAGTGTGTTCGTCTTTTGGCATTTCTCATCAGGTTTGTGATAATGCCTCTCCACCTAAAACTATCTTGATCAGTGTCGTGTCCTCATTCACTGCATCCTCCAAGCTCATTGTTATCTTCCTCTTTTACATCTCCTATGTTCAACAGTGGTCCAACAGTGTCTCTCTTCCCTAACTGTCTCTGAACTTCTCCACATACTGTCCTTCTGATGTACTAATTTCTGATCTTGAACACCTCTCTGCTTGGAGATACACGCAGTGAATCAAATACAACCTTGTCATTAGTAAGTCATTTGAGGATGAGAGAAATATCAGTCAATGTCTCATGGCTATCCCTACAGGTGTTAAATTTTACCAAATAAGTGATTTACAACAAGTAAAAGAAAAAAACTACAAGGGAAATTCCTCAAAGATGAAGACACTGTTCATGTCATCATGAATAACATGTCTTGTTGCTGTAGATCCTGAAATGGGTGGAGGAGGCTGTCCAGTCCTCGAAGGTCCACCTGTTGTCAACAGATCACTTCTCAGGGGTCAGCAACATTTGGCGGATGCCCTTTGATCCCAGTCTCAAGGAAGTCACAGTGGCCCTCAGCGGACCGGCACCAGACATTGAAATAACAAACCCAATGGGTATGTAA
This sequence comes from Synchiropus splendidus, assembly GCF_027744825.2. Classification (NCBI taxonomy): domain Eukaryota; kingdom Metazoa; phylum Chordata; class Actinopteri; order Syngnathiformes; family Callionymidae; genus Synchiropus; species Synchiropus splendidus. The sequence goes on from NC_071334.1 coordinate 35,759,084, forward strand.
ATTGTTGTGTTAGGAATGTGCTTGCAATAAAGACTAGAATCCCTTTTCCTCATTATTTTATGTTCATTTATGTTTAATTTTCCTTTATGTGAAATAGTGATGCCATCTGTTGGAAAGAACATTGCAGTAACATGTTATACTTTACATTATTATTTATCCTTTGATTTGATTTTGAAGGTTTGGATTAGATCAGTTTTCTTTCTCAACTTGTTGTGGATTGAAGTGTCGCAGAAAAATGAATGTGTGTGTTGATGTTTTGCCTCCAGGAAAGGTCATGAGGAAGAGTGATGGTCTGACTGAGCTCTTGCACATTCCCAATTCTGCCAAAGTCGTGAACATCAAGGACCCACTGCCAGGGATGTGGTCCATCAAGGTAAACAATGCATTCTCTACTTGGAAATCAGCGTGAAGCCACAGGCTTCTCATTAGAAGTTCCAGGGAAGAGCTGTCCTGTTAAGAGGACTTACTGCCAGTGGTTAGCTGGTTAATGGCTGGACCAAGGTCACAACTCCAGGAGGGAATCCTGCTCTCATCTTCAGTGAAATGCAGTATTTCATCAGTGTAGTCACACACGGTGACATGTAATCTAATATGGAGTGAGTTTAACAAACATTTTTCCTTCAGGAAGTCGTTAAATTAAGACAAAGTCAAGGCCACTGGTGTCAGAACAGCCTGTTACATTGTTGTAAAGCTGCTCTTTTGAGAGGAGCCGCTGGCACCCTGCTTGCAAGAAAACCAAAAAAAGGCTACTTATTTGACGTCCAAGCTTCTCTAAGCCAGATGTTTAAAATGGAATTCATTTAAGTGGTTTGCTGTCCGACTCGTGATGGAGTTCATAGGGAATTCTTCTTTGCATTGTGATGTTAGAGGCAACAACGCTTTCATTACACTTCTGGTTAATGCATCCACGCGCATTCACAATGTTATTCTATCTGTCACTGCCCAAAGCTTGTGGCCATCGGTGAGAACAGGGACTTAGAGGGAGCTTCTTCACCATGAGTCATTGTCCTGATCCATCAACCAATATCATCAATCTCATCTCAATCAACATCCCTAGATCAGGCACATGGAGTTTAACCAATCAGGAGTCTGAGGAGGATCGGAATCAGTTAATTGTCGTCTTTCTTTTAGCGGCACAATCACCTGGTTGGTTTGAGCATGTGTGCTTGACCTGCGCCAGGTCAACTAGTAGACCACTTCTCCTAGGTACTTGAATGCCTCCACCTGGGGACTGCACGTTCCAACCTCCAAACCTGTTATTAACCTCATATTAACTTGTGTTTTATGCTTCACACTGGCCTCAAATCCTTTTAGAGTTGGCTCACATCCCACTTTCTTGAGCTCTACCAAGTATTCCGTTCTCCTGGAATTTTTCCCTGGAACTACACCATTGTCATCTGGCATGAAAACTCTTGGCTGACTCATCCTGAGTGAATCCGGTTTCCACTCTTGGCTATGCATCTCTTTTTGAGCCCTGAACATCATATTTCAGGCTTGGAGAAAAAAACGCTCCTCATCTTTGGTGTTCACATAACCGAGTACATGCATATGTTAGATAGCTTATGCTGTTCTACCATGCTGAGTTCCAGTCATGCTAAGGTCTCATGTCTCTGTTGTGGAAACCCCAATGTCGTAAATTTTTGTTGGAGAAAGAATTTGATCCATTTTAGTCTTCCTGTAGTTGCATAGTGTAGGGCTTGAACGCAAGCCATCCTGCAGTCTTTTTGTGTGAATGTTGAGCAGGTTGGTATTTGTGTGTATGTGGAAGTATGCACCTTAGCAAGTGTTCTCCATGTGAGACGTCTGTGTGCTGCTGTGACCCCGACATTGACGAGAACATTTAAACCTCGTACTGAATTTTATAGGCCATGATGATAGTTTAGGAAGCTTGTTATTTTCAAAGCATGCAAAGTGTGCCTGTGGCTGTGAACCGCCTTTTGTGCGCTTTTCTTGCACCCATCTGACCTAGTCAAGTCAGTCGTGTAGTCGTGTAGCTGTACAAACAAAAGTATAAGGGATCTGAGACTGAGCATTTAACTGGCAGATGTAGCCACCAGCTTTGTATAAACCACCTTCTGTTGTCTAAATGGGATTTGTGTGATGTTGATGTCGCCTACAGCAGGGGTGGCCAACCAGTCAGATGCCAATTGCCACGTTGTTTTACTGTGTTGCTGAGAAGAGCCACATCCGACAAATATGTAAGGCTGCAACAGCTGGTCACGTGACTTAGCGGCAGTATAGTGGTTAAAGCCTGTGTGTCACAAGGTTGCTGGTTTGCGTCCGGCATATGTCTGCTGAGCACGTATTTTTAAAATTCATACATTTTACAGTGATCCTCCGCGAAATATCAAGCGGCGTAGATAGAATTGTGTGCATTTATTTTACTTTACAACAATGAATAATAGGTGAAACACATGCCATACGTTTAGTTTAGGGAATGACAAAGTGAAATGTGGAAATAAGTAATGTGAATCGCATTGATCTTGGATCTGATGATGGTCCAAGTCTTGGGACCACGACTCAACCCACCCAGCCTGGAGCATGTTTATTGTATGTTTCAAAGTTAAATGCCAGTCAAAGTCTTTGAACAATATTTTGACACTTCGCCGAAATAGCTCTAACTTTTTCGTCTTATTTCACCTATAAACGTTCATTTCAATAGCAACTTCACCTTTGGCGGCTCATTTGGTGAAGAGCTTATTGCATTGCACTAAAAATGTAACAGTCGTACAGTTGTTATAATCCAATGAGGTCATTTGTTGTGTGGAAAACCACTGGGTGTCACCTCTACACTCACCTATCAGGAGCTTCTTCCTGTCATTTGTGTTCCCGTGGATCCCTGTGCCGGTCAGTGGGTCCGGGCGTGAAACTGTGAAATGAGAGCCTTAATTACAGGGTGGTCTCACTTATTAGGTCAGAGCGTGACCGTATGGTCTATTATTTCCCTGCCACCGGAGCCTCACTAATTCCATGGCAGCAATTAAGGAGCTCTGTGGGCCGTAACTCCCATTGTGTTTTATGATTGTATTGGTGGTATTAGCATTTCGGGCTCCACCAAAAATCCCTTTGTCCTTTTGTGTTGACTCACTATTCCTTCAAATATCCATGCAATTTAACAATTTTCTTCCAGTGGGTGAGCGCCGTGTGGTTTGAACTGAAATTAAAGTCTACTTATAAAACTATTATGTCAACTGAATATACACTGTCAGTATATTGAAATAAAGTCTGACACCTCCATGGAGTTTCCAGCCCTCACTAACCTATACTCCTATGTAATTACCGCTCTCTGGATCTGCCTTGTTTTACAGGGCTTTTGCGTGATTGCGACCACATGAGACATTTAATGTGATATCATTTGTCATTATGGTGATATTATTATTATGTGTGACTGAATTGGCTTTTGTTGAACTTAAGATGCTTCTTGAAGTCTCGGGAGATGACTTACTAAAGCGGCAGGTTGATACTTGCACACAAGCAAAAGGCTGTCATTGGAGTCTGTTGAGACCAAACCTGTTATTTTTCTCTTTACTGGCTGAGATCATGAAACATAAAATATATGACACTTAAAAAAATGTCAAGAATAAAGTGTTGATTAGACAAATCTTACAGTATAATCATTGCTATTACAAATATCATAACTAGTATTCTTAATGTTCATCTTACAAATAAGACAATCAGTCTGGCACATCTCTGTCTCCATTTTGTCTCCTCCACTCTAGACCTCAAGTGAAGGTAGACACTCCGTCCGTATCTCTGGTCTCAGCACCATTGACTTCCGAGCTGGCTTTTCAAGGAAACCAACGCTGGACTTCAAAAAGACCATCAGTCGGCCAGTTAAAGGTCAGCGAGGAGTGTTTTTCAACAAGCTTTAAATGTTAGTAAATACAGATTCACCAAGAAGTCGATATCCATTTTGCAGGTATTCCTGCCCATGTCCTGCTCAACACCACCGGACTGGCTCCGCCTGCTCGGGCAGACAGACTGGAGCTGCTGTCTGTCACTGGAAAAGTATTGAAGACAATGCCAGTCCCTTATTTCCCCCAGCGTGAACCCTATGGTCTCTGGAACATCACAGACTTCATCCCCCCTAATGAAGCCTTCTTTCTGCGACTCACTGGATATGATCGAGATGGTTTTTTGTTCCAGAGAGTCTCTAGTGTTTCATATTCAAGCATCGTACCAGGTTATTGCTTGCAAATTTTAGTGTGAAGTGTGTTTCGGTATGGAGATTTAACAGTTTTGCTTCTCTGTTTCCTGTTAGATTCCCCCAAAGTGACGATGCCTCCCACAACCCACGGTTATTACCTCCAGAAAGGGGCGGTTAATTGCCACGTAGAGAGTCTCATTCCATTTACGCTACGCTTTAGCAGGGATGGGAGAAGACTTGGTGTGGATCTGCTGTTCAGGTGATGATGAAATAACATGGAAACTTTAATGATCTCTTTAGCCTTGAGCAACACTGTGGAATACATCATCAGATACTATGGTTTTTGTCATGGTCTCAACTTTACTTTATACTGTCTTGATTACCTGATGTGTTCTCGCTTCCAGAGAGTCGGACAGAGGATCGTGGGAGATTGAACAGGTCACTCTGAAGGATGAGGGCTACTATGAATGTGTTGCGGTCAGCAGTGCAGGGACGGGACGAGCTCGGACCTTCCTGGATGTGTCGGGTAACATTAATGACAGAAACTGCTGTTTGATGGAGCAAAGGCATACTACTGTACCCCTTGTGTTAGCAGTGTTTATTTTAGTTCGCCAAGTATGAGAGTGTAGTTTAAGTTAATCAGCAGTCCATCGCCATAAGTGTGTGTAATGAGCCAAGCAAGAATGTCGTGGAGTTTCAGGGCTGGTTGGCATTAGACTGTCAACAACGTAATTGGTGTGTGATGGATCGACTCAAAGGGAAGTTTTTTAGGTATCATGGGTGCCGTGCAATCTCAAGAAATAAGCTTGTAATTGACATTCTGAGGGTCCACATGCGTTTATTCAGGCATGTGCACGCATATGGGTTTAACTTTCATCTGCTGATATAGCTGCAACTTATCTCCAGCTAATATAGATACCTATACAACTACTCGCCACTGCCAGGTAGTTGGAAGTCAAAGTTAAGAAGTCTCGACTGCCGGAATGTGTACAAGCCAGACACAATATAAAGCAACTAAAAAAACCCCAATCTTTTTTTTACAAGAAGAGGTGAGCATAGGACTGTTAAATTGTGTTCAGATTTCTGTGTAACACGCTTTAGGGCCGTTTTCCGTTTGTCTGGTTCTTCCCGTGTTGATGTCAAATACTGCCATATTATAGCATATTTTGAAGTATTTTGTTATTTTACAGCATGTATTTCTTTTGAATTTGTAAAAAAAAAACAGAAAGAAACATTGCAAAAACCAGCCCCGATATAATCAACTCACACAGACTACCCGATCTGGCAACATTGTAGCAAAGAGATTCTTTTCCCTGGTCAATCTGGTTAGTCATGAGACATTCCAGCGCCAGGATGCACATGGAATTCCTCCACTCAGTGCTGCATTGATGGTTCCTCTTAGAAGGTCGGTCAAGGTTTGGGACCCAGAAATGGGACACATAGCAGGGTCGTATCTTAGCAATGTGTAACCCGTGTTTAATCCAAACAAAAACCTTAGAGAGGGTGAGGAGAAAACTAGACAAGACTAGCTGAGACATAATTGGCATAACTTGGTGAGACAATGACTTGATGTGGAGACTTGATGGGGCAAGACAAGACAATAGCTTGACCAGACAAGACTCCACCAGACTGTTGCTTAAATGGAGACTTGACTAACTTGACAAGAAGACAGACTTTACTTGACAGGACTCGTCCAAACTGTTTATGAACTGACACGGAGACTTGTGGTGATGAGGAAAGACAAGACAATGACTTGGGTTGGCAGGACTTGACCAACTCCAGTTTCCATCAGAGGAGCATATAAAGGGGAGACAAACTAAGACACCAGGTGCAATCAATGAAGGGATTCGATTGGGACACAGACAAGACAAACAAGGTGCACACAGAGTGAACAGACTAACCCCACCATAATAAAACAGGAGATAAACAACCAAACGAACTAAACAAACTAACAGATGGATGGAGACAGAGTGGTGGCACCCTGCAGACTTCTCTCTCTAATTCAGCTGTCTTCAAGGAAACCATTGCCTTCTTCAGCTCAACTTTGGGTTTCACCTTGTTGGTTGCCTATCACCCTTCCTTTGCATGTATTGAATGAATGGCATAAAAACTGTTGCAGAAAAGAACGCGTAAGACACATTAATTTAGGAGTTGCGTTGTATACAGAAGGTCGAGCTAACGAAAAACTGCTCCTTCAGAAAAACCATAAAAAAATCTATCCACCTTTTTGTGCATATTGCCATTAACTGAAGTCTTGTTTTTTGTTCTGCCTTTTTTATTGAAAGGATGAATTATGCGCCTTATAAATACAATATACCCAGAAGTGTGAGTGTTGGCTGAGTTTAAAAAGCTGTAAAGTTGACATTGTTTTTCCCCTCTTACAGAGCCCCCTCCTGCCATCTCAGTCAGCAATGTCACCGTCTCACCCAGTGCCAGTGCTGTGCTCACCTGCCACGTAGTCAGCACCGTTGGTTTTAACCTCACCTGGCTACGAGGAGGACAGGATGCCCGTCTGGACCCTCGGGTGCAAATCCTGACCAACCACTCCCTGCAGGTGTCTGCCGTCACGCCAGATCACGCTGGCTGGTATGAGTGTGTCGCTATCAACGAGGGAGGACTGACAGCTGAACGTGTCTACCTCGTCGTCCAAGGTAGGAAGTGTTTTCCTCCAAACAGCAGATGCTTTTGAGCTGGACTGCGTGTTGGACTTTGCAGCTGCTTTTCCTTTTTTTTTGGTTGTTCTTTGGCAAACAAAACGTGTCCTGCTTGAAATCATCTCCTGTGTTAACTCATAATTCACTTGAATGCTTCAATGTACATGTGAAATCATTTGTGCTCAACTCTTTGGCAGTGTTTAAGTGGGTTCTCTGTCTCATTCAGCTTTTATGGTTTTGTACTTCACACCGAGCTGAGGTTTTGACAGTTACACAGCGCCTGTCATAGCAGTAACTGTTCTCAGATGAATTGAGTGTCCTTTTAACCTACGGGAGCCAAAGAGATCAAAAAATCATTGCATTGTCAAGTCTAATGTTACACACTGTTTGTTATATAAGCATCTATCTCAGGTCAAGTGAAATGAACGGCCACATGTATTTCACTTTTGTACATCTATTTTTTTTACTGTTTAATGAACATGGTTTAATGAAGTGTCTTCTTCTTTTAAGTAAACTTAATTTGTAAACAAATCAAATTTCACTGTTGATTCTATGCGGTTTTGTCCTCAGGTGTACTGTATTGAAAGACTGCTGGAGGTTTCTTTTATATGGCATTTTTTTCTGTCCTTTTGGTCTTTCAAGCTTTTAAACATCTGTCAACTCTGGGTTTTGTAACTGGCCCCTGGCCGGTTCCCTCCCAGTTATTAGCCTCACTTTGAAATAGTTTGGGTCAAACTTGTTGCAACACCATGTAAAAACGTGATATAACTGACCTTCAACCCTCCAAAAATATCCCGGCCCAAGTTCTTGGGTTTTTCTCCTGGTGCAATTAATGCTTTTCACTTGCTGGATAATTTACTATTGAATGTACCGTATTTGTTCTTCAAATGAGAGTATAATAGTATAATAATTATACAAGAGCTACAAATGTGTAAGAATGAGAGCAGAAAGTCAGTGCAGCAAGATTACTCTTAAATAGATGGAACATGGAAACAACATGGAAAATGCACGCCATACTTATACTTGATTTTCCATTGTTGGCTAATTACGCAATGTAAGGTGGCACAGTAGCAAAATAACAAATGTTATTTGTCTTTAGTCATGTGACAAAAAAGAAGTGCACATTCCTTTTTATGACTCATGAAACTACTGACAACTATTATTTTAAGTGATAGTTGGAGTTTAACACAAAGCCACTCTCGGATTGCAGTAAAAATTTGTGACTTGGTTTTGATGTCTTAACAAAGAGCAAGGCTGTATTTACGGTGCGCTAGTGCAATTAAATGTGCCTTATACAGTTGGGCTCATGCTCATTTTAATTCAGTTTAATTTCAAGTTGCCCCTCAGAAGGATATTGCATCACCTCAAACTTACACGTACATGTCTGTCACCGTCAACATCTTACCTTTTTGATGCATTGCTTGACTTAGTTTTTTTTTAATTCCTTGGGTTCACAATCTGTTCTTTTATGTGGTGTCAATGAGTTAGAGATGAATGCAGCTGGGGGAGGACAGTAAAAGAAACACCCCGTATCTTGGATGGAATTCTGGTCATCAATCAGCTGTAGAGCCTGGGCCTGGAGTCTTTGTTGCTGTGCCAACAATAATAAACACTACACATGGAAGTGTTAGTTGGCACTTCACTAGCAGTATAATACTCCAACAATATGTCCAGATCTTGCAATAATGAAGAACATCACTTTGACCCTCATTTTCATTAAATTTTAGAGCATTTTTTCCTGGTAATGTTCTGTTGTAACTGAGTTGGACTTGTGTGGTATTAATCAGTCATCAACAGATATTTGTACATATTGTTTTTTTTTTTATTTATGTTGTTTGTATTGTTTTCTTGTAGAGGAGCCTAGAGTTTTGGTTAATCCCCAAAACCAAACCTTTGCAACAGGAGATGAAGTGAGGATCAGGTGTTCTGCCAGTGGTTACCCTGTGCCTCGTCTGGTGTGGACACACAATGACATGTTCCTCATGGCCACAAACAGGTGATAATACTGGTCACCAATCCATTAGACGGGTTTTCAAGTAGTGAAAATTTCTGGATGAACTGATTACGGCTTTTTGTTTGTGTTTGTTGGAGAGTCAGACCACACTTCATTCATGTTCATGTCGTGTTGGTTTAAACTGTACAATGCTGTTAGATAAAGAATCCGGTTGATTTCTTTTCTTCTTCAGACACAGGATGAAACCTGATGGAACCCTGGTAATTAAGAAGCTGCAGAAAAAAGATGAAGGCGTGTACGGCTGCCTCGCGAGCAACCAGGCTGGAACAGACACAATGAACTCCATTCTGACCTACATTGGTGACTAGAAGAGAAATCACTATCTTTCTCTTATCAAGACATAAACATTGTTTTCTCTTTGTTTGTCTATTGTAGAGTCGCCAGAGGTGACAGTGGCTTTGAGTGAAATAATGATCAGCATTGGAGAAACCGCAGTGCTGGTCTGCTCTGCCTCTGGACTACCTCCGCCTGAGATCTGGTGGTACAAAGGTGATGCCACTGGCAGCATCTCCACACATCAGTGAATTTAGCTTCACTGTATTGCTCTGTTGGCCTCATCCAGATGATGTCCTCATGAGAACCACCCCCTCTTTGGATGTTGACCCGCTGGCTGGTGTGTTGACCATTAAAGATACACAATTGGCTGATGCTGGAGACTACAGATGTATGGCAGTCAATCCTGCTGGTACAGCAGTGGGAAAGATCTCTCTGGACGTTGGAGGTACTGTTGTCACAATTTGGACCTGTGTCACCTCGTTGAACATTTTGGCGGCACTTTACTTTAAACTCTTATCTATTAGACATTATTAGTACATTTATAAAACATCATAATGCATTTACAAGAGGATTGTCAATAATGGGTTAAAACTTTATTAACGCTGTTATGCTAATGTTACTAACCTGCTTTACATAAATGAGATCCCTGTATACATGTGCTGCAGTCACATTACCCGTCAAGTGTCTGACATGCTTCTAATTAAAGAAAAAATCAGACCCATTTTTCTATGAACACGTTTTGGTCTGCCAATGAGGCGTGATTTTGCTGTTTGCATTTTTGCGGCTTTGTAAACATGCAGACGTCTCCTGTACATCTGTTATTCCCATTAGTCTAGACTGAGCCGAGGTTGTGATGGAGTGCTTGACTGTCTGTTGAATGAAATACAGATGGACACCTTCCATATAGTCTCTGACCCCAGCTGTGTTTGACCTTGACCTTGGCAGCTGCACCACAGTTCACACGAGAGCCGTCACATGTGGCGATGGACATTGGATCAAACGTGACGCTCCCCTGCCTTGCACAAGGGCACCCTGCCCCTCAGGTGACCTGGAGGAGAGAAGATGGCTGGCCTCTTCTCAACAGACATCATGGGCATGGAACCATCAGTCTGCGAAGGGATGGTCTTTATATAACTAGTAGGTTTTTGGTGTTGTTTTTGGAAAGCCAATAAATATTTAGCGATTAAAAGGTGTCTTGATTGATTGCTAATGTCTTTGTCAGATTTGTGGGTGGAGGATGAGGGCGTGTACATCTGTGAGGCTCAAAACCATTTTGGCAAGATCCAGACTCAAGCTCACATCGCAGTGACAGGACTGGGTGAGTGTACATGTGTCAAACAAACAGTGAATGGATTCTCATCTCATGACTGACTCACCAGCTGTGCTGCAGTTGGCTGCTTTATGGTGCCTTATGTCGATAGTAATAATCAAATGAAATATTCAATTATACAATTAAAATCAAGTTAAAGTCAATATTTATCTGATTCAGTACTAATAAATGGGTGTTTTTTCACTTAATTCCAAGATGTGAAATAAGTCTTACTGTCATGGCAGTAGAAATCTTACAGTCACAGTAATCCCTGCTTGTCTGTGACAGACTGCCGTGTTTTTACAATGTGATAAATCCTTTATATCTTTCAAGACACATCACTGCTTGTTACAGTGTTGGAACACGTGTGCCTTGTTAACAACTGTTTCTGTTTCACCCACTTTTTATGTGTGGGCCAAAGTACTGACCTACACAGATGACTTGCCCCACTGTCCCCCTGCTAGAGGCGATGTCGCATAAGACACATTCATTTTACACTGACACAGGAGTAAAGCTCCATCATGTCTGTTATGGCTCCTATTAATTACATCATTTGCCCCACTTACGGACAATTATGGATGTTGTTATTATGAAAAGCACACTCAGCATACCCTGTTGTTAATGTGTTTATAGGAACCAGAATCCCTCTCACTGATTCCCACAATGCATGTGAATCTTATTAGAAGTTGGCTGCAGGACAGACCCATGAATATCAATAATTAAAGGAGTTCTCAACATTATTCAAACCTGGGTTTTCTGCATCCATCAAATATGGGAATCCTGTAGATCCTGTGGAAATGAAATCCAGCTGGGATACGTTGTGTGAGAAGTTAATGTTGGACTCTTTTCAGTTTTTTTTGCACTTTTTGGTATTTGATTTGGCTTGTTTTTATAAACCTCTGATTCAAGTAACTTGAAACATTTGCTCCTTGTATGTTTAGGCATTGTTTTTATTAAGTTTTGTCTATTTAAAAAATGTATTATTCTTATTTGGCATCCATAGTGTCTCCAGTCATTGCAATGAGTCCAGCTGTGCTCACTGTGATCCAGGACCAGCAGGTGACGTTACCTTGTGTGCTGCTGGCTGGGAACCCGCTGCCAGAGAGACAGTGGCTGCACAATTATGGCCTGGTAGGAAAAAGAAAGCACAGTATTTAGAGCTTCTACTACACAGTTCTGAAGGTTTTTTTCCTGCTTCTTCAGTGTTCTTCTTCATCTGTGTTGTCACTGAGTAATAATTCTTCTTTATATTGTGAAAACTTGTTGTTAAATAATATGCTCACCACTTTCATCCTTGTTAAGATGAATGAATTATTAATATTTTTCTGTGCTGTTCACTCTTCTTCTGATGCATCAGCTGAGCTCAGACCAGTACGTGTCTGTGAGGAGAGATGGAAGCCTGCACATTGAACGTGCCCGGCTGGAGGACAGTGGTGACTACTCCTGCCTGGCTGAGAATGTTGTAGGGGCCACCAACCACACAACTACCCTTTATGTCTATGGTAATGTTCACGAGCTGTATCTTTTTTATTTCTCCAGCTCCTTAGGGAAAGCATGTAACTGCCATAAAATTTCCTACCATCCGTTTCATACTAGGCTAGAACACTTTTGTTGCATGTTGCAAATATCGGTGTTTTTATTCGTCACCATAATGACCATATTCTACTATAACTACTGTTGATCTTAATTTCAGCACACACAGCACAACTTGTGAATTTCTGATTATTAATAGTCAACTATAGATGACTATCTTTATGACTCAATGTTTATTGTTTATTGTTTATGCAACTTGTTCAAGTACAACACTGTTGTATCCCTAGTGATGCCAACCATCCAGCATGGACCTCAAGTGTTTAGCACGATTGAAGGCACCCCAATTTCTCTGCCTTGCCGTGCCACTGGTGTACCAGAACCTGAGATCACATGGTCCAAGGTATTTTAATGAATTATTCTGTTCATTTGGTTGCACAGACCATGGATAGTTTTTGCAGTTCATCAACTGTGTTGCACTCTTTTGTTTATGTCTACACACTCCATCACATTTCTTTGTTGCTGTAGAAGAATTGTTGTTTAAGTGGAATGCTCTGCAGCAACCTACTGTATAGAACTGTTAAACCTGTCCTACTTGGTTTTCGACCCTGATGTTACCAGTCAATTTTTTGATTCCATTGAGGACGCACTGCATTATGTGTATGACTGTTCTTGTTTGCATAATCTGGTAAATGGTCATTTATTGTAATGTCGTTTGAAGGGAGGGGAGCTGCTTTACTTGGGTGGTCCAGCTTTCTCACTGGATCCTAGTGGAGGTCTGGTCATCACGTCGCCCTCGGGGAAAGAGGCCGGAGAGTTCCTCTGCTTGGCTACAAATGCTGCCGGCTCTGCTACTATTAAAGTCCAGCTCACTGTTTATGGTAAATCCCTTTCAATTTGTGAACACTACATTTGATCTACAGTACAGATAATCAATTCATAATAATACAAATAATCTTTGATATTCAGTCACAGATAAACGTTAATATATTTCAGAATTGATTCTAATAAACCAATAATTCATTAAGTCATAGATCTTCAAATTGGCTTTTCATATTTCTAGCATATGATTTCTTTGTATGTTTTGCTAGTGCGTCCAAGGTCAAGCACGGATCCAGAAGACACATCTGAGCCTGTGAAGGTGACGGTGGTGGAGGGTGAGGATGCTGTTTTGCCATGCGAGGTCCTGAGTGTACCGCCACCCTCGATTAGCTGGGCCAAAGAGAGTCAACTTATCTCCCCTTACTCGCCCAGGTGAAGTCTCCAAAAGCATATATCTTAAGCATCTTATGCATCATTTTTATTGTGAATTTTGCTCTTGAAAACTCTTTGCATGTGTCACCCTTGTTGCCTTTCACCTCAAGCTTTGTTTCACTAAATGACGGATAATCGCACTCTGTAACCTCTTAAACCTGCTGATGGTCTGTTTGATGTGGTTTAGTTGCAATTACTGCACTATATGTTGACAGCAATCCAGCATTACTACTAGTAACACTCTCACTTTCTACTCGATTTAATTACTGTCTGTGCGTGTGTGTGTTCCTTCTAGACACAGTCAACTTCCCACAGGGTCGATGAAGGTCTTGGAGACCAAAGTGTCAGACAGTGGAATATACGTGTGTGTTGCCTCAAACATCGCCGGCAATTTAACTCTATTTACTGAGCTCAGTGTTCTGGGTAAGTATACAGTATATTCCCAAGGAAGATTGGCCTACAGGTAACTGTTCTTCTCACTGATCCACAAATACTTTGCGATGCAGTCCCTCCCAGCATCCAGGCAGGTCCCAGAACCATGAAGATACAGATGGGATACCCTGTGGAGCTTGCCTGTGTTGCACATGGAGTCCCAAAGCCCACACTTATCTGGACCAGGGATGGTAACAGCTTCTCAGCCAAGCCTGATGGAAGTCTTGCCCTGGGGCCAGTGACTCTGGATGATGAAGGAACTTATACCTGCACAGCTACTAACGCTGCGGGCAGAGACCAAGTCAATGTCAAACTTCAGGTCCAAGGTGAAGTGAATGCTTAGTTATATTTGAGTGTGGTTGTCTCACTGATTTCATCCAGTTCATCACTGATGCATTTCTTAAAGTTCCCCCAGTGGTAGAGGTACTTGAGCCCCCCTTCAATAGACCCCTACAAGAAAGAGTTGCCAATCAACGTATTGCTTTCCCTTGCCCTGCTAAAGGTGAGCAGAGAGTCCAATGACGGTTGATTGTCTTCTTGCATCACGCTTAATTGTCCTTCTCCCAGGTCTCCCTAAACCAGTGATCCGCTGGTTGCGCAACGGTCAAGAACTGTCTGGTAATGAACCTGGTGTGTCCATCCTGGAAGACGGTACGCTGCTGATCCTAGCCTCTTTGTCACCCTTGGACAACGGCGAGTATGTCTGCACGGCTGCCAATGATGCTGGTTCTACAGAGAGGAAGTACCAGCTCAAAGTAAACGGTGACTGACCATTAAATCTCTTAAAAACAGATGACGCTCGTCTCCTCAATCATGTGTATAACTCTTTTGAATTGAATGTCTTAACAGTGCCACCAGACTTTCATGACAGTGGCACACCAGGCAACATGTCTGTGGTCCTGAATCAGCCAACAAATCTGGTCTGTGATGTCAAAGGCAGTCCAACCCCTGTGATCACCTGGTACAAGGATGGAAATCCTGTAGGTACTTTCCTTCATAACATTGTGCATTGATCACATTCTTCAGTGGTAAATGGAAATGGCCTGATGAAAACTACTGTCTATCTTCTGAGAATGTCTGGTATGGACTTTCTATTAGTTACCACTAGATACCACTCTACATGTTTCCATTTACATATTCCCCCTGCTACGAAGACCATTCAAAAGTAAGATGGAGAGCAATTAAAGCTTCACCAAGTTTGAAGGTGGAGGAGGACTGCCGTAATTCCTGATGGGGAGTGACGGAGCGCAAAGAAGCTATGAGTTAAAATGATTCATAAGAGGACAAAATTTGAATCCCCAGTCTTGGTGTTTCCTTGTATGTTAGCACGATAGCATATTCTATCATGATGACGTGATGTGATAGGGTTGTGCCCAGTAAGTATAACAGTCTGATTGCACCGTAGCTGATAAAGAGGAGCCACATCTTATCAAACTTGTCGGTGGAACGTCTTAAAAGAAAACAAACATTTTTCGATTTCAAATGTTGAATAACATCTTGTAGCCACCATTCATAACTGGGAGGGCAAGGATTTTTTTTCCTGTTTATCAATATGAGTCTACGAGCAATGAACAGACTAACATCGCCATTCTGTATCCTGAAGTGGACCATTATTGCTGTGGATCCCAAATAGGACAATTTTGGATCAAGGCTGATTAAAAGCCCAGTAATTTCTGACAAAGAGGTAAAAACCAGGCAGCAAAAGTTAAATCAATTTGGGCAAAGCCAAAACATGTGTCCAAGAGATGCTGGATGTTATCTGCATAGGTCAGAAAGGGGATTCGGTCGTTTGCTTTGAATGTATTTTTGGCAAACTTGGGCTGCTTGGAAACAGGCTGCCTTAGAAGTGATTTTGGAGAAGGTCTGTAGCTTCATTTGGTCATTCGGAGAGAGAGAGTGAGAGTTTGAATCAATGTAATAAATCAATTGTAATGTGGTCATTGAGACAAAATGTGGATTTACCAGTGTTTTGAAGGTTTTGTCATGCATTCCCTCTTCTTCACATCTTCCAACCGTCATTGAAGCTATGACGGTGCTGCCACCTCCTGTCCAATTGAGTGCTCTGAATATTGTGAACAACAATTGGGGGGGATAAAGGGATTGGTCAGTATAAAGAAAATGCTATCTGCATGGAAATGAGTTGTTTCGCTGACACGTTTGCGTTCCTTGATGCATTTCTAGTTAGCATTGTGCTACAGCTGAAACATAAATAAACCCCCAGTGAATACCAAAGTGGGATTCAAATCTAGTTGTATGCTCAGCTGAATTTAGTTTGTTTATATGTCTGGGTATTCTATTGACAGGTGGTTCCAAATAGCAACGTTCAGGTTCTTGATTTGGGAAAGACTTTGAGACTCCTGCAGGCAGCTACGGAGGACGGCGGAGATTACAGCTGTAAAGCTATCAACATCGCCGGCAGCACAGAAAAAGACTTCTTCTTGGACGTACTAGGTGAAAAAAATTGAGGGTATAGTTTTGGAACCTGTTTATCGCTTACCGTCTATTTCAATTTGTTGCATGTGTTGGTTTGTAGTTCCTCCCTCAATTGAAGGTGCAGCGTCTTCCCAAGATGTCTCCGCCATCCTCAAAAAGGAGATAAGTCTGGAATGCAAAGTGCATGGAGTTCCATTTCCCACCATCCAGTGGTACAAAGACAGAAAGTATGTTTGTTTTAGCACATTGGTTCACTCTTTACCATGTAACCATCTACCACCATTCACACACTCATGTTTCTTCTTTAATTATTTGCTTTGTATTTCATGTCTCCTTTTTCATCTTTGCCACCTCATCTTGGAATAATCCAATTTTCTTTTTACTTGTATTTTATTGCTTACCACCATTTGTGATATCTGTATTTTAATATTATATTTAATATTCTATGAAGCAATACTTTTTATATTTTTAACATGTTTTTCTTCTTGTTATTGTATTATATTATAATTCTAATGTAATTATTGTATTATTTCCCCTCTGTTTACTGTTGCAAAAATATATATTTGGTTTGTATTATTGAAGTCTTTTCATAATGCAGATAGTAGTTCCTTTTTAAGTACAGTTCTCTGTTGCCTCTTGATACGTATTCTGAATGGTTTTGTAGTTATCCGCAGTCCATTGCTGTAGGCAAATAATGCAAAGTGCTATTCTGCTGATCAGGAATACTTGTAACAGTTTTTATGTCCTTAATTTTTAGATTGGTGTTTCTTGGTGATCCAAACTTCGAGGTTACAGATCGTGGTCAGGTTCTGAAGATAAAGAGTGCCAGACTGGGCGACCAGGCGAAGTACCAGTGTAGTGTTGTTAATACAGCAGGCAAACATTCCAAAGACTTTAAGCTGAGTGTTTATGGTGGGTATGTTTTACTGTGTGTGTATATGACCACAAAACTATCAGCATATAACATATATATTTGTTCTCGTAGTTCCACCGTCCATCAAAGGTGGCAACCTCACGACAGAAGTCACAACCCTGCTGGACACGGTGGTAACACTGGAGTGTGAGGCCCGTGGAGTACCACTTCCCACCATCACTTGGTACAGAAAAGGGGAAGCCATTGTGTCTCACCGGCAGGCTCAGTATGTAGAGCGTGGACATTATCTCAAGATCCCGCATGTGCAGGCTTCCGATGCAGGCCTGTACACCTGCAGGGTGACCAGTGCGGCCGGGACAGCTGAAAAGAGCTATGAGCTAGACGTTTACTGTAAGAGTCAAATTTATTGTCTTCAAGTTGTCTCACCATAATGTACAGGGTGTCTTTTCCGTATTATATTTAGTACCTATGTCTTTTTTTGTCACTGACCTTGAAATTCGCAGTTCTCAGGATTGACTTTTTCAATACTTCGTCTTGCAGTGCCTCCGACAATATCCGGAGGAAGTGACACCCCAACTGAGATGAAAGTGGTCCTCAGTAAACCTCTGATACTGGAGTGTAAGGCTGCTGGCTATCCTCTCCCTTCTGTGACCTGGCTGAAGGATGGAGTTCCTGTTCGGGACGGTGAAAATGTCCTAATTCTTGAGCAAGGCCAGAAAATCGAGATCCCATCAACCTCGGTGTCTGACTCGGGGCAGTACTTCTGTGTGGCCACCAGCATCGCAGGAGAGAAGGACGTGCAATATGATGTCAGAGTTTTAGGTAAGGGTTCCTTTTTCTAAATTGCATTTCTCAGTTCTGGCCTGAAAGTATCTCACTATGAATAGGCCCTTAGGCAGTGTTAGCATCACGCATTGCCCATGGGAAGTTGTCACCTGGAATGTCCGTATCTCTCTGCACTAGACTTTGAAGTGCAGGATGGATTTGACCAAACATTTGACAGAATCATTTAGTTGGTTGCTTGGTAACATTTGCTTTTACTTTTCATTGATAGCAAAATGTTTTGCCTTTCCGTTGTGACGCAATGTTGTCTTTGAGTCTTTCAAGTGGAGGACACCGGTATTGTCAGCCCTGCAAAAGGATTCGTAATAGAACTAACAATGTACCCAATATGCCGGAAGTAAGAGCACTATGTGTTAACTTGGTCCTTTTTCCAAGTGAAAGTGTAATCCTATTGGTTGTTGGCAGGAGACTACAATAGAGTTCTCTTCCATTGCTGTAACCACTCAGCCACAGCTCGAATATAGCTGTCCCTAGTGCTAAACTCACACCACATACATATCTGCAAATTCAACCCCTGGTACATAATTGTCTCGTATGCTGCACCCAGCCGAGTGGCTGTGAAATATGTAACTCAGTAAAACAACTCTGGACTGTACATTTATTTAAAATGTTCCAGTATTACATGCATTTCTATCGCATGATATGGCTCAGAGCACAACTACACACCAAGATTCCTTTTTTGGCAAGATTTGAACCTGTGTATGAGTTAGTGACATTTCTGCCACATTCCCGGCGAAGAAAGTAGCTCATTTCAACACTATATTTACTATTTATCAATGACTGACTTTTTTTTTTAGAAAGTTCCCTATAATTTCTTGCCCTCTATTCATCACAATCGCATAAACCTTGATCAATTCACCATTGGACCATATACAGGGGTCTGACAAAATAATGGAAACACTTTAAAGCTAAAAAAAAAACTTTAAAGTGTCCATTATTTTGTCCAACCCCTGTAAATGAAATTATTATTCTGTCTATTATTCTATCATTTTCCATATCTAAGAAACCCACTGTTACAAGTTTTTATTTTCCAACCTATAGTAGCACTTTTCCTCCTATTTCAATGTATTTGTTTTATTTTCCTAAACTGTACCTCTGTCCTTTTACTCTTCCAGCTACAGATGTTGGACAAAATAGTGGAAACACCTTAAAGCTTTTTTAGCTTTTAGGTGTTTGCATACATCACACTCATCCCTCCTGTGCTGAACCTAAGCACCGTACGATCACTCAATTGTGTAATTTGTCTCCCTGTGAATCTCTTTCATGCTTATAAAATAAAAAAGGGTGGTGGAAATGAAAAATCATTTTTAAAAAATCATGAAGATAAAATATACTGCTAAAACCCCAATGATTCTCTAGTCCCAGTCAGGTATTCTAAAGTTGCTAGGATGTTCTGTTATCTTTATGTAAGGTGGCTAGGTGTTCAGTGACGTTGCTGGCATTCCAACTTCTATTGTGGTGTGGTGATCTGAAGGTAAAAACATAGCTGGCCAATTTTTGGCTTGCTGCTTCGTTGTTGGCCATATTCAAGTTAGCATTGTGCTATTCATCACCTTAATCACTCGGCTACTGAACTACTGAGCACTTGTTCTTTCTATTTTCATTAAAAAAAAATAATTTTCATTGTGGCTTCTTGTCTGCAGTGCCTCCATTCATTGACGGTGGAGATGACGTGACGGGCAGCACGGTGATCATCAACAGCCCCCTGGAGCTGGAGTGTCAAGCCTCTGGAACGCCGTCACCTGTTATAACGTGAGACCTCTGACGTCACCGCTAAAAACATGCACCTAACTCTAACACGATATGTTAAACAGGTGGTACAAGGATGGAAAACCTGTCAGACAGAGTGAAGGACTGAGGGTTGCAGCAAGCGGTAGACGACTGATCATTTCCCGAGCCCAAGTCTCAGACACAGCCCGGTTTCAATGTGTAGCCACCAATGAAGCAGGAGACCATGAGCGGGATTTTGATGTTTCTGTCCATGGTAAAGATTTTTTTTATTTAATTTTACCAAGAAGGTTTGTGATTATTGTGCTTTAATGTAAATTCAAGCTGCTGGGACTCGATAGATTTGGTATCGAGATTCTTAATGTACCCAGACTATCTGTGAGTTGGAATCTGTCTATTGTGCTGTTATGATCATGAATGTTCCATTTCAGTTCCACCTTCGATCCGTGCCACCGGTACTGCTGAACGTGCAGTGGTTCTCCACAAACCCACCAGTCTGGAGTGCATCTCCAGTGGTGTTCCCCCTCCCAGTATCACCTGGCTCAAAGATGGGCGGCCTTTGGACACCACACAGGAGCACCTAAACGTCAGTTTACACATTTATTAACGTTTTCTCTGTGTTGATTTTTGATTTAAGAAAAAGGCTCACATGTAGTGCAAGACACTATCAACTCGCTAGTGGATCTAAACACTGCTATGTGTAATTAAAAGCCTTTTCTTAATTCTGAAAACATTTCTCCCCTTTTTTGTCAGAAATGTGTTTATATACATTTTGTCCTTATTTCTTACTTGATAATGTTATCTGTATGTTCAGCTGGAGTCAGGAGGGCGATTGCTCAAGGTCATAGGTGCAAAGCTGGAGGATTCTGGGAAATACACTTGTCTGGCGACTAATGCTGCCGGCGAAACTCAACAAACCATCCGTCTCAGTGTCCATGGTAACTGTCACACCACCTGTGCTTCTGCCAGGTTTTAGAAAATAAATCACTTTCAACAAACCACTATGTTTAAACCCTAGAGCCACCCCGTATTCCAGACTACAAGGACGTGGTCAACCGTACTATCGTGGCTGGTTTTCCCATCGAGCTTCAGTGCAAAGCCACAGGCAGCCCGCTTCCTGGTGAGATGACTGATCCAACTCAATGCAATTTTGATTATGTTGTCCACTGGTGCAGGTGCAATCACAGCTTTGTTAAGATCATCACGAAAAAAAATGTTATTTGGCTAATTTACATTTCTTGCCTGCAGCCATCACCTGGTACAGAGATGGGCGACCTCTGACCTCTGCTGCTGGGGTGACTATACTAAAGCACGGTCAGGTGCTTGCGATTGAGAGGGCTCAGCTGTCAGATGCTGGGATTTATAAATGTGTAGCGGTCAATGTGGCTGGAGCGGCAGAGATCTCTCACAGTCTGCAGGTGTTCGGTGGGTGCCCTTTTCTTCTTTGAGGGGGCTTCGTTTCATGCATTTTTGTAGAGTAAATAGTGACTTTGTCATATGCCTCCCAGTGCCTCCTGTGATCTCCAGCCGTGGCGGCACAGTAACAGTGGTGGTTAATGAGGCTGGCAGGTTGGAATGTGTTGCTTCTGGAGTTCCATTCCCAAGTCTCACGTGGCTCAAAGACGGCAGCCCCGTGGCCAGTGTGTCCCATGGAATACAGGTGATTTTTTTTAAATGGCAACAAAGTGGTGCTATGTACGCTCCTGAACCCATTTGTGTTTCAGATATTGTCAGGTGGCAGAGTGCTGTCTCTCAGCAGCGCCCAGGTCAGTGACACGGGCAGGTACACATGTGTGGCCGTCAATGCTGGAGGAGAGCAACAGCGTGAATACGACCTGAAAGTTCATGGTGAGACCAAACACTATCACACTATCTACACTATTTTTACAAAAAGTGGAGAAGTCTATACCGTATATTTGCTGTCATGCAATGCATCCATGGTTTCTTGATTTTGTTTTAAAAATGTTACTGTCAGCCCTTTAAATGTCTACTTTTCTTAGCAAATCAGCGTCATCATTAAGAGTCCATCAAAAATGAGATACAGTTGAGTTCTCACTATTCATTGAGATATTTCTTGCCTCATGATTATTATCATACTTTTGAAGTTTTTACTATTTTGAAGTGTTATAAAACAATATATAGAGAATTATATATTGGGACATTTTCATTTTAGTCATACTTTGAGTTCTCTCTTTTTAAGGAAGTCCTGTTTAGACATTGGATATATATTTAGTCCCTGTGATGCAGTGGTGACCTGTCCAGGTTCATCCTCTGCCACCATTGTAGCAAGGATAGGCTTCAGCTCCTCTCAGGCTCTGTTCTAGCATTATCCATAAGATGTCTTAAAGGACAGCAGAAGCAAAGCAGGTGTACTGCATGTGGTAGGACGATGCAATTAATTGAGAATCAGTTTTGATTTTGATTATGGCATTGGACAATCCTGCAAACAAGATGAGATAGTAAGATCATATTTTGCCTGTAGTTTGCCTCTTTAATGTCAAGTGAAGTTTTTAAGGTCAACAAACCCAAATCCCAGTCGTTCTGAATCATCATGATTTACAGTATGAATCAAAAGTAGTTGTGATTATGCTTTTGGCCATTATTGCCCAGCCATGCTATACACATATATGATAAGTATGGCTCAGGCTTATGTAGTTTACTGCAGTAAACAATCCAATTTCTTGTGTTGGGCTTGATGGCAACCGGAGTATGATCAAAGCCGCTGCCACTGAGCCACGACCAGAGCAGCTGTTTACTTGCTGGTAATCTGTCCCCCAGGACATGGGACACTTCATGGAAGCGAGATGCAGATGTCCACATGTAATAGATTTGCATAGAGAGATCAAGAAGAGCTTGTCCAGAGATATAAAGGCAGATTTGTAGTGGTAATTACAACCATTCTTTGACTGCTTCCTGTGTCTGGCAAAAGGCATCTGCTGTTTCTGTCCTTCTCTTATATTATGCTAAAAACCAAAATGACTAGTCTAATGGCCTGCAGGTAATTGCTGAACACAACCAGACTTCCACAAACAATGGCTGTTTTATTTGAAATTGAGGGAAACCCAATTCAGTAACCTCTTTTAAATTCATATTAAAAAAGGTAAAAAAAAACAAAACAAAACATGGATTAAAATATCTATTCCAGATTCCAGAACATGATTTTAATGTATTTACTCCTATATTGTTCTGACATGAGGGCAAAACTGCCCTGTATTGTGACAGCCCTGTTGTAAATTTGCTCTGACATTAAGACCGATACACGTTTGCAATAGTGCCCCCAAATATCAAAGGTGAGGAGGCTAATGCCACAGTGATGCTGGGTCATCCGGTGGAGTTGCACTGCCATAGTGATGCGATACCACCCCCCACGCTAACGTGGCGCAAAGATGGACGTCCACTGTTTCAGAAGTCGGGCCTGACTGTCTCAGCTGATAGGAGTCTTCTGAAGGTAAATTGTAAATTACCTTCTGTGTCACTGTGGTCGATTGTTTGCATTAAATCATTTGCATGGTCAGGTTGATGCCGCCCAGATTCAGGATTCAGGCAGATATACATGTGAGGCCACCAATGTTGCAGGGAAAACGGAGAAGAACTATAACTTGAATGTCTGGGGTGAGTTTTCATGACAATGTAAAGTGAAGCATTACTGCAATAACCAGTAACTTCCGATATATATTTTTAGAAAATCTGTTTGAATTGCATGTGTAATTAAAAAAATATATATATCATTATTTATTTTCATGCTCAGAAATAAATGAGCATAAATGGGTAAATGTTAAATTATCTTATGAAATGTTTGGAGTGCCATGACTTCGAAATTCATGAGAGAATGAAGGAAAATACATACATACATACATCGCCACTCAACCATCGCAGTTAACCATCGCTTAGTCCTGTTCAGGGTTACACCCTAGACAGTTCGCCAGTCAATCACACATACCATTCACACACACATGCATACACACACAGCTAGGAAGCAGTTAACCTAGTGAGCATGTCTGTGGGAGGAAACCAGAGCACAGCCACACTCAGAGAACATGCAAGCATGGCGGTCTGACCCAGGAATAGAACCCGCAACCTTCTTGCTGCAAGGATTTTGATCATAGTCATTTACAAATTATGGCTCTCCAAACACTTTGCCTCTGCCTTCCAGCTAGATAACTCAATGTTATTTTTCCATATTCCTAGCAATACATTTTGTGATATGCAAAGCTTAATTTGTGTAAAATTGCTCACTAATGATGGTGATTTTACAGCAAATTGTGTTTTTCATAAATTTACCACGGGTTTTTTATGGTTGTTTTTATGTCTGCTAGCTTCCATTTTATATTTTATATTATATTCAAAATGATACGTGAGCGTCTCCTTCTGGCATGTTGTGATTACTACAGTGCTACCCAGTATCCGTGGCTCTGAAGAGGTGAGCCCACTAACTGTGATGGAAGGTACTCTGACCACATTGGTGTGTGAATCCAGTGGTATCCCGCCTCCCAGCCTCATCTGGAAGAAGGACGGTGAGTATCACGCAAAAAACACTAATAGTGAAGAAGATTTAAGACGGTGAAACGTTTACCTCCAGATGTGGAAGTCAAGCCAAACCAGAGGCTCAGAGTTTTATCAGGAGGTCGCCAGCTTCACATCTCCAATGCTGAAAGAACAGATTCAGGTTCCTTCACCTGCACGGCTACCAGCGCTGCAGGCACCACCTCTAAAGACTACAGCCTTCAGGTTTATGGTTCGTGGACAATAATTCACCATCTAGAAAGTGTTCACACCAACACATCACTGGGCATGCTCTTCGTCTTACCTGCTCCTCTCACTTCAGTCCGGCCGTCCATCAGACGCAGTGAGGGGAAACCAAGTGATGTCATCGTGACTACAGGCGGTGATGTCAGCCTGCAGTGCTTGGCGGATGGCGTCCCTCGACCTGCAGTTTCCTGGATGAAAGATGGACGTCCAATTGCAGGCCAACAAGGAGCAAAGGTCTCGAATGAAGGGAGGCTGCTGCAGATTAAAAATGCCAAAGTGTCAGACACAGGTCGCTACACCTGCATTGCTGTTAATGTGGCAGGGCAGGCTGACAGCAAACATGACGTCAGTGTGCATGGTAAGATTGGATGGCTAACATTGTCCAACTTTTTCAATAATGTCCTTCACTCTGGTATTCCATCCAGTGCCTCCCAGCATCATAGGCAAAGTCCACTTCCCAGAGAATGTCAGTGTTGTGGTGAAGAACCCAGTTGGTCTTAGCTGTGAGGCTTCAGGCATTCCCCTTCCAACCATCTCGTGGCTTAAAGATGGTCGGCCAATTAAGGGTTCCAGTTCTGTGCGAGTCCTCTCAGGTAAAATATATTGTGAATGTTTTATCTTATAATTTGATACCTCGGAATGAGCTCACGAGGGAAAGCAGGTGGCAGAACGGGTTCTTGATGCAAACATCCGAAAACATGGTTGTAATTAATGTGCTTAATTGAAGGGGGGAGAAGCCTGCGCCTCATGCATGCTGCAGTGGAAGACGCTGGGAGATATACCTGCGTTGTGTGGAATGCAGCCGGAGAAGAGAGGAAGAACTTTGACCTCAATATCCTGGGTTAGATGACTGACTAACTTAAGCAAAGTTAAAGCACTTACTCCAAAAAGTTGAGGAATATTGAAGATATACTCTCCACTTCCAGTCCCTCCCAACATTGTCGGTGAAGGAACAGTGATGGACACAAAGGTCAAAGAGAAACACAACTTGACTCTGAACTGCGACGTTTCAGGTAAATGTTGTAGTCATCTGTTTGTCATGAGTTTTGGGAATGGAACTTTCATGAACCAACCTGTCTCTTTTACCATCAGGGAACCCGGTGCCAGATATCATATGGATGAAAGACGGTCAACAGGTGGTGCCCGACGCTCGGCATCAAGTGCTGTCTCATGGCCATTTCTTTCAAATCTCTGGTGCCCAAGTTGTAGACACTGGCAGGTACAGCTGTGTAGCATCAAACAGTGCGGGAGACCGCAGTAGGCATTTCAACCTCAACGTCCTGGGTGGGTGATTCTACTTCCTGAGCAAAACTAAAAACAATTCCAGCCTTAAAGCCTGCTAACTTTTGTCCTGATTTTTTGACAGTTTCCCCAACTATTGCTGGGTCAGGTCCTGATGGTTCTGCAGAGGAGGTGACAGTTACACTGAGCAGCCCAACATCACTGGTGTGTGAAGTCCAGTCGTACCCACCGTCCCTGATCACCTGGTTGAAAGACGGAACACCGTTTGAATCAAGCCGCAATGTCAGACAGCTTCCAGGTTTGACATCTGCTCACCAGCTGCTGTCATTCAAATTTGGGGATTGTTTTTAAACTTTCGTTGTGAACTTCGTTAACTTACCTTGTCCAAATGATTACTTATTAGATGTTGAAGGCTTTTTCATTTCCCCTTTTAATGTATGAAACAACTATGATGTTTTACAAGGTGGAAGGACACTACAGATTCTCAATGCCAAACAAGAGGATGCTGGGAGATACACTTGTGTGGCCACCAATGAAGCAGGAGAGATGCTTAAACACTATGAGGTCAAAGTGTTTGGTGAGATATTCTGACATACCACCATGTTCCGATACTATATGTGTGACTAATGTCGTCTTCAGTTTCTCGTGTACACAACGCAATTGAATATCAGAGCGCAGACCTTGAAGTGTCACTGACTTAACTGACTTTTGTCGTCCTTAGTTCCACCACAAATCAATAAGAATGATATACCAGGTGAAGGACTGTCCCCTAAAGAGGTCAAGATCAAGATCAACAGCACTCTGACTCTGGAATGTATAGCTCAGGCTTTCCCTACGCCCGTGCTGCAGTGGTACAAGGACGGGCAGGTAAATCAATATTTCTCTCACGCGAGTTGCTGAAGCGAGAATAATCACAATTTCCTTCCAGATCCTGCGAGTGGATGAGCATGTGTCCATCACAGGCAATGGCCGCATCGTTCAGATCAAACACACCCAGGTCTCAGACACTGGACGTTACACCTGCGTGGCCACTAATGTTGCAGGAGAGGACGAGAAGGACTTTGATGTAAATATACAAGGTGACTTGGGTTGACTGGCAACTGTCCTGAATCTGCATTTTTGGGGCTCAGAATAAATAAGTCAAAGTGCAAGATAGTGGAACAAGCGCCTCAAAAGCGTTACTTGCCATTATGTGAAATGCTTTTTAAATGAGCAATGTTTCATTTTCCAAACATTTTGCTTGCTTCTTTTTCTCTCAGTTCCACCTCATTTTGGCAGAATTGGGGGACTCGGTGACACCACATCCCCTTCTGGCTTTGGGGTAGAAGCCAGGGAAGTAATACTCAATAATCCCATCTCTCTCTATTGTGAGACCAACGCTGTTCCCCCACCAACTCTCACCTGGTACCAAGATGGGCAGCTGCTCAGCTCAAGTGATAGTGTTTTGATCCTTCCAGGTGAGACAAGGACATCATGCTGCCAAACATCTAGAGTGGCAGGAAGTATTTAACAATTCTGTTTTGTCTACAGGAGGAAGAGTGTTACAGATCTCCAGAGCTCAGACAGACCACTCTGGCAGATACACATGTGTAGCCATCAACGAGGCCGGAGAGGACTCCATTCAGTATGACATCAGAGTTTTATGTGAGTGGCTTTTCAAAGGACAATAATGCATTCAAGAAATCATTTACAAACTCCCAGTTATGTTTCGATCAGTGCCTCCAACTATAAGAGGAACAGAAAGTGACTTGCCAAGTGAAGTGACGGTTCTGGTCAACAAAACTACACAAATGGAATGTTATGTCGATGGAAACCCTGCTCCTAAGATTACCTGGTTCAAGGACAACCTGCCGATTAGCTCCAGTAGTTTGATCAGGATTACTTCAAATGGACGGATCATTCAGGTAACTGCAAAACCATTTCCATTTTCTGTAGATGACCTTTCAAATGCAAGTCTGATAAAAATGAAATGGATCCCTTTGAATCTCTCCTAAAAACATTAAAAAGATGAACCTAAATTAAAACTAGTCTAAACTTGGGCAAGCGTGGTCCTTTCACTTTCACTGTTATGACAGCGTATATCCATATCACCACCAAAGGCATGGCTGAGGTTGCTGCACCTCTCTATCCATGCCCCTCTCATGGACAAGACCCCAACTCCTCCTTTAATATCCATCTCCAGCCAAATGTCAACATCAGGCTTCTTTTTATTTCACACGTTTTGGAGAGGGGAGAATGTGAAGTTCAGACATGCCACTAAGCTTCTTTTCACACTGTGTTTTATTTATTCAGCATTTAAGAACACAAGGTGCTTTTTTGTTTTGTTTATAGTCAATATTAATTAGCATCAATTGCTTTTCTGTGGACGATTTGAAATGATCAATCAGTACATTTTGTTCCCTAAATTTTGTGTCAATTATTCACTGTGCTACAATATAAATATTGGTTAATCAATCGCTATAGAAAAAAAGACTCACTCAAGTGTTTTTTTTCAGGTGATGGACGCCCAGGTAGCGGACACGGGTCGTTATGTGTGTGTTGCTGACAACATAGCAGGAAGTGCAGAAAAGTCATTTCATCTTAATGTTCTTGGTGAGATGCAGCAGTGATTCTCAGTTAGTTGTATCCTTGTGATTAAAACTCTTCTTTCTGCAGTACCTCCTGCCATTTATGGCTTCAACCCTGAGAATGTCACAGTGGTGGTGAACAATTTTGTGTCCCTCTCATGCGAAGCCACTGGGTTTCCTCCTCCGACTTTGAGCTGGTTGAATGATCGAGGCCCAATTCAAGCCAATGCCAATGCTGTCATCATGCCAGGTACCCAGCTCTGAGGCACAGCAAAGAATTCAACATCAACACCAACTATTTGTGTTTCTTCGTGCAGGTGGTCGAACTTTACAGATTCTGAAGGCAAAAGTATCTGACGGTGGAAAATATATTTGTGTGGCCATGAATCCAGCTGGAGAGGCATATAAACAGATTTACCTAACGGTCTTTGGTGAGTTGACAATGACAATGGTGACAGGATCCTTAACGCTAACTCCTTCACTGTTTCTGCTGAAGTTCCGCCCATCATTCGGGACAGCGGTGGAGAATCACCTGTCATTTTCAATGTGCTCGTTGAGAAATCTGTAACTCTTGAGTGTGAGTCTAACGCTGTTCCGCCTCCCACGATAACGTGGTACAAGAATGGCAGGATGCTCACAGAATCAGAAAACTTGCAAATCCTGGCGGACGGGCAGATGCTTCAGATCAGAAACTCAGAGGTGAGCGTGACATTGTTTGCTTTAATGGAAATTGAACTTTATAGAGCAGTTATAACATGATGGTTTAGTCCATCTAATTGACATTTTTTTATCTGTGTAGATAAAGAAATAGCTGTTATCCCTGATGACATTCAACATTCATACCCCACTTCTCTTAAATGACCAGGTTTCTGATACGGGACAATATGTGTGCAAAGCCACTAATGTTGCTGGACAAGTGGACAAGAACTTTCACTTGAATATTCATGGTAGCAAAATATCTCATATCCCCCCTATTGTTTGATCACATCTAGTATATTAATGAGAAATGTTCCCCTCAGTACCTCCTAGTATCGAAGGTGCAGCGGAGGAGGAGGTGGAGGAAACCATCAGTAACCCAGTAACCTTTGCATGTGAGGCTACTGGAGTCCCTCCACCCAACCTTATTTGGTTGAAAAACGGAACTCCCATTGGTGAGCCTATAACTCTATTCTATACACTTAAATTGTTCGTAATGAGTCTGCTGCTGTTGAGGCATCTTATATGACGCTTATGCATTAACAGACAGCACTGGTTCTTTGGAAATGCACATCTTCTCCAGTGGCAGTAAGCTTCAAATTGCTCGGTCACAACTTTCTGACAGCGGCATTTATACTTGCCTGGCCTCTAACTTGGAGGGAAACACACAGAAGACCTACCGCCTCGACATACTGGGTATTGTATTGTATTACCTTGTGACAACTGCTCATTATTTCTCTCTAATAATCTGTTCAGTTCCTCCTAGTATCTCTGGATCTGAGCTGCCCAAAGAGGTCGGAGTTCTTCTAAATGAAAGCATTCAGCTAGTCTGCCAAGTCCGAGGAACCCCGACTCCCTCCATCCAGTGGTTGAAGGATGGAGAACTCCTGAACAATACAGTTGACATGGGATTCAGGTAGAATAACTTGACTAAAAATAGATTGTTTAGTAGAAGACAGTAACTTAAAATGAAACAAGCTACCATATAATTTAACTATTTTATTATCACTTTAAAAAGAAGCACATTTGATTCTGGAAAATGTATAAACAGACAATGCATTATCCTTTTATAATGTACTATGAGAGTCTTTCACTTTCACTAATGGTGCCTCTTATTCAAATGAGAATTTATTATTACATTCGTCTTTATCACTTG
Organism: Synchiropus splendidus; assembly: GCF_027744825.2. Taxonomy (NCBI): domain Eukaryota; kingdom Metazoa; phylum Chordata; class Actinopteri; order Syngnathiformes; family Callionymidae; genus Synchiropus; species Synchiropus splendidus. The sequence goes on from NC_071334.1 coordinate 35,788,988, forward strand.
TCTTTATCTTTTAGCGGTGACAAGCTGTTCTTTTTCTGTCTCATCTGGGTTGCCCCAGCAATACAGCCTACTACATCTTGTGCATCCTCACTAGTCACCCCTATCCTCGTCATATCCTCCATATCCTGATCCTCAATGGTTGTCTTCCTCTCCTTCATTTGCATAGTACTTCCATTTTTAACAGTCTTTGTCCAGGATGCCTCCTGCCTCTCGTCCCCATGCATCCAAACCACCTGAGTCTGGCCTCCTGAACATTGTGTCCAAACCTTTCTACATGAATTTTCCCTCTGATATACTGATTTCTAATCTTGACCTTCCTAGTAGCGCCCAATGAAAACCTGAGCATCTTTACCTCTAACTCTACAAACTGTGCTTCCTGTCTTTGTGTAAGAGCTATTGTCTCCAAACTACCCATCATGGCAGGTTTCACTACTGTCCTGTACTGAACTGTCACTGATACCACAGTCGCCTCTACCTCTTCCACCTCCTTCCTGCACTGTACTCCTCTCCTCTCAATCCCCTCACTCCACATGACTGATCCCAAACTCTCAACAGTTTTCACTTCCTCTCCGCCCTGCATCTTCACTGCCACTCCTGCCTCTCTCGTTCAGACACATGTATTTTGTCCTGGTTGTACTTCATTCAGCCACAGCAATTATTTGGTTGGTTGAATTTTGAACATTTAGAAAAAATGTTTGCAATTAAAACATCAATGAATCCTATATCCTCAATCGTAGCCTTCTAAATTTTGCAAAACCTCGACGATGACCATGTAAAACTGGTTTTGTTGAAGGATCAGTCCGGATGGCAGCACACTCACGCTGACAGAAGCTCAGACGGAAGACAGTGGCAAGTTCACCTGTGTGGCCACCAACAGTGCTGGCGAGGAAGACAGAATATTCAATCTGAACGTTTATGGTCAGTTTTATTGACATAAAAAATGAAATCAGTTAAATTCCATTAATGATTCTGTAATTTTAACTGATCCATTTCTGTGATTCAGTTCCACCTGTGATTGAAGGCAACAGTGAGGCAGCAGGGCAGAGGACTGTCACCCTGGACAGCTCAGTCAACATAGAATGTGTAGCAACAGGCTCTCCCACACCACAGCTCAACTGGCTGAAAAACGGTCTTCCTCTGCCAGTGTCCTCTCATGTTCGACTGCTCTCTGCTGGACAGGTGCTACGGTAAGACTGTGGGCAGCTCTAAGAACAGTAGTCATTAAAACGCATGGATCCATCGCTCATATTTACATTTCAGTAGTTGGAATGTATTCAGATTTTCGACATATTCTACAGGATTTCCCGTGCTCAAGTGTCAGATGGTGGCACTTATACTTGTGTTGCATCAAACAGAGCTGGAGTGGACAATAGACATTTTAAGATCGAAGTGCATGGTGAGTCTGGAAGCATAATGAAGACGTAGTGAAAACTAAATCAATGAAAAACAAATCGCTCGTATTTGTCTTTGTAGTCCCACCAGTTGTGGATGGGGTAGGAAGTGTAGAGGACGTGACCGTTGTGAGAGGGAACTCAGCGTCGCTGGTGTGTGTTGTTGATGGATCTCCTGCTCCGACTGTGTCCTGGCTCCTGGACGGGGACACCCTTCAGCTGGACCCTCATCTAAGGCTCCTTAAGCAAAATACAGTCGTGGAGATCACACAGGCCCACGTCAATGATTCTGGACGCTACTCTTGTGTGGCTAACAACACAGCCGGTCAAGCAAGTCGGCACTTCAATCTAAAAGTACTTGGTCAGTGAAAATGGTATGTCAAGAGCACTTTAATTTACAAATCAAATGAAAATAATCCTCATATTTCTGCTTTCAGAGCCTCCCAATATCAAGGACTCTGAGGCACCAGATGAAGTATCAGTTTTGTTTAATGACATCCTGGAGATGCGCTGTGAGGCCTCAGGTATCCCTGCACCTTCACTGACATGGCTGAAAGATGGACGTCCACTGCCCCAGACCGACAGTGTGCAGCTCCTCGGAGGAGGAGAAGTACTCCGAGTGGCCTCAGCACAGGTGCTTATGGTTCCTTATGAGTGTTCAAGGTCTTGGTCTTGTTGTAGAAAGGTGGAGTGGAAGCACTTATGGAAGCACTATATGCAGCAGTGGAGGTAGATATCAATGAGGAGCAAAGAGAAGGCCTTAGGTTGAAGAGAGTATAGAGGAGTCAGAAGATGTCAGACCTTCAATTCTACTGTTTTATTTGGTTTCAGCTGGAAGACACCGGCAGATACAGCTGCTTAGCCAACAGTCCAGCAGGAGACGATGATAAAGAGTTTCTGGTTCGAGTGCATGGTAAGTAAAAACAATTATTTGCAAGGTGGAAATTTTGTTTACAGTAACCTTGATCAGCTTTTTTATTGTTTACTTTTTGACTTTACTCATCAGTTCCTCCTAATATCGCGGGTGAGAGCACACCTCAGGATGTTTCAGTGCTGCAGAACAGGCAGGTGACACTTGAGTGCAAGTCAGATGCTGTTCCACCTCCCACCCTCGTCTGGCTCAAAGATGGTCTGCCGCTTGAGGTCAGAGGTCATATGCTGAACGAATGGCTTTGTTTGTTATTGTGACATCTAGGGACGTGTGAATTTTGCAGGCCTCTCCCCGTGTGCGAATCCTTTCAAATGGACGGTACTTACAAATCAACATGGTTGTGGTCAGCGATGAAGCAGAGTATACATGTGTGGCAAGCAACGTTGCTGGGAACACAACGCGCCAGTTTAACGTGGCTGTAAATGGTGCGTTTTTCAGATTAAGGGAAACATGCTGTCAACTATTTTAATACTCTTAATCCTGGCATGTCTTTTTATAGTTGCACCTACTATTAAAGATGGCCCCCAGACTGTGTCAGTACATGTGGACAAGCCAGCAGTGCTGGAGTGTATTGTAAGTGGTGTACCACCACCACGTGTCACTTGGAGGAAACATGGAGCACTGTTGACAGAGAATGTTTCCCGGTAAGGCTGTTTTTGTTGTCATGTGAAAATTATTATCCCTCTTGAGCAGTTCTTAGTTGGTGTGTGTGTGCGAGCAGGTACACATTTGGAGAGGATGGCTCTTTACTCATCCACTCTGCTCAAGTGACTGACACCGGCCGCTACTTGTGCATGGCAACTAATCAGGCGGGAACACAACGCAAGAGAGTGGATCTCCAAGTACAAGGTGAGAACCATGCTTGCATGCTTGTACAAAAAGATCCCTTTGAGAACTGTCTTTTATCCTTCAGTCCCTCCATCCATCGCTGATGGTCGCACAAACATGACGGTCATGGTGAATGTTCAGACCACCTTGTCCTGTGAGGCCACTGGAATTCCCAAACCTACTGTCAGTTGGATGAAAAATGGCCGCCGCATCAACGTAGACCAGAACCAGAATATGTACAGGTTGATTCCAGGTTTTAGCCACTTGTGGTGGGTCCTTTAAATTAAACGTATACCACAAGCTCATATATTTTTATGTTTTCCAGACGGCTTTCGTCAGGGTCTCTGGTGGTGATCGCCCCCACTGTGGAGGACACAGCAGTTTATGAGTGTGCCGTCGTGAATGAGGCTGGAGAAGACTATAGGTCCATCAACCTCACTGTTCACGGTGGGCACTGTTAGCTAGGCAATATTTCTATAAATACATGACAACATGGTTTAAAACTACCTTGTAAAAAGTGTGCTACCTCTTTTCTCAAAGTTCCCCCATCAATTGCTGACGAACCCACTGAGCTGGTTGTAACCAGACTGTCCCCAGTGGTCATTGCCTGCACTGCATCTGGTGTGCCAGTGCCAACAGTCCACTGGAGTAAAGATGGACTGGAGCTTCCCAACCAGGGTTCAGGGTACCACGTCATGAACACAGGTACAAAAAGTAAATTATCCATGTCACTCCCTCACTACTAGACTGTATAGAAATGCTTTAACCAATCTGATGAATGATCAGGTCCAATTGAGATCACGTCAGCTGAGCTCCATCATTCTGGACGTTACCTGTGTGTGGCGAGGAATGCAGCGGGATCCACTCAGCGTCACGTTCAGCTCGTAGTGCAGGGTGAGATCCAGTCGTCATGGTTACATTTTTATGTCACCTGACAATTCACGTAATCTCTCTCCAGAGCTCCCAGTGATCCAGGACCACCCGCAATTGCTGGATGTGATTCTCAACAACTCCATCATGCTTCCATGCAAGGCCTCAGGCTCACCAAGGCCAACCATTACCTGGCAGAAGGAGGGGATCAATATACATACGACAGGTTAGCGTTGGGTTTGTTACCTTCTCGAGATCCAACGCTTCATCATGTGATTGCCTTTTTGACAGGTGGAAGTTTCACATTGCTGCCCAGCGGGAGTCTGCAAATCTCCCGAGCTTCTGTGTCTGATACCGGCACCTACATATGTGTAGCTCAGAACCCTGCTGGCACCGCACTGGGCAAAACCAAGCTAAGAGTTCAAGGTACCTTTAAAGTCACTGATTTATGTTAAGTTCTTTTTCTTTCTTCTTTTGTAGACAAAACATTGCTGGGTCTTGATTTGATCTGGCTTTATGTCCTATAGTCCCTCCTGTCAT